>NC_060022.1:4838534-5442726 GCF_021134715.1 Daphnia pulex
TTTGAAATTGAGAGGTGTACTGCTGCTGAAATTCATTGGCTACTTCCAGAAGTTTTCGATTGTAGAGTATGTGTAGCTCTTCACATTTGTGACATTTTAAATCTTCTGTTTGAATACTTTTTGAGCCAACTGTAACTGGGGGATTTGGCTGCTGTTGAATATTTCGTTTTACTTCTAGCCTTTCTATGTTGGCAACAAGACTTGTCAATGGTTGCTCTTGCTGGTCTGAATACTCATCACACTGGGTTTCATGAGCAAAATTAAAACCGGGTATTGGTCCCATGCTTATACTTAGGTCATCTTGTGAAGTAGAAGCCTGCCGAGAATTAACTGTAGACATAAGTATGTCTGGCCTGAAATCTGCTTCTGGGGAAAATGCAGCATGCAAATTAACAACTTGGCTGATTTCTCCTGCAGTGATTGAAGAAAGAGACAAGCTGCCCATTACATGGTTCACTTGGTTTCTGGTAGGTGATATAAAACTCGCATCCGAGATGGTATAATGGTTGGGTTCGTTGCTAGCTTCATCACGGCTGATCAAGTCTGCTGGTCCCATTGAAATAGATTTTTCACTGTCATTTGTCGACTCTTCCATTTTTTAAATGCAATAGTTTGGATGCTGAGTGAAACAATTAGAAAATAAATTATAACTTTGAGACCAAATGGCTCATAATGATGTATTGATATGGTTTCACACGGATTCGAATTTCCAAGCGTCTACAACATCAAAATAAACAAAGACAGAATGGGAAGTCTCTTCTCACTTGTGACGTGGTTCGTATTTTCTGCGGGTCAAAAGGACCATTCCATTTCAAGGACCATTAGATTTCTTGCCTTTGTTTGAGAATAGAACCCTAAAAAAAATCTTGCCAACGGTATTTTTTTTAGAAATTTATTAAATAACCACAAGTGTTGCGCCACAAAGGAAGACGCGTTGAGTAATATCTAATATGTAGGCCTGCGCCTAACCGTAAAGGGGTACGAAGTAGCTATGCTTGTATGAGCAATCTAACAAAGTGCAGCTTTCGGTTTTTAGACCTTATAGTTTTACAAACTGCTCAAGACATGTTCGTGGAAATTACGTCACGCTATGTATGAAATAAACGCAATGCTCTAGAGACTCGTCTTGCGCAGGGAATATACGAAACTTTTTATCGTTTAAGTTGCATTATTTTTAGTACATCGGATTGAACTAAAGACTAGTATCTTGGAGAAAATCCAATGGATTTTGAAGGTTTTTTTGCAGAAGCGGCAAGCGGAACAACCGAACAACACGATAAATCGATACAGAAAGAAGTTTGTAAATATTTCGTTAAAAACCTTTTTCCTATTCCGATCAGTTAGCTTGAATTCAAACGTATTAAATTACTTGTAATTACGGAAAGCATTAACTGTGGAAAGCAAAACGTCTTTAACGAGAATATTAGAAAGAAATTAAAATCGAAGCAGAAAAATGGAGATTTAAACAGATAGGGAACTAGCACTACAAAGTAAATGTTGCGCCCCCTATCAACTGACTCTGGAAACTTTGCGTAAACAAACCGAATAAAAGTAAAAGCCTTCTCTGCGTTTCCATAATTTCAACTGATTTTTAATTATTTAAATGAATTATTGTTCTTTCCTTATGGTAAAGATAATCAAAAACCCTTGTAGGAAAATGAAAATAAATTGTGACGAATGCGCAACACGTAGTTTTAGGCCTGTTGGAAAAGTATTGCATTGACATGTGTTGTTGATGGTTAGTCTGCTAGTCTTTGGTTTATGAATGTTTTTGTCTTTTTCGTCTACGAATCAGGGATTTTTTTAGCCACATTCAAGCTCATCCAAGTAAATTGCTGTGAAATTAATGAGAAAAGGTAAGGATCTTTACCATATCTTGTTGTTTCATTGAATAAGAAGCTAAAACAACTAAGAGACTGAGTTTGAAACAACTGATCTGAGATTGTCCCACGTCTTGCTCCTCAACACGTGGAATCACCAGAAAGAACGACGATTGCTTAATCACAATCTTGAATCTGATCAGGTATATGGCCGTTAGTGAATCAATTTTCAGAGTTGGAAAAACTGTCTAGCTAGGAGGTTCATTGTTGTTGTTTGTGATATAGGATCAAATTGGCAGGAAACAAGTGTTTTAAAAAACCCGCACACATTTCATAATTGCTTTGATGCAGTTATTCTCGATTTTCTTTAATTTATTCAACTTCATTGTTTGTTTGTTTTTTTATTTTTAAGTCATTTAAGGAAAAAGCCTAAGGATATCAGCAGACACTGATTGCAAATTTATTTTTCCAACAGGGTATCATTGAAGCAGAATAATTTCGCTGTCAGCTTCGGTCAGTGTAAAAAGCTACTGAAAGTGATTATTTTAAAACCATGAGAAGGTAACTGGTATTCCAATTATTTTTAGATGCCTTTGAACCATTTCAATCTGCCATATAAGTCAAAGATCAATGAAGAAATACCCTTGCTGGTTGCTGCATACCTTGAATTGCAGTTAATTTAAAGCTCCGGTAATTTATTGATGACATTTCCCTAGTAGAAGCGTAAAATAATAGTACACAGCATTTGAAATAATGAACAACACCTTTACCCTTTAGCTAGTCTACAGGGCGCATGCAGGGCGCAACTGGGCGCATGTTTCAAAGCAGACAGACGAATTTTAAAGGGTAACGCCCAAAGTTCTTTAGAGATGGCGCAGGCTTTTTAAGCGTGTCCTATCTATACTATCTCTGTTTTCGGGTGTAGGCGTTCGATTAGTCGATACTTTGCGAGTATATCGATTGATGTTGCTGTTCTACACTTTCAGTTATTCAGTTCCTTAGGCGTTTCTGTTCAAGATTTGTTGTTTTAATCACGCTTAAAAAAAGACTGCCGAAATGATGCATCGTGCCCATCGTGACCAATCGAGTTGAAGGCCTTGAAGCCTGTCTTTCTCCTTGCGGGTGCGTGTCGTGAGTAAGCAAACGGCAAGGGAAGCTACGACTAGCTCTCGTCGTCGAAGCGTCGCCTCCATCTTGCTTTCTGTATGTGCCTATGTGTGTGTGATGTTGTTGGTGGGAGGAGCCTTTAACGAAAGCTTGAGCTAGCGCCATATCGTTGTCGTAGCGCGCGTGAGAGGAGCCACAGGCTGATATACGTAACGAAAAGTTGAATACAGACGCATTCAGTGACGCGAAAGCCTCCATTTTGACTTGGCTGTGTATGCGTTTACGTGTCAGTCCCGCGTCCGCGTCGGAACGGCTGTCCAGGGTTGGTCCCCTCCCGACCACCACCCTCTGTAACCACCCCCCTGTGACGTCGTCGCCATCTCTTAATAACTCTCTCTCACCTCGGGTAAGTTTGTTATAACAAACAGCAGTAATATAGAAATATTTCCGAAAACTAGTTCTACTCTCTGCTTTTGCCTAATATGGATTCTAGCAATAGGACTGGTGGTGGTAGGCCACTTTCATTCGTCTATATTATACCTTGCCAGCTACCACCACTGTTCACTATATAGGCGATTGATTTTTTCTTTTCAACCTAAGCCAACCCACACACACACACACACACCGACATTGTGCGGGAGTTATTTCTAGTTTTGCCCGTCTCGTTTCAATAGCATTTGACTACATGAAAAGTCATTTTTTTGCATTTGGCACGAAAATGTTTTCGTATCGAATGTTTGCTCCCGTTTAACATTGTGCAAACAATCACGAGAGAGAGAGAGTGCAACCGAGGCGCCACTACAACAAGAAACACAGTTTGTGTAGTCTGCTGGGTGTTGTGTGTGTATGTGTGTGTGTTGATGACGAACTTGTCTTCATTTCATTCTACCAACGTTCTCAGCTGTGAATTACGACCCAAGAATTTTTTTTTTCTTTTTCCTTCTATCCAATGTGCAATCCCTTTGTTTTCACGTCAGACATTTTCACACGATTCCACCGGGTAATCGGGAAAACACACGATGACGATATTTTGTATAGATTCACTTTTCGTTTTAAAATTGAAGGCGGTCAAATGTTGAGTCAGACGTGGAAAGAAATTTTATCCAATTCGTTCCAGTCTGAAAGAGATAAATAATTTGTTGGCCACAAACGAAACAAAAGTAGAAACAAAATAAAAAAAAAAAAATAAATCCGGCTCTGTTATTCTCGCTTTTTGTGGTTTTAAACAAAATAAACTTTTTAGTTTAGCTTATCCTTAAAAAAAAGAAAAAAGGCTGTAGGGAGAGAGAGGAGAGAAAGAGGCGGCGAGGTGGTTGGTACGAGTAATGAATAATACGGTGGGAGGGTTGTGTGCGTCAGCAGATGACGTCAGCGTGACGTAGGTATAACAGTTTCCGGCTTCTCTCTAGCGCCTTTTTTTCTCTCTCCACTCCTGCTGCATAGTCCCGCGATCGTGCGGTCGGTCCAGGCGGTCGTGCAACAACAGTTGTAATACACCAGCCAGTCGGCTTTACTGCGCCTTTCACCTTCACCAGCATCAGTTGGCCAAACGCTCACTTGTCCACCCTTTTTTTTTTATTACTCATTTCGGTAGTAGTGAAAAATAAGGAGAGAGAAACTGTTTTTTTCTCTGATTGTGTCTGTCTCTGCCATCTTTTGTCGTGTTTTCCCAGCGAACCTTTTAAAACAAAAACAAAAAGTGCTAAGGTCCGTCGGCAAAAATGTTTCCAAGGTGCGTCCCCCCTACTATATTTTGACCGGCAATCGTGTGTGTGTGTGTTTGTATGGAGATGTGACGTGTCAACATCATCATTTGCATCTGGTTTTTCTTGCGGTTTTCTTATCGTTTCTTGTGTGTTGTTACAGATCAGCAGGTCTTGAGTTGAGGTATCATGGACTTGGTGGATGCCAATGACGGATCAGGCGAGAGTGATCCTCACAACTCCGGTGCAGCAGAAAGTTCATCCCTGAACGGTGGAAGAAGTAGCGGCGGAGGCAATATTGGCGGCTCCAATCCCAGTCATTCCCAATCCTCGTCCGCCATCAGTATTGTTCACGTTTCTGTACCGCAAGCTCAAGTAAGTTACTATACATTGGTCATTACCCTGGGCGTCCTATCGGCGTGTTTGTTTCATGCTATCTTTCAAATTTGGGATGCTTATCTTTTATTTCCTTCATTTCAAGGTGCAATCGGTGATACAGCCAACGTCCGTCATTCAGAGTACGCCTAGTCTACAAGCCACCTCCCTACCAAAAGGCAACATCATTTTAGTTAGCAAGCCAAATTCCGTCATACACACAACCGGCGGTGGCGGAGGCTCCATCCAGACATTACAAGTAGTCCTAAAAATAACTTTTACTCTGTTGGGAGGCGGGGAGTTCCTCTTACTAATGGTTGTTATTGCTTCTTCACAGGTGATTGATAACAGCGGCTTGCACGAAGACGAAAACACCAAAAAAAGGCGCGAAATCCTGGCACGCCGGCCGTCTTACAGAAAAATTCTCAACGAGTTGGGAGGTTGCGAGATTTCCGGCAAGTTTATCTCCTCGGGACTTCCTTTTCCCTTGTTCTCTTTTTTTCCTTTTTTGTTTTAGTTTTTTATTCTTTTTTTTTATTGTGTAGTGCATTTGTTTCCCTCCGTCGATTCTAAACGCATCATTTATTTCTCTCTTTTTCATTGTAGAAGATAAAGGAGACTCGCCGGGAATCGATTCAGATAGTAGCAGTTCGTCTCCCGCGCCCCCTTCTAGCCATAATCAAAGAACGGCCTCGTCGGTCGCTATCTCTGGCACGCATTATCAGACTACTGCAGGTTTAATCAAAGGTATTATTAGACCCAGAATCTTGGCTCTCTTGCCTTTTCTTTCTTTTCTTTGTTGTTGTTGTTTTGTTTTCTATTTCTCTTTCTTTTCAAACGAACCCATTTGGTATATTTCCACAATTTTCACGCAATCTTCACTATGACATTCTAGTCCTACCTGGTGGAACCATCCAACTGGCTACACCAGCCGGCAATACTAGCCAGGGTTTGGGCGATGGTGGTGGTCAAACACTATCCACCCTCACTATGACAAATACGCCAGGAGGAGGTGCTATTGTCCAGTACGCTCAGGGTCAGGACGGCCAATTTTTTGTGCCAGGTTGGTTGTGGAAAAACATAAAAGAATCAAGTCACCCATCCATCCATCTTCTATCCTATCCACAGTATATATGTCGTCCCATCTAACCTTATCTCTGTCGTCTGATAGCACCCTTACCCTTTCTGGCCACGTATCAACATTTCACGTTTTTTATTTATTTATTTATATTTTTTGTATTGTCGTTTTTAGTTTGCGTCACCGGTGACCTGCAAGCATACGCTTTACGTCCCGTCACGACCACAGCCGGCCTTAATTCGACGGGCGTCGTAGTCGGCAGTGGCACCGGACAAAGCTTACAGGTACGACCAGCTGTTATTATTTTGTTGCAATTATTTTCGTGACTCATCACGATCATTTTATTCTGATAGAATTCCAAACTTTTGGCGGAAGAAGCGTCCCGAAATCACGAACTACGTATGAAGGGAAAGTGAGTAACGTGATTATTATTATTATTAAAACTAAATAGAGACCGTTGCTAATTTCTAATTTGTCTGATGTTGCAGTAGCGGAAATCACAGCGACGAATGGGACCCGTCGGAGCCATCGCTACAAAAGCGAGAGCTGCGACTGTTAAAGAACCGAGAAGCGGCTCGAGAGTGTCGCCGGAAGAAGAAGGAATACATCAAATGTCTGGAGAATCGAGTAGCTGTACTCGAGAACCAGAACAAGGCCTTGATAGAGGAGCTCAAGTCGCTCAAGGAACTCTACTGCAGTCAGAAAACAGACTGAACATTTGTGGAACGGTGTGTGCTTTTAGGCCACCAATGATTTGAAAACTACCAAGCGCGCTTCACCTTTAATTCCCACATCCTCTTTTTTAAAACATCGTCATTTTTCCATGTTGAAAATCCCTTTTTTTCTCTGTCAGAAATCCTTTCTTCTATCATCACCTCAGTTTATTTCTCTTCTCTCTTTCTGTCCTCTGACTGCTGGAACACTTGGCTCCAGTTTCCGACCTTTGAAATCACTGGTAATTTAACCCTAATTTTTTTTCTCGCGCAGTTTTCATATTTGTTTTAACTTTGGTTTACTCCACTGGAAGAAAAACAAAATTCAGAAGGAAAGAAGAAGAAAAAAAACGCTCGCCCAGTGTGGGATTAGGCGAGTTGGTGAATTTTTTTTCCCGCTCTTTCTAATATTTGTACATCAATCATCTATGTTAAAAACTTTTTGGATATAAGATTTGTTTTCCTCTCTAATTCATTTATCGTAGAAACAGTAACAGGAAAGCAAGGCGCGGGTTTATTTGGCTGTGGCGGTTCACGGTACACACAAGCTTACATTTCTGGCACTTTTGTCTACGTTTGTGGGGGGGATTATTTGTGAAGTGAGTTAATGAATTGTACATATAAAGAAATTATATCAGTAATAGATTTTGCCAAGGCGAGTTTAACAGGAGAAAAAAAACGTCGATCTTAATCCACATGATTGGGTGTATCATGTTATCGTAGACTGTGCTGTTTTTGACGCCATTTTGTACGACTTTTATCGTTAGATTTTCCCCCCCTTCCCAGCAAATTTCCCTTCAATTCAAACCAACATCTCTTTCCTACTTTTCTTTCCTTTCCTCTTCAGACTGCCTTACGATGACTGATAAGAAGAATATTTAATCGCCATGTTTTTCACCAGCCCGTTGCCATCTCAGTCTACCACCATTTCGACACGTAACTTGATCCTCATTCAGAGCCCATGCTTGTTTATGCCCCTCGACTTGTACGTGTCGTCCCATTTTCACTGGCTCCTCCTCTTTCTTTCCTTGTTCCTCTGCAGCATGTAATACGATTTCAACTGAATCTTTTGTAATTTTCCACCTGTGGTTTTTGTACACACAGTATGCCTTACACGGCATTACAATACACTTTTTGGTGTAGAATGAAGACCGTTAATTGAGTCTCTACCATCAAGACCCATCCCACTTTAGGAACGACAGTGGCGGTTTTATTTTGCTTGGTAAGCGATAAATCATGTTACATTTGTAATGAAATTTTTTTTTCAGATAGATTACAGGCTACAGGATACATAGAACCGCTCAAAACAGAAACCATCGTGTGTCTTAGAGGTATTAACTTCACGAAATGATTTTTCTGGACTTTAAATTAAAAGAAGCTTTCTTCAATTAGGAAGCCAACAAAGTTCATGAAGTGTTGATTATTATCATGAATTGTGCCTGCCGCTAGAAACAGTCTAATTTGATCGCCCGTATGAAGTTGCAAAACAGATTGGAGCGAAAAAGTTAGGTATAAATTCGTGCTTAAACTCGTCCCAACGACTTCACCATTCAACTGTAACCGAACATATGTGTATGTATCAACAGAATTACTGATACCCGACAAAGCAAAAAAATATTTTCCTGATCTTGGAGCTACGAATGTTCCTGTCGCAGTGTTCATGGCATTGCCCAGGTTTAGCTTGGTGACTTCAAATGGGACAACACTGTTGGCTGTTAAGTAGTCGGTGTTTCTTTGCACGTAGAAAAACACAGGTGACGATTTCACATCAGTAAACCCTATCCACGTTTGAAAACCTAGATGCGAAATTAACAAGTAATGATTGAGTTTCATTTAGATAAGGGAGAACCACCAACCTTGGGATGTGGGTAGTTTACTAAAGTCACAGTAAACTGTCTCCACTTGAGAAACACCTCTGATCAAATAAAGGCCGCTGAGTACATGGCCGATCTGCCACAATTCCGTGCACGAAGTGGGCATTCCGTTAACGACTCTCTGACCGGAGCATTTTAACTTTCCCAGCGTATGAATTCCACTTGACGCTTCCGGGGACGTTCTTCCGAAATTCAACCGCGAAACTGGAAGATCTTCTTTCTTAGTTATTTCACCTTTATGCAGTGGGTAAGTGGTAGAACTTATTTCAATTAACTTATTTCAATTATCAAATACATTTTTTCCGGCTGAATATGTATACCGCTGTCGGATAAGTTGCTGGGTGCGTAGGAATCGCAATTGCATTTGACGTTAGAGTCGACGCAAGAATTTTCAATGCCGCACTGGCACGTATGAGTAGCATTGTTATTTCCCGACCAGTAGTATTGCGCTTGTCCGTTTTTGTCATTCCACCAGGAATAAGCGATCTCGTTAAATTCAAGTGGAGCCGAAAAACACTCATACTAATAGTCATAATCCAAATCGTTAAAAAACAAGCTATTATAGAATTTGTGATGACTCGGGAATAATACCTTGATTGATTGTCGACATTCATCCGAAAGTTCGATAAGCGCAGATATTTGTCTTGACGAAGCTTCGTATGCAATTGATCTCGTGTAACATCCAGGGTCCAAGCAGTGCCCAACATTTATTGCCGACTCACTGTTATGCCCAATAAATGTAATTCCTGAAAACAACGAATGATTTAAAAGGAAAATTATTGCACATCACCTGTAATTATTTCATTCATTCAAAAAATTCGAATACCTGACGACATATCACAGGTGACTTGGATTGGATCTTCTCCCACACCCTGGCCGTCTGGGTCGATCCAGTAAACGCCGGATGTCAACGAGGGATTAGCCAAACGGGCTTCGTGACAAGTCCTTGGTAATCCACTTTTGGTTTCGAGTCCCACCTTCGCTCCATTGTTTAAAACTACTTGCTTGTCAAGCTCTTCTCGACCAAAGTGGGATTTACACGACGCCAAAAGTAAGTCTTGTTCTTGAACCTTTAGCTTAAGTTGCTGCACTTCTTCACTCAGACGACCAAATTGGACTTTGACAAAATTTTCAAATTGGTCCTTGAGAGTTTCCTTTAGTGTAATTCTTTGGATATTTTATTATGAAAACTTTAATTATAATATTCAAGCTTACGTAATCATTCCGGAGAACTTTGTTGTCTTCAGCCGACAAGTGGTTTTTCTGACCGCCTGCTACACCTAATGCAATTACGAAAATCAGAAAGAAAGTCGTGGCGTAATGGGATGATACAGCCATTCTATGTTAACGCAGAAAGCGAATAAGTATTGTGTGACAGTGACACCAACAATGCAAGCCAGTTATATACAGGCTTCGCGATGTATATTGGACATTGAACCAAATCATTCGATTGACATTATATTTCCAAATTTTTCCGTGTTCCGATAATAATTCTTGTACGAGCGGGAAATCCCATTCGAGATACGAAATAAGAGAAAACAAATATGTTTTTCTTTGCTGTTTGTTTATGCCTTTGTCCTTTGTAATGTGGATTTAAGAAGAGTTGATTTATCCGCTTTAGATAAAGGAAGTTGTTCCCGTCCCGAAAATGTTTATCAAAATAATTGAATATTAAATTAAATCAAGTCGCCAGGGCTATAGTACCCTTGAAATCGCTAAAAAATATAGCTAACCATTTGGTCAAACGGTTAGGTTTCAAATTACATTTTAAAAGTGTATTGTACTCCTTCCGGCTAATCATTTCACGGTTAACCATAATTTTATTTATTTTCTTTTAATTTAGAAAAGTAATGCGAGTTTTTATTATTGCATTCAGCAACTTGACAAGGGAGCAATTCAATTCGAACTGGTTAGACTATGGTTTCCATTTCGTTCCGCCAGTTCCCGTCCAGCAGCAACATCCAGCAGCCGGAATACGGAATTCCTTTTTTTTTCACGAATAACCCTTGTGCCATCTGTCGGACATCATAATTTTAGCCACCTAGCGACATGCAGTGAAGGCGGTATTGCTTTCTGATTGCTCAACTGCTACATCTCTCATCAAGTCATCATCGATCATCGACTATTTTTATTTTGGTATATAAACGAAAACGAAAAATAAGTCTTCAGATACAAATTAATATCGAGGATATGACAATGATGTATAAATAAATACAGTAAATATTTTGAAAAAAAAATTTTGAATATTACAAATCGCTTAAAATATAGCTAAGCTAACCATTTGCGACCATTGGTACGCGCCTTCGTCAGAGACGGGAGATAAAAGAGGATATTTTCTTATCTAATCATTGTGTGGTTATAGCCAGCTGTCTACTAATATGTTTTGAAAAATGTTGGTTTATATGACACATTGTTAAATAACTCTAATGAAACCAAAGTTATTCTGATTTCACACTACAAAAGATGATAAAACACTCGGCAAACGTGCTTGCTTACAGATGCCGCTGAACGTGCGGCTATATATATACCAACGACGACGTCCGTTTCGTTGTTGGTATAACTATATTGGACGCATGATGGCTAATAACGATACATCTATCACCGCAACCGGTTTCAGCCAGGCTCTCAATTACGACGACGGCCAATGCGCCATATGTCTGGGACCTCATGCGGATAAATCTCAGTTGCAGTGCGGCCACTTCTTTTGTTATCATTGTCTCAACGAGTGGCGTAAAATCAAGTTGGAGTGCCCCACTTGCAAACGACCCTTCACTTCCATCTTGCACAATATTGGATCAACGGACGGCCAACAGATTCACACGCCCGACCCGTCTCTCCTCGGTCTGGCTAGCCATCACATGCGAACGTTCGCGCAAACGTTGAGCGATCCCGAATTCCGCCGCGGACTAACCCGACCAGACATAATCCGTCTAGTTGACGATTTCCGCCATGTACTCAACGATGCTCAAGTTATCGAAGCATTCGACGACCCCGCCTTTCGTACCCAGTTGAACGATCCCGAATTCGGTCGGACGTTCGACGACCCAGAAGTGAACCGCTTGCTGGGCATCCCCGAATTTCGTTGTGCCATGTACGAGACGGCTGGCGAGGTTTTGGACGACCAACAGTTTCTTTCCATTTTGAGCTCCCCTGATTCACGCCGGTTTTTCTTGGCTGATTTGTCTCTAGTACTCAACGGAAGTTAAACGAACCCCTTTACCGCCCACATGAAACAACACCAAGTATATTAGAGGGAATAGCAGTCAAATGTTTTTAGCGTCCAAGATACCACGACAAAATTACCCCTTCGATATCATCTCTCCATAAATTACGTGAGCTATTTGAAAATAAAAATGTCTTTCCAATAAATATTGTCCTTGTTTTAGTCACTTTGTATCCAACGCACTAGATTGAATGACGTACTATATATTCTTCTTATAGGGATTAATATGACGTACGCAAAAGCAATCTCGACCACTTCACATTAATCACGATTAGACGTCAAGTGTGAAGGGAAATCTCACCAGACCATAAAACACTAAATTAATATCAAGTACAGACTACAGATAATGTAATAACATTCAGACACACAATTTAATTTCTCTCATTTGCAAGGTTATAGTAAGACCGCAACAACTTTAACCTTCGGATAGTTCAAACCTTGCGTGCAAGAAAATATTAGCTTATTCCAACGTCTACCAATATAATGACATAAATTTAGAGATTCATTCGATGAAATTGAAATTTGAATTTGAAATTTTTGAGGCCTTTGAGGAAGCGCTGGCAATCACACCGCTTTTATCTTTTTTTGCGGTTTGGTTTTAGGGAAGGGGTCGATTTTCTTTGATTTTTTTATTTTGGCGGGATGTGGGAGGCGGGTGGGGGGGGGGGGGGGTATGTAATTAGAATATTTGTGTCGTCTGCTTTCTTTTGTTTCAGCACAGTTTCGAAAAAGCAAAAAGAGGTGAAGTTTCAGAAATTTTTTATCATTGAAAAATTGAACTCATCACTGGTATGGAAACGTGTACGTGGCTGCAGCAAGAGAAATAGCAGAACAAAATAAAAATTTGGTCGTCATGTCTCCATGCTCTCCACTCCCTGCTGTTTCTCAGGTAAATAAAAATAAGAATACGAATGAAATGATTTTGGGAGCTAATACAGAAGAGTTAAACCTGTTCCAAATGAGTGAAATGTTGGTGCCCGACTACATTGACTATTCAACATGCACGTTGTCGATGCATGGCAGAGTTTGTTTGCTCTGTGTAACCTTTAAACCTTTGTGCAGATTTCAGGCCTGAGCCAGCCATCGTAACCATAAGATGTCCCATATGTTTTAATACTGACCTGACATCACCAGCAATCTCTGCATCATCAATTGGGTAAAGATTTTTGTTACTTTTATTAACCTGTTACCTGCCGTAGATTTCAATGGTGCCTGAAACTTGCACAAAAGGACACATAAACCTTAAGTAATCCTGTTAGTCCTGTTATTAACAATAAGGGGTTACCACTGTCTTTCTAACTTTTCCTTACTTGTTGTCTTTGCAATATTATTTTCGTAACCCATTTTTTATTTTTTGTTTTCATAAACAGCTTATAGCGGTCCTCGTGTACACCACTAACCCATGTGAAGGTGTGTGTATATTCGCGATGACCCCCTTTTCCTATCCTGCCTGGCGTCAACTTTACTGAAGATGGAGCACTTGTGGAGGCCTGGCTGTGGATTTCCCAGGCTTAAAGGTAGGACGAATGTTTCTCTATTCTTCCTTTTTTTGACGATTTGGTGGCGATGGTTAAAAAACGTTACGGAGTACGATTATTCCTGAGATAGGCTTTTGACTGCAAGTTTTCTCTAGCCGTTTGTGTTATCTCAATCATGGTTAATTTGACAACTCGTTTGTAGAACGTCTTTAGATCAGGCTTGTTTTATACCTCACAAATTTGTCTGCGGGCAAACAATCAAGTTCCAAAAATTGTTTAATTTTAAACACTTCAAAACGATGTGCAAAGTCTATAAAATTGTACGTCCAAGAGGGACCAGCCGCCACAACGGCACCTCCTCGTTTTATTATTCCACGTTATTCATAAATCAGAAGCCAGTAGATCCTACGGTTTATACATAGTGCCGCCATACAAGGCGATTCATCAAAACGTAAGCCAACTTTGAATAATTTATGTCTTCCTAGCCTCCTGCGGGATTGCGTCTATGCTCAAACTTGGTACTGTAAATATATGGTCAATCCTTATTCCTACGCATAAGCGGATGGACTTTGCTCCCCACAGTGGCTTCATCAATTTCATCCGGTTGTTTGAGTTCCAAAAAACATTCTGAACTGCATAAATTCAATTTAAAAATGTCGTCTTGCGGGAATTGTAGACGATATACTTTTCCGTCATATTTCAGCCGAGTTTTATCAATTCGCTTGTGGTCCGTTTGATTTCAATGTGCTTGACTGAATTAAATCGCATCCGCCTAGGAGTCAATTGGGTGGAAATTGCATGACGTTTGGAAGCCGCTGGACTATCAGCAGTCCTCCCGTTTATGAAAGAAACTGTGTCATTGTCTGTGTTGTGACGTAATTTTGCCAAGCGTACACGCAACGTGATATTTCTTGACTCATTGTGTCTTTGAAGACATCGAATCTTGCCAGCCCCGTCCATCCCATTGGCCATTGCATTCATTGTATTCCTCAGCAACAACTATACCGCATTGCTGATAACAAAGACGCTATTCCATTAAAGTAATTCATTCAAACTTAGAGTAGTACATCAGCCCTTGTTGTCTGATTTTGCTCTGCTGCGTTGGGATTTTTTTGTCGATGGTCAATGGATTGGTTAATCACTTCCGTTTTTTCTTCAAAGTGAAGGATCGGCAAGATAAAGAGTCGGTCGATTTTGATAGGCAAGTCAATAACAATTTGATTCTTTGGCCTTGTCAGCCCTGATGGGGAAGGATCACCAATATCAAGAGGAAAAGTCGTAAATTTCAGTTGGCCCAGATGTCACGACCATTCTATACAAAATTTCGGGTTTATGTAGTTTAATTTTTCAACAGTCTGAAATGGAATCGAGTCCGGATTGGGTTTAAATTCTTAAACTTAATCAGAAATCCGCCTTGTACTTTCAACACAAGGCAACAAAATGCAACGAAATATGTATAAGACACCGCCGTTGGGAAATGGGAATTTGTTCTTGTAACTTCCACGAATGAGGACAAAACGAGTCGTAAATTTACATAATAATAGTATATTGTTCGTTTGACGAGTAAACTGGATAACCCCAGCAGCAGCAAGGAATAAAGGAATATATAGATCTTGATGCATGCCTTTCCGTGATGTTGTCGTGTGCTCATCAACAAGTTTCGAAGAAAAGTCATTGGCTCCCAAAAGTCTGTTGATGTAAATAACACGAAGTACTGTGCATAATAAGTTGGGAAATGCAATCAACTATCAGCTGGGAAATGTTCAGGATAATAAGGGCACGCGTCGATATTGTGACAGAAAAATTCAATGAAAAGGCCGCAGGGATCGTTTGTGTCATGTCGGAGTCCCTTTGAACTGGTAGAGGATCACCAAGTAAGTAATTGTCGTTCCAATTAGCTATTTACAGAGAGAGAGAGAGAGAGCAGACAAGAACGCATATATTATAGAATGAAAGTCAAAGGCGCGGCAGCAAGTCAAGTAATGACGCACATGTGTGACAAACACACTCGAAAGGATAAAAGGGCGGGGCTCACCTTTGGCAATAATTGACGCCTCAGATGGAACAGACCGTAGACGTCAAACGTCGGCGCCGTTTGTAAAACTTGACCGCCCAACATGAGTTGCTGCTTTGTGTGTACCGTCGACACATTTTCATGTCAAATGTCATTCCAGTCGATATAATTTAATTAAATAATAATTGCACATATACCTGCTGTTGGTGGAGCAAAGAATGGCTCGTTATGTGATCGCTTCCTACAGACGCCAGCGTCTTCAAACAAGCCAGTGCCTGAGATGATTGCCCAGCAAAACAAATTTTAAATGGGCGCCAGAATTAATTAAACTTAAACGGTTCAGCTCGTCACCTCGGATTGGATGCGATCGCAGGCGTAGCCGAGCAGAGCGAGACGTGCCACACATTCCAACTGGTAGAGGGCGACTTTGAGGAAGGAATACTCGCCCATGAGCAACATGAACGACGTGTTGACGAAGCCGGTGAAAGCGAAAACGACGTGGATGAGGGACAAGGCCTGGAAACGGCCATTCAGTTGATCGACGGTCTGACAGACGAGGCCGTGATTCGCTCGGATGTCGGCCAAGTCCAGGCTATTGGCCGCCTTAATGCTCCCGCCTTGCAGATAACCGGCCAGCCTCGAGTTGACGTGCTGGAAACTGCCGGCCAGGGCCAAAGCCGAGATGAAGAACAGGCAATAGCTGGCCATCGGGTAAAACATACAGAGTTCGCCCAAAATGGAAGAGCTAGTTTGAAACCAGTTCCATTTCTGTCGGTACAGCGTCATCGCGATTTGCACCGTTACCTGTGAATTGCACCAATTCATTTTATCTTTCAACAAATAGAGGAATTATACGGTAGTCATTTATTAGGGGGTGTATAATTTGGGCGGGTTTTCGGTCTTTTTGCGGGTTTTCGGTCTTTTTGCGGGTTTCATGCAAATTGTGATATGGATCTTGTCCGTGCAGGATAGGCTAAATCGAATTTGTTGAGACGAACAATTTGATATGAAAATAATGCGGTTGTGATTGAAGGAAGGGGTCGATTTTTCTACCGGGGGAATTATTATACCAAACAGAAATGGTATTAAATTTCAACTAAAATTATTCCCTCAACTTATTCGGTTAAAGTCGGTTAAAGTTCAAGGTTTTTATTGTTTTTATTGTTATACATTTATTTGTTTTTGATAACCGCCCTACTCCATGTTGTTTAGCGGGTAAATAAAACTAAGGATACAAATAGAATAATTGTTGGAGTTATAGGGGAGTTAGTTCCTGACTAGTCTTTGTCATGTGATTGCCCTGTCGATGCATGGCAG
This sequence comes from Daphnia pulex, assembly GCF_021134715.1. Taxonomy (NCBI): domain Eukaryota; kingdom Metazoa; phylum Arthropoda; class Branchiopoda; order Diplostraca; family Daphniidae; genus Daphnia; species Daphnia pulex. The sequence continues at coordinate 4,855,237 of NC_060022.1, forward strand.
TTTGTTGGTACTATGTATAATTGTATATAACCTTTTTTTCAGATTCGAGCCAGCCATCATAAAACCACACAATATGCAAGTTTTTCTTGTGCAGGTGTTAACCTGTCACTGTCACCGTCACCCATCAACAATCTCAGGATCATTGCTTGGGTAATGATTTCTTTAATTTTAATTGACCTGTGGCCTACTAGATATTTGAATGCTGCATTATCTGCATCAATGCAGTGTATTACATGTAAACCTTTAATTCTCCCATCCAATTTATTAAAAATTGAGGTTTACCCAGTGTCTCGCTTTCAACTGTTTCTGACTTGTTGTTCCTGTCAATACTTATTCGTAACCCATTTTCTATTTTTATTTAGATAAAAAGCATCCCATTTGCACTGGAAAACTACCGATGTCAATCGAGTGACGGATCTCTCTTCTTCCCCTTTTTTAAAATGTCCTCGTGTACGCCCATGTGAATGTGGGTGTATTCACGAGGACACCCTTTTTACCCTATCCCGTCTGGTTGTAATTTCAACTCTTCAGCGGATGGATGGAGCAACTGACGAAGATGCCTGGCTGTATTTCCCAGGTATAAAGGTAGGACAAAATTGATCTCTTTTCCTTTTTGGCAATTTTGAGTGGCGTCGATTATAAATCGTAGTCACGGAGGATGTTTATTCCGGAGCTAGGCGGTTGACTGAAACTGTTTTCTCTCTCCGTTTTGGTTTTTTCTCAGTCAGGGTTCACTAAAAATCTCATTTGTCGAATGACTGCAGATCAGGCTTGTTTTATTTTGTACCTCACAACTTTTTCTGTGAGTAAACCATCACATTTGAAAAATATTTGAACCTCTTACGAAAGCGACGATGAGAGTAACGGCGATGAACGACATGCGGCGTAATTTGCGGTAATAGTGGGCGTCGTGTTCTAGGAGGCGCTCCAGCCGCTCGATGGCGGAAATGATTTCGGCGAAGCTGCCGAAGGTCATGCAATACAAAACCGCGTGAGCCAAAACGTTGCCAAGAAAGAAATTGATGTAATCAACGAATTCGTTCATGGTAGACAGTGTTAAGGTAGGAGCGTATTTCACGTAACGGTAGCCGTTCCATCCGATGTTGAACGTGAGGCAAACGGCGGCGTAGAAGCGTAGAAAATAGCGAGTCCCTCTTTTTCCTCTGACTAATTCATCATCCAGTTGGAAATGGATGCCGCAAAATTGCAGGAATTTCAGGATCGGCTCAACGGCTTCCGAGAACGAAGCCATTTTTGAAATGTCTCTCAGCTTCAAAGTGCGGCGCCAGCCAAACTGAACTGCTCATTTATCAATTTGACTCACTGGGGTTCCTCTCTTGGTGGGGTTGACGATTGCGCCGTGACGCCATAATGTCACCGCCGGCCTTTATAACCCCAATATCTTTGATGAATGGGCTGAAACTGTAAACGTCAATCTAAAAAAAAAGCCAACGCAATTTGTTAAATGGTTTTTTATTTATTTATTCTTATTTTCTCGAACGTTTTGTTGCGTCACGGCGTTTGACCTCGGTGACGATAGATAGCGCTATCGTGAGTTGCCCATCTTGGGACCTTATATAGCCTCATCTTTTTGTGATATCACCCGATGATTTATATCTCTCTCGCCCGAAAGAGATGACATACAAAAAGAGCTGCAACACAACATTTCATTGCCACGCACTCAGTGAATGATGATCGATCCCGTTTCAAATGCGTCCCACATGTAGAATATAGCCCACGATCTCATGATATAGGGAAGAAAAATATTGGACACAGAAGTTGCTAAAAAAGATATGCTGGGGGGTGACTTTTTTCTTTTCTTTCGAATGGGATCAAGATGCGATACATAACACGTTATAGCGAGGAAAAGGCAAGGCAAAAAAAATTAATGTATACCAAAAGACCTATTTCCCTAATGGAGCCGCCGACCCAGGGGAATGACAAGGCACAGCAGCGCCAACCGGAATATAAATATATAGATACTTATATATATATATATCTGGCAATATATAGAGCAGCAGCAATATAGCTGGTGATGGTTTCCAACACATCTCTCGCCCCACCCCTGCTGCTGCTCTATAGCTGGCTGTATTTTATATATCTATTTCTTTAGTTTTCTTCCCCGCACTATATACTATATGACAAGGGTACCTTTCGCGGGTGAGCGTGTACACATAAAAAAGGGGGGAAAATGATCAATACCAACCACTACTAGTATATAGTATGTGTGTACACCGGCTCACGCGTCCTGTGTACACACACACATATCTATCTGATGTAGACAGCGGTATATACTGAGAGTTTATACGAGCGGATAAAAAAAAGAGAAGAATAAGTCGACGACCGTGAACTTATTCACACGCTCACTCACGAATATTACATCTCGGCTCACATTGATATACACACGCGTCTATTTCGGTCTTTTTTTTATAAGGAAGAAACTGACGGGGATAATTTTCCTCTCAAAAAATCAAGGGAAAACGATTTGTGTTTCAAAAAAGAAAAATCAATTAATTCAAAAGGATTTCAATTTTCTATATTTGGCGCCCAAAAAGGGGAAAAAAATTTCAAATTGGATTGTCATGACGACAATTTGTAGTAAAGTGACAGGGTGATAGACGCGCACACATTTTATATAATATTAAATCAATCAATCAAAGCGTATTTTAAAAGCTCCGGGGTTGGTTTTCTCTATATCTTGTTGATCGAATTAAAGACGTAGTGAATTGATTTGCTGATCCACGCTGTGAATTTTCCGGATGAGGTTGGCTTTCTCCACTTGGAGTCGACTGCACTCTTCCTTCAATGAATGGCTATTTAGGACTGGGTTTATTTTTTCCGCCGTCCAGCAACAACAACAACAGCAGCGAAATTGCGATAGATAAATCCGGATAAATCAAATAAAAATCAGAGTAAATATAGATAGATGTTGTACTATAAACGTGTAGACTCACGGATTCGATTGGCGAAGGAGAATCGCGTATTGAAATTCCATCCGTGTCCGGCATTCTGGCACGGCTGGGTCGCGTAGTCCATATCCCTCAATCGCATTCGGTCCACTTCAAGTTTCTTGCAGACGGCGTCCAGCTCCGACTGCAGTCGACTCTTGTCCTGCAAAAGCCTCTCCTTCTGAAGGTTCTTGTTGGCCAGATTTCGGACGGCCTCCGCAAGATTTGTCTTTTGTTTTTCAAACCCCCCGCCGGACATAAAAATAAAAGAAACGACAATTGAACAAGAGCTGCGGTATTACTACTACTTGATGGCAAAGTTTGTACATGGCTGTATACATATTTACACAAGAGAGTAGAATGTAAATGAATTGATAGTCAACACAAAAGCAGCACGGGGGCGACTTTGTGCACGGCTATAAATATACACGCAAGCACAATCAAAACGAGTAGAGCGGGAATTACCCGTTTGCGTAATAGTCCATGTACATACAAATGCGTGGGTTTGCTGTCTGTCTGTGTGTTTACCTGTTCGCCGTAAGAATCCATCGATGCGCAGATAAATGCAGAGGAATAATAACAAAGAGTGATGCTGTATAGCTGCTGCTCTAATAAATTTGTGTAGGACGACGTGTGTTGCTGCTGCCGTTGTGTATCGATTGAATCTGGACCGGCAACTGATTTCTCCAGCTTTTAACAACTATCAAAGAACACACTGAAAGCTCTCTTTGAAGGCAGCCAACCAACCGGAACTGCACGAGCCTCCCCCCCCCTCCCACCCCTCCCACTCTTTTTTCTTTAAAGCGAATGAAATTTGAACGAATAGTTTGAGCCTCCTGTCTGCTGGCCCACACGTTCCAAGTATTTGGTGAATGTATCTAAACACCAAAGGCTTTTATTACTATTATAACATCACCATCTTTTTAAAACTGGTGCACGGTGATTGGGTGTAAAACAAGAGTGCGACGAAGATTCAACTTACAACCACAACACCACAGGAACCAGATCCTCATTCCCGCGTTGTGTTGTTTTACAGCGCCCGGCATCGTCTCCGGTTTCCGCGTTTGTGTTATTATTCCCATCTTGAAATTACAGAGAAAAGCTTCTCCTTTCTTTCTTCTACTCTGAAAGTTTAGACATAACTTCTATATATAATAGATCTATCCATTATTTGATGGTGTGGTGCAAAGAAAAGAGAAAAATATTATTGTGATACTCGGCTCGGCATCACGTCTCCCGATTTGTATCGCTCCGTTTCGGGTTACCCGACAGAGCACGAGCGGTGTAGTACACGACGCATTGACGACAAGGGGGGAGGAAAAAAAAGAAATAAAAGAAAATCGTTTTTTCCTTCCTTCTTCTTCTTCTTAGATATTTTCCACTGGTGCGTGTTTCGTTTCAACTAATTGGATTGCTCTGCTTTAGGCCTTTCAAGCTCTTATAAGGAACATTTCTTCCAGTGTAGTTTCTTTTTCCAGTTGCCCAGTCATTGGTCAATTGTATCTCTCTTGTGTACACACAGAACAGGACGGGCTGAAATAATATCGACTGTGACTGGCCCGTTTGTTGTGTAGTGTATAGACTCGTCTCTGCTGAGCTCTCCTGGACATGCCGACCACTTTGATGTCGTGAATAGATGAGTCTGGACGGGCAGGAGTGCCCGTTTCTCTCTCTATACTGCTGTCTCTATGCGCATTGACTAATTCCAAATGTCCAAGTTTGTAGGACTCGTTAATGAAGCGGCGCAGGCAGCAGCATCCCAGTGCTGCTGGCCCTCATTATACGCCCGTCTATATTCGCCCGCCGCTGCGACGGGAGAATGACGCGTGTCAAGAGTCGACAATATAAGTTGAGGGACCCAAAGAACGCCCCCCGTTGTACAGCACTGCCAGGAGGAGGAAGCAGGAGCTATTACCAGCAGTTTCTAGAGCATCAGAGAGTTTGATGGTGGGCAAAGTTAACTGTCCAGCGCCACCGCCGCCATCCCAGTAGCAGCAGACTCACGCGTGCGATGCCAAAGGAGAGAAAAGCCCAGCAGCAGCAGCAGAGGCTCCTTTCATCTCTTTTCATAGTCCTCACCTTATCGATCGCTGACGAGAAGTTGTGTCTCTTTTATTTCGATTATTTCCACGAAATTATTCTCCCAACAAATTGAACGTTCACCTTCCCGAAATTTGGCCGGTCAATCGCTCACTTTTGGATGGAGTTAATCGAGTAAAGATTTGTAGTTTATAGCTTGCGATGGACGGTGTTATCCATTTGATGCTGAAGGAGTTTGTCTCCTCCGCCCACGCATCACACAGCTGGATTGAACGCACCTCTTTATCTCTCTTCTCTGTAGACAAATAAAGGAGCATCAGAGATATTAAAGGGGGGATCGCGGGGATTGCTTTTTTTCGCCTTCTTGCCCGTCAAAACTTTCCTGCCAAGGAGCAGCAAGGAGCTGCTGCCTTTGGAAAAAAATAAATAAATATAGACAAGTTTCAGGATAGGAGCTCTCTCTCTCTCATCGCTAGGGAATTCCTATCGTTGCTGCAGTCTATATAGAAGCTCCTTCATCTATTTCCCAACTGATTGTCCTCCTCCTATACACACGGCCCCGCTCGTTTTCTCTCTTCTCTCTCTGGCAGGATATATCACAAAGTCGAAGATGCTCCTGGCTCCTGTGTTAGTAGCAGTAGTAGTTGTGTATAGTCTATAGTATGTTGGTAATTGAAATTCCTGGCAATCTTCGTGTCTAACGCTATAGACGCGGGAGAGAGGGAAAAGAAAAAAAAAAAAAACCTTGTGAGGGACACATAAGAGCACCGATCCTTCCCCCTGCTCGTTTCTATCCCTCCCTCCTTTTCTTAGCCAGACGCAAACGTTCTTCCAATTCTCTCTCCCTCTCCTTAATATCATTCGACTATTATACGGTGCTCCTGCTGTATAGTACTTTTCCACCCACCCTCCACCCCCTCCTTCTTTCTCTCTCTCTCTTGCTCCTGCCAAAACAGACAGACAGCAGACGTGTGCGTTCTATATCCCAGCAGCAGTGGTACACACACACACATTGGAGCGATATCAACTTGGTATATTAGTCTCCAGAGGGGTTTGCTATATCCAGCCGATGGCTTTCGAGTCTTACAGTTAGAGACACACAACTTTTGGGCGAATGTAATATGTAGTAGGTCCTTATTATAAAAGCGCTCGATTTCACCCTCTGCCAGTTATGATTAGAGTGTATGAAACATCACGAAAAAGAGTGTTGAATCCTGACATTCGATTTGCATCCGGCTCCTGGATTGAGAATCTTTCAGTCTCACAAGGATCGGCGTATATAAGTATATACTGTAGACTTCCAGGAATGTTGCTGGTCTGAGGGCTATAGGGGGAGATGAATCAAAGAGGACGACCAAATCATCATCGTGCCGATGTTGGGCTCAATCATCCCCAAACCGAGTCGTCACGTGGCGCGTTCCTTTTCTATCACGTCAATAACAGGAGCCGCCCCTTCCTTTTTCTCTCTCTCTGTCGTCCGTGTGTGTTATGATATGTCACGATCATCCACCTTCTATATCTCCCCCTCCCCCTTTTCATATGGATACAAATGCAGCGGCTATGATTGCGCGATAAAAAAGAGAAGAATGACAAAAGGATGTACGTAACGTGCGTACGTAAGAAGAAGAAGCGTTTCAATCAATACATAATAATACACTCGTGACCGGTTCGTTTTCATCCAAAAGTCTAAAAAAAAGAGAAAAGAGAAACCCTTTTTTTCTCTTTTTTTATTATTGGGTGTGTCCCCCCATCTGTCCGTGCCTATTGTTCACGTACAAAACTTTTTTTTCCGAGAGAAAGGGGAGAGATGGCCATGACGTTTTTGCTGGGCATCCCGAAAATAAATAATAAAAAACGCGTCTGAAAAAGAGTAAAGAGTAGAGAGAGATGAGAAGTTGTATCTCCTTTTTATGATGTCGAGTAATACAGAGCGCCTGTCCGTGTCTACTATATAGAGGAGAGAGAGAGAGAGATAAAGGCGCGCGGTTTAAATCGATGGAGAGGCCATAGGCGATCGTCGGATATAGAGAGTCGTCAATATCTATCTATCTACTCTTTATATGTGTGTGTGTGTGTGTGTACTTTGGATATATAGTACATAACGACATGGCGAATGAAAAAAAAAAGTAAGAAAATCTCTCAAAAGAAAAAGCTCGGGGGGTTCGAGAGCGGGGAGAGAGAGATGGCCGATGATTGCCAATGTTCCACAGCTCTAGACACATTTTTGGTCGATGGCTCTTTGATGTTCGAACTCTGACTACGTGTAGACACACACACTGTGAATGTGTGTGCTGTGTGTGATGTTATCGTCCGTTTCGACTTCTTCTTTTTCTTCTTTGTACCTTTGCGTTTATTTTCATCCTCTTTTCCTTTTTTCTTGGGAGATATTTCTGGCTCTTTTGTGTCCTGTCGGAATAGATATTCACGTTGAAATTTGTTCTTCATCATTTCAGTTGGCACAGAGACGCTAGAGACGCCAGGAGCAGTCATTAGCCGGAAGAAGTCGGGTTACATATATTTCGAATCTGTTCTCTATTAAAAAAAAGGAACAAAAGCAGCAGCAGCAGCAGCAGAAACTGTACAAACATGAAATCCCAGCCCAGCTTTGCATTTCTCTAGAAAAGAAAAGGTCTATATAGAGTCGTCGTACCCTATACACTATTTGTTAGATCTAGCTTTGATAATAATGAGGATTGACGTCACATAGATGTAGAAGACATTATATAGCGAACTAGATTCTCGCCGTGAAAAAATAATGAAGCGACGACATACGCATTTCTATTTATCAAATGGAGGAAAATGTTGGAGAGAAAAAAACACGAACGACGCGGCACTGGCACCCGCCAAACGGGCCGTCGAGTGTGTCAAGAAAAAACCTTAGACTGCTGTGACGTTTGTATACCGTAGCACAGCAGACGGACGGGAGGTTGAAGTGATTTGAATATATTTAAGAAAGTTTTCTTGACGTTGAGAGAACTGTGAAGAGCGCGCCCAGCAACTTTCCTCTTTCGTTTTTATTCCAGTCGCCAAAACTTGATAATTCTCTTCTCCTTTTTCCCTAGCTGCTGCTGCTGTACTGCTGGGGTGTGTAGACACTAACAACACAGTTCAGGGTCTCTCCATCTTGTTTCATGTATATCTTGAAGTGGAGGAGCTGGGCGGACGGCGACAACTTCAAAAAGTCATCGTGATGATGACAACGTTTCCAACAAACTTCCGCCTTTCTTTTTCTTCTTTTTCTCCTGACAGACAGGAGGAAAAAGAATCGATCGATCAAAAGAATTTTGATTCTTGTCTCTGAAAGCCTTTGCTCTAATTGGGATGTCTTGTAATAGGAGCGGCGGCCTATAAATATGATGATACAACAAACGCCAGCAGCCTCATCTGCGGGCGTTTGTTGCATTGCATTTATGGATTTCTGTGTCTAGTAGCTACATAGTACAGTCTAGTCGTGTTTGTTTTCCTTTATTTTTCTGCGGCAGCCGCTTCCCTTCGCACAGCTGTGCGCTCGCCCAGCAGCAGAGGAAGAAGAATAAAGTGTCTAATATAGTACACACAGAGCACAGGGTCTTGATGTGTTGTGATAGCCGAAGGAGGTACAGACGGGAGCAAAAATGGTGAGAGGGGTTCCTTATTTTCTCGTCGCTTTTGTGGGTAGAGCCAGAAATAAAAGGGGGGCAGGCACATGTTACAAGACCTCCATCTATATATCCCTCGTCGCAGATATTATATATAGCAAGCATCGGTGTAGGAGGGGTGGGTGGGGAGATGTACTATGTACTTTTGTATTCAGGTCGGATGCGATCTTGATGTCGACGCGTGCGGCGCCTTGACAAAATCTTTGGCTAGGGGGAAAAAGGGGTCGACGTCGGTGGCGTCGGCGGTGAGTCAACGGAGATTGTCGGCGACCCGGGGATTTTGACGGATGTGTCAAAATGCCAAGAAGAAGACGAACGTGCACAATGCAAACACACACAAAAAAAGCAAAAGCAACCCAAGACCCCCTAGCCTGTTTAGTGTCGCAAAGCCCCTTTGGATCTATAAAACATCTCAAATACATACACGGCCACTTTCGAATAAATGCTGTAATCCATCCGCATTTCCACGCTAAATCGATGAAAACATCGCATTTTGCATCTCATTATTGAGGAAAAAATTCCTGACGTCTATACTACATCGATCGATAAAAAACAGTCTACAACATCCTTAGTTGTAAACTCTAATGAAATCAAATTGCGTGGGTCCAATAGAAAAGAAGAGCGGGAAATTGATCAAAAGTGCGAGCGCTGTTTTCCCTTTATTTTTTTTTATTATTTGCCCTTAACTAGATAAGAGCGCAGCAGGAAACTTGCAACTACTCTTGATAGAAGCGGTCGGGACTCGGGTCGGGAAAGAGAAAAAAAGTTTCGGGTTAGTAATCAGTTGATGGACTGGTCTATTCTCCTGCTGCTGCTGCTGCTGCTGTGTATCTCGTCGGATGTGCGCACGTATCAACTCAATAGACGAGTGGGAGAGATGAGCGAAAAGAGGGAAAAAAAAGGGACGACAGAAATCAATAACGAAAAAAAGTTTCTTTTTTGAAAAAAGGGTTTATTTCTTTTTTTTTTTCTTTTTCATTATATAATATCGATCGTCGCTAAATAAAAGTCTGTCTTTTTTTGTCACACAGCAGATAGATATTTAGATATGGTATTTCCTTATATTATCCATTTCTTCGACGTTGTATAATTCCTTGTCTATCAGGATTCCATTCGTCAATCAGATTTCCTCTTTTCTTCCGGGTTTTTTTCTTTGATCCTGTTTTTTTTTTTAAAATCCTGTTCAATCCTTGACTCGTTGTTATAACTATAGCTCACAAGTCTGGGCTAATTTATTAGATTTTCCCCCTACGGTCGTCTTCGTTCAGAAAAATTCTGCGCATAGACAAACAAAAAATGTCGTATAGTACATCCATCGGGTCACAACTTTTTGGCTGTTGGGATGGAGAGGAAACAGATATCCCTTTTCATTTGTAGCAGCAGCAGCCCGACATATACACACACGCAGTTGGGCAGTGCACTATATATGCAGTACACACACACATGGATGTAGAGTAGAGTCGGATGGGGCCATCTTTTATTCAAAAGCTGAGCTGCTGCTGCTGCTGGGTTGTATAGGATAGAAGCGACGCTCTGACTACTTGATACATGACGGCCTGCAACGAGACGGACGAATAAAAAAGGGTGGGGGGGGGAAGAAGAGGCTTTCCGGCCTGGCTTCTTCTTCTTTTCTATTCCGGCGCTCTCTTAATATATATGTATGTACTTTTTGAAGCTGTCTGTGTGTACAGTATATATATCTGCTTGAGATTTATATATGTGGGACGCTCGTCGGTCACGGTTGGTGTGCGGTTTGCATTGGTTTCTATCTCTTTTTTCTTTTCCCGTGTGTCAACACATCCACTCATATATACAGCCGGGCAAAAGGGGAGCCAGAGCATTCCAGATTGATATTCTCCTGGCCCGCCGTATCCAATTTCTCCTGATTCTTTCTGATTCGCAGCCGGCCAGCATCCAGGGGGGACGACAACAACAACAACATCAACAACCGGCGTCACATTTTTCACTGCTGCCACTGGTGCGATAAGGAGAAGCGGAGAATCTCACTAGGGTCAAATTATTATAGAGGGGCTCCTGGAATATCTAACGGATCAAAGTCCCAGCCAGTGGCGGAGTGGGAGCCACACCATTTATTCAAAAAGTTGATGACGTGATCCCACCCGTTCTCCCTTTTTTAAACCAAACCAAATTGAGGACGAGATATACAACAAAGTTCTTCTCCTTTTTGACGTGGGTGTGTGTGTCCCTGCAGCAGTGCAGCAGCACAATTCAGCGCGTACGAAATGCTGAATGAATTCCTAATTAAACGGAGCAGCGGCTCGCAAGAGATCCTCTGCTGCGTCTACTACATAGTCCCCCGCATCTTTTCACATAGATGCCCTGTAGTGGTGGTGTAAATAGTACATGGATGTTGTTAATCAAGTTCCTTCGTCAGAATTGCCAGCTCCTTTTCTACGTTCAGTACACACACGTACAAATTTATAGATAAATTTCTCGTCATATCTTCCAAGCTTTTGAGAGATGTAGCCGCCGGCGTTTCTCTCCTAGTACATGTCGACTCAAAAAGCCAATCAAGAAATCAAATCTTGTCCTCAGGAAATGTGGAATCAGATTACATCATCATAGACGTACGGAATATAATTTGATTTCTATACTACTAGGGGTAGGTCAATTGACGAGGAATTAGACGCGCCCATTTCAACCCGAAAAAAAGAAAACGGGTCGGGAAAATGAATTTGACGTTCGTTTCGTTTGAGGGCCAGAGAATATTAGGAAGACGATTCGATAGATTCAACTCCGCTCCAATGGTCTTCCTTCCTCCCTGAACCCCAGAATTCAATAATTATAACAATAGGAAATAAAGAAGTAGAGGGGGGAAAAGAAAGAAAAAAATGGGATTTTTTGGTGATCCTGTTTAATAAAGCCGAGCTCGCGGCTCTTCATGACGTTGTGGAGCGAATTGGCTCATTTGAAAGTCGTCGACTGAATCATCTAAAAACGCACACGACTTGACAAAAGGAGGGTTTCTTCTTTTCTTTTCTTGATTTCCTGTTCCGATATTATGAAGTATTATACAGCCTGGTGATCCTGCCATCATTGATTGGGCGCCAAAGTTCAACTTGAAAGACGCGCCCAGGCTCATCTTTTTTTTCCCTCTTCTCAATTCTCATAGAAAATAAAAAGCGCTGGCTAATTGGATGGGCACGCACACACAGAACCGACGTCTATGATATGGCGGGAGGAGCTTTTCAAACATGGCAACTTTGTGTGTGTGTGCCTTGTAGACTAGATTTTTCACAAAGCCCCTCCCAACCAAAAAAGAGACTTTGCGGGGATCTCTAACTGCCGAAATGCGCATAGTATAAATCTCATCTCTCTCTCTCGGCTGCGCTATACTGCTCTTGTCTAGATTTTTAGCCCGCAACATCTATTCCACACAGCCTTGCTACGTCAGATATACAGTAGTAGTAGGAGCTTTGTGCGCTCGTTATAATGCTACCGGCAAAATAGAAGATGTATCTTGATGAACTGCACGAATCCCCCCCGACATAGTATAGGATATAATACGTAATATCCATGGCCAAATAATAAGAATATCGAACAAAGTTTTCGCTCGCTGGATAAGTTGGGGGCCACGTCCGTAAACAAATCGAGGCCATACGCCGTCAAATATTTAGACAAGAGCGTGTTATTGTGTTGTCTAACTATATGGGCTAGTAGATCTAATGCCCTGTGGGCTTTAGGCTTTTTTTTTTCTTTTTCTCTACACTTGGCAAGACGGCGTGAATGTGTACACGCCTTTTCTAAATGCCCAGAGTTCATCCGCCGAGAGTTAATACGGCCGCCGCACACGCGGAAGCCACCGAGGCTCAAAAGTTTTTCGACTCTTGTGTAAAAACACATTTGAAAGGCTTCAGACTATTCCAGCCTGACTTTAATTCTTTTTCTTTTACGTGTATGTTGTGTGTATTTATACTACGCTTATGCACATCCAGCGATTTTTTTTGCTTTTTTGGGTGAAAGTTGCTGGTTCCCGCACTTGCATGCGGATACATATCCCGGGGTTATAATTTAAGGAACGTGAACTCCCAACCACACCGACACCAGGGAATAAGCTCTGGCGCGTGTTTTCAGAAGATATGGAGATTCTTTCTCTCTGAAGAAGAAAAAAGTTTATTTAAAAAAAGAATAAAAACTGAAATGTTTTTAAAATTTATTTATTTCAGTTGCCAGCGCAAACTGCTGGTGCTGAACTGCGCAACTTTTTTATTTCGGAAAAATCAAAAAATATTCTTTCCGGGAAGTTGTGTGCCGAATTTTACATAAATATATATAGTAGGCGCAGCAGCAGCAGACGCTTTACTGAGAAAGAAGATTCGGTGTATGTGCATAAGGCCAGCAGCAGTCAGCGCTCCTTATGTGCTAGGAGCGGCTCGTTTGATTATATCGACGTTGGCATTTTTTCGGCGATTGCCGAATCCGTTTTCCTTCAGCGCCAGAAGTTTCTCTACATGTATAAATATACTCTGTACGCTTATATATATTTCCCGTATAATATACGCTTCCTGTTGGACGTCGTCATCACACATATAAGACTGGGGGGGTGGCGTCTGTTGGCGACAGTTTCGTTATTATCGAGAAAGAAAAGGCATCGCCAGTTTTGATGGCAGTTGAGAGAGAAAAAATAGAAGGAGATCCTGTTTTCCACGAATGGAGGGACAGAATAATAATAGGAGGAGGGTTCTCCTCCTCCTTCTGCTGCTGCAGACACAGTTGAGCCTTTTTGAAAATGAAAATACGTGAGGGCTACAAACATTTCTATATTATATAGACGGGAGCCAAGTGTTACTACTATGCAGTCTCGAGTTATGTTATAAAAGTGGGAGACTGCTTGTGCTGTCGTTATTTCTTTCTCTTTCTCCAATAGAATATCCAAGCCAAAAGAGAATAGAAAGAGAGTGTAGGGGTGGGTGTGGTGTCGCTAATACGGTCGTAGTTGTTAAGGGGTGCGAGACTAGCGGTCATTGTTTCGGTTGCCTAGGCGACAAGACCGCATCATCGACACCGTTCATATCCGGGCTGGTTGTTTGGGCGACGGATAACATTATCTCTGTTGGGCTTCTACTATATCGTCTCAAATCTCTTTTCTCCATCCGCTTTCGACGATGATATAATTACCTTTTCACTAATCTTTTTGTCTCCTTATACGTATATTTTTGTCGCTGGGTGTTGTTGCACAGCACACTCACTTGGGCGATAGATCTATATAGTCCGGATGGGGGGATTATACATGTAAGCAGAGCACGGGCAAATGATTAACGCGCTAATGACGCAAGGGGGGCGATGCAAAGAATCCAGACTGAACTGGAAGGGCGGTGCCAATATCAAATGATTTGGAACATTCTCTCTCTCTTGACTCAAATCAGGCTCCCCTATTACTCTGTGCACAACTCCCTCGTGTGTTCCCCCCACCCAAATGAATCTCGTCGTTATTGCGCAACTGAGAAAGAAAAAATGTACCGAGAGAAAAAACTAAGCGCATTGCGAGCTGGCGACAAAGTGATTTGACTGCCGGCTGTGACGACGACGACGGCGACGTCCGTCGTTTCATCGTGGCCGCCGCCCTTTCAATTCCGCTCCTCCATGTTTTCAAGTGGATTTCAATCCGACCGACGCCGCAGCACACGTTCCCCACCCCCCCCACCCCCTCTCTTCCATTTCGCCTTGATGTTGGACTGCGAAATTGTAGACCGAATAAAACAAAAAAGGAGAAGAAAAGCTCGTCGTGATGGGGAGATATTGTCCCCCAAAAAGAACCTCCCCTTTTTACATAAATAGGGGACACGCCCATCATCACCGACCGACGTCGGTACGGGGTAGACGCGATTATTTGACTGTTTCTCCCCCCATCCACCCTCCGACCTCTAATCTTTTCCAACGAGAAATAAAAAAGCCAAAAAGTGGCTTAGACTCATTTTCTCCTGTAGTATAGGGTCCCTTCCTGTTCCATCCATTGGTTATTTGGCGGAATATTAGGAGGACCAACGGTCCAAGGCTAGCTGCTGATCTCTGGTTGAGGGTGGAGGGGGGCCACATCATTTCGTCTTTACTGGCAACTTGCCTTCCGTCTCTATAAACTACGAGATTGCGGATATGAGACGCGAAAAAAGAAAAGAAAAGAAAAGAAGAAGCTGCTCTCATGGATGGGCCGGCAGTGTGTATCTATCTAGATGCACACGGATGCTCTCTCTATATGATACATCCAGGCCGTGCTGGAAGTTATCGAACCGCGGCACATCATATCCTTTTTTCTTTTTTTACTATTTGACTCGGACGATCTATATAGAAAAGTCGAAAGAAATTTCGATTTACAGTCGCTGGATCCGACCAACTTGTTAGTGATGGTCGGATGGAATACAGCACAAGGCCAGCAGCCAAGACTCTCTCTCTCTCTCTCCCGGCCACAGCCAAAGACATACGGAGAGAAGGACATCGTCGATGACGACGGAAGAAGAAGAAGAAAATAAAGTTCCTTCCGGCCTATCCATCTCCGCTGCTCCTATCGATCGATACGCAACTTCTCCAAATTCCTTTTTATTTTTTATTTTCAAATCGGAGCCAATTGAAATATTAAGGGGGGATCTATTTTTTGACACTTGGACCCGTTGCTCCCGATGAACGAAATGTGACAGTTCTCCATTATGGATAAAAGGTGGAAATGATAAAAAAGAAAAAGAAATATTTGAGGTTAGTGCTACGCTACAGTCAGAGTTGAATACGGTCGGGAATAAATAGACGTCATCACGAACACCAGCTCTCTCTCCTTTCAGGCGAGTTGTGTCATATTACAGTGGGACTATTTTCATTTTTTTTCCCCGCGTCTACGATTTCGAACCCGCCGACACCGTTTAGACTCCCGCACTGCCGATGTACACACACTCGAATAACACCAATCTCCTTTTCTTCTCCTTCTCCCATGTTGAAAGATGTGTGTGTGTGCATAGAGATACAAATCAAATATCCATTACTCTTATATAACAGGGTCGACTTTTCTCAACAATATTGAACAAAAGGCTCTTCGCCAACAGCACAAGGATCCTCCTATTTTTTCTTGGTGGGGGACTACTGCAAACGATTTATGTACATTTCGAAAACGAATGGGCAAAAGCAGTTTCCCGACCGTCATTTGTGTGTGTACACATGTTATATATACGTATATATATATATGATATCCCCTCTTCCTTGTAGGCTTCTTCTACTGTCATATAAATCTCTGGGCTAAAGTCGTACGTATAAGAGCAAATGGCGAGAATGTTTATTCATTGTTTATTGTTATTTCGTGTGAAGAATCAATGAGGAGAGAGAGAGAAATGAAGGGACCACACGCGATACACACATACAAATGAAAGGAGAGTCTCTCTATATGTACACACATTCCCTCATCCCCCATCCCCCATTAATAAGTATATGTATATAAATATAGGAATGGGATTATAGGAGTTGTAGTAATAATAATAATAATAATAATATGCAATATATACAAGGGGGGGAAATTGATTAGTAATATTTACCGAGCTGAGAGAAAATATAGAGAAAAGATGACACACAAGTCTTCTTCTTTCGTTATTACACCACGGAGTACATGTACAATATAAGAAGTAAAAGAGTATAAGAACAAGGAGAGAAAAGTGTATTATTATGTAATGAATGATTGGTGAGAGAAAAGATATCGAGCTGCTGCTGGGGGGGGGATATTTACTGCTGCATGATGGGACATATTTATTAACATGTATAACACACATTAGATGGATATATTTTCTCAAGAGTTATATAGCTGCTGCTGGGTGTGTGAGTAAAAGAAAGGGAAAGTTTCGTTATTGATTATTTTATACATGTACACATCCAGCGCAACCAATTCCGGACATTCCTCGCGAATTTTTATTTCGTTTTTTTGCGGCGCTTGTTCTATTTGATTCGTCGTTTTCTTTTTTAAGTTCTCCAACAAAACAAACAAAAATTGTTTTCTTGTCATCAACGACTTGTCCAACAATTCTATAGTGACAAGGCACTGGCAGTTCGATTCTTTGCTTTTCTTCCGTTTGGGCGCTATACAATTCCGCCAACCTCTTTCTTCCTGCTCTCTCTCCAGCTGCTGCTGCTGCTGTGTATCTATTTGATAGACGAATACGTAAATTTCTAGACAAGAAAAAGAAGAATCAAAAGGAAGGAACTGTTTGTAGAGTTCCTTCAAGAGAGAGTCGCTACTGATTAGCTTGACAGACCCTACCGACTTTTCTTTTCTTTTCTTTTCTTTTTTCCCTGGAAATTTCTCTCCTGTTTCTAGCACGCGCATCCTGGCCAGCCAGCAGCCATCTCCCCCTCTTCCACTCATCTTCTTCTGCTGCTCCGCTCCCGGACAATCGATTTCCCTTTGCACGGTTGACCGAAAGAGAGACCGAGAGAGGGAGAAACTCGCTCACAAATATCTCGAAATATTACGGATGGACGTCGAGCAGCAGTTTTCTATGTACCGCATATAATAACGAGGGTATGGTAGGGTGGTGGTGGTAAGGGGGGGGGATATAACCCCTTAGCGTGTAGTATATGTACACTCCCTTGTGTTTCTCCATCTCGTCCGCGGAGGAACTTGCATCCGCGACGCACACACGGCGGCGGCGACAATTGTATTGATCGGCGCCATGGCAATAGTGTCGACTGCTTTCGTGTGTACATAGAACAACACGCGGGAAAATAATATTCCGAATTTTTCAAACAAAAACCCAGTCAAAAATTTCCCACCAATGAAAAACCCGGTGGCATGGGAGCCTGCCGGATCTTTCAAATAGATTTGTGATGATACGTAAGAGAGATTAGAAAATAAAAATAAAATCGGTCGATGTTTCTTTTTATAATCGTCGCTCGTAATATAAAAATAGAGCCGTGTCGAATGTGCAGACTGCTGCTGCTCTTTTCAACAACATTCAACAACAACCCCCCCAACTGTAATTTCAGTTTTTGATGTTGGCTGATAGATATGAGAACACGAAACCGGGCGGCAGGGGGGAGAGAGGGTCGTCATCACTTTAATACACAAAAAAAGATAAAAGGGAAATGATGATTTAAGAGAGAGAGAATATAAATATATTTATAGTGTGTATAGAGAGAGCGTCGAGAAGATATTCGATCCGACTAGACTCGGCAGCAGCTGCGAATACGAGCAGCTTTTTTGAAAAAAAACAAATTTTTATTTTATTTTATTTTATTTTACTTTTTTAATAAAATCTATTCACCCTATTATTATGGCCCATAGAGTATTATGTGTGTGTGTGTAGATCTGGTTCGCTTGAAATGTTTTAACTCATCCGCTTGAACGATCGCAATGAGGGAGTAGGAGGGGGGGGGGGGGGAGTCTCTGGTTATCTAATCCTGTGGGGGTTGCTGCACTGCTGCATAGAAGATCGTTGCGGCTGTTTAAGCGTCGTCAACCATCTTGTTTCGGGTTGTCGTTGTTGTTCGATGTCAATACAATGTACAGTTTTTCAATTCCTTTTCCCCACCGAATCGAAAAAAGGTTATTCGTTTGGTTGTTGTTGTTGTTGCAGTGATTGGGCTCGTTAAATTCACACGACTAGGTGGGTCGTCAAGGAGTCGTGGCCAGCACCAACAGGGCGTCACACGGCCTCTGCCTTAGGGCAATCCAGCCCAGAGTCGAAAAACGAACGAGTCTATAACATAATGGATAGAGCGATGGGGAAACGCGATACATCATTGGCTGAATACAACAAGGAGCAAGTCCTCCCCATGTACACAGCCAAAGGATGGAGGAAGGAGGAAGACGACTGACTCATCAGATCGTTTCCGGAACAGTGGGCAACTGTCGCTGATGGATGAGCTTGTGATGGTGGTGGTGGTGCTGCTGCCTGCCAGCGGTTGTTGTGTAGTTGCTGGTACCACCAACTCCGCCGCTCAAATGATTGCCCAACGGCAAAGCTCCGGAATAGGCGGATGAACCCGTCTGCTGCTGCTGCTGCTGCGGATGACTGATGGCCGGCTGATGGCAATCGGCTGGGGCCAGGACTCCTCGCGGCGGAGGCAGGGCCAGCAGCAATCGACTCCAGCAGAATCTCCGGTTCCACTCGACCACTTGACTGTGTTTCAACAGCAAGTGCAGGTCCAGGTCGGCGTCGATCTCGCGGACAATCTGCGGTTCCGGCAGCAAAATGATGACGCGGTCCCGACGGGATCGGACCGACCCTCCGCCGACGGCTCCGGCCGACGCCGGTTGCCACGTCGATCTCAGCAAGGATCGGACGTTGGCTTTGCCCCACTCGGTTTCCACGAAGCTCTTGGTCAGCAGGATGAGGAGCCGGCGGCTGGCCAGGGCCGCCGCCGTCAAGTCCTGATCGTGATCGGCGATCCGGTGCTGCAGGCACAGCTGGTAGGTCTTGCGCTCCAGCCGGACCAGCGTGTCTTTGAGCAGGACGTCGTCCTTGGCCGAATAGACGACCAGAGCGTCGAACGGTTTGCTCTCGGCGCTCTCCTCGTCCTGCTGCTGCTGGTAGCACATCCGCACTCCGCACTGGCTGAAGAGGAGGAGCCGCAACTGGCGGCGGCAGCAGCACAGGCAAATGCCGGCCGACAGGACCACCAGGGCCAGGGAGAATGTGGCGGCCATTAGGAGCCACCAGTCGGCCGGATGGTAGGGACTCAACAGGACCGACGAGCTGTCCGACGTCGGGCAACTTTCGTTGGTGGCCACCAGGATCTGCAAGCCCAGCGGTGAACAAGTGACCGACTCCTGGTCGTCGATGCTGGCCCGGGTCGACTGGAGCCAATCGCGCAGCGGGCGGACGAAATCGCATTGACACGACCAAGGGTTATCGGCCAGCCACAAGGAGCGCAGGTAAGGATTGGCCGTCAACAGCTGGGCAGCGTCGTAGCGCGCCAGCTGGTTGCCGCTGACGTCCAGCACCTGTAAACTTCTCAGGTGACTGAATGTCTTGGCGTGAATAAAAGCGATCCGGTTGTTCTGGACGTAGAGCTCGCGCAGGTTCTCCAACGGCTCAAACTCGTAGCCGGACAACTCGGTCAGCTGATTGCGGTCCAGGTGGAGGACCAGCAATCGTTTCAGCCCGCTGAAGGTGTGGTTGTGCAGCGAGACGACGGCCGAGTTGTTGAGCAGCAAAGTCCTCAAGTTCTTCTTGCCGATAAAGGCGTGATTGGTCAGCTGACTCAAATTGTTGCCGTCCAGGTAGACGTCGGTGGCATCCATCGGGATCCTGGACGGTATGTCGGTCAGCAGGTCACCTCCTCCGCCTCCGCCGGAACAGTCGACGACGTTGGTGGACCACGACTGGTCGTGGTAACAGGAGCAATTGGTCGGGCAGGTCATTTCGCAGTCGCAGGCGTCGAAATCGCAGCAGTGGCACAGGGCGAAACAGTGGGCCCGGTACGGGCACAGAAAATCCGACGAGGTGGCCTCCACTAGCGGCGTGACTGAGCGTGAACCACGCCCGTACGACAGCCGGCAGTAAATCGAGTCCTACATACGTATAATTATGGAGATTGTTATTTATCGAACGGTGGTGGCGGAGGCCGGAAGCCGGAGCTCGTTAACTATTTTTTAATGAATTGATGAATTAAAAAATAGAACAGGAGAGACTTACCAAATCCATGGCTCTTGGGTATTGGCCGGCATTGTTGAGTGCGTTGATCCTTTGGAGCCATTCCCTGCGTCGTTTAATAAATCAAGGCGTCATTTGCATTTCGATCCTTACTCAAATAGTTGTGACACACATTCAACGTCCCCCCCCTTCACTATTCTAATTGGGCCGCCGGGCTCTCCACAAAAGAATAAGTATATCCCCGGCCCCACTCCTCCCAGGAACAAAGTCAAATGAAAATGAATCGTTTCCTCCTCCTCCCGCGGTGCAACTATGGGTGCGGCTCCTGCCGGCCGGGATCGGCTCCTCGAGACTTTATTGATTGATCAGAGCTTGATTGATGACTATAAAAGACTCCTCTATTTCTTTCTCATTCGTTGTGGATATAAAGGAAGAAAAAAAGTAGCTTTGAAACAGGTCAAGGATTATATAAGTTCGGGTCGATGGAATATAAGGAGCTGATGTACAGCCAAGGAGCAGCAGCTTGGTGGTATATATCGAATCCTATTCTCAGGGATATAGCTCGGGCCAAATGAACGACGGGTATAGTAGTATGGCGACCCAATCTTATATTGCCCGTCTTCTATATAGACGACGGCCTCTTTTTCTCTCGACTCTCTCTCTATCGCCGGCCGTAAAGCTCCTTTTTTTTTGTGTTGGGCTGGACAGGAGCTCGGCATATATACACTATATATAAATATACGAGCAGAGGCTTTTCTTTTATGAAGTGGCTTGTGTGCCACAGGAATTAGGGGGCCTCCTTCAGGATTGACTGGGCGATTCATCAGTGGATCGAGTAGAGAAAATAAAAGGAATCAAAATGTAGTACATCTTAAAAAAGGAAAAAAAGGAAAAAAGGAATAAGTATTCTTTATTCTTTTGTGTTTGATTAGGTTTTGGGGTCTTTGTTTTCATGTTCCATTTCTTTTTATTTTATAAGTCGATTTTGAATCATTTTAACTATCGATATCTTATTAGGCATGGCTTATGCTAATTAGAATTTCGTCTGCTTTCTTTTTGATTACACGTTTCGAAAAATAGACGAAGATAATCTCGTGTCGTGCCTCTTTATAGAATCGCTTAATATACACACCATGCTGTTCAGCAGGTAAACAAAACTAAGAATGTAATTAGAATAATTACGGGAGCTTAAAAAGAAGAGTTGAATCTGTTCTAAAGTTGTGAAATCTTAGATCTTGACTAGTCTTTGCCATGTCGTGCCCCTGTCGATGCATGGAAGTTTGTTGGCACTTTGTAACCTTTTCTTTTATGCAGATTTGAGACCTGAGACCACCATCATGACCACAAGATATGCCAGTTTGGCTTGTGCTGTATTAACCAGTCATCAGCATCAATCTTATTATCATCGCTTGGGTAATGAAATTCGTTACAACTATTCCTGTGACCTGCTAGGTATCTTAATGATGCACATGACTTGTACACATGCTGCAGTGTGTTACATAAAAACCTGAAATTCTCTCATTTATTAAAAATTTTGGTTTACCCACTATCTCATTTTCAGCTTTTCCTTATATAGTTATTGTTTCTGTCAATATTTTTATTCATAACCCATTTTAAAATTTTTAATTTAGATACAAACAGCATCCCCCTTGGTTGAAGAAACTACTAATTACGGCGTTACCGGATCTTTCACTTTCTTCAAATCCCCTCTCTCCTTGTGTACACCCATGTGAGTGTGGGTGTTAGACTCGGTACAAGTCTGAGCCCCAGCCTTTTCCTATCCCGCCTGGTGGATTCAACTCTACATGGGAAGGAGAACTTTTGGATGCCTGGCCGTGGATTTCCCAGGCTTAAAGGTAGGACAAACGTTTCTCTCTATTCTTCCTTTGGCGTTGATTATCAATCGTTAAGGTGTACGATTATTAATGAGCTAGGCTGTTGACTGTTTTCTCTTGCCGTTTTTGTTAACTCAGTCAGGGTTCATTAAATAACTCATTCGTTAGAAGAACTCTGCACATCAGGCCTGTACTCACAACTTACATCTTTGGGTCGGAAATATTTTAACTTTAAACACTTGAAGCAAAGTGCCACTATAGAAAGGGACGTGCCGCCACACCTCCTCGTTATCGTCCTAAAACTTCACTTGATCGGATTTTTAAGTTGAAACTCTTTTATATAGGCCCAGACATACAAGGCAGAGCGAGGGCGGGTCACTATTGAGTGAGAATGGGGCTACAGCTCGGGATCGATGAAAACGCAACGGGGGAGGAAAGGGACGTGTACACAATTTCGTGTGTGACAGTCAGTTGGCTTGACAGAGAGAACGACAGCTGAGCTGAGAGAGAGTCGACAGATTCTTCAATTGTTGGTTGGCGATCGATATTCCATCTAGAGATGTTCCCTTAACATTTCCCTATTGTTCTCTCTCTGCTCTTCCTCATCTCCTTCCTCATCTTTTTGTCAAATTTGATGATTTTTTCCTTTTTGCTCTCTCTGCTCCGCCTCCTTGTTTGTATCTTTTTTCCTCGACGCCTCGATGGATTTCTTTTTCCCAGGGCCTAGATACTTTGCCCCCGACCCAAACGGTAGAGGCCCATATATATTTTTAGTCTATTGAGCGAGAGAGGAAACAAAAGAACCGGAGCCTCATACTGTCGAAAATGAAATAGACAATTTTCTCCTCTCTCTTTTCTAGTTTCTTCTTTCTTCTACCCTTTTTCTTCCGTCATCCGAACAAAAGCTCCGGGGCCTATTATATATAGAGTCGACCGTGAATGTCGGAGTTCAAATAAGAAGCTTATACAATCGCCCAGTGTGTGTACATACACACGCTCGCTAGCAGAGAGAGAGAGAGAAAAGAGCTATAGTATATACCCTGTTTTTCTTCCTTTCTTCTTCTTTTTGTTACTACAGTCAACTTAAAGATGAAGAAGAAAATAGTCCGGCCACTCTGGAGCTTAGAGTTTCAAGTTTCGTGGCATCATGTTCCACGTCCAGTCCAAAGCAAAAGAGCCCAGTCTTTTCTCCAGTTTGGCAAGTGAGAGAGAGAGAGAGAGATACAGAAGGGTCTTCTCAAGTTACTGGACTTGGGGGGAAAACTATCGCGTGCGCCGCCCATGAAAAAAGACACACAGGGAGGGAGGGAGTCAAGTTGCACGGTCCGTCTTCAGTCCAGCAATGGGGAAGGTAAACTTTTTTTTTTTTTAGAAATGGGCAGGGCAGGGTGACTATTAATTCGTGATTTCGCCTAATGAGCGCTTAATGGTAGTTTCTACTTACATGTCGCAATCGCACTGGAACGGGTTGCCGCCCAGGTAGAATTCCGGCAGGACCTGGACGTCGGGGCTGAGTCGCAGGGCGTTGAGGTTGAGCGTCACCAGCTGGTTGCCGTAGAGGTCCACCCGGCTGAGATTGGCCTTGTCGGCGAACGTGTTGGGCTCGACGACGCTGATTTGGTTGTCGCTGAGCGTCGCCACCCGCAGGCCGTGCGGAAGCGACGAGGCCCCGATGGAAGCGATCCGGTTGTAACTGGCGTCCAGTGTCTCCAACTTGAGGTGGCTCTCCAGTCGCAGGTAGTTGCCCAGCTCTTCGATCTGGTTCTTGTGCAGGTCCAGCCACTGGAGCCCAGTGGGCAGGAGGGCGTAGTCGAACCAGCGCAGGTCGTTGTCCGACACGTTCAGCCGCGTCAGGTGCGGAAGATTCTGGACGACGTGCTCCAAGCTGCTCAGGTTGTTGCCGTTGAGGAACAGCGTCTCCAATCCAGTCAGACCGTCCAGGGCTCCTCGCTCCAGCGTCTGCAGCGACGAGTGCGACAGGTCCAGGCTCTTAAGCAGACCCAGCGGCGGAAGCGAAGCGGCCCGGATGGTCTTGATTTGGTTGCCGGACAGCCGCAGGTGGTGGAGATTTTTCAATCCGCGCAGGGACGTGGCGTTGATGAAGCGGATGCGATTGTGCGACAGGTCCAGGGTCTTGAGGAGCGTCAGGGTCTTGAAGGAGGACGGCAGTCGTTCCAGTCGATTCTCCTGCAGGTGTAGCTCTTCTAGGTTGGAGCAGTTGCGGAAAGTTTCGGCGTCCAGGCCGACCAGGGAGTTGCCGTTGAGTCGCAGTTGGTTGAGGACCAGCAAACCGTTAAAGTAGTGGCTCTCGATGAAGGCCAACTTGTTGTCGGACAAGTCGAGCGTGTGCAAATTGCTCAGCGAAGCGAACGAGCCGGACTCGACGGCTTCGATGGCGTTCGAGTCGAGTTTCAGGACCTGCAAACTGTACAGGTCCTTGAACAGCGGGCGGCGGATGCGGCCGATTTGGTTGTGGGACAGGTCCAGCACCACCAGACGGACCAGGTTGTCGAAGAGGCTTCCGTTGGCCAGCGTCAGCCGATTCCACGCCAACTGCAGCACTTCCAGGTGACGCTGGGAAGCCAATGAGCCGGCCGGCAGGACGGACAGGGTGTTGTTGCTCAAGTTGAGCTCCTTCAGAGCGGCCGTTGACGTCAGGAAGGTTTCCGGTAGCCTCTCCACTTGGTTGACGGACAGGTCCAGTTGCTCCAGCTGCTCCAGGGGACCCAGAGCCTCGTCGTCTAGCTGCTGGATCTTGTTGTGGTCCAGTTTGAGGATGCGCAAGTGACGCAGGGCGGCCACTCCGCGGCCTGTCAGCGCCGCCAGTTGATTGTAGGAGGCGTCCAGCGTCGTCAGGGGGGTCGGGCAATACGCCGGTGGCGTTGGAGTTGAACTGGTCGCCGTCGTCGTCGTCGTCGTTGTAGTGGAAGTTTCCGTCTCGATGGCGGCGGCCTCAAAGTTCAATCCCAAATCGTTGAGATCGGCCAGTCGGTTGTGACTGACGTTCAGAAATTGGAGGCTGGTCAGATCGCAGAAGAGCTGGCGCCGAAACGACTGGATGTTGTTGCGGCTGAGATCCAGCCGTTCCAGTTGGGCAACGTCGTGAGCTAAGCTGTCGCGACTCAGGTCGAGATTCATGGCCGGCCAGACGTCGTTGTGCGAGCGAATGGCCAACGATCGAAGATCGCGCAGTCCGTGGAAGACGCCGCGGACCAGCTGGCCCAGCTTGCAGTAATCGATGGCCAGTTGTCGCAGATGGTGCAAATGGCTGAAACTGTGCGGATGCAGAAAGCTGCAACCAACACCCAACATACACCAAACCATTAAATTTTGATTGATTCGCAAGAGAGGCCACAGACACACATCAAAAGGCCTTTTAATCAATAAATCAGAGAGCTCGTTGCTGCTGCTGCTGCCGGAAGGTTTATTTGTCTTCATTTACAAATGGCTGCAGCGGCGGCAGCAGCAGCAACGATTGAATTGCCAATCATCAAATGACGATCGATCAATAAAGTTAGGCGGGTAAATTGAATTATTTCGACGACGAAATTGAAAGGGCGGGTCTTTTTTTGGAAAATAAAAGAAAATGGGTAATTGAATGTGTTGTACAATGGACGTTTTGTGTTGTTGCATTTACCTTTGGTAGAGGAGCGAATCGCTGCATTCGATGGTGAGCGAGGCCGTGTGCTCCCGCGGCACGACCGAGAAATTGGTCTGATCGAATTGACTGTTGATGGTGCGGAGTCGGCAGTGGAGTGCCACGTCGTTAGGGCCGGCGACTCCGGCCATTGGCAGCAGCCCCGAATGACCCGATGATCCGTTCCCATCGCTTGACGTCGCCATCGACGACGACATGGACGACGTCGACGAAGTGGATGATGACGACGAATTCATCATCGTCCATTGGCAATCGGACGGCGCCTCGTAATGGAAACTGGCCCGGCACAATGCGAATTGCGTCGTCAGTAGTAGGAAAAGGACGGATAAAACATTGGCGGCGTTATTTATCGGCCGGCTCCGTTTCATCCCCATCATGGCCGCCATTTATATATATCCTCCCTTTTCTTTTGATTCCTTTTCTTGTATTTTGACTTGTTCCCGGATGATTCCCCACACTCGCACAGCTAAGAGATCGGGCACTGCACAATTGGAAGGAGGGAAAAGAAAAAAGCCGGGCGAGTTGTATGGTACGTCTCTGAATGGGCAGCAGCAGCAGCCTAGGAAGCACTTTGGAATTCTTCTTGTCTCGTCGTCGTCGTCCTTGTCTGACTTCTTTTCAAAACTTGAAAACGTGAATTATGACGCCGATTTATCACAGCCAAAGGATCTTTACTTGGTTTTTTATTTTTTTTTTTACCGTATGGTGGGTGGTACTAGATAGTTTTCTTTTTCCTTTTGTCGTTTATTTTGGATATTCCGTCGTATTTTATAATTTTCTTTTGTGAATGTCCTCGACAGAAAAGTTTTTTTATTTTTATTTTTTTCCGGATTATAGTTAAGTATATCGGATGGGATCTAGGCGACACGGTCCCATTAAACTGACATCTGCACCGTTTGGTCTTTAAAGAATAAAAGGGGGGGACCCTGGACTGTTTAGTGGAAAAATCTAACCGGAGGGGGGGTCACACACATACACATACACAACACAGCTTTTTTTCTTTTTTCCGCTCACTCACTGTGCGGAGGTTCTTTCGGCTATTGAATTTCACACGACAATGGGCACCGGCAAAAGAAGAAGAAGAGGTCTCAGCCGTTGGTTGTTGTGGGCTCAGCTCTCCGACGAATAATCAAGTGAAGGGATGCAGCAGTGGTGGCCATTTCCGAAAAAGAAGAACGAAACTTCCACTTTTTCTTTCGGTTGAAAAACAACAACACACGATCCGGTCATCAGCAATTTCCCAACGCCGTGATAATTACAGGCAACAGCACACCGAACACACACACAGCTCTCAACCAACACTGGTCGGTTGGTCTGGAGAGAAAAAACAAGAAAAAAACAAACACTGCCACGCACAAACAACAATCATCAAGACACCCGCAAACTTGAAACCCCCCGAAAAAAAATTCGAACGAGAGTCTCAGAAAGGGAATGTCGGTCGTGAATCACGAAACACACAGCGGCTGATGAGTTGTGTGCGTGTGTAGATTATTTTTCTTTCTTTCCCTGGGAAGAAGAATCGAAAAAAAAAGTTTTCTGGGTGGGATGAGACTGACACACACACACACACGTCTATCACCGACTATAGCGTCAGAGGGAATGAGAGAGATCCGTCCAGCCACGGTGACTTCATAACACACACACACACACGGGCTGGGGGCTTTCCAGTACACCCAGTGTTTTCGGCGCAGACTGGATGGAGTTCCCTTTTTATCGACGAGAGAGTGAGAGTCTCTGGCCCTCCTCCCTGTACACACAATCCCCCGAAGAGAGAGATGGTTGGGGGGGATTTTCAAAGCTCTTTATTCTTCTTTTTCTTCTTCCTTTTTTTCTGTGTGTGTTGTTAACTGTGAGGGCCGTCTAAGAGCAGAGCTTGGACCCCCCGCTGCTGAACAATACACGGGCCGCGCTATATAGTACAGGCTCGTGTATTTATGTATACGAATGGCTTTTTAGATTGTCCACGGGGAAAGAAGAGGAAAAAAGGGGCGCAAAAATATCTGTCAACTTTTTTTCTTCTTTTTTCCAAAGACGGGACAGCATTTTAGTTCGGGAACGTGGAAACTTTTCGATCTCTTGTTATTTGGGAGAGATTGAAAAAAAAGGCGACACACACAAGTTTTGTTGGGGGATAGCTATAAAGCTACTGCTGTGGACGTTGGGCCATTTCTCTCTCTTCTTTGTTAACACTGGGAGAAAGAATCCCGAGTGAGAGAGAGGGAAACGGACGCGCGCATTTTTCAAAAAAAAAGGTTCGAGTCGACGTCCGACGACCCATTCTGTGAAACTCTTTTTCCGTCCAATCGAGTTGACACTCGTCTTATTGTGGAGAAAACTCACAAACAGAACGGGTCGCATCGATCAAAGTCATCAGCCCCCTAGAAAAACTAGAGAATAAGTGAGGGGAAATGCTCGAACAACAACAACAACAACCACGACGCTACAATAATAGTCGGCACATTTATAAGAAAAAAGTTGTTGCCATCCGAAAAAAGGAGAGGGCTTGAGCTTTGCTATTCGAATCGATTGTTTGTTTCTTTTACTTTAACGCATTGACGATAATCCACCATCCAAGTGTCCGCCTTATAATATTCCACGTCTTATATTTTTCGTTCCATTTTCTTTTGCTTCGAGTCTCTCTCAATCAAAGCCGCACCTGCTCTACGCCTACTCTTTTCTTTTTCCTTCCTTGTTAGACAATCGTTGAGCTCGAATAATTCCGGGTAACAGTATCAAATTATGAAAATTCTAAAGGCCGGCCAGACGTGTCGAGTTTCCAACAGCAAACAGGACTAACTCTGGGAGGAAAAAGAGAAAAATGATAATCCTAAATTCAATTATAGAGGGAACAACCCCAGCCGACCATTTGAACTTTTGACGGTCTCACACGCCATATACATTCACAAGGAGGGAGGGGGGGGGAGTCAAATAAACCTCCGACGTGCAGTGCAGTAGAGAAACTGAAAGTAGAAAAACTTCGACCTCAATCAGCAGCTCACACGATGTTTCTCCCCTTATTTCCAAGTGACACATGTGCTGCCAGTTAGAGCGAAATCTACGAGGGTAAAAGGGAATGTAGTATAACCTTTGTCAAGTTATAACCAGCGCACACAGGGTGTGGAGGAGTAACAGCAGCAGCCCCTCTTAACTCGATTGTTAACAGTCGACGAGAGCGCAGCAGCACAAACGCCGAGGTTCTTATCTACGAGTCAGTGCGTTTTTTGGAGAGGGGGAGGAGGGCCGGGCGTGTATAGAGTCACGTTGATGAGAATCATCAAAACCTTTCATATTGTTATACATACACTTGTATTACGCAATTTTCTCTCTTTTTTTTTGATTCTCTTAATGCGAGGGGCTCACATATTACAGACACCGACGACGAGCCAAGGATCAATGACTTTTTCCTTCCTTCCTGGAAAGCTTTTGATATTTTTTTTTGTTTTCAAGTAGGAGCCAGGAGCCAGTGTATAGTCGAGTACTTTTTTCTTCTTTCAGGAGCTCCTTGTTCATTCGACTTTGAAGTTGGAAACAAGCGCAAACGACGACGGTGTCGCTCTTTTTCTTTCCCCAGATTTTTCTATTGATGTCTTTCTTTCTCTTCGACTATTCATCGAATTTCCCCTCAAGTTTGTCTTCCTTTTCTCTCGCGCACAAACGCAGAGTCGACTGATTAGCCCTGCAACTGTGTTTGATAACTATCTTCTTCTTTCTTTCCTTTTTTTAAAGAAATAAAACACGAAATCCAAAAGCGGTTGCCTCCTCCCTCATCCGAGAAATTTCCCAATCGGATGGACTAGGACGCGTCAAACACTAAAAAACTTTTTCAACACCGCTCAAGTGCTTTTTTGTGTACTTATATAACACACACGACTATTATATGCTGACGGCCTCAGCGGGATTTTTTCCTTTTTCCTAGTCGACTTTGTGTCCGACCACTGCAGAGCCCTCGAGATGTGCTCCGACAACAAGGCAGACGCACACACAAAAGAAAGAAGTCTGAACCGCATACACACATATATATAGCGAAGCGCTCACGGTCTATATCTATAATGTTCTATCATTATTTATGTGCGTTTACGCCTACGTCGTAAAAAACATCCGCGACAACAAAGGGAATAAACCTCCTCCTCTCGGAATAATAAAACGCTGGTGAACAAGAAGAAGAAGAAGAAGAAAGTTTGAATGGTGTCGATCCTGCTCGGATGATGATGGGGGGGGGGATCCCTTTTGGTACTGCTGCTGCTGCTGAAGAGAGTGTGCGGCGCATATCATTCTCTCTCTCTTTCTTTCCAGCTCTTTTGTATAAGTAGATATGTTGCGCGGCTGGTGCTGTTGTGTTGTGTGCAGTCGCTTTTATCAGTCGACTGGCCCTCCCGCTTCTTTTTCCTTTATTATTATTCCCTCCCGAACGCGCTCGCGTATTATAGTCGACGGCACGACGCGCCTATTATTCATTCTTGTTGCAAATTGCCACACAAGACTTTTTATTTTGTATTTTTCCGAATATTCTTCTTCTTCTCGTTAACTTTCGCTCTTAAAAGGTCAAGTCAATGTCGCCCAGCATCTTCTTCTTTTGCCTTGGCGTGTGTAATGTACATTTCCCTTTTTTTTATTTTTATTTTTCTCTCTCCCGAGAGTGAGAGAGAGAAAGAGAGAGAGAGCCATGATGGCGTGACGGATTCGATTTGTGTGAGCTGCTACTCCATCCGGATGCCTACGTGTTATTTCCCCTCCTACTCCTCCGCTCGTCTCTCTTATACGGTTCATGTATAAATGTACATTGCGCGCACACACACACACAAGTCATCAGGGAATCCGATTCTTAATGGTTCGGTATCATCGGGCCAACAAGCGTCGGCGTCGGCGGCAACTTTTCCCGCTCTGCCAAATAAAAGGGGACGACGACACAAATATAACCCCCAACCAAAGTATAAATTCCGTATGTACCGGGAAAACGGTCACGAAATGCTCTTGTCTCTTTCGGCAGCTTTTCATCGTGACGTTAGAGTTAATCTCGCAGACGAGAAGCTGCAGCAGCGCTAAACTATTATGTGCATCTGCGATATTTAGCATCTCGCTCTGATGGCCAGTGTCGTCTTTGAACGGAATTGGGCACGAAACATTCATATTAAGGACCAAAAGGATACAAGATCAAAGGATAATAATGTGTGTGTGCACAGTACACACGGTCAAGAGCAGCAGCCAAGAGCGTGAATACTGCACCAATCCGCCGTGGACAACGTGACGCATAGTCGGGAATAATCCGTTAGACGGCCACATACAGATAGAAGCCAAAAAAAGAAAGCTAGAGAAAAAGGGAAAAACACAAGACACCCAGAAGTTTATGTGCATACACATATATACCTAGAAGAATTAAAAATGAATGTATACATGTAATTTTTGGTTCCTTTATTTTTCTATCCCGTCTGCGCTATATAATCCCCGGGAGATGTCGACTTCTCGCCTATTCTTTTTCCTCTTTTTTCCCGACACAAGGCCACGCCACACGTATGTACACGTCCATCTTGTCGACTTAGGATCTATTTATCACGAGAACTTTGTCTAGCGGGACTCTATATACATGTGCTATGTGCGGCTTTTCGGATGCGGCGGCGGCGGCCCCCTTGTACACACTGTATAGACGCGGTTTACGTTTTCGCTTTGGCTGCTGCTGCTGCTGCTGCTGGCTTCTCTCGTGTATAAAAGATTAAATTCCCGCAGGGACGCGATAGGACAGAGAAAAAAAAATGGCAGCCAAAAGGATGGAAAAAAGAGGTTAATTCAATGTTATATTCGCCGGAGAATAGATATGTAGAAAGTAACGGCGGCGGGTCTATAGACTTGCACGGAGACATGAACACGGTAAAATGAATTGACGGTTAGATGTGTACGTTTTTGTAGAGAATATAGGGACAGCTCGAGAAGATAAACGAGGGACTCTGTACGTACAAGCCGCTGGGGGAAAGCATTCGATCAATTTGTTGGTTGTGGCCGTCCGTGTGACTTGACTCGCCAAAAAATTGTTCAGAGTCTTTCATCAAGTCTTCCCCTACACATAGTAATATACACAACCGCGTGTCGTTATTGAGCTTTCTTTTCTTTTGATATCGTTTACGTTTCCATGTATTGTGGCCACCCATCTCATCTCAGGCGTTTAAGCCTTTACATACACGAGCGTCCAAATTTGTTTGGGGGTTTCGTCGAGTGAAATTTGCATGTCAGATGAGGGAGAAAGAGAGGGGGAAAAAATAAAAAAAAAAAGAATCAAAAAGTTACAATAGGGAACGACTCGCTGATGAGTTATTCAGTCAGCGTGATGATGATGAAAAGCCGCACTGGGTTTTTCATCTTCCCATCAACCCTTGCGTCATCTCATATTTATGATAATGTCGGCGGTTTTTTTTTTTTTTTTTATTTTTTCCCCTCCTTTTATTTTCTCGTTTCACAGAACGTGAACGACAAAAGAGTATGTATGCGCGCTTGAAACTCTTGATGAATTGCTGGATCGTTCATCCATGTACAGGATATATCGCCCCCCTGCCATTCTTTTGGGTTGCGCTATCAATTCAGATCAATTCCCGTTTACATTCCCAATTGTTTTGCTGACCGTTTCGCCCAATCGATGGAATGACGTCGTCGGAGAATTCCAGCGTCCCCGTTTCTTTCGATTGCTCAGTTTCAATTACAAAACTATTTCCCTCCTCATCTGATGTCAAGGTATTCCGAGTAATCAACGTCACCAGAGATCACGACTCAAATGAATTTGGCTCGTTAATAAGTTAACTGCTTAGTTTGGTGAATGAAGCGTTGATTTCATTACGGGGATATCCGTGAATCGCATGCGTGCAAAAGTTCATTGAAAAATACCTGGAATCTATAATTCATTTAGAATTAATGGCGCTCTGCTGGCCAACAAGAGCTTGCGCAACTCTTCAAGACGACGACCGGTAACGACGGTGATTTACAAATTCGAAACAATATCAAATTTATGTCTGACATTTAGACTCAACAAATTGATTTTAAAAAAAATATCCTTTTGGCCAATCAGCGTAGTCATGGCGAGTGTAATGGCAAGGATGCCAGTCGAGTAGTTCTCGGTTTTTAGTTTGAAATGGGGACGCCAATTAATTTTAACTGTTAACTATTTCGGAGGACTATGCCTACACAAAATAGGAATAAATATTAATTGACTCTTATTGGCTTCGCAGGACACGCCCCTCTCGACTGCTACGTCAGCACTTTACCCGTGTGCCATCCTAATTATCTATTTATGGATCGTCCAATTATTTTACTGTCACTTCCGAGCAGAACAACGTATGAGTAGTGCAATTTTTACAGGTGAATAGCGAAATCCTCTTCCCATTCCCCGAATAATTATTTATTATGCAGTGCGCTACAAGATCCTGCTGTGGATGCCGGCAGGCTTAGAGCAACCCACTAAAATTGTTTGAATCAATGATTCAAAATTGAAATAACGTTTCGGTGAAAAGGCAACAATTCGCTATCTTGAAAGGACTCGTCGACATTGTTACTCGTATTACGACGCTTGGGTACTGTTAGGAAATTCAACGATTGTAACATGTACCCGGAGGAACGATTGGTGCGTAGTTTTCAAATAAAATTTAATTTTACAAGAACCAGTGAAACACTGTTAAGCCAACACTTGAAAAATAAATTAGTTTACTCAACACCTGCGGGTAATATGACTCAACGTTTGCTTTTTGGGCTGATTTACCCCTAGGAAAACTATACAGTAAAAAAAAAGAAATTATTAATGCTAACGTGATGAAGGACTAGTAAGAAAATAAAAATGACAGCATAAACGAATGCTCCCATGAATGTGCCGAAAGGTCATCTCTCGAGGGTCATGTTCATTTTCCTCTTCGCCAGCGCCCGCACACAGAGACAGCCAAGCCAGCTATCATGTTATCCACAGCTTGTTATCATCTAGCCCGAGTTTATGTAAACAAGTTTCCCCTTGGTCCGTTCAAATTGACAGGGCACAACAATAATAATAAGCTCTCAGACACGCTAACAAGAACTTACGCCCTCAAGCTCTGCTCTTCACCAAAGTCTGTTCTCCTTTTTAAGTTGATGATGATAACGAACCCATGTATAATAATTTTTCTACACATTATATTTTAGTCTCTTCTTTCAACAATCTTTTTTTAAACCTTCCCTTTGCATCGTTTTCGTGACTGAAAAATAACAAAATTTACGTGCGCCGTCGTCCGTCGAGTATGGCCGTACCTCGAGTGAGAAGAGGCTTCAGTCGAGATTGACTCAAAAATAAAAACAGTAACAAACATGGCCTACCTATGACATTTCAGATTTCACTTTCTACAACTGCTGACTGGAAACAAGAAGTTATCAATCAACAGGTTTCTTTGAAGTCGTTTATTTGATTGGATTCATAGTTTAACAATGTAGTTTTCTTTTTAACTATTTATTTTTAGGATCCATATTGGTTTTCATCGTTAAGCAAGGATCATGGAGGAATCCCATACACCCAACACTCATAGCCATCATAACAGTAAAGAACGGACAAGGAAAAGCCCACATCCGATTCCTGAAGTGAAAATTCAGATTGATTGTTCTTCTCGTACGTCTTCCAGTCACAATCACAGGGGTGCTTCTTCAGATGGGACGTTGACAGAGAATTCTTCCTCAGAAACACCTTGGAATCGGGAAGCCAAAAGAACTAAGATATTTCACCCCAAGCCTCCCAGGAAGGGTATGACATCATTTAGCCTAGCATATTTTATTTTCTTCTCTTGGTGGCATGACTTTTTTTAAATAGATTAGCACTACCAGATCTCCTGTAGTCAGTTGCATGCCTCATTATGATTTACACATGTCCTTTTCTCCATGTTATGTGCCTGTTTTCCCTTGCTTCTTTGTTGGCTTGTTTGTTGTAAATTGTCAGCTAAGGAGTTGTACCCAGAAAGTTCGCACAGTTCCCACTCATTCCTCACAGATGTGGCTGATATGAGGTCCATGGAGACGGCGCTGATTCAACTAGTCAACGATTTTCATTCTGGGAAACTCCAAGCATTCGGCAAGTTTCAAAGTCTTCAATTTTTATGGCGTGATTATAATAATCAAACTTTCGGAATTTGTAGGTCGTCACTGCAGTACTGATCAAATGGAAGCTATTAGAGACCAGCAGGAGAAATTGGCGAGATTACACTTCGAACTTGGAGCGCAGCACGATGTCAACGCCCAGCAGACGTCAGACAACATGAATGAACTCGTATCTGCTTTGGAGCATCTCTCCCAAACCATTGAACAATTACATCCACACTCTAGCCAGAGCCAAAGTGATTCAAACTAGCTTACCTCATAGTTCTGCTGTACAGTTTCAAGATCATTTTCTAAATTGATATTATACATTTCGGATCCTTTTCCATCATTCCGTCGAATTTTAATTTGAACGTCATATTTTTCTACCATTACACAGCTATCATATAACTTGACTGTAATCCTCAACATGTCTCATAAGTGTAGTACTGATGGGATGTGGCGTTACTACCTTCAGCATTATGATTTTCTCATTAATGTGACCAAAATGAGAAAGTAAAGAATAGCGAAGAAGCGTTGACAATGACCAAAATATCCCTTTCAACAACCAAATATATTGTATTCAAAATATAAATCAACTAATTAGCTGGGATGATTCTAAATCCATATTACCGATCAACGGACAGCAGACATTAGTCAAGAGGTGGCATTGGTCCTTTCACCCAATCAACAATAGTCTTATCGCACCAAACAAATAGTCCTTTAGGTTCTTGCACATTAGGAGGCAACAGGGCCAACCACGATGGAGCAACGGCACCTATACACAACAACATACCACAGATCAGTAATGCACTTAATAATTTATTAATAGAAATTGTGTTACCTTTTTCAATGGTGAGGACTCCTCTATATTCTGACATTTGAGTGTTAACATAACCGGGGTGAACGTGGTTGATGATGATGTCTTCGCGTGAATCGCGTTCAAAGTCTCTGTGTTGGATGCGGGTCATTGCGCTTACACCGATTTTTGATACGATGTAGGTCGTGTAGTAGCCAGTTGCAGGCCAGCCATACTTGGCATGTTCCCCTTTTTGAGCTGAACTGTTAATAAAGAACTTTTTTATCAAAATTTAATTCACTGTAGACTTCTAAGCTGAAATAACTTACTCAACAAAATTCTTCATCAGACCATCAAGTTCTTCGTAGGTCAAATCTGGTGAAGACAGCTTAGCTTTCAACTCATAACCCATAGCAACTGAATCTTCTCCTGTGATTTGTGTCAGATGACCCAACATACTAGAAAGGTTCACCACCCTTGCATGAGGCTTAAGGATAGGAAACAAAATTTTGCAAACACGTTGAGTGTCAAAATAATTGGTTTGCATGGTTGTTTTTGCATGTTCAGCAAAGACTTCATCAGGCAATCCTTCCTTGAATGGAAGTAAAATTGCAGCATTGTTCACAAGAACATCCAACCCTCCATAAGTGTCTTTTAAGTGATCTCGAAGTTTTAGCACACTGGATTCATCATTGATGTCCAGTTGATGAAACTTTGGCTGTAGCCCCAACTTCTTCAGTTCTTCAACAGCCGCCAGTCCACGTTCTTCATTTCGGGCAGTGAGATATACTGAACCTTCAAATTTGGCACATAGTTCCTTTACTGTGGCAAATCCTATACCCTGATTAGATCCAGTTACCTAAAATTGTTTGAAATAAAGACAAGATTGTGTGAATGTATGTTTAAAATATGTGTGCGACATGTGGCACAAACGAAGAGAAATTACCACAGCGACTCGGTTTCCTGACATAGTTCAGATGGAGAATTTGACCTCAGCGTAAAAGTGCGAAGTGTGAACTGTCAATGTCAGATTGTCAGTGAACTGTCAAATTCCGAAGCAGAAGACTTGCGGAAAATTTTATAGAAACTCTGGAATACGCAAGTCGCTAGATGGCATTAACACTTAGTAGCTAGCCTATATGGCAAAAATGGTTGTTTCACTGAAACGTGTAAAGAGCTCGATATCTTTCAGTAACTTTTGGTAAATCAACTAAAAGACACTGATTATTTTTACTGAAATCTGTAAGGTT
The DNA here is from genome assembly GCF_021134715.1 of Daphnia pulex. Lineage (NCBI taxonomy): Eukaryota > Metazoa > Arthropoda > Branchiopoda > Diplostraca > Daphniidae > Daphnia > Daphnia pulex. The sequence continues at coordinate 4,892,050 of NC_060022.1, forward strand.
TTATATTTTTCTTTTCGATATTGACCTTACCGATCGATTTAAAAAAGCAATCGATTACCTGAATGTTTTTACTTTTTTTCCCCCCTTCCCCCTTTTTTCCAGCAGAAGGAAGAAAGGAATATGGCCGGATTTTGACGTGTCGTTCAGTCGTTCTCAACTGTGATTTTGTTGTCCCCTTCCCTAAACTCATCATCGCCATGAATCTCATCTCTATGTAATTCTTATTGTTTTTGTGATTTCTCCGTTCTAATTGAGTGACGTGAAATAAGGGATTTTCCACTTAACCTTGCACAATCTCAGCTGTATTACTAAGTCTCAATACCTTGCTGAACAGTCACGCTTCAGTATTAATCGCGCCGTTTTCATCTATCCCCTTTTGTGATAAATTAAAAAAAAAACAAACAAAAAAAAACATGTCTCTTGAAAAGAGTCTCAACTTGGACAATGAAGAGTCTCCCGCTGGAGTGGTCAGACTCTTAAAACAGATGTCTGAGCCTAGTGATTTCAATAGCAGCATCAATAATGTTCAGTCTGGTGTGGTGATTTCTCGACAGAGCTCCAGCAAGTCTCTGGGACATTCTTCAACAGCAGATTCCAGCTTTGACAGCATCTCCCCCGAACCTCTTAGGTAAATTGCAAAACATTTACTTAATCGTCAAGCATTACAATGTTAATGACAATGGGTAAACACACACAGGATAAGAAAAGAAAAGAAACACATTGTTTTGCATCACTAGTCACTGCCATCTGCTGGTAAACAGCTGAGGATATACAAACTTAAATACGGCGCGTGCGCCTTTTGGGCCGTTATATTATACACGTTTGCCAATCGGTGGAAATGTTGCTCACGACTGTTTATTGATCTGTGCGTCCCCATGTAGCCTTAGCTCTTTTTCCTCTGCTCAGCTCATCCGCATTGATTGCTACGTGTCAGTTAAGCTGGTCCGGTGTTCTTCAGTTGCTGCTGCAACGGAAGAAAAAAGTCGTCAGAAAGCCGCAGTCATTCGATTGATTGCGGAACTTTTGCGCAGTAGCCAATGAAATCAGGAGCGGATATTATGTGTGAGCAACGTGTGATCAAATAATTTCATCGTTTTTTTTATTCCAAGGTAAGGAAGGACTGATATGGCAACAATTCACGTTGGTGTGTTGTACCTTAGACTTTTTAAAAAGAGCTGAAGAAGTCTTAGGAGTTATAAGTATCGACAGATTTGCGCGTGTCTGTGTGTGTAGGGCGTCCTTATCGATTTGAAACCAGGAAACGACCAAAGAAAAGGTGTAGGAAGTATGACAGAAACTAGCAGGACAAGTTGTGGCCTTGACAAATGATGTTGTTGTCGACGTTGTTCCGTCTTCAGATGGAACATTTTTAACATTGTTTTTTATCATTGGCAATTATTTTTATCCGTTCGTTGATGGCAGTCTAGAAAGCAGCGAAGAACAAACGTCGCCTATACGGAATCGTATCCGTCGGAGCGAAACTCTGCCCCCAATCATCTGCAGATCCGAAGGTTTGTAATTTATTCATTCTGTTTATGAAAGAATTCAAATTAAGTTGTGGTTTTTTTCTTATAAATTAAAGGGGATTCGGCTGAAATTCCGAATGGAAACATGGCGACAACCGGATTGGACCATGGTGGAGGATCTTCTCATCTCACATCGCCGGAACGATTGGCTCCCGCACTTTCCTACCCTTGTCTGTTTACGGCCACGACGTCGACGTCGGGAAATTTATCGACGACCACAACGGCCACGTCCGGCCTCTCCAACTCTTTGCTCTCTTCTTCACCAAACTTGGCCGGTGCGACAGTGGAAGGAACAGCAACAACACCGTCTTCATTATCATCGTCGTCGTCATCCAACAACAATTCCTCGTCATCGGAGACGACGGAAGCGATTGGACCATCACCATTGGCCCCGGCTTTTTCATCCTCGTCCCCCCTGAACAGCAGCAACAGCACCGGCTGTTGCAATGGCTCCATGGCGGACCATGAAATGAATCCTTTAGTTTCTTCCCCGTCGCCGATCCCCGGCGGTCATCAGAGACCGTCCAGGTCCCGTAGTCCATCCAGCCCGTCGCCTACCCGACGGAACGATGAATCTTCTAGTAGAGAAGCTAGTCTTGAGAAAGCCTCCAGTAGTGCGGCCATTGCCGCTGCTGCTGGAGTAATAGGAGTTGGTATTAGTAGTGGAGGTGATGTTTCGCTGGATCAGATTTCCGTCGAAGGGGGTGAATCTGGAAGCGCTGGATCGATGCGATCCTTTGAACATTTGCCGAGAAATACGCCCAGTGGTCCGGAAAGTATTAACGGTAGCAAGGTATTTCACATTTTAAATTTTACTTTTTTTTTTAATAACCTTGATTGAATTACAATTGATTTTTGCTTATTAATTCGCCAGCAGGGTCGTAGTGGCGGAAGGAAAAAGTCTGCCTGGTACCAAATGTTGAATCCGACGTACCGCTCCCGTTGCGAGGATTTCAAAAGGATTTTCAAAGATTTGCCGGTCGACGAGCGATTGATTGTCGATTATTCATGCGCCCTGCAACGCGACATTTTACTGCAGGGTCGCATTTATGTGACGCAGAATTACCTCTGCTTCTACGCGAACATTTTCCGCTGGGAGACGCTGGTATAAAAATAAATTCTTTTTAAGTAAAAAGAAAAGAAAAAAAATCAATTTGCTGTTTATCGATTTTATCAAATTCTGTGGCGTCGGATCTTTACTATTCCATTTTTTTTTGTTCAAAAAGGTGCAACTCCGATGGAAAGAAGTGTCTTCACTGACAAAAGAAAAGACTGCCCTGGTGATCCCCAATGCAATCCAGATCTGCACCGAGGCGGATAAGCATTTTTTCTGTTCTTTTGGGGCGCGTGACAAAACCTACGTTGTCCTCTTCAGAACTTGGCAGCAGGCTCTTCTCGATCAGGTTTGTATTGATTTCCTTTAACTTTTCTATTATACATGGAGGCAGGCGGCCACCACGACGACTAGATTCTTTGATGCATCCTGCGTGAGGAGCGTATAAGAAAAAGAAAGAAAGAATGGGGGGTTGACGACCGATCGAGAAACAGTACCATCTACTGGACAGTTCTACAGGCAGCAAGGGAAATGGGAGCCGAGATAAAAATTGTCTAGTTGAAAAAAAAAACTGAAACAAAAAACTAAAGCCAATGACTATGTGAAAATGAAGAAGGGATAAGATAAGAAGACACACCAAACTTTAGCGTAGGGGGTTATAGTCGAGAGTATCTGTTCTTTTTTACTTCCTTCTTTTTCTATCCAATTGTTGATGATTCTCTCTGTCTCTCTTTCATTTTTTCCCTGATTGGTTCCGACGCTTCCGTCTCGGTTCTTTGGGTTTTTTCACACTCGTTCGTTTGCGGTGGCCATCGTCGGTGTTTCTTTTTTCACCTCATACAAAAACCCAACGGAAATCACTCACGCACACACGCACGCACTCGTTTGCAGCCGTTAGGCAATCAGGAATTGTGGAAGTTCGTCCATTCTGTCTACGGCACTGAGTTGGGGTTCAGCAGCAACGACGAGGCCGGAACTTCTTCGTCCATCGTCTGCGGAGTCAGCGCTTCCGCCGGCGAGGCCTCTCCTCTATCGGAAATCAACCAAGTCCAGCCGTCTATTTCTTTGCAGCAGCTCAGCTCGCCCAGTCCATCGCTTCATTCAGCCCAGACGTCCAACGACGACGACAGTGGCAACGTCCTCCACCAGCCCATCAGCCACAACGCCATCCGAAATCGGCACCATCATTACAGTCGACGCCTTCAGGTGGGTCCTGATTCTCACTCACTTCATTCTGCATGTCTGTCCGTCTCGTCCGTTGCATCCATCTGCCGTTTCTCTCGTCTCTTTCCACTTCATCGTCTTCTATGTCTATCCGATTATAATCTCTGCAACAGATGGCGTTCGCAACAACTTTCACCATTTTAACGCTAGATGGCAGTCAACCAAGTACCTAAAAAAAACGGTCAAAAAAAGACTCGAGAGACAGCACGCACGGGAAAAAAACAAAACAAACGCAATTGACACAACATAGACTCATTGGGAGTCATTTGAGCGTGAAGTTGGAGGGTGGTTGTTGTTGTTATGCCGGAAGGGCATGCGTGGACTGCTCTTTTGGTCCCTTTGCGACGCAGTAAAGATAAAGAATTAAAAGGAAAAAAATAACTTACGGAATGTTGAAAGCTCCAAAAACGATCAACCAAGGACAAGGAGGGTCCTCTTCATCAATTGAAAGATGGGGGTTCTAATTGGAAACTGCTTTCTTCTTAATGAAATCAAAGGTTATCCATTTCAAACCAGTTATCGACCGTCGACCTCGATCTTATCTTTGAAAAATGTCGTCCGTTTCCTTTTTCCTTGCGATAGGGAAAAGTGTCAGACAGTTTTTTTTATTTCTTTAGATGAGCATGAAATTTGTTTATCACTCAATTGGTTGCCAATCATCTTTTAAATCACTCTTTTTTTTATTCGTCGTTTTTGAGGAACAGTTTATTTGTTTTCGTAAAAGGAAACAAGCCGATAATGACGTCATTTTGCTTCCTGGAGCGATTCGTGTTTCGATCAGCTGTTTAAGTGCGCGTGCACCGAATGAATAAAATACTACTGCGCTGCGTGACCCTTGTTGTGGGTGGGTAGACAGGCAGGCAGGCAGAGGGCACACTAACTAACGAAAATTTGACATTCAAACCACTGTCGTACGTGTGTTACGAGTTGTTGTTATTACAAAATTAATGGAAAAACGTCTGTAATCGGTCGATCATATTGGAATTGCTGATGGTCCACCTACTCAACTACCGGGTGTATAGTGGAATTGTCCTTGGGTGTCGTGACTCACGGCCTTCGCTCAATTATGCAAACGGATAATGGAAAAGGTGATGTCGGTAACATAAGGAAACTTTAACAGAAAATAGTCTACACAGTGGGATGAGAATTTTAAAAAAGAACGAAGAAGAAGAATCGGATTGCTCAAGGACGGGTGGACTGGAGTGAGTAAGCCACATCCTTCTTTTTTTCTTTTCCCCCCAGTTTCTTTTTTTTTTTATTTATTTCACTGGCACTCACGATGCGTAGTATATAGTAGCGAGACACGTTGAGTTTCGGGTCCAGTGCCGTGGAGGAGAGTCTCAGAGAAAGATGACGGGTGACGAGGTGAACTTAGCGTCTCGGCATCAGATCTTGTTGCCTATATCCGTCGAGTACACTGAAGAACCGGAAGAGCACGTGGATAATCAGAGTACTACCAGCGAAAGTATGGCGGAAGACGATCATTTGTGTACGGCCGCCGTGGTTATTGTAGTTGACGATCCCGTTTCCCATGTGACGACAGTCGAACCACCACCTCTCATTCAGGTATCCCCGTCACTCAGACACTTTCTGTTCAGTGGGGAAATTTTTAATGTTTTTGGCTTTTTGGTTGATTGGTTTATTGATTCGTTTGATGTGTGGTGTTTGGTGTGAATTAGACGAAGGCGGCGACCCTTTTGGACGAATTGTTTTATCTCTTGTCCATGGATGGCGAAGCACTCTTCTACGACTCTGTCCATTCTTCTTCTTCTTCTTCCAATTGAACGGCACAATTTCAAAAATTCTATTAGTCCGTTTTCTGACGGCTATTGTTTCTTTTTGTTCGTTTTGGTCGCTTCTATTTATTACACGCCCCGGTTGTTCTTCTTTTCTCCTCGACTTATTTCTGTAGTTTCTGCCTATCCCAATGATTTCAGATCGGGTCAACACTTTCACCGTCCAGAGAGCCAGTATTTATAAAAAGAATCCAGGTACATGAGTCCTTGCCAAACGGACACACACACAGAAAAAGAAGAAGAAGTAAAAGTTTTTCAAGAGAGTCGAGATTAGAATAGAACGGCGGTGCAATGACGTCAGCCTCTCTCGGCCTTGCCTTTTTTATTTTTCCTTTTGAGTCGCCAGTTTCGCCACCAAAAGTTTGAATTCTTTTTTTCTTTTTTTTGGTTTCCTTTGGAAGTTGACCAAGTTTTTCTCTGAAAATTCAGTGCTCGAATTTTCGCCCGATTTATCTTAATTGGGAATGTTTGTAGCTTGCCACTTTTTTCTTTCTTTCTGAAGACAAGTTTTCCATTGTTTCCTTTTTGTATTTCGTCTGAATTTTATTAGCTGCCGGGTGACGGAACGGGATCCGATTGGAGAGAGTCGCTCGGCATCAGCAGCGGTGCCAGTGGTGGTAACAGCGTCGCCGGAGTGGGCGGATTAGTGGCAGTGACGGAAAGAGGAGGAGGACCGACTGGAATCATCTTGAAGGACAACATGCCGTCAGCTGGCGGAGGTGGTGGAACGGGCGATGCCGATGTTCCCCCGCCTTACAGCGAAACGACCGAGTCGGAAGATGAGCGTTACATGAATGACGAGGCCGTCCAGTGTCCCGTCTTGCACGAAGGCCGCGAAATGGTTAACATGGTCATGCCCATGAGCGTCGACGAGCTCTTTACTCTTCTCTTCACCAATTCCACGTTTTACATTGATTTCATCACCACAACTCGCAAGTGCACAGGTACGTAAATTCAATCAAGCAATACAAGACATCTGTCATTTCGAAATGTGAAAACTAACGCATTTGGGCCAAACAGATTTAGATGTGAGCCCATGGCAGGAAGGCGAGACGAATCCAGCGGAGAAATTCCGCAAGGTTGCCTTTACTATTCCGCTGAGTAACAACATTGGAGTCAAAAGTACACGGGCGGTTGAGAGTCAGGTAAATTAAAAATCAAATTTACGAGGAACAATTCAGATTTGAAGTTAATAAACGTTTGCGACTTTGCCATTTTAGACATTATTGGATGTAAGCCGACCGGGCGATTTTTACGCGATCGATGTGGAAGCCTCAAACAGTGGAATTCCGTACGCCGAAACGTTTGCCGTCTGCTGCCATTGGTGTCTGATGCGATCGGGTTACAGAAAGTCGCGTCTCGTCATTTACTCGCAAATCAAATACAAGAAGTCCGTATGGGGAATCGTCAAAAGTAAAAATTTAAAATAACAAATTATATAAATTCACCGACTTAACGCGAATGTTTCTAAATAATTTCCAGCTTTTATCGAGAAAAATGCTTGGGCTGCTCTTGAGGAGAATTTTGACCAAATGAAACGGAGCTTATTGTCAATGCAATCATCGAGAGACGCCGAAGATGTCAGGATCGAAAGACGTGCCGAGTTGCCCTCGTCGTCGGGCACAGGATCCGGCGGAGCCATGGGCGTTGGTGGGCCAATGAGTAGCGGTGGTCCGTTAAAGAAGAGACACCACTCAAGAGCCAACAGGAGGCGCAAGGAGGGAATGATTGACAATGGATTGATGGAGAAACGATCGAAGGAGTCACCTCGGTCGTCCAGAAGCGTCAAACAATCGGGAACTGGCGCTGGTGGCGGATCTGGCAGTCTAGGGGTTGTACGCCACAGTAAAATGGCGGCCTCCTCTTCTTCTTCCTCACCGACTCCATCTTCGTCAGGATCGACGCCACCTGGTGGTTGCAGCGCTGTTTTCTATGTCGTTTTAGTTTCGCTGGTTCTTTTGCTCTGCACCAACGGGTTCCTCTTCTCCAAGATTTGGGCATTGGAACAATTGGCCGAGGAACTTGCCCGTCATCCGCCATCTTGCCTTTCGGCCGCCAACATGGCCGACCTTCGTGTATTAACGTGAGTGTAACCATTTCTGTCACTTTGGCAACCGAAATTGAAAGAAATAAATTTTCATTTTTCTTTTCTTCTTCTAGAGCCCAGCCGAAATCACCGGAAGAATGGATGCGGATATTGCGGCAACAAGAGACGCTTTATCGATCGACCGAGTCGAAATGGCGGTCGACTCTGTCGGCCATGAGCGGTTACTTGAAGCAAACTCAAGAATCGCTGACGAACCTTGAAAGAGAAATGGAACCCGATTCCGATTTGATCCGCGCCATTTTAGAGAAAATCCAACCACCTGCCTCCTCTTCTCCTTCGCCCGTTCCTCCCGTTAAATACCATCCACCTCGATCGACTCCTGCGACTGACGGCGACGATCCTACCGATCCGCCCAGTTAACCCTAGGGAAAAACAATTATTCAATCATCACTTTAAAAATCCTATTCCATTTGTGACCACCTTTTAAAAGTTTCCTCTTACACACACACACACACAATTCACACACGTGCACACACACACAAACAAACAAAAAAAAAAAAAAACGGGCAGGATCCCCCCTGTTAAGTTTTCATTCTTATACTATTATAATTATTCTTAAAAAGATTACAAAAAATATATATTATATTCAAAAATTAGGTGAAAAAGAAACAAAAATAAGAAAATGTGTGTGTGGCCCACGGCGTAGCTGCCCAACCCCCCATGTTTAAAACTATTCCAAAAAAAGAGATAAGATGTGGTATTGTTAACTGCGATAAACCCCTTCTTCCCCCGAACACTCCTCCCTTTTGTGAAGAGAAGGAAAAAGTCTTGTTATTTGTCATATCATCTTATTTGGCGGCTACATATAAAAACAAACCTCGGTTATCTTTAATTAGATTGAAGGCACCCTTTGTTGTTTATAGATACTTGGCCCACTTGTGTTTCATACATATAAATAATTGTGTATAGGAAGAGCCGAGAAGAAAGTGAATTCACCCAGTCAAGATGATGAAGAAGGTAAAAAAAAAGTCCTGATGATTGTGTGTGTTATATACTATTATTTCTTGTCATGTAATTTGATTGTTTCGTCTATCATCGAAAATAATATCTAATAGGAAATGGAATTTCCCACATTTTCAAGTGTTTTCAAATCTCAATGTTTTCAACAAATACTGCCGCCATCAGCTTATTATCTTAAGCTGAGAATGCATTTTTTATCTTTGCAGGTAGTCGACGTTGGTTTATCCTATGATAACAATGAACGTCATTTCGAATGACGACTTGAAAAATAGCAGTCCACAGCAGAAGGCGTTGCTATCGAATCCCACGTAGGTCGAAACCATTTCTTAACCAACAAGATGATGCATTTTTCTAAATTAAGAAATGATCTGTCGATAGAAATCAGATACAAAAACTTACCCAATGATTGAAAAAGGTTAATGATCAACATGATATGGTAAAACAAAAATTTGAACGTCAAGTATCGTCATTTGATAGATTAATGGTCGAAATTATTGTTTACATTTCGGTCAAGAGTCGTCACGTACACTGCGGACCTTCAGAGTTTTTGTAATCAGTTTGGAAAGCCGAAGATTAGAGTCCGGTTAGACTTTGATAATATTTTTATTGTAACTTTAGAGTTGAGCCGAGTGAGGCCGAGACATTCGTTCCACGCATGGCCGACGCGAGTGACGACCATCCATTGAGGCCGCCTCTCTGGTACCTGGAGTTCAGGCAACTGCTGCGCCGGAATCCAGAAGAGGCGGCCAGACGATGGACTCGGCATCTGGACGACAAGGAAAGGATCGATATTGTTTGGACTGCTGCTAAAAGTATTCATTTGGATGTGCTCGAATGGAGTTTGTTGTTGGAGAACCAAGCGACAAGGAAACGATGGATCGACGCCAACGAATTGCGGGACGAATCCGGTTTGTGTCTCCTGCACGAAGTGGCGTCCAACATTTACGTCACCGTACGCAAATTGTTAGCCGTCTTCCAGTTGTTGATCCAGCGGGTCGGATGTCAAGTCAACGTCACAGATCCCGACGGATGGACCGTCTTGCACTACGTCTGCGGATCTCACGTCAAACGCAATCGTCGCGGGCGCCAAATGTACATCCGCCTGTTGAAACTTTTAATCGAGTCCGGAGCAGATGTTACTATTGATTTCGAGGGAATCACTCCGCTTCATTTGGTTCACGAATCTCCCTGGGCTATCAGGTACTTGCTGTTGAACACTCCAGCCAGGGCTGACATCTCGGATACCTTCCAACGGACGCCTCTCATATGGATTTTACGAAATCCTCACCTTCCGCCCGTCCGACGCATTCCAGTCTCCATTTTCCGCGGGCGAATGGACTTCACTGAGGCGGATTACATGGGCCATTCCTTGATTCACTACGCCGTTCTTCGCGCCCAGTCTGACAAACTGGACGACACGCTGCGACTTATCAAGCGACTTGTTGACATCGGCGCTGATGTCAATCACCGAAACAAACGATTACGTACCCCATTATTTTTTCTCGTTCACAAGCCCGACATGCGCCAACTGGCGGAATCGCTCATCCAGCGATTTAATGCTGATGTTAACATCGTCGACGCCGACGGTTTCACCGTCGTTCATATTGCAGCTATCCTTGGAAAATTGGACTACGTCACCTTGTTCTTGCCTTACCTGAAAAGGAACGTGGGTACCATCAACGGCGAAACGGTCCGCACTTGTCTGGAACAGTACTGCGATCCTTCGACTATAACTCCCGAACTGGAAAATGAACTGGCCTTACTGGAAAGCAAAAGTGAATTCAGAGCCAAGCGGGAATATGTCGAGCCGTACACAGTTTGGAATTACGTCCACCAAATGGATCGATTTAGGGGTCTCCTCTCACTTTACATTGTGGACACCTTTATCCGGTATCGAGGAGGTAATAATATCACGTATTATTTGAAATTAATGACATTGATTCAACTTACGCAAACATTTACAGGTCGGTCGTTATTTACTGACTTTTTCCACCACATCAGCCACAGCGCAGCGATTATACAAAGAGCAAAAGATTTCTTGAGCCGCATTTCCAAGTGGAACGGATCGTCACAAATTTTACTGGATATAATCGATCAGTACTCGGTCGTTATTCAGGACGACGCTTCCCAAAGTCAGAATATGTCTATTGAAGTAGAAGAATCTACGCAAATTGCTAGATCTGTTCATCAGATAGTCCTGAAATTGATGGAACAAATTCGGATTAAAGATGCTCAAAATACCAATTTTGGTTGGAAACTGGACGTTTTGCCCGTGGGAAGCTCCGTCGATGGCAGTAAAATTCTCCTTCCGGATGAATATGATTTCCTTGTTGTATTCCGCCGTTTCGAGACCCAAAACAAGTTGGTGTCTGTCGGAGAGGATTACGTGGATCAAGTTGAAAAATTTCGGCTCTATTTGATTCAATGCATGCAAGAAATGGACCAACAGTTGGCCGGAGAGGAACTTGGATTTCAGTTTGTCGATTCCGAAATGCGACGGGTCTGTCTCAACATTCGATTGACTTGGCGGGGTAAACAATCGTCAAAAAACAGTGTTTTTCGCGGTTTAGCCATTAGCGTCGATTTGACGCCAGTTTTCCACTTCATCGGATGGGAAAATCAAAGTGGATTTCGACCACTTCGCCCGCTAGAGTCGCTGCCCCAGTGGTTTCAACGCGATCAAACTGTTGAACATTTTCGACCGGTAAATAATAATGCAAAATATTATCGCAAAAATTATTCTCATAGCATTGATAAAATATTTTTAAAATTTCAGCTTCATAATTGCCTGACAATACCCCCGTGCGCTGCGACGATGGAGGCCCGCTGTCTGAGTCATTCATCTCACTGGCTGTTTCAATATTGTCTAAAACTTTTGAAACTGATTGTCCAGAGTGAATACATCATCCAGGACGAACCTACACCCAATTCGCATTTTCTGAAAGTGGCTCTACTCAAATACATCGACGAAAAAGGTCCCCCAGTTCAACGTCAAGACGTGGCCCGATATGTGGCTGGAATCTGCCGCAAATTGCAGGACACGGACTGGCGTTTCAGAATTGATGATTTTGTAGCTGATGTCTTGATGCCCTCGCCTGTCGTTACTATCAAGAAAGAACTTTTATCAATTTTGGATAGAACTCGTTGTTCTTCTTTTCTATTCCATGATTGTACTTTACTTTAACAGTTTTCATGTTGTTGTAATCGAATGCGCATTATATAAAAGGGTGATATATTTTTTCGGTCCTTTGTTGGTTTTGTGATTCATTTGGGCATTTAGTATTTTCTATCTTGTCAAGTTGCCATGATTGATAAAATTATCGGTTTGTGTCAATACGCCTGCATGACTGCATCAAACTCTTGTCAAATAGTAATTGGTTATAACTGGATAAATCTATGTAAAACACGTATTCCAATTCGCTTATCTATTTTGAAAATAGCTATGAGCCCTATGACATTGGGTAGACAATTCACATTATTATCAAAAGGATTTGAACTTAGCAAAACAACCCTGAAACAAACTGTGGTTGCACAATGTTGTATAAAATAAATAATGGTTGGATTGTAAAGTAATAAATGTCAGAATCTTATCCCCGCTTTCTTTCAATTTGTAAACCTTCATCGGGACATCGGAGTTTATGGTTATTTTGTGTGATGACTTTCACTGGGAAATTTAAAAAGTTTAGACATTTGTCCAGTAGATGGCTTAAATAGAGAAGCGATGAAAAAAAAAGACTAGAATGAAAAAAATCAATTGTAATTGAATTTATATTATAAAATCAAGCAATAAAATGCATATAATCCTATATTTTATGTTAAAATTAATAACTAGAGAAAAAATCATATTAAATGATGTGCGAAGTTGTGAACAGTGTTTGACATTGGTGAAAGAAGTGTTTAGGGATGTTCAGGTTTCGGTATGAACAGCTCCAACTTGCCTACAGTCGCGATATCCGATTTGTCTTTTCAGCCATTTTCTCGTCTGTGTGCACACCGGACTAACGTGGTGGGTGATTATTTAGCTTTTCCTTTTCACTTTTACATTCCTCATAGTTAATATAACTCATTACCATTTCAAATTGTAATTGATTGTCAGTCCGTTTTCCTTGAATGTCGATTGAATGAGTAGATTCATTGCAACATTAAGAGTAACATACAGCCGGTTTCACACGGCGTGCTGTCAATATTGCTGAACGTGCTCTCTTCTAATTTTCAGAAACACCATGGCTGATGATGGACATGAAGAACAGGCTGTTGTGGTGGCTGCCCCTCCACCCATGGCTGAACTCCCAGAAATTAAACTGTTTGGTCGTTGGTCTTGTGATGATGTCCAGATCTCTGACATGAGTCTTCAGGTTGGTTGTGTTTCTCTTGTAAACCTATTCTGTTGCGGGATATTATCCCTGTTTGAGGCTCTACTTCAAACAGACGAGTCACTCCTGCTACATTAAACTGATCTAAATTTATTTGCTCATGATTTTCATTGCAATCTTCATGTTTAAATTTGTGTCAAACATAATTGAAATTTTACTTCTCATTGTAGGACTATTTGGCTGTTAAGGAGAAGTATGCTAAATTCCTGCCTCACAGCGCAGGACGGTACGCTGCTAAGCGATTTCGCAAGGCCCAGTGCCCCATCGTTGAGCGAGTTACTAACTCATTGATGATGCACGGACGTAACAACGGCAAGAAGTTGATGGCTGTTCGAATCCTCAAGCATTCTTTCGAAATCATCCATCTGTTGACTAGTGAAGTATGTGACAAGCACACCTGTTTAAATTTTGACAAGACTAACCAATTTTACAACCATTTAGAACCCGCTGCAAGTACTTGTGAATGCCATTATTAACTCTGGACCTCGTGAAGATTCCACCCGTATTGGTAGAGCTGGTACTGTTCGCCGTCAGGCCGTCGACGTTTCACCTCTTCGCCGCGTCAATCAGGTATACCATTAACTTGTTTACGTAAGGGCTAATAGACTAATTGATATTTATTTTCATGCAGGCCATCTGGTTGTTGTGCACTGGTGCCCGAGAGGCCGCTTTCAGAAACATCAAGACGATCGCCGAGTGTCTCGCTGATGAGCTTATCAACGCGGCCAAGGTCAGTTACAGAAAAATGCCGTATTTCTTGCATTGTTTAACGTATTATCCAACTATAGGGATCAAGCAATTCCTACGCTATCAAGAAAAAGGACGAGTTGGAGCGAGTTGCCAAATCTAACCGTTAACAACAGATTCTGGTACGGTCAGTACCATCGACCCTCCAGAGGTGGTTTTGTGTCGATCAGTACAATACACAGAATTGCCCAATTAAAATTTTGTTCTGTTTTTCTTTGAAATTACATTGCTGGTTATTTATTGAATGTTGATTAAATGAATCAAGCATGCTATTATAATGCTTTGTTCGTAGTCTTATTGTGAAGGACTGACATTGCCTTTTGTTTAATCGATCACTTACATTTAATTACGTAGTAAGTCACATTTTTTTCATGATTCGAGTATCAACGTGAAGATTGGTTAAGGTGAGGTCTTATGTGATTTCTGTGTTGGTCTACTTTCTCTAAATGACTGCCTAGGTGAAATTTCAGGGTCGTTAAAATTCGGTCCAAACGTATTTACGCGTCCCAAGTAAATACTCGCTTTGTCTTTGACCTTATGTTGTCTAAGTTGAAATTTGGTTTAAGAATGTAGAACAGAACAGACAAATAAAGATAAATAATAGCCAGTATTTTATTTTAATCACTTCCATCTGACACAAGTTCATCATCTAAACCTAAATCTTCCAAATCCTGGAACAAGGATTCATCAACATTGACAACTTCTCCACCCTCTTCCAAGAATTTCAAATCAGATTCAATCAGTGATTTGTCAACCATGAACAACTCTCTACCAGAGAGCTTCTTATCCTTGTCTTCCTTCTCTGGTTTCTTCAGTGCAGCAATCTCAGCATCAAACTCAGCCTTCCACCGTAGAAAATTCTCCACAGTAACAGCAGTACCATGACACTTTTTATTCTCTGCTTCTTCAGCTTCAAGTATTTTACGTTCTGCTTCCTCATCCCGACGCCTAAGCTCAGCATCCCATTCATTATTAAGCCACTCATTGGCAGTGGAGACTAAAGAGAATATCCTAGATTTTACAAATCATTAATAAAATAAGTGATAACTTGATGGAAAACTTTAACTGTTAAATTCTTACATCACCATTCCTAGATTATCTTCAGCTTCTTTTTCAAGACGGTCTTTCAGTCTTTCCAACTGCTCATCATCCAAACCTACATCATCCATGATTTCAATCATTGGAATTTCTTCTGGGTAAGTTGGTGTGTAGGTAAATTTAAGGTCACATGCATAACCGATCCCTTCTTCTTCATCGTGTCCTTCGGATTTCACTTGCAGTTTAAATTGATGGAATGGCTCCTCTTCCAGAACTGAAAAAGTAGAGAAATTAATTTGTTGGCACAATGCTTTCTTGTATTTAAATTACAGTACTTACTTTCCAGTTCATCGGGATAAATTGATTCGAGAGAGAATATCTCGCCCAATTGTTCCTCTTTGTATTGTGAATTTTGTGACATTATTAAATAGGAGAAAACAGTTAATGACGTACTGTTAAATTCTCACATGTCAACATGTGAGAGAGCAGACGACACATTTCCAATATTCGGCTTGCCCAGTAACTATCGACATCTATGAGATATTGAAGAGACAGCAAGAAAAGAAAACTTCTTTACGAAATGAAAAAAAATCGTCATGTCTGGGTTAAAAGTCATCGAGTTTTTCATCAGTTTTTCTCATTAAAAATTTAAAAAAAATAAATAAATCGATTATTTAGGAAGTTTGCTGAAACAAGATTGTGACTAACAAGTAACATGGCTCCATCTACATCTAGAACCAAGGTACTACACATACACAACTCATAATTGGTGGTGAAGCCAGCAGGCCTTGACTTCTTTTTTTATTTCTCTTATGTTATGTTTTCGAAGTTAACTTCTCTTCCAGTCTTCCACTAAACGGTGTTATCGGGTTGTGATATCATTGACATATAGGTCATCGACTTTGAATTAAATGCGATTATGTCGAAACAGGAGGAAACGCACAACGCAAAAGGCCCTCATGGGCTCGGTATTATATAATTATATCATTCCATGTTTAACCGGCTCCGTTAATGTATATTCACTTGGTAATACCTACAGGCGATCCAGATGACAGGACTTTGAGGATTGTCGAAAAAGAAGTTCTTATTCCAAAGATTATGAGAGACAGAGCCAAAATGGAAAAATGTGTGCCTGAAGTTGAAGAATTTACAAAATGTTGTTCATCCAGCAATGTGCTGATGGCATATTCATGCCGGAAACAAAATGCAGCCATGCAAGACTGTCAGACGAGATGGTATAAAGATGAAGTCTTCAAAGAAGAATGCAAGGAAATTTACCTTAAAGAAAGGAGAGAATTCAGACTAACAGGAATTCCCAAGAAACATCGTCACAAGGAAACTGAAAATGCAACTAATAGTACCTAGTCAAATATTGCATGGAGTTGGTGTAAGTTTTTCTTTTCTTTATAAATCACGAAGAATTTAAAATAAACAATGAAGATGTAGAATAAATTGTATTGATAACTCTGATGATACATTTTAACACAATTGATTGACACCAAATTATGAGCCCATTGCTTCACATCTGGGAATGTTATAAACCCACTCTACCACCCTATTATGAACTGGGATTGAAAGAGATTAATTGAAAAGGTAACATAGTGTAGACCAGAAAAAATGATGTTTCATTTTCTCTGGTTCAGCCCATCAATGCATTTACTGGTGGAAATTCTTTGAATTAAAGTTTAATTTCATTCCCTCCAGTGGGCACTTGATGGGATTTTGCAACCAGTCCTGGCTTTCTTTAGTAGCCGGCTGTTGCAATGTTGCAGTTTGAGCTTGACCTGACGAAGTGTTGCTTTTAAAATTGTGAACAGAATAGCGATTGTAAAGTCCCCAAATGGAATTCATCATCTTGTCACAGTACTTTGACGGTGATGGATCTGCATCTGTTGAAATAGATTGAAAAGGTTTGATATGATTAAGTACATGTTGGTAAAATAAAGTTGTATTACTGGACAACAAGAACCAAATCAAATATTTAAAAAATCTTACATTGGTCATTGCTAAACTTGAAGTTTGTATTATTATCTTTCTGACGTTTGCTTCCATTAGTAGTAGCATTTGCAGTGAGGTTCATATTAGCCCTCACTTTCTGCACAGCATGCATCCCAAATGGCATTGATGCCATTGTATGCAGCACAACTGGGGACAGAAAAAAAGGAAAACAAGAAACAAAGATCAAATTTTGTTCCCAATACAGGTTATTGAAAATTTTTTATGAAATTGAAAAACAATAGCACACTTAAGCAAAGATAATAACCCATTCACTGTTTTAAGAGTTTGGGTAGCAACAGATAAATGAAAAAGTTCCAAGTCCAAACGAAATCAGGCAAGTACGTGCGTCGAATTACCTGGATCACGAATATCAGCGATGCGAGAAAGGACTAGGTTGTAACTGGCCCCAGTAACACACATATAGAGTTTATGAAAACTAATGTTGACAAATCTAAATGATCAAATGGAATCACAGATGGAAGCGCTCGGAGTTTGTGCGAGAATAGTTAGTCGAGATATATTTAGAAGAACAGTTTCAAGGGAAAAATTTCGGGAGTTGAGGGAGCGGAGATTCTAGTCGGGAGGGATGTATGAACGCGACTGCTAGCTTCACGGTTTCGAGACGCCAAATTAACAACAACTCGAGCTCTTTGAGCTTTGGAACACGATCGATGGATACCATTGGGTAGAGAGACCAGTGCGTCAATGTTTTTATTTTGGTCCTCTGCGCTATCTGGTGGCAAGTTCTGAACTACTAATTTGGGCATGCAAAGGACTTTTGAGGTGCTTAAATTGTTGATTGCATTAGACGCACTTAAGTGTTATATTTTTGGGCAAGGGTTGACTCTCTTTAATGAAAACTAATTATCTCGCATATATTATCGTATTTTTTGTTAAATTCATAATGTCAGGAATTAGTTGTAACTTCAGCCACCAGTGGAAAATCAAACAATGGATGATAGCAGGAAGTTTTATCTCAATTTCGTGAGAGGCCCTGTACTAGTTTCAGAATTTTGAGTACTTGTCTGTCCTCACGTACACAACACGTAGACCAATTGCCATTGACTGAGAGCATTAACTAACTTTAAATATGCGAAACATTTGCTCCGGGCTAGGAGTTGATCACGTTGTGTGGACATGTGCAAAACCTCAAACTGATAGTAAAAATATTGAAAATGCCACTGAATGCCACATATCTATCTGGGCTGGCAAGGCCATTCACACATTCTTCTTTTATGTGTACAAACACAAACATAAATAACCTCATCATTTGGTATATTGTATTGTGAACAAAGACCCATCTAGTCTTATTAGCGGGATTGAAATAGTTGGCCCGAGAAGCGAAGTTCACGTGATGATAAGAGACTACTGGGCAGTCACGGTTATTTTTGCTTTGGCTTGAGCAGAAATGAAAGGATTTGGACAGGCGCTCTTTCCTTTGGCTTGCATGTCCATATATAGCTGAACGTGTGGGATCTATCCAAACAATTTGCGTCACGATCCAATAAACGAGGTTTAAGCTTTTGACGTCAGTAACAATCAAGTTCAGCAACTGGACGTAATATCTGTGGTTGCCGGACCCCATGTCGGGCGCTCCCAGAATCAGCTGTTCAGCTGTCAATAAATCCGCCTGCGACGATTAAAAATCGCTGTTTCTGTGTTGTTATAAATAAGGACACTAATCTTTATCGTTATTGTACCACAGTTACCATAAAGAATTGTGTATTTCAATCATGGCTTCATCAAAGCCGTCCAAAACAAGGAGAATCCGAATGCCTGGAACTCCTCGAGCCTCGGGAAGTGACGATTTCGGTGCTGGATTTTTGTCCCTTTCGTTTGGTCGTACTGATCCCATGGAAGGCTCTGATCCTGTTTCCATTCTTCCTCCTGCATTTCGTAGTAGGCTTTATGGCCTCTTTAATCAGATTGAAAGGGAGTTTGAAGCACTCTACTCTGAAAACCTCCTGTGTAAGTAAATTATGCCTATCTGATATTTTTTCTTGGTGATAATTCACATTCCATAAGACTAATAAAAAGTTATCTTTCTTTCATTTGTGGGTAAAGTGCAAGAAAAAGTTGATTCTTTAAGTGAGAGAACTGATAGAGATGGAATAATAATTGGAGAGAGAGGTGGATTGGATCAGACTGATTTTGACTCCTTCTTTACTCGTAACTTGTTGAAACAGAAATGTAGGTATTTTTTATCACAATATTTATCAAATGTATTCTAATTTAATGTGTACTACAGCAAGTACAGGAAGTGCTCAGAAAATGAAGCCCAGTCACCGATTGAAAGCACAAACTAGTAGAATTGTTTCAAGTTTCAAGGCACCAGCCATCACTTGTGCCCTTTCACGACAATTCCGTGGTCACAGAGATGGCGTTTGGGATGTGACTACTTCCAAAACCTTCCCACTCGTTGGATCGGCCTCTGCAGGTCTTCGATTCAAAACGCCTTTCAAAAAATTTTAAATAACTCATAGTAATAATTTATAAATTTAAATAATATGCATTTTCAGATGGCACAGCTTGCATTTGGAGCACAGAGTCTAGCCGTTGTCTTCTTCAATATCAAGGACACAAAGGTTCAGTTAATTCCATGAGGTTTCATCCAACCAAGGATCTCGTCATGACGGCATCGGGAGATCAGACTTGTCACTTATGGCAAGCTGCAATTTCACCCGAGCAGATGGTATCAAATTTCGTGCTCTTATCTGTTATCGACCAGATATATAGTATTTCAATATTTACTGCGCCGTTTTTTTTTTTAGTATTCGCAGCAAAAGGGACTTTCTTCGGAAGAAGAAGTGGAGACGTCCGAGAGAGAGGATAATCTAGGACCAGCCGATGAAGATTACACACTTCCTGTCGGTCCGTGGGCGACACTGCGTACTCCAGTATGCGAACTCGTAGGTCACACGAACGCGGTAATTGCAGCTGACTGGATAGCCGGAGGTGAACAAGCTGTCACTGCTTCCTGGGATCGTACTGCCAATATTTGGGATGTAACGACTGGGGAGCTTCTTCACCAGCTTGTTGGTATGCGGAAATGTCTTAAACAATCTACCGTTTCCTGTATACTCTATAAACTTTTATTGACATTTAGGACACGACCAAGAACTCACTCACACTTCAGCACACCCTATTCAGAGACTGGTCGTCACTGCGTCGAAGGACACAACGTTCCGTCTATGGGATTTCCGTGACCCGATCCACTCGGTTTCTGTATTCCAAGGGCATTCAGAGTACGATAATTAAATTTTTAAACTGCTTTATTGGCATTTACAATTTTTTCTCTTCCTTCGTGTTTACAGAGTCGTTACTTGTGTCACTTTCACCCGAGAAGATAAGGTGGTTTCCGGCTCCGACGACCGGACTGCTAAAGTATGGGACTTGCGAAATATGCGTTCTCCTCTGGCTTCCATTCGCTGCGATAGTCCTGTGAACAAGGTGTCTGTTTCTCCAACTAACGTTATTGCTGTCCCCCTGGACAATCGTAACGTGCTTCTCTTTGATCTCAACGGCCAACGGCTCGCTCGCCTTCCGCGGAGCAATCGCACGGTATGTCTAATCGAAGCCAATAAAGAATGTAATAATCCAAATTTAATTTAATTTGTTTTTATCATAGGGCCATCGTCGTATGGTGTGCGCCACTGCATGGTCTGAAGAAAACATTAACACTCGCTGCAATCTCTTTACGTGCGGATTTGATCGAATGGTATATGGATGGAATGTTCAGCCCAACAAAGAATTGAAAGATTGATTATCAACATAGAATGAGTGATCAACATAATATATATAGCATCTCTCTAATCATTTTTTTTTTCATTAACGTTGTTGCATTATTTAAAGCACTAAGAATCTTATACAAGTTTTTCCGTGTTTCGATGTTTTGTGTAAAAATCTAACTAAAAGATCCAGCACCAGATGTCGCCTGAAAATGTTTACTAAAATGAAAGGACTTGGAGTTCTAATACAAAAATGTTTCAATCACACTTGTGTTCTTCAATATACTCAAGGACAATCACCAAAAGCAGGAATACGAGAATACTTTTACTACATCGATCATCAAGGAATGGTAAGTGTGTAAAAATAAAACTATTGAAAATCTATTTGCATCTTGGCTATCATTTGAATCTGATGTTGCATAACTATATGGCACTTTATTTCGCTTAGCTGTTTTTGGATGATGCGCGAATTAAGAATTTCACTTCGTGTTACAAAGGTACAAATCTTTTAAAAACATTACAGATTTTGTGATTTACAAGAATTTTTAAAAATTATTTCAGAGCTCAAGTTTCTGAATTTTTTCTTTGAACGCCTAAGAATCAATGACACTGGAAGCTACCAAAATGAATTTCCCTATCTATCTCCATGTGGAAGGGAGAGAAATTTTGTCCGTTGTGATGATCTACCCATTGTTTTCACCAAACTTCAGGTTTTAGAGGAAAAGCTTGTGCTTCCTTACAATTACTGTGGAACCAAACATGTTAATTTTGAACCCAACAAACTGTATATGGGATCTAGTGGAAGGATCTACCATCCTGGGCCTGAAAAACTCCATGGAATTGGGTTAATCAAATCAAGTTTAGCAATAGAATTAAGTCAAGATTTTACTTTTGGTGCTGATGGTCATCCAACCCATTTTAACATGCAAAAGGCAACGTTTGAACTAGACGATAGTCTTAAAACGAATCTGCTTAATCTTGGACGGCCGGAATAACTTTACTGAACAAAATGCTCCATTCAATGTAAATGCTGAGTCAAAAAATGTGAAATCATACATATAATTAGCAGTGTCGAAACAGTGCATTTATTTGTTATTTTTCCAGTTTTAACAGGACTCGCACAGGTTTTCTTCAGCATATATCTAATTTCGACATCTCAAGGCAGCGCTGAGGCGAATTTCTAATCAGATGATCAAAATTCAACATTTTCTTGTTACTTTTGCGGTTTTGCAATTCATCATCATAGTGATGAATAATTATAAGCAACGGCACGAATTCATCGGTGTAAGACAATCGATTACGAGATTGCTTTAGACTTGATAACAAACGTTGGATTTTTATTATTATTTATTAGTAGTAGCCTACAACACGAAAAAATGAGAAAAGTATGATCTTCAGATACAGTTAGGAATTAATCAAGATGGATCAGTGAACATCTGAACAAACGTTTGATATCGTGTAAATTCTTTTTTTTTGTTTGCTTTATTAAGAAGATAAAGCAAGGCAGTGAAAAGTCAATTGTGAGGGGAGGGACACGTAAATTAATTTTGGTGAGATCAGATGCAGTGGTGATGTTTGTTGAGTGACTGATGAGTGCATCTTGATGTGGATATGGGTAAAGTTACAATATTTTCACTAACTATTCCCTTTAAAATAACATTTTTCCCACAAAATGGAAATACCTACTCCCTAACCAGCAACCGCAGCAACCAGCTAGCTTGTGAATTTCGTTTTCCGCAAAAAATTTTTTGTTGTTGATGCATTTGCATTATTCGAAGGGAATAACGAGTTGGCAACCCTGTTGGTTTTCTTCTTAGTCATACGACTCAGTCTCAAGTCGCATTAACTATTCAACCGTTGACAGAATATGTTGGAACTCTGTGGGCTGTTCATGGGTAAGAACTAAGAACTAAGAAATCTTATTGTCTCTTTTAATATGCAAATGTGATGTGTAGTTGTTGATTGTCATTGTTGGAATGAGGAGTTGTGCGTCATTTGAAAAATGTAATAACAAATTTAAACCAGTTGAAACAATTGTCCAGTCAAGAGATGATTCTCCATGGTTTCTGAAATCAAAAGTCAAAAGGTTGACAACATTGCTTGAACTAGTGCAAACTGATGACCAGTAAGTATATTTGTTAGTGACTGTGAGATGTGTAACTGACACATGTGAGAATTTTAGTTACCATTTAGAGTGATATCATTTAAAATATTTCAATCTATACTGATAAAGTCTATTTTTTCTGTGTTTTAGTAGATGAAAAATGTTGACCAGTGAGTGAAAAATCGCATACTGTGTGCAGATCATGAGATGTACCACACTGTGTTATGGAAGTGCCGGGTAGTGCCCACTTTGCCAGTAGCCATTATTGTGTCCTGCAAACAAAGGTATATCATATGTGTCATTTTGTTGTTGGTCTATGTTAAACCATGCTGATGACATGCTTAGGACACCTAAATATTTACCATGATTGATGCTAATTCTGAATGAAACAAATTTGAGCTTGAAAAGGACTCCTGTTGGTAGTGCAAATTAATGGTTTACTACCAAACACTAAACAGGTGCTGAAAGGTGGTTACAAGTTGCATGACGTGTCTTCCGCGGTGTTTTACTGGATCGCCCAACTTGGTGTTTGCGTATAAGCCGGTCGGAGGCCTTCGTGATTTGGTGTGGACTGGTTCGTAGTTGGACTACTTGGCGTGTCTTTGTAAAGGTATTGCATGTTTTATGCTAATCCATTCGAGCCTCAGAGTCACCGGTTTGACGTATGCCTAGGATTCCGGTGCTAGAGGATCTCGTAAAGTAAAGGCCTAACCATTTATGCTCGATCACATTATTCGTTTCAGTGATCGATCACCTCGGTTTGATACATGTGGTCGCTGCGATTGGAGTTCACTAATCATTGTATGTTCTTAAGGGTGTTGGTGTTATTCTGCTGTCCGATGTTCTCTCGCGATACGTAAATCGATATATCTACCATGCCTGATGTGAGTTTCGTTTGTGGCATTGGTATTTTGACTACAAGTGATGATAATCTCAAGAGCCAATTTATTTATATGAGTATAAGTGAAATTGAATGATAGGACTGAATAAGATATTTGTTGTTGTTCTCAAGCACCATGAAGGTGGAATCTAATCATTTCGTCTATCTTTAGGTATGATCGTGTATTGCGGTTTCGTGGACGTAAATGGTAAACAAGTATTTTTTGACAACCATTTTTAAAAAATTGTGTGGACCTTTTTCCAGATATCTTTTGTTTAAAAATGGTAATTTTTCCTTGGATTCTTTAAAGTTGTGAATGTAAATTATTTGTATTATATATTATATTTATTATATATTTACTTGCAATTTTCATCTGATTTTGTAGTATGCTAAGACTGCTGTACATTTAGCCACAACGTCGTCTCTTCTCTCTTGCTATACATGAACATCTGCTGCGCCACCAACCAAAGTAATTATATTGATCTAGTTTCTAACCGTTAAGCTATAGATTTAGTTCTTTTATTTCTAGACCTTTTGCTTCTCTTTTTGTAGGATTCTCAATTATCAAGTTTATTTTCCCTATTTTTGAACTTTTTCTTTATTTGTAAGTTTGCCAACAGTTGATTCTTTTTTAACATAAAAAAAAATAGTTGTTATGTTACGTTTCTCGATGGTAATAGAATTTTTTCAAGTATAGGATTACCAGGCAGATGAGAAGCTGAGCTTATTCGTAGCAGTCCAATTTGCGTATGGATTTGTTGAAGCCGGCCAGTGAAAACTCTGATATTGAGCTGTTGCAGTCGTTAGTTCTGGTGTTATCCTGAAGGGCTAAAGAGCTCTATTCTTCATGTCTTACGGGAGTGATCATGTCTGAATCGATGTGTGATTTTAATGTATGTCAATTTAAAGTTAATATTTGGATTTTCCCTGTTTTAACCTATTTTACCAGGATGTAGAAGTTAAGCCTGAAAAATGCAGACCAGGAGAAGGATATTTAATTGTGGGGATTTTAAAATCTCTTGAAGCCATTCAGGATGGTGGTGATTGACAAAGGAGCTATAACCTACAAGACGTAAACTTAAGGAAATTGCTACCGGAATTCTCCACAAACGGTAATTTTTTAAGGGATTGTTAGTTTTACTTAATAGTAATTAATGTTTCTTAAATTATTCAATCTCTTAAACATACCTTTTCTTGTTTGGAATATTTAATCAATTAACTGCTTTTGATTCATTGAAATTATAATTCCGATAAGAAGTTTTTAAACTTTAGCTAAAAGCATCTGAAATATTCCTGCTGGTTTCTTTGACAAATATGTATGCCTGCAAATATATAAAATGTTTTTCTTTAATAGGATTTGTTATAGCAAGTTTAAGTTGAAGCTGTTTGATGTTGCAATTTAATGCAGAACATTCTTTCTTACCACCTTGCTAACTGCAAAAATTGAAAAGCTGTCTTTTTTTCACATCTACAACAACTTGTAGTTGTTTTGTCTTATATCTGATTTGTTTCATAGGTTTTCTCACTGTTGATATTTAAGGTACGACTGAAATTGTCTGGCTTTGTAGTCTAAATTGCAGCTAACAGCTTGTTTGAAAAATATGTCAACAAAATTGATTTCAAATGGATGTTTTCTACAAATCTTATTATTACGTGGTTTTGTTTTATTTGTAACCATCGCTTCTCGCCAGTTATTAAAGATTTGTAACACATTTTATAAAATATTTATTTATTTTATAATTAACAAAAATTGCGCATCTTCATTTTGTGTGTGAATGTTTTAAAAGCGTAGTTAAATAAAATGAATTGGTTAAATCAATGTAAACCGCGTATTTTAACTTTGTTAATACATACGTATACTAGGCAGTTGGTATTCCAGCAAATCAACATCAACCGACTTGCAGGTACCGTCAATCAAGGACGGGGGAAGACACTATCTTGATTGACTCCGACAAAGAATATTACTTGGCCAGCGAAGAAGAGAGAGGTGTGCCCAGTTTTGCTAGGGAGCGCTTAGTCATAGTCATATTTCTGGTTAGACTAATGACCCTCCATTTTTCATCAAATTATGAGCCTTCCAAGTAGTCCCCGCTCGACCAGCGCCCTCCTGGTTAGTACGTACAGCGAGTGAGTGACCACCGGCGGGAGTTGGTTTTTGGTTAGTAACTAAGGGAAACGGGGCCACAGAAAAGAAGGGAGCCCAGATATGCACTTGTAATTTATCTACATCTACACAAATTATCAGTCTCCCATTCCAGAAATCTCTCATCGGTTTCCAAAACAGAGGAGAGGGATTAACCTGAAAGGAGAAAGGTAAATCCAATAAAAAGAATTTATAACCATATTGTAGTGACAGAAAGCAATACCTCAAATCTATCAATTTTACATTGTCCTCCTAAATTAGAACTAAGTGGCGATCACCACAAAATCTTTGAGTGGCAGCATTTTCTTGCTGTTGTGACACAAAGTAGATAGCAAAGAATTGGATCTGGCGAAGGCATCAATATCTTGAAGATTTACAAAATCTTGACAGGGAAAAGTTCATGTGAACATTATAAACCTTAAAGAACACAGTTAATTAAGATAAATTTTGGTAAAATAACTAACTTGCAACAGAAATTGTTTAGCTTCAGAAGACACAGCTTGCGAGCTTGCATTATTGGATTAGACAATTTTATTTCTACTGTCACGAGCACCTTGGCCAGGTAAGCAGGTACACGAAAACTTCACCTGAAACTATTGAAAACATTAGTCAAGAATGCAGTAAGAATCATTGGATAAGGATTGTGTTATCTATTACTTAAAAACAGTTAACTCATTATCCGATCTCCGTTGTTTAATTTTTTAATTTGTTTTGATTTTTGAAGGGACTTTTGAAAGTTACGAGGTGTAATGTGTAATGTCATGTATATGCGCGACTGTGATTGTGCAACCAACATAAGATTCAAAACTCATTACTAGATGTCGCCACTTTCGTTCTTGTTGTTTCTATGTTATGAGACGAGGCGAAATGGGCGAAAGAAAATTGTTGCTTATATTCCTGTGATTTCAAATAGGCCTACCAAATTGAACTTCGTATCTTATGTAGGTATATCTTAACCTAGTTTCCTTATTTTCATATTATACCAACTTATTTCTTCAAATTTTAGATGCATAGCTACTGTCAGTCATCCCAACAAGTTGACTTAGCGCTCAGTCACTTACCATTCCATTAGATCCTCATGCTGTCAAAAGCCTAACACTCATGTTTGAAGCACACATATAGTGGTATACAAATGTGTGGAGCTAAGGCATTTTCCCATTACTGCTACCACACCAACCACACTACGTCAAATGCCTTACGAAATCATCACCCAAATGATAAAGGTAAGCATCAATATCACCTATCACCACGCTATTGTAATACTTCATAACATTTTCTTTAGCATCAGGAAATTTATCCCACCCGAGGAGTAATGCAGTTGGTTGCTGTAATTCCATTATTATGGTCTTTCATCATGAACATTTCAGTGTGTTTCTTAGAAAAGGTAAAGATTGATATGCTTTTTAATTTTTATATTTTATTAATGTAACATTTTTTTACAGAGCACGCAAGATTCCCACGGACATCCTTGAGCCAATGCTGGATTTTGTCCATGACAGAAGAGGGACTTCCACCAACAATCTGCTTCATCCTTATCTTCAAGACTCATCCAGCTTTACTGCTTCAGTGCTTCTTATGCTGCTAGTCCTGCTACACAACTTTTCTTGCTTCACTAGCGAGTTGGATCACTTCAGTTTCTGTGACACACCTGCAGTCACTCACCACGGGATTATGGCCAGGTACCGGACAATTGACTTATTTTCGTAGATTATCTACTAGTAATCTATTTGCGTTAAACTCTCTGTCTATAATAATTCCAAAATCAGGCCCTTCTTGCGCGCAAAAGTGTTACTTAGACTTAGAAGTGTTTCTTTTTTCTAACGCTAGATGGCTTTCAGCTGTCAAAACAGTCAGTTTCAGTTACTTTGCAAATCTCTAAACATTTATCGGCGGCTATTGTGTGGAAATTTTTTAGTGAAAACTGATGATAACTAGTCCACCAACAAAGCTCACTTGTTAGATTTTTAATAATGTGTTTTTTTTTCTACTTCCGGTTTTCTCATTTCAGTCAGTAGTTTAGTAAATATTCATCTAACGTACTAAATAACCACATATTCGTGATCTTCGTCGAATTTGTGGTAAAGTTCATGTTTTGTTTTTTACGTACGAGTACTTCCGGTTTCGAGAATTTTCCTGAACTATAGTTCAGGAAAATTCTCGATTTTGGCCAAATTTTGGATTTCGTTTAAATCACACTTAATCGACCCCAAATTTCATGGAGATCACGAATATGTGGTTTAATTTGACGACAGCTCAATGGTTGAGGTGCTGTGGTCACTTCCGGTATACTTCCGGAATTTTTTTTAAAAGACTAGCAAGTGAACTTTGTTTTGCCAATATTGTTAGGTAGATTTTAAGCAATTTAAAGCGCGCCTTTGAAGTTTTGAGCGATGCGACTACTATGTAACTTTTATTGGCATGTAACTTAATAAGAATTGTTTTGTCATTATTCAGGTAATGCAGAGGAGACGCCGAGAAGATAGATTTTCTCATCTTTAAAAATCGTTGGAAAATCGTCACCGGCCTCCGCGACTCGTCATCAACGTGGATCATCGTATTGTTGGTATTATTTCGTTTGTGTTAGTGTTAGTTAACCCGTTGGCTGCCACGCCTTTGTTCTCCCCTAGCTCCTTAGCACGGGCCGCGCTGTTCGGTCTCGTGGTTTACATGCCGCGGGGTCGGACAGTCGCACCAGCCCCAGATTCGCCGAAAGGCCCTGTTAGGCAATGCACCATAGGGACTTCCCCCTTTTCGATACGGTGATGGATTCTAGAGGTTGTGCATTCCATCTTCTCCTGTCACCGTGTCAGCCCGGACTTGTCAGCGATGGCAAGTCCCACTTTGGTCATGGATCCTTCAGACGTGGCGCGTAGAGTAGTAGAGAGCAACCTACGGGTTGTATGGCGTGGCAGCCAACGGGTTAACTTAAGTGTGTGTATGTATGTATGTATGTATGTATGTATGTATGTATGTGATTGTAAAATGTGGTGGAATTGTGGGTGGAGGTGGGAAAATAAAGCAATTCCTTTTTAAGTTTTTTGTTTGTTGTGTCTTATAATAAAATAATGTTTAGCACTTGACTTGTATATTTCTTATAACTTTGAAGTTTTACACAAGTTAAAGGCAAGTGACTGATCATCTCCAGACTTTTGAAATAAACTTCTATGAGGAATCAAATACTATCTGCAACTCCTTTGTTACACCAACTTAAGTTAAAAACAGAGCTGTTAACATTGCAAATCTTTAGTAAACACTATACAGTACGTCTCTTTCGTAACTTGCCCTGTAAATGAAGTTCGTCCAAACACTATAAAATGTCTGAATGCAGACCGACTAGAGCAAATCACCTCCAACATGCGAAATAGGAAAGATCCAACAAAAATCAGAATACGTCGCAAAGTCAAAAGGCTTTTAGGTGCCAAGAGAAGTCGTAAAAAATTATTACCCAGATATAATAATTTATTTTCTCATTAAAGATCAACAATTCCCAGTGACTAGTAACTATAAGATATGACTGTGTAAGTTGGAGAAGCGTAGGTTGTGGTGTAATATTCAGGTGCCTCAGTAGTTAGTGTAGTTACTCGGGGCAGAGTAAGACTTCGGAGATTCGGTGTAGTAGCTGAGTGTAGCATAGGTTGTGGTAATTCGAGCTTCAGTGAAGTATTTCGGTTCAACGAAATACGAAGAGACGGCGATTGTGTAGGAAGTTGAGGCTACGTAATACTTGGCCGCCTCGGTTTTGATTATGTAGCTCGGGGCAGAGTAGTTTTTGGGCGCATCTGTGTAGTATTCGACCGTTTTTGTGGTGTAATACTTGGAACCTCGGTGTAGGAACTGGGAACAGTGTAGTACTTGCAAACATCGGTGTAGTAAGCTAGCGCAGCATACGTAGTGGTGTAGTACTTCGGTGCCTTGATGGTGTAGTGTTTCACAGCCTCGGTGTAGTATTCGACCATTTGGTAGTGTTGCTCGGGGAAGAATAATCGAGAATAATACTTCAGGGCTTCGGTGTAGTAGCTCGGGCCAGTGTAAGTTTAAGTGTAATAATCTGGAGCCTCCTTGGTGGTGTAGTACCGGTTCAATACGCTGGGGCAGCATACGTGTAGAACTCCGGAGACTTGGTGGTGTAGTACTTGGGAGGCTCTATGTAGTACTCAGGATCTTTGGTGATGTAGCTCGGGGCATCATAAGTTGTGATGTAATACTCTGGAGCCTTGGTGTACTAGTTGGGGGCCTCGGTGTAGTAACTGGTCGTTGCGTATCATGTTGTGGTTGGTTAGTAAGACGGCGGCGTTGTTCTTAAATATCCGACATTCCCAGGAGACATCGGTACACTCGTGGTCGACCCAACCATCAACGATACAACATCCAACAGCAGCACAACACCATAGTAATCTAAAAAATTAACAGTTCAAAAATAGACTGAATTAAAAAAGGTCATATCAAATTATCAACTAGAAACGAGATAGAATTGATTCACGACTCGAAATATAAATGAATAATTACCCATGAATGCGAATTGGTTTTCCTTAGATGGTGTAGTACTTCGGAGCTTCAGTGTAGCGGTTGGGGGCAGTGTAACACTCGGGGGCGATGATGGTGTAGTAAACAGGAGCCTCTGTTGTAGCTCGGAGCAGAGTAATGTTTAGGTTACTCGGTGTAGTAAACTGGAGTAGCATAAGTCCTTGTGTAATATTCAGCCTTTTCGGTGTAGTAGTTGGAAGTCCCGGTGTAGTAACAGGTCGTTACTTGTTGTGTAGTAAGACAGCAGCGTTGTGGCTTGGTATCCGCCATACCCAGGGAACACCGGTACACCAGTGGTCAACTCGGCAAGCAACGATACAACATTCAACAGCAGCACAAAGCCAGTTAACTAGATAATTGAAAATATCAACATATCAATATTCAATTATAAGTGACACACAAACAAATAGGAAAAATGAGAATGGTTACAAGCACTAGTTGAACAAAATAATATTTAACTATCATTGATAATTGGAAGAGTGCAATTGTTGTCGGGTCGGAGATGCTCACTCAACTTATCTTTATCACCTTCCTTCTCTCCTTTTATACGACTTTTTCTCAGCCCATTTTACCTCCCAACTCAAACCTTGCGGCAATTCCACCTACTTGATAATGATTTCACACGTTTCTTTATCACCCAACCTCTACACCAATGAAAAATTCTGACCCAACCTTCACCAATATAAAAATTAACACCACGTGGCTGTCTTAAATGTCACTTTATTAACAGAAATTGGCATTGGAGAAATTAGAATGATTAAAAAATGACTTTACATGTAAAAAATCAAAAGTCCTTCCACAAGGTCATGTGCTAGTGAAGTCATCAACGCTTCATAAGCTCATAGATTATACTATTCAAGAGAATTCTTGCAGAAGATAAACTTGGCAGCCCATAAACCACACATTCCAACACAAAACCCCACATGTTTAAATGCCTTATTGTTATGAAGAACTTCTCCTTAAAATAAGTCAAAAAGCAATTTTTTTTCTAAGCCAAAATATTTTCCCTACCCTCTGTACTTCAAACACTCACATAAAATTATTCTATAGTATTTCAGAAATTGTGTGTAGAGACACGAGAGAATTAAAGCAACACCCGTTGGGCCCCCATTTCTGGCTTCACCCCATGCCAACTAAAACATGCTGGAGGTCTGAAACCGATAGAGAATTTAAAAAAAAAAAAACACTTACTGATTGCAGCAACTGAAGAATATCTATAATTCAGGGCGTCGTAGAAGCTCGGGGCATCATAAGTTGTGGTGTAATTCCCTGGAGCCTTGATAGTGTAATAACCGGCTGAAGCCGTGAAGCGTATGTTGTTGTTGTGTAGTATGGGCGTCGACATTGCGGTTTGGTATCCGTACAACAAAGACATTGACAAACTAGTGGTCGACCCAGCCATCAACGATACAACATCCGACAGGAGCACATTATAGCTAAATAAACAATTAAAAATATTAATATTAATATTCAATAACCGGCATATTAACAAATAGGACAAAGAAGGATTGATAAACACTCAACATAATATTACCTATAACTGCGAACTGGTTAAACGATGAACAATCCAGTTGGTGATGGGGTTGGTGAAGGAAACATCGGTGCACCAGTGGTCGACCCAGCCATCAACGATACAACAACCAACAGCAGCACGACGCCATAGTTAAATAAACAAATTATATATTTAAACATTAATATTCAATAGCATTTTAACCCATAGTCATTCTCAAGCCTTAATAATACAAAACTCTATGTAGAGAAACGGAATGTTTACCAATTGTTGCGAGCTGGTAATGCGATGAAGAAGCCAATTGGTACAGCCATACAGGTAGTTCACAACAGTTGTTGACGTGTCGGTGATGCTCACCCAACTGATGCCTGTATCCTTTTCTCTCTCCTTTTATACGAATTTTTTTCTTACCCTCACCTCCTAAGCCTTGCGGGTATTTTACCTGCTTGATAATGATGAAACACGTGTCGTTCTCACCCAACCTCTACACCACTGCATGACATGTTCTACCTGGCCTTTCCTTTTGCAGGTTGACGTCGCTGGGGATGGGTATACAACAAACAAAATCAAAATGAATACCAAATGGTTATAACACATCCCGTTGTCTCCCAACCTCTACACCACATTGACACGTTTTACCTGGCCTTTCCTTTTGCAGGTTGACGTCGCTGGGGGATGGGTCTACAACAAACAAAATCAAAATGAATACCAAATGGTTAGTCACGTCCCGTTCTCACCCAACCTCTACACCACATGACACGTTTTACGTAATGATCTCCGTGACCTTCGAGTGTGAAGGACAGGCCAACTGGTCTTTCCTTCTACAGGTTGACGATGGTGGGGATGGATCTACAACAACCAATATAAAAATGAATACCAAATGGTTATGGCTTAAAATTCACATTGACATTTGAGTCATTTGACTCGTGTCTTCGATAAATGAATAAATCTTCCATTTCGAACCGTTTGAAGGACAGTCGGACTTTTAAAAAATATTCCACTGCAACCTTATTTGTTTCAAACACATGATCAATCCATATTCAATATTAATTCATCAATCCATGATGTGTGTGCCTTTGTGGTCCTTGTTATTAGAAACCTCTTTACTGTTTCTCAGTCGATAAGTTCTCAAAAGCTGCAAAAATGTTAATAAGGTATGTTGTTGCTGCAATGTTGTTAAGGTAATTTATCTGATTTTGGCAATGACACCAACGATGATTTCGTATCCTATGGTTCAATAACATTTTCGGGTAGGGTGAAGGAAAATTCGGAATAACCCCAACACCAACGATTCCAACAAAGAAGCTGAAAATTTGAATATAGATATGGGAATTGGGAAAACGGTTTAACGAGATTGCATGTTTAGAGGACATAAATTCACATAACATTTCAAAGTCAAAGAATTAATATGTAATAGGATACATTCAGATATTTAATATTTCTTCCAGCTCGCACATGAAAATTTCAGTTCAAGCTTGGTTTTTAGTTCCCTTGATAACATCAACACAAATATTTAGAAATTACCGTTCAGTGAGACCTTCAGTTGAAATCTGGTGCTCTGTAGTACAAATAAATGTTGAAACATCCTCATGCAAAAATTGAGCATGACTGACTGCTGGTTCGAAGGAATCCATTCAGGCATATAATACAGCTCTTTTTATTTTTTAATAGCATATCTTTAAATGAATGAAATCATAGTCTTATTTCGGTGACAAATGAATTCTAAGGAAGATGTAGCATGTAGCCACAGCCAGATAAGGGTTGTTAACTTGTTATAATCATTTAGGCCTACATACAGATTTTCACACTCTTCAGTATTCAGTTTAACAGTGTTGGTTTTGGAGTTGTTCGTCACTTCGTCTGCTCTGCTTTCAGATTTTTCCGATTCTATAAGCAGAGCCATCTGCCCTTGCTACAAGAAATCAAGGAATTAAAACTATATACCGTAGCAGACGATTCAAGAATTTGACAGCGGATTATTTGGGTGTGTGTTTTTTAACAAACCGTAAATAGAATGGTAAATTTAGAATCTCCCCCTTCTTGAACATTCGAGCCTGTTCTTCGCTTCTGAAAAAGATTTAAAAAAAAACATCGAAGTTTTTACATAGTCTTTTTCCACGAGTTCGTTTAGTATTATCTTGCGCGCCACACAGAAAACACAAAAATTGCTACAAGTAAAATTGAAACTACGGTAAGCAGATGTGCTAGGTTTACTCGTGGATCGCATGTGCTCTTGTATTTAAGAATCTTTTCTGTTTTAAACAGGAGTCTAGGAAAATGACAAATGATAATCCAACAATTCGGCTGAAAGAGGCTGGAAATCAAGCATTTGCAGAAGGAGATTGGGACAAGGCCTTATCATGCTATACTCAAGCACTTCATTTAATTGAACTTGACACTCCAGAGAAAGCTGTCCTCCTCAAAAACAAAGCAGCAGTTTACTTGAAAGTGTCTGACTATGAAGCTGCCATCAAAGATTGCACCACATCTTTGGAAATTTCTCCAGATGATCCCAAAGCCCTTTTTCGTAGATGCCAGGCATATGAAGCCTTAGAAAAATATGAAGAGGCTTACAAAGATGCCAGACAAGTCCACAACTTAGATAAAAAGAATAAAGCCATTGCTCCTATTTTGAAAAGGCTCCATGATATTGTACAAGACAGGGTATGTTCCAATCAAATATTTTTATTCATTTGGTTATTAAAGAAACACTTGTATCCTTCTAGATGGCAAAATTTGCTCAGACAACCACAAAAGTGTCTCAAATGATGGAAATTGCCTTTGATTTTTCTTCGACTGTTGAAAAACGGGAAACTGCTACTTCAAATATTTTAGTTCTTGCCAAAGAATCTGCCGGTATGTGTTATTTGAATGGTCATTTCCAGTGATGCAATTTTTTCTATAAGCTTGCACTAATTTTTCCGAAAAGGTGCCGAATTGCTGGTCAAGGAAGGAATCTTTGAGAAAATTAATTCTTTGTTGAAGAAAGAAACGACGCCAAGTATTGTAGTGACTTGCATCCGCATCATCAGTGCATTGTGCAAAGGGAATCTGCCTCGAGTAATTTAAATTTTCACGTTCCCCTATGGGTTTTCTCCTTTTACTATTTATTTTGTTTTGTATAGGCCAAAATGATTCTCCAGCTTTTGGGAGTCCCTTGGCTTCTTGATCAACTGAATTCAAATAATGACGATCAAGTCAGTGCAGCTCAGTATTGTGTCCAAACAGTGATCAACACTATTTCGGGCTTGGATTTGAAAGACGATAAACAACCCAATAAGGAATTGTGTGAAGGTATTTTCGTTTTTCGTTTGTTTGTTTGCTTCTTTGTTTTTAATTTAATTTTTTGGAAATGCAGCGCACCGCAAGGAAATTGATACGATTTTAACTTGTTTGATTTACTGCTCCACCAGTCGAACCATCACTGGCAAATGCCGAGATGCTGTTCTCGAATTGATGATGAGGAATTGCGAATACCGCGCCCTGGATTGGGCCGAACGCCTCGTTGATATTAATGGTAATGCTATAAATTGAAAATGTAGTTAGTAAATCGATGACTCATGATCTTTTTACTCAATAGGCTTACAGCGAATGATGCAAATCGCCAGTGAATTGGAGGAAATGAAGTACGAATCGTCCATGGAAATTACGGAAAATACCCGCACCATCATCTCCTGTGCCTTGGGGAAAGTCTATGACAACATGTACTACGACTTAATTAAAGAACGTTTCAGTGCAAAGATTGAAGATTTTATCCAGTAAGTTATTTTCTCTTTGAATAAAAATCACAAGCTTGATTCCACCGTCTGATTTTTTGTAAACAGCGAACAATTGCAAACTCCTGGGATGGATAGCAAAGTTCGAGTGGTGGTGGCAGTGACGACACTTCTTCTGGGACCTCTAGATGTTGGTAGTTCCATTATTGGCAAAGAAGGTGTCTTGGAAATGATCCTCGTCATGGCAAACAGTGGTGAATTCCTCATGCAGGTGAGAAACCTTTTTCATAACTGATTTCTTTATCCGAGAGTTTACCGTCTTTTTTTAGCGTGTCTCTTGTGAGGCTTTGATCGCCGCCGCTTCTAAAAAAGATAAAGCCTCTGCCATCTTGGCTCAAGGCGTTACCATTCTCAAGAAACTCTATCAAATCGGCAACGACAACATCAAGGTGCGTATTTCAGTAGAAAACCGCAATAAATGAATGGATTGAATCACCTCGATTCAATTTGAAAATTTAGGTGAGAGCTTTGGTAGGTCTCTGCAAATTGGGAAGTTGCGGAGGCACCGATTCGTCGTGGAAGCCGTTCACCGACGGATCCACCATGAAGTTGGCCGAAGCTTGTCGAAGGTGAGTTTCCTCCACTTTGTCTGTAAGAGAATTCAAAGTGAATTGAATGTTATCCATTTTGTAGATTTTTGATTAACCCAGCCAAGGACAAAGACATGCGTAAGTGGGCTATTGAAGGCCTCTCCTACTTGACATTAGACGCTGAGGTTAAGGAGAAACTCATTGAGGATCGTGAAGCTCTTCAATCGCTAATTGAAGTGGCCAAGGTATGAGGGGGACGGAAAGAGACCCAGAATTTTTACATTCCTAATAATTTGAATGAAATAAAATTACATTTGCTAATCGTTATTTGGTAAATTTTACAGTCTGGAGACATTTCCGTTATTTACGGAGTCGTTTCCACATTGGTGAACCTCTGCAATGCATACGATAAACAAGAAATCATCCCAGAGATGTTGGAATTGGCGAAATTCGCTAAACGTCACGTGCCAGAGCAACACGAATTGGATGATCCTGATTTCGTTCACAAACGAGTCGATGTACGTTTCCACTTACCTTTTTTTTTAAAAAAAAAAGTTCTATTGTAAATTGTCCATTGTTTCAGATTTTGGGCAAGGCAGGTGTCACTGTCGGTTTAGTTTCTCTTTGTAAAACAGAGAGCGAAAATTGCAAGGAATTGATAGCCAGGTAAACAAAACTAAAAATAATTTTTAAAAGTTCAAGTTATTTTATAGTAACTTATATCGTCAGGGTATTCAACGCCCTTTGTGAACACCAGAATTTGCGTGGCATCGTGGTCCAACAAGGCGGTGCCAAGGCTTTAATCCCATTGGCCCTTGAAGGTATTTCTACTTATTTTCAAATAAAATAGAAACCAATTGTAATTAAGATTTAAATGTAAAAAAATAGGAACGACTAAAGGAAAATACCAAGCAAGCCAGGCATTGGCCAGGATCGCTATCACCATCAACCCGGAAGTGGCATTCCCAGGACAGAGAATGTGCGAATTGATCCGGCCACTCTTAGGTCTCCTTGATCTCGAATGCAACGCTCTAGAAAACTTTGAAGCTTTAATGGCCCTCTGCAATTTAGCTGGATTCGATGCCCCGAGAAAAAGGTATGAAATATTTAAACAATTGATTGTTGGCCAATAAATAATTCATCTCGGTTAAAAGGATCCTCAAGGAGCAAGGCGTTGCTAAAATCGAGAATTACATGTACGAAAACCACGAAATGTTGAAAAAGGCCTCGGTTCAAACGATGAGCAATTTGCTGTTTAGCGAAGAAGTGGTCAAACTCTTTGAGGGTAAAAACGACCGCACCAAGTATTTAGTCTTACTTTCCACTTCAGAAGACGTTGAGATGTCCAAAGCTGCTGCAGGAGCCTTGGCTATTCTGACGTCAGTCAGTAAACGGGCTTCACGGAAAGTTTTCGAGGTTTGCCTCCATTCTTTTTAACTTTTTCCCTGGAATTGATTTTAACTTTTTTTTTCTCTTGTTAAATTTGTCAATAGGCGACAGAGTGGAAAGAAATCCTTTGCTTCCTACTGAGCAATACGGACAAAGACGTGCAATATCGAGGAGCTGTTATCGTCAAAAACATCGCCAGTCATTCGAAAGAGTTGGCCGAAAAGTTGTTGCAACCTGAGGTTATTATGGTCCTGGAAGTTCTCACCAAATTCGGTAAAGAGGATTAAGTTAAAACTTTTGACATGGTGCCTTGAACTAATCTTTTTTGTAACCCATTTGAATCCGCTCTGCACACAGAAACACCTGAAATGGCCAAAATTTGCGACTGCGCCAAATCAACCCTGGAAATCGCCGAGCAATGGAAACTGATCGAGAAGGAGGACGACTCTGAAGATGAGTCTTGATAAATTTTAATGAAATGATTTAAACAAAAATTAAATTGTGTGCCTATGCAAATTCACTCGTTAAAGTTAAATACACTTTATACGTCAATTGAAAGCATTATTTAAAAAAGAAGGAATTACAAAATAATGTATTCTTACACGTGAATGGTAGGGGGAAAAAATAAAGATGATCTTATCCTCAATCGCTGTCATCATCTGAATCCGTATCGTTGGCCACGACTCCTTCGTCTGCGTAGTGAATGTGCTCAATCTCCGTAACGGGCTCCTCCACATCTGCTGTTGCTCCCGTAGGTTTACCAGTAGTGCTGCCAGACGGCTGCATAATCAATTCCAAGTTGTTGAGCTCCTCGTCGCTGTCTGCTTCCTTGTAAGTTTTGCCTTCTTCCTCCAACTTGAGCCGCTCGATGAGGCTCTTTGCCGGGTTAAAGACACCAAAAGTTTGTTTGCCGCAAACAAAACACCGCTGCGATTTGCGGTAATGTTTCAAGGCGCAGGCCTCGCAGAAATAATGCTTACACCTGCCGTGTCAAAATTTGCGTTAAATTCTCCTTCTTATAAATGAATAGGAGAGAGTCTTTATTACTTGGAGACAACGGGATGTTGGAACGACTCGCGACAGATGAAACACTTGAAGGGCAAATCTTCGTCGTCCGAGTGTATTTCATACTTTGAGTCGTCTTCGGCCGGCTCACCTTTTCCCCTTTCTTCTCGCTCCAACTGCCATCCGAATTTATAATCGGAACGGTCGTGCAAGAACTTACAACTGTCTAATAAAACACAGCAAAGCTTTATAAAAGTTCAACTGAATGATGATAATAACCCCAAAAACTTTTGGTTAGATTTTGAATACCTCCGAAACCGCAGAAACCCGTTTCCTTGTAATCTTTACAAAGATCTGGTTGGTAATCCCATCTCACTGTTGACCTGATGTTGGCTGGGGCTCGCATGGGGCCTTTTCTCACATTGGCAGATGCAGCATTTCCTTGGGCTGTATCTCTTTTCTCGTAGTACTGGGCATAGTTAGCAAGGCCACGATATTTCTTGTCATCTGCTTTGCCTTTCAGCTCCTGCTGGACTGTCAAAGAAACAAAACATTATTTTGGTTCATTTTAAATAAAAAAGTTGACCTACTTTGTAAAGATTTCTCAAAAATTGTCCTGGCATCTTGATCGACGGCAGTGTCGATCTGAACTGTGGAAGTGGCAAGATCGTCTTTCTTGTTCTCAGCACTTCTGTCAGACTGGAAGACGACTGTGACCTTTTCCTTGACTTCCTCATCAGAGCTGTTTTGGATTTCTTGACGGGACTTTTTCGTGGATTTGAACTGTCAACCCCAAAAGAAAAAAACACGATGAGAAACACAAATTCTTTTTGCAGAGACTTTCAATAACTCACAGTTTTAGCCGAAAGAAGTCCAGCCGATTCCTTTTTCCCCACTCGAGCAACAACAGTTTCATCTTCGCTGCTGCTTTTCTTGTCATCATCAGCTTTTCTCCTCATGGCGGCTCCTCCTCCTCTTCGTTTCTTGAATGTAAACGTGCAAACTTTATTGTCGTCGGCCATTTTTGTTTGTTTGTGGATTTTCTTGTTGGATCAAGCTTTCCTTTTTTGTATATAAAAATGTATTTTGACTTGTCAACAAACGAGAACAATAAAATAAAAATCCTTCCGTCTTCTCGTCGTCGGCTTTTCAAAAGGATTACCGGTGCACTGTTGTCTGATTCCTCTAATTGGGTTCTTGATGACTGATTGAATACGCAGCAAGGGATCTGCTGCAGATTTACATATATATGCACAGCAACAGAGACTAGTACATAGAGAACTATGCACACACACACACACAAAAGCTTTTATTATTGTGATCCAGATTTGTCATCTACGATGTCGGTATTAATGATCCGACCCCGAAAACCCGCTTGAGACTTTGAATATATCTTAACGTCATCCGTTTCTACTACTACTACTACGGGTTTTGCTATTTTGCATTTGTTTTGGAAAAATAAAATCGACATATCTTATTGCTTTACATCATTATTATTAGGCATCGTCGTCATTTCTTATGGTCTTCTTCTAATCATTTCCATATGCCTTGGTGATTTATTTTCCTTGTGCAAATGAAATGGATGGGGGGAAGAATCACGTTACTTAAAAATCTCTGGCGACTCGATTACACACAGGCAGTACAAAAAGGAGCATCCTTTCATTAATTAGTAGGTTCCCCTCTAATAATCTGGTGGCGTGTATATATGTATAGATGTGCTCGGCGCATCACAGAGTCTGAGGACCTTCTTCTTTCTTCTCCTCGAAATAATAATACGCACTATATACGCTTCTGCTGGCGATCAATTAGAAAAGACTGCCGAAGCTTTTAAGAACCTTTTCGCCACATATGACTGAATAATAATTCTATTTTCTTAATTCCCCTACCCAATTTTTATTAATTTTTTTTTTCTGGGTGGGGCGGCGGCCACTGAACTGTTATCTCCTCTTCGTTCGTCTACTTTTTTCTTTTTGCTGGTTTTTGGGGGCTTGTTCTCCGCGGGCCTCTTTCGTCTTTGCCCGATGTCGCGCTTATTATTTCTATATCATCAGCAGACTGCTAGCTGCTGGGGGCCGTTCGCTTGATGATTCCCTTACAGCGCCTTAATTAGCCCAGCACTTTTCATCAAGTTGAAATAATAAGGAACGCGCAGGCCAGAAAACCCGGCCGCAAAAGTGCACGAAGCGCTTCACCGTCCGATGAAAAGCTACTTGATCTCCATCCTCCGACTCCATTTATACACCTATACTGCACTACAATATCTATACCTATTCATTTAAAACAAAAAATATTTTTATTTCGCCGTACCGTATAAGTAATTTTTCGGTCAAACTTGTCGCTGACTGAAAAGCCCATCTAGCCAAACTTTGACTTCCTCCTCCAGCAGGATTGGCACATTGACTTATTGCAGCACAGTTTTGCAGATATACCGTTTCGTTCTATGCAAAGAGGGGAGGAGGCTATAAATAGGGACTCAATGATAGATACATGTTATGCATAAAGCGAGGGCCTATTTATACAGAAGCTGAATGATCCAGACAAGATATATAATATCCACATGCTACACTACTATACACGTATAAAAGGGGCTTTTGAGAGAAGGGCCAGCACGGCAGCAGGATCAATCCTTTACACAGCACACACAAGTTACGCGCGCGTTCTAATGGGGCTGCTGCCCTTTTATGAAGACTTTTCGCTCTATGTTCTCTATATGCAGTTTCAGCGTATATATCATCTATATATTAAAGAGTTTAGATACAGTTGTTGCTGGGCTTTTAACCGACTTTTAATGGCCTTCAAGGTTAGATTACATAAAAGGTCGACTAACTGCTGCTGTGTATTTAGTTCAGTCTGTGAAAAGTTTTCCACAGTCTCCGGTGGGCGCGCTTGGCTCTAACTAATCATCTAAATCTGATAAATAGCCTTTTATTTATATCCTTGGCAATCGAGGCTGCTTCCTATTTCTAAATTCGGGTGGAGAAGAATATAACGCGTGTAGCCTACGTGATCAAATAATGACATTTGCTAGTAGACGACGACGGCGGCTATCTACTTGAAAATTCGAATTTTTGAAATCCAATTTTCAATTCCCTCATATCTATTCCAACGAAAAAGAAGAAAAGAAAAGAAAAGATTGGGAAACGTATTACAATTTATGCATCACAGTGATGAAAGATATATGGGGGTAATTGATGATCCCCTTTTTTACGTTTTCATGATTATTCGACTCTTTTGCGTTCCGGCCGGATGCCCCGGCGGATATTCCCCACCAAACTCTTTTTTTTTTCTTTTCTTTCTTCTTCTGATATACTTGAATTAAAGAGAAGAGCTATACGTATAGGAGAGATCTAACTACCATACAGTATTTAGTCGAGTGGGCCTGTGCATTATTATTTTAATCATCCGGTCGCGCCTTATAACATTTCCCCGCGATTTTTCTTTCTTTTTTTTCATCCCCCCTGTTATATTTACCATATTCAACCGGGGTATTAAAATAATAATAAAAAAAGAATTCCGTGATATCTTCTCTCTCTCTTTCTGTTTTAAGGTACAGCAAAGGCCTATACGTATATATATATTGATAAGCTTCTTTTAGACATCATCATCGTGTTGTGCTGCTGCTATAGACTGCCTGCGTCTTTGATGAACCACAGACTGAGAAGAATATATAAAGGAAAGAAAGAGCACAGAAAAGCAGCTTATATTTGCATCTTTTCTACTCCCTCAAACTTTGTTTCTCTCTCATCGCCCAGCAGTTTTGGCTGCTGCTCTCTCCTTATACACGAACGAGAGACAAGGCGCGTCTTTTCCCGCATTTCGATTGGGTGTGTTCTTCTATTCTCCTTTTTACCGATGGAAACCGTTTTATTTTCCGTGCTCTATGGCAATTGATAGATACCAAAATGGGAAAAATGGATGGTGTATATAGAGGAACACGCGGGAGTGAATCTCTCCCCATCCTCGGAATAGGAGGGGGGGGTTGGAAAAGAAGCTTATCAATGCGGCCGGGTATATTTATAATATTGTGTAGGGAGATTTCTTCGATGATTTGAATCGCCAACATCATCAGATCTTTCATAGGCTCGAGCTGGATGCTGGGATCTTCTTCTTTATTTTTTTGAATTTTCCAATATCTATTAGCCGCCAGAGAGAATCAGATGAACGCACTGCAGTAAATAAATATATCTAGGCTGTATAGCCTTCTCTCTCTTATTTCTCTTCTTTCTTTTTGTCTGGAAGAGAATTAAAAAAAGAAAAAGAGGAAAAGTTCAGTGAATCGTGAATTCCCGCATGTATATATATATATATATATAATCCTCTAGCGAGTATAGCAATTGATTGAAAATCCTCCAGTCGTACTTTGCATATAATTGGACCCCCCTCCGATCCATCCATCCATGCACTCTGCTGTTATATATGTATTTACTGCATAGCCACGCATGTAATATTTACTGACTGTGTATAGGTATTATTAGATTTTTCTTGATATCATATTCGGCCGTCGGATCATTCTTTTTTCCCCCCCCCCCCTCAAATCTCTTTATTTCATTCAATTCAATAAAGTATTATTTCTCGGTACCGTGATTTTCGGTGATTTTATTTCACATCATAGAATTCAATTCCAGGTCAAACAACATAACGAATTGATCACAAATAAACACCCGAAATTATTTTCACCAGTCAAAAATGGCAGGGAAAACCAACTTGTCTTTATTGAAATATCTACTAAGTCTTCCTTTCGGTATGTGTGTCGTTTCATTTGATAATGTGTTGATCTGATTATGGACGAGCTATAAGAAAAAAGGGAATGGACTGGCGTCTAGTCCCGTGCGACCTGACGACGAACGAAAGAGAAGAGAGCTCTAATATAATTAAAAATACGTCGTCACTTTAAAACTCTATGACATACACACACAACTTCTCCTTCAATTTGTTTCCTAAATATTTGACGAAGTCCGGAGAGAGAGAAGATAAAATCCAAGAATTTGACAAAGAACTACACAAGTTTTTGGGTTCTAGATTGATGGCTAGCCCCCCTGCTCGTATGGATGGATGGATATATGAGCATAAAGAAGGAAGAGCAACTCAACTATGTGATAGGTGTGTACAACATCTACGTGCAGTCATATATGTATAGCATCAGGCTTGGCCTCTCTCAATGCCTTTTTTTCCCCTCCTTTTTTAATTAGCATCAGCAACTTGCTAACTTTATTCTCAACTGCCGAGCAGATGGAAAAGGAGACACCCACATAAGTTGATTGTAAGAGCAGCCAAAGGGAGAGGCCTCTCTTGAGCCTTAATCAACTCATTATTCTTTCATCTCTCTCAACACAGCACAAAGTCTTCTCAATGCTTTTTCGCCCCCTTTTTCCACTAGACGATAGACGCTCTCTGCATAGACACACACAGCAGCATCTTAAATATACATATACACCCATCTATACATGATATATATAGGCCCATATGCCATACATCCACAGCATCTTTTTTTCTTCGTTCTTTGATAATCAAGTCGTGCAATCGAATCATTCGTCATTTAAGCAGAGCGGCAGAAAAGAAAAGAAAAAATTTGTTTGAAAGAACAAAAGTCCGGGGGTTCCTAAATAAAATTGGGTGGAGCGGGGGGGAAGGAAATGATGGGCTATTTATTAGAGCATCCTTTTCTCTTATGCTGTTATTCCGCCTCTGATGAAAAGATGCCCATTAAAACATCATCAAAGGTGAGAGATCTGGCCCGGCCCTTTTTCTTTTCTTTCTCCGTATATCTTTAAATATTCATCGCCGTTTGATATTCCATCGAGGCTGAATGGCCTATTATTAGCCTGCTGCTATAATATTACCCTTTCGTATTTGATTGTGATCTCTTCATTTGATGCTGTCGATCCGCCGTGTATCACCACCCGGAAAAAATCCGGGTAGAGCTCAGTCCGGAAGTGAAGAGAGTCGTCAGTCGTCTAAAATCAAACCACGGATGGATGGATGGATGGATGGATGGAT
The DNA here is from genome assembly GCF_021134715.1 of Daphnia pulex. Taxonomy (NCBI): domain Eukaryota; kingdom Metazoa; phylum Arthropoda; class Branchiopoda; order Diplostraca; family Daphniidae; genus Daphnia; species Daphnia pulex. Next base: position 4,936,459 of record NC_060022.1, read on the forward strand.
GGATGCGGAATAAATCTGATTAAATATTGTGACGTGACGCGCCTAAACAAAGATGAATACTACACACAGCACAGGCATGTATATCTAATGACACAAATCTATTATCTGTGGCTGCTAGCTGCTGTTTAAATATGGCGAGACTTTTTCCTTGTTTTCCTTGTCGGCTGTTACATAACAAGATAAAGAGATTGCGTCTTGTCGCCTATTTATCAAAGGGAATATGAAAACGCGCATCGATTGTCAGTCGCGGGAAATTGAAATATAATAACAGCCAGCATCATCAGTATACCATGACATTTGTGCACAGATAGACCGGCGGGGCTGTGTTTAAATACAAATTGAATTGATTGAAAGAAATCATTGACAGTTTTTCACTAAATTGTTGACGAAAAAGCGCGTAGTTGAAGTATTGGCTAAAAAAGTTAGATTCGAATGTTTTCACGGCGATAGGCTGTAGATAGACACAAATGCATGTCGAAATCAAAAGTCTATACGTGGCTGCTGTGCAATTGAAAGAATAAAGCTGTCATGTATATACCCCGGCCATGTTTTATAAGCGGATTATTTATGCGTGTGCGCCCCGCAAAGTTGAGGGTCTCCACACATATAAGAGAAGGGGGGGTTCACGGTCCCGGAGAATATTATTTGTGCGTACAAAAATACATTTCAAATGCTGCTGTCTACACAGATAGATTTTTTTTCCCAGTGTCTCTAAAGCGATCGTCATTGGGAGCATTGAACAAGTAGAAATATAAATCCGATTTTTGAATAATCAGCCCATTGAGGTGTAGTATAGGCTACCGCCTCCCCGACAGCAGCTGAGAAAGTATCTCAACACACACATCGGATGATAATAATAAAAATAAAAAAACATTCCCCGCCGTCTCTCCGTGCTGCTCCAAGAGAGCGGCGATGCCGTTTTTCCAATCAAAACTTTCTTCCGGATGACAAAGTTTCCCTTTCCATGGCATTTCGAGATATTCTTCTTTTGGAAATAAAGACGAGAGCGATGAGGTGAGCACAGGTGTTCCCCTTCTGTCGTTCGCCTGTCTGTCTGAGCTGCTCCTGTTTCTGTTGTCGCCCAAATGTTACTTAAGCCTTTCACTTTATATTATTCTCGTCCGTTAGTGCTGTAGCAGAGTACTTTCCGTCCAAACAAAAACTCTTGCCGGCGTGATTATGACGAATGTTCGGCAGCCTGCTGGAATTCATTAGTCGTGTTCTCAGCGCCAAAGAGTTGATGTGCGCGCCCTCAAATTTGAACGAATCAAATTTAGAGCGATCGAGTCAGGCGCGGGAAATTTGATTTTCTGGCGACAATCGTGTCACTTTTTTTGGGTGGGGGGATATACGGCGGGCGGGTTACACATCAGATGACGGAAACCGGAAATCAAAAATCCCGCCAGTCACGCAGTACCAACGTCGCGGGCATTGATATACACGCCACACATACAGACTGATGAATCGCCATTACATCCAATCACTTTCTTTGAAACGTTTTTCTTCTTCTTTTTTTCATATTCCGCATAACATTTCTATATTATAAGAGATGAAATCAAGTTAATATCATCAGCTCCAACATGCGCTGATCTCTCCACCAACGCAATTTACAGGAGAGCAGAGGCGACCATATACCCGATGACATAACGGTCAAAAGAAGAAAAATATCTTCTAAAGCTGATGTATGAGGATTAGCTCTCTTGTGCAGCAGCAGCAGCAGCCAGGATAGAGATGGAAATATATCAACGTCGTCTGATCAGCTTCTTTTTATCTCTTTGCTGCTGTTGCACCATCTTTCATCATCATTTCGACTCGGTTCCCGGGATTTCGGATTATTGCTCCTTTTCTCTCAGCCTCAAAACTTGTTGGTTCTCTATTGGTTTTATTATAATAATACGGAGGGGTTATTTCATCATTATTAAAAAAAGGGCCGCGATGCGCAATCTCCCCCGAGGAACACGATGAGTTGATTTCGTCTTTGCATGATGATTCGCTTATATTTTATTGAGCAATAATTAATACGATAATGCGATGTGAGACGCGCCGGGCGGATGAGAGTTTTTTCTCCAAAGTTTTCCTGAACTGCGCTCGGATTATTATATTACGCGCTACCATCAGCACCGGGAGTAGCACGACAACAAACAAACAGCTCAAAAAGAAAACGGTTCAAAATAAAATGTAATAATAATAAAATAAAAAAGAGAGCTAGCGCGGCGGCTTTGGGCCAACAAAATATTTCGTCACGTAAATCTTGAGATTAGTTTCATCCTCTCTCGACGACTCGTTGAACCTTGGCTACGATTTTCGCCCTGGTAATATAATAAGACCCTCACAGTTAGACTATCACTCACTCACTGAGCAGCACCACCAGCACCAACCAAAAGAGTAATCCTCACGAACCTTTAATACATCTTATATCGTCTCTGCTGCAGTCTCTAATATATTATACTTGTGTCTCTCTCTCATCGACACAAAGTTTTTTATTTTTTTCAACCAAACTCTTTTAATGTCGCCATTTTTTTTTTAGTCCGTTTATTTTTATTTTTTAAGGTTTTTATTTGTTGGGGTGTGTTTTCAAAAAATAAACAAATTGAGGGGGGGGGAGGAAAAAAATTTAAACAAATGGCACTTTTACACACACACAAACATTCGCGAGGATTCAGGTGATTGGGTAATGAACATCACATTGCCACATGACGAGAGATTATTTCCTTATCATCATCAAAAAATTTGCATTCATTATTTTCTTTCATAGAATAACAGAATGGGAGGGAGGACATTGAAACACAAAAAAGATTGACGAGGTCCATCAACACACAAATGACGAAACAATCATGGCGGAGGGAAAATATTTTTGCCTTTTTCTTAAAATCGACACAAAACAGACGGAATCGTCAAAAACGGAACAAGAAAAAATGTGACGACTAGGACCGAAAGAGAAAATAAAAAACAATCGAGGGGGTTGGATTGACACAAACATCACAAAAGTTAAGATAATCAACAAATGGCCATTAAATCGTCAAATAAAAACACAAAAGACAAAATCGAGCCCCCCCCCCACAACGGAGGGGGGAACGGACTCGCAATGAAATTCAAATTCAGAGTGAAAGTTTGAGCCGTTTGCATTTAGCGCGTCGATTTTTGAACCAAAATTGGACATTTTTCGGCTCCAATTTGGGGAATTTGAGCCGATAGGGTTGGCGGTTGAGTTCGTCCGTGTAGCGGAGGACCAGTGAGTGCGACGGATGCGTGTTGAGAGAAAACCAGTGCTCCAATCGCGGCACTTCCGTCACCGGATCGATGAACGTCCGATTGCGTTTACGACGGTCGTCGCTGCAATTGCCGCCGCCAGACGATGACGTCAGACTCAACGGATCCATTCCGATGCTTCCGCCGCCACGGGACGAGGAGGAAGACGATTGGTGGTGGAGGTGATGGGCCAGTCCGGCGGCTGCGGCGGCCGCAGCCGCTGCAGCAGCCGCCGACTGGTGATGCAACAACGAAGATCCGATGCCCTGAAGGTATGGTGATGTCATGTAGACCAGCCCGTGCGGATTAAGTTGTGCGTGACTCAAGTTGAGGCCGGCGAATCCGGAATATCCGCCACCACTTCCGCCTCCGCTGGATCCGGCCGCTGCAGCTGCCGCCGCCGCGTAGTCCTGACTGCTGGATGAACCTCCGCTCGTGTTGTGTTGCGAAAGCGGATCGACTTTCTTGCCGTGGTGGCCGTCATCCGCTGGATGTTTCGACAGCGACAAATTCTCGGCGTAATCTTCCAAGTCGGAATCGGAATCGCCAGAGGCCTGCGACCCCAAATCCTCGTCGTCGTCTAAATCTCCGCCGTCATCGACTCCGTTGGGCTGGACGGCCGGATGATCCATCGCCTGCTGTTCCGCAATCGGATCGCCATCGGCCCCCTGGCGTTGACCATCTCCTTCGTGATTGACTTTAACGTCACGTTCGTCACAGCTGCTGCTGCGGTTGAGATCCAGCGGCTCTAATTTGAGCGGAATGGCGATCGATGGATGTGTCGAAGTGAAACTCCGCCTGGAACGGTCAGAAACCGAAGAACTGGCGTCTTCTTCTTCCTCCTCCTCATCCATGTCTTCTTCCTCTTCCTCCTCGTCGATCGGATGATCCAATTCATCTTCATCCATCATCCGGCGACGGTGGCGATGATCTCCATCCAAACTCTCTTCTTCCTCCTCTTCTCCAGCGCCGCCGGAAGAGGAAAGCAAAAGTCCCTCGCGCAAAGATTGGCCGGCCATCCAGGATCCTCCTCCAATTCCTCCGTTGGATTCTCTTCCGCCAGCCAAGTGCTGGTGATGATGGCCGTTGCCTCCGCCGCGGACCTCTGCGCGTTTGAACGCCGCCCTGGCGTTTTTGAACCAATAAACTAAATTGCTGACATCCAGCGGTTTACGGCCTCGTCTCGACTCCAATTCGTTGAGTTCCTGGACGTAGAGTTGGAGCTGGAAGCGGGTCGGGTGTTGATTCTCAGAGAACCAGCGCTGGAGCCGAGGCAGTTCCTGTTCAGGATCGAATGTTGTCCTCATGCGGACCCTAGGAGCCGCAGCCGAGGCCATTGCGGAAACATCGCGAGACAATTGGGACGAGGATGACGACGAATGGAGTCCGGCGCCGACGGACGTCGAGGACATGCAAAGGTGAAGGTTGTTGTTGTTTTCGGCCAACGATCCAGCCGACGGATCATTAGTGCTGTTGCTGGGACTGTGACGGTGGTGATGGTGACCAATTTTCTCGCTGTTGCTGGATCTCGTCATAATCAAATGTTGTTGCTGTTGTTGCTGCTGCTGCTGTTGTTGTTGAGTTGAGGTTATGGTGGGACTGGGACGGATCATTTCCTGTTGAAACCAAGCGTCGAATTGGCGTCGAGTGTCGGCCGACGGTGTGGTGGGTCTCTCTCCTCTAATCACTTTTTGCTGCCATTTCTAAATAGAAATTGAAATCAAGTTAATTCCTTTCAACTTGAAGATGTCGAACGAAATGTTTTACCTCGTCTAGGGGGAAACGGCCGTTGTTGATCAAATGTTGGCTTTGAGTCATAAGCCATCGTAATACTTTGTTCTTCATTTCCGACTGGTGGCTCGAATTGCCACTAAAATTTCTTTAGAATAAAAATAAAAATAAATTTCAAATTGATTTTATTCGATCTAAATTCATTTTAAAAAACATACTTTCTGATGTAGATGCGGAGTGTGGCAACTGTGGTCAATTCGCCGAGAACTCCGCCGACAGTGTCCCGATCGCTGCTGGCGATTTGAGTCAAACTCAATGGCCTCCAGTTTTTCATCATCAGCCAACCTGTTGGGTTTTTTCATCAACCATTTTTCTATTATTTACAAAGGCCCATACGAATCAAATGAAAACAAACCGGTTGCGTTAAAGATGACGTCATCCGAGTATCCGAGTTTACGAAGGACGACGGGTACGATTTGGTTAAATAACGTCGACGCTGGAATGATGGCGTAACTGTCGACATCCACCGATTCCTCAGTCAAATTGGGCGTCGACTTACTGTTGGGAGTCGAAGCTCCTCCTTCCATTCCACCTGGCGAAGTTGGCGAAGAGATCATGGCTGCATCAGCCAAGTAACACGGCGTCGTCGTGTTCATCACCACGCAATGAACCGGAATTGATTTACCTGTTTTAAAAAATATTTAACAAATTGAGTCCAAGTTTTTCAACACACAAAATATTTGATACATTTTTAAATTTAGTTAATTCGTTCGTTAGATTTGTGAGAAACTTGGTTGTGGGGGGGGGGGGGATAGACATCCGACAGAGGAGAGGATGGGGGATTCATTTCCTTGGCTGTCACGGCGCCCGGAGATTAGACTAATCCCGATGGATAGAACGGGAAGGAGAGAGAGAGAGACGCGGATGAAAATGCGAAGGAGGAGATGATATAAAACAAGAAATTCTTTTCCTCGTGAGTGTGTAGATCCATCCATCCCTTCATCCTCCCGAAAAGGAATTAGAGGAGAGGAAGAGGGTGAAAATCCGGTTGGTGGGTGGGGATGCTACGGATGGATGGAAAGAGGCAGGGCTGTGTGTGTGTGTGGTGTAATACGAGGATTTATTGAGCGAAGTGAAGAGACGAACGAAAGTGAAGAGGAAAGAAGAAGAAGAAGGAAAAGTAGAGAAAGGAGGGAGAGACGCTGTGCGGCGTGGCTACACAATGAGATTTTGGGACAAGTAAAAAGGAGAAGAAGAGGATCTCCTTCAATCCCCCATCGTAATCCCATCCCTCCCACCAGGAGGCGGAGGCCAACAACTTTTTATTTCTTGGGTAGGAAACGCCAACGCAACTGCCGCCATCGGAAAAATTTCAAACAATTCTTCTCGCCAAAACAACAAATATTTTGTGATGCAATTTCATCAGTCGAACGGGCAAGTACAAAACTAATTAATCGATTTTTTTTAAAATTATTATTCTTATTACATTGGAAACCCAAGGGACTCTACATACGGTATATGTGGTGAAGGGAAAAGGATTTCTTCTTCAATGACGTCGTCGCTCCGGGCGCGTCTCTTGTGCACACACACAACACGAGAGGATGAGAGGGAGGATGAAATGAAAGACAAAAAAGTAGGTGGGGGAGGGAAGGAGGAGGAGGGTTACGGATGGAAGAGCTTTATCGATTTTTAAGCTGCACAGTTTTAAGCCAAATCCCCCAAAGCCGCTCTCGCACAACCCCACCGCCCAACCCCACACACACACGTCTCAAATCCTATCCCCCCTACCACCCACCCACCTTTTCTTCAGCCTTCCCCTTTTTTCGCCTTGTACGATGCCCAAATGGATTGGCCTTCGCGGCGGTGGCGCTGCTCGACAACCCAGACACACCGATTGACTCGATACTCGGCGCATACACACAACAACCCAAACAACAATTCATTGACACTCCATTTTTAGTGACTTTCAACTTTGTCTTGAATCCTTACTTTTTTAATGTTCTGAAATTGATTAAACTCAAACTTTCGAAAGAGGAAATTTCAATCAAATTTCATCACACACAATTGGTCAGAAATTTTCAAAAGAATTCTGAAATTTTTTGGGGGTTCAAAATCGAACAATAGAATTGAAACACTAAAAGGAAGGAAAGACTTTGCAAAAATGCTCACCACATTCGACAAAGATGGGAGAATGATTCTCCATCTCGACACGCATGTCGGAATTCTTCATCACATTTAGCCAATCACAAATTTGAAAGCACAACAACGAAAGTGTGTGTTGTTGTTTGCACACAACAAAAAAACCCACAATAAAACAACGAAATGAATCAAGAAAAATGTGTTTTTGTGACGACAACAACGACCGTCTTCCACGCAGGACACTGAGCGTCTGCCACAAGACGTCGTCTGCTCTTACGCCCCAAAGACTTTCTCTCCTCCCCTCATCCCCCAAGGGCCCCCCTCCCAAACGCTTTTCCCACAGTTGTGTTGTGTGTACAAGACGGTGGTTCCCCCTTGAGGCTGATCTTTTGCCTATTATTATCCCAACAACGACGACGTTGGGAAACTTCAAAAAAATAACACCAATCCAACAACATTTTATTTGTTGCCTAATCTCACAATGACGCATAACTTATCAATATTTTTGAATTATTTCGGCCATCACCTGATTAAAAGGTACAAATAAACGTCATAGAAAGTTATAAATAAATGTTGGAAACACAAAAAAACCGGATCCGTGTACAATGAATAGTAAAAGATAAACCACTTAGACTATGGGGCATTATTGCCAAAGGAGAGTCGGATAATACGGTTTTGTTACATTAAGGAATTAAATAAATAAATAAAATATTCCACTTCCTACATTGTACTATTTGCCGGAGGGTACCGAAAAAGGGATTTTCTAGTGATGCTCTCTTGGCCTCCTCCTCGTTTCCTTACCTTTTTTCTTTCTCTTGAACTGGAACTGACTTTTATAACTAACACTTACGGCTTCCGGATTAGGAATCCCCATCTCTTTCTCTCTCTCGCTGTGCAAAGTGACTTAACACGAACAAAAAACGATTAAGGTCCTTTCTACTTCCCAAAATGTGGGCGGAGTAGACTAGTCTCAAAGTTGCCTCCTTTTGATTTCAAACCCAAAAAGAAAGATGAAAGAAGAAGAAAGAAAGAAAGTGGACACATTCTTTGGCTGTAGATATATTGTCATGGAAAGTGTTGACTGGATAGGAAAAGCCAATGATCTATAAAGGTATATATACAATTCTCCTTTTCTCTAAGAGAGAAGAGAAAAAAGAAATGCAAGTTTTTTCTTTCTTTCTCCCGAAAAAGGACGACCAAGTCTATAAGGAACGGCTAATCCTCTTTAGCGTCTGTGACGAGCTTTTATATTTATATATATCTACGTAGAGAGAATAAGAACTCGGCGTAGGCTAGTATACGCTCCCTTTTTACTCACGGCACACACACACACACACTTAGTCGCTCGTGTAAAAAGCCAAAGCAGAGAGAAGGAAAAGCTTTTCCAGGGAACCTACCAACTCAGGAAACTCTTCTTCTTCTTCTTCTTCTCCAATCCAATCAGAAAAGAAGGGAGAAATAAGAAGAGAATCCATGTTGGTGGAGGTGGTGGTGACATTTTGCACCGGATTTAGATATGGAGGAATAGGATTGGAAGAATAACCAAATGTGTTTCTTCTTCTTCCATATAATGTTAACCCAATGATGCAACCATGAGGGCTTCTTTCTTCTTCTTCTTATTGAATGTCCAGTTCAACTTGCGACTATAGGCGAACATACACACACCCCAAAACCTTGCAACTTCTTCCTTTTATCGTCGACTCTCTAATCCTCTACCTTTGCGTTTCTTCTTTACTTATAAGATAAAACTAAAACTTCTTCTTCTTCTTCTTCTTGGCTATGCCCCTCTATTGCAATGGCTTCCTTTGACCGACACGCAAAAAGAAATGGCCCCCCCCCCCCCCCTAACGGATAATAATAGGCAAATTCAAAGCCAAACTTCAAGTCAGAATTAGAATAATAAGAGTAGCTCAGATATTATTGTATACGTGACTGGTTAGCTTGGTTATCGGCTTATAGTGACGTCGTTGTGTGACTATAATCTATCGGCATGTTGTATACTCTTATATATATGTGCGCTATAATAAAAGAGAATGGAACAAGTTTAGAACCTTCAAAATAAAAATAAAATAAAAAAAGAGAAAAAAAAAATCCCAACAGCAGCAGCTCAATCCAAAAGCTTGAAACATGTCTCTACTCTAGTCCGCGTGCTGTTCTGTTCTGTGGGTCTTTAATCCGCTTATACATATACACACAGAGAGAGCGTAGAGGCTCTCTACACAGTAGTAGAGAGAGAAACTGGGGAAGGAGGGGGATTTATATCATCATACAACTAAATATCATCTCTCACCCACCCGATGACTGTATATCCCTGCCAGCATAGAATTCTATACGGCGATAGAGAGCCACACCATCCCAGCCGGCCAGAGTTGCGGATCCCAATAATCGGGCATCTTCTATCCCATAAAGAAGAGAGACCACACCCCACCCTATATGCAACTCTACACAACCCCCTGATGCTTCTAGCAGCAACTCTCTTATACTTGCTTTCATAATAATAACGATGAATAATCCCCCCCCCTCCTATATAGCAGACATCCTTTATCCGAAATCCTCGACGCATCTCCCCACAGTCTCTCCTTCTTTTTTGCAGCTTTTGACGTAACATGAAATGAAATCAGCCTAGGATCATTCTTTCTCCTCTTTTTCTTTTTTAATCCAACGCGGGTCGTCGGTTATTACCTCCCTCTTTTTTTTTTATAACCCTCCATCAGGACGTAAACATTTAAGAAATAAAAAGAGAAAAGTGCTGAGCTCTTAATCTGCTTAAAACTCTAAAACCATCTCTAATCCTTCGTTCCTTCCTTATTCCACATTGCCCCCCTGCCTTCACTCCCGTCTCTTATTTCCCATTGCCTCTTTATTCCTGTCGTCGTCTCTCAGCATCCCCGCCCGCCTTTTTATCAAAATCCCCTTTCTCTCACTTGGATTTTTCGTCTTCTTTCGTCCATTCCCACTCCGCCCCCCTAGATTCTAACACTCCTCAGTCGTAATAGACGTTGAATAATCACGAGTGCCAAATCTTTCACGACGACTTTGGAAAATTAAACAGATAAATACTGGCGATTGCGTAACGACACACAAGATAAAAGAAAACGGGCGACGAGCTTTATCGATTCATTCAAAGTTAAATTTCTCCTTGACACGAGCCAGGTCGGGAAAATGTTCCAATTAATAACTTGAGTTAGTCAGACGAAAACTGATCTACCCATCACACTTTATAATTGAGACGGAAGACGGAACATTCGAAATTCCCGGTACAAAAGTTGAAAGTACAAAAGTGTCCGTAATAAGTTGAATAAAATGGTAGAAAACTTACTCGAAGTCGTAGGTGAGGCGAGATGGGCGTGAGAGTCGATCGAGATTTTGTTGTTGTTGTTGTGTTGATGGGACGAGCAGTTTTTGCTGGTGGTGTTGTTGTTGTTGTGGTGTGAAGCTGTCGTCGTCGTCGTCGTCTTGGACGGATCGACGCTGATGGAGTGGAGATAGGGATGGATGCTGTTACTGGCTGTCAACATCGACAGGTCGGTGGCGGTCGGATTTGAATTTCGCGTTGTTGTCGTTGGCGGTGGAAGCGGTGGCGGGAACATTTGACTCGTTCGGCACATGATCGGACGCCATAACGACATCAATTGTTGACTGCCCTGCTAAAGTAATTAATTTTTTAATTTTTTTTCACATTTCTCACAAAACTATTTTATTATAATAATTTCCAAAAAATCAACTTACGCAGTCGTCGGCTGAATTCTTTGAGGATGAAGAGGTGGGGTTTTGAATTGCCGATTCCGCCATGTGGGCCATGTGACGGTTCAACACCGTCAGGTTGTTGTTGTCGATGAGAGAAGTTGTTGTGCTGCTCGGGGCGGCCACTACATCGGCATTCATTCCGATATGAAAAATATCAATCAAACCTACAAATATCTCTTTTTCCTTCCCTTGGCTAATAAAACAAAAATTGTTCTGGATTTTAGAATCTCTCACGCGGGAGTACAACAATTGTCGTTGGGGGTTGTTGATAGAGCAGAGACACAAGAAACGGTGGGAGTTCTATCCCGGCCGGTTTGTATCACCTCACTGACGGTGTCACGCGCCGGAGAGCAACTTTTTGAAACTCTACTTTCATTCCGACGAGTCCGTGAGGGTGGAGATTCACTAACTCCCCGTTTCTCTCTCGCTCTTTTCTATACACGCTACCCCTCCCGGTGTGTGTGTGTGTGCGTGTAATGGAGGGCGGAGTCACCCCAGCTCCGCCCCTTTCTCTCTTACGCGACTTGCGCTCAATAAAAAAAGAATCCTGCGAAATGAATCCGCCAGCGAGATCCATCCGGACACAACAACAACAACATACTCGACAACTTCCTACCAAATCTAATTAATTTCAATTGTTGTTGTTGATCCAGGAATGTCTGGGTACAAAAAAAAACCCCAGCAAACTAAAATTTCGACATTTCCTTTTTTAAAAAAAGATTTCGGTTGCTAAGCTGTTTATGTGGCGTTACTCGACACAAAAAAAAAATAAAAAAATCACGGAAATTCGACTTTAGATCACGATAATCTCCCGACTGTGACTTTGACACGATGAGCCTACAAAATATGTTGACTAACCACACAAAAATAGTTTATCGTGATTTTTCGACAAGGGGCGGTCAGAGCTAAAAAGATATATGAAAAGCTAATCGCTTCTTATTGTGTATAGGCTCTAGCAGCTACGTGACTCTGCCGTTTGCCTGCTCCACTTCTATAGCCCAACGAGAAAAACAAAAAAAAAAGGATGACATGATTAGAAGCGGATCAAAGATTATTAGATCATCGGTCGTCACGCACGTCGCCCTTTTGCATAGATCGCCAATCAGTTTCTTCAACCGTTTGTGGGTCAGTGCGCAAAAATTTCAGGCGGCAAATTTGTTTTTCTTTGGCCCTCAAAATAATTGGGAACGGATATATTAGTGGGCCTCTGTCGGATCAAACGGAACGTTACGTCAATGAAAAGAAAAAGTTAATCGAATATTAAAGAAGACCTTGTGCTGCTGCTTGCCCTCTCGACCCCCACGAGCGATGGCTCAGTCCATTTCTCTGTGAAGAATGGAAAAATCAAACATTTCAGTTCAGCAGCAATCATACAAGTCCGAACGTACACTATGTGTAAGGCAGTTATAATAATTTAATATCGTCGACTCCAAAAGAAATCACGGGAAAAAGGTATGGAGGTTTGACCTTTTTTTATCGGAAGACCGGCGGGGGGAGAGAGAGAGAATCATGTTCAACATTTGATATGAATCCGGTTGACAAGAGAATCTAACAAAAAAGGTTGGGCACGGATATCTTCAATGTCCGGCCGGCAGCAAGCTAGAGAGAGAGAAAAAAAAAAAATGTATATGATGTTATAGAGAGATATGAGATCCGAATGGTTGCGTCCAACATCATTGGATCTTGAGCAGGGCAGGGAGAGCAGCCATGGATCCGCAAAGGCAAAAGAGGGAATGGACATGGGGAAAGTCGATGAATCAATTTTTCTGTTCAAGAGCCGACGCTCATAGCAGAGAGAAAAGGAGGAGAAATGAAAAAAAAAGGAGGGGGAGAGGGATAAGATCCCGCGGGTTAAAAGAGCTCCCGTTGTCAATATTGTCGGGATTTCTCTTCTTTTTTTTCCAAAAATTTATTTTTTCCCTTGATCGGCCCGCTTCTTTTTTGTGATAAAAAGACCGAGCAACGACACCTAACGATAGAAATCGACAGCGCAAGTAGCAAACATTTTCTCAATATGACTTTTCAAATTGATTTCAATCGGGCCGAGTTCTTTTTTATTCCATAACAAACTACGTATTTTCAAGTTTAAAACGTATTTGAATAACAGCGATTTTCAAATAATTTATGAATCTAATACTAAGTCTAACAGTTAATGAATTAATCCAAAATAGAAATTTTTACTCACCTCAACGTCCATCCTCAGTTCTCCTACTCCAATCCAAATGTTGGTGTCTACCTGCATTTGTGAATATTCAAAAATAAAAAAAATTACTACAGCTAGTATACCACGAAGAAACTGCTTTGCTGCACATTTGACTTATTAAAGGTTTATGGGTCCTTTTTCTAGACATCGACTTCACGGTACTATCTACATCAGCCGCTTCAATTCCTTTTTCAAGGTAACGGCCCACTTGTAGGACAACGAGGAACATTGGTCACATACAAAGTTTCTTTCGGTGTCATGGACAGTTTTTGCAGAACAGCAGCTATATCTAATCGGACTAGGAGCTATGGATACGCCGATGTTAATGCCAGCTATATGTGAAAATATATTGCAATCTGACTGATGTAGGATGAATTCCAACAGGCACCAGTAGCCAATTGCATTAGGAAACGTAATTCTCGGAAGTTGGATAGCTGGATGAGAGATCAGTGTCGAGAGACGCTCAAAGCTACGAGTTGGATTCAACAAGAGTGAATAAATAAAAATTATTGCCGCTTGGACGCATTGTCAATTCTCTCGGTTGGCTGCACCGCTTGTAACAGACTGCCAACATTGAACAAGCAACTAACAAATTGAATGCACAAAATTACCCATTACTTTTGCAAAGTTAAAGAAAACAATCTCAACAAGAGAGGATCGTTTAGACTAACCCTTTTTCATGGGGAATTACCTTAAAAGAAGTGGTGCGATTTTTAAGAAATGAATCTCCGTTTGTGCGCTTATCTGACCGCTCTAGGCATCCAGCACTGCAAGTGAGAGGCGAAGCTCAAGTGAGCGTCTTCTAGATGAAAAAAATTTGAGACTGTATACCATGGCAGAAGATAAACCGGTCGCATAATCCATAACTTAGCAACAGCTGACGGTCCGTTGAAACCTATCATGCTAGATCAAAGCTGCGCAGCTACAGCTATGACTTGCTGCTGATATTGTGGTCCTAGGGTAGTATCCAGGAAGAGAAATGAAGAAAGCTTGGCGATGAGAACCTGTAGCAAAAGTATAATTCATCATTACAGTGGACGATTCAAATTTATCGAAATAGATTGATCTTTTCAAGTTTGCTATGCAAACCAAAAGTACAACACAATCCAAGGCTGGCCATTGTTAACTAAACACCGAGCGATAAGGCATAAACAGACATGAAAATATACTAAAATTCTAGTATTTTACTATGAAAATAAATAAATAAAATAAATAAAATTGCATACCGTAGGTTAGTGAAGAAGATTGATGACACCATACATTAATGGACGATTGGAGGTTTAATTCTATTAGCAGGGACTAGCTAGCACAGCAGGTTTTAATGGTTTTATGGCCTTCCATTCCGTTGACATTTTTGGAAATCTTAAAAAAAAAAGATCTACTGCAAGATTATGATGTTACAAAAAGTGTAAACTCAAAATTTACCTGTCTTGGTGACTAAATGAATTCAGGTATACTTAATATTAAGAGATTTTAATACTTCGATCTCACAGTGTTGTGGAGCCCTACTAACACTGCTAGATGAAAATAAAATAATTAAAATTTTGAATTAGCTGTTAAATTGCGTTGGAACTTGGAATAACAAGAAAAAAAAACTTTTGTGTTAGAGGGAAAAAAATTTGTGATAATACAGGTTTCCCTATATTTCTTCAAGTCGCCTTTAATGAAGATTACAAATCATTTCAGGTTTCAGCATTGATCAGGCGCCAAATCAGGCGGCTGATGTAATCACTAATTAAAATTAAATGGCAGACAACTTTTGGCACTTGCCTTGCCTCGCCAGTCACAAAAGAAAACATATCTAGTTCGCAAATTTTTTGATTTCGGAGGGAACATGTTATCATAACAAATGGTTGGTGAATTGTTTTAAAGAATATAAAAATAAAAATATAATCATTTAAAGAAATAATAAATAAATATAAAATAAATGTTCTCTCTAATTCAACAAAACCAAAAATAATCAAACGAAATTTTATTTCTAACTTTTGATAACTTTAATCGATAGACCCCTATCTGCTTAGGAGTATAGCTTTGGCCGAGGCATTACGATAAAAGAGTTAAGATATTATCATAGAGCCTCTCCTTTACATCGGTTCCCTATTGACAATTCAAAAGCATACATTACAATCCTTAAGAGCAAATAATTAATAGGTGTTTATTTCACATACCCATATGAAATCCAAGTGGTTGTATTCGTAGAATCGAGTTGAGCCCTTTAGGTTACTAAGTTTTGTAAGAAGCCAATCAACATCCTAAATTTAAAACATCGGATCAATCAATCATTTGTTTATATGAAAACGAACAAATAATAAATTGGAAAACTAACCTTCGGTGTAACTATTCGGTCAGCATTTCCAGAGAAGACGTACACCTGATTGCCATGAAAATTAAGAACTGGCCTTTAAATGGAATTTCAGTTTCAATGACAAAACGAATCATACCGGAGCTGTAACTTTTGTCAGGTCGTATTGATATGGTTTCGTGGAACCATATTTCTGCAAATTCCCTTCTCGTCCGTAATCGTAAGCCTGAAAAACATCACCTGCATAGAAAGGTAAATCCAAACACTGTTATCGACCTCTTAAACAATTCTGGTCATATTTAAAGCTAACCTGCATTATAATTCTGTGCAAATTGAGCAATAACAGCAACTGAGGTTCCAGTCATGAAATTCTCGTTGATGACAGGGATCAAAACCTAGATATTTATAATAAATAACGAAATTAAAAATTTCATTCAAATTTAAATCAATAGTACGGGATCAATATTGTCGCGGTTTGGTCCACAGATTAAAATAAAGACGTCTCGACAAAATCGTGCTTGACTGTAGGTTTGTTCACATGCAAGGTCGAATAAATATTTCCCACGAACATCGCTGTCCAAAATCACGCGAGCTCGAGTAAACTCAAGAAAATTCTGCAATACGATTATGTTTTTTAGATGATAAATTATTGCATGTTTTAACTGTATATAGGACACAAACCTCAATGGGATTACTAAACGGAGTTAAAATCCTAAAGATAGCATCAAAATGGGCAAAAGATGAAAGTGGTGCAAGGGCAACCTGTCGATCACAATCAAACGAAAAAAAAACAACGTGAATGTTGTCCACTTACGATTCGCTAATTAATAATCCAAACCATGAGATCAATCTTCGCATTAAGCTCCGGATGCAAGACCATGGCTATAAAAAATACTCCACATCCCAACGAGTGTCCTATGTAAGTCAACTTGGGTTGACTCGTCTCTTTTAGAATATAATTAATGACAGCTGGGATATCATAGTTCCCTATTT
Source organism: Daphnia pulex (assembly GCF_021134715.1). Classification (NCBI taxonomy): domain Eukaryota; kingdom Metazoa; phylum Arthropoda; class Branchiopoda; order Diplostraca; family Daphniidae; genus Daphnia; species Daphnia pulex. The sequence continues at coordinate 4,952,823 of NC_060022.1, forward strand.
GGTCCCAGCTGAAAAAAAAAAAATGCATTTACCTCGTAACAATTGAATTAATTATTACTAATAAATACCTTACCTAAACTTCCAATATTGTTCTGAATTTGGATCGAGGGTTGTATGTTTCCTTGAATACCTGTTACCACGGAAATTACCGAGCCATACGTCGTATGACTGATCCGCTAGTAATATTGCTAGAGGTAACAAAATATAATAAGAGGAGTTTTTGTTAGTTTTTCCAACCGACTTCCAACAAAAGTACGGCGCTTTACATAACAAAAATTAGAATATTACTGCTGTCGTAAACGAAACAAAAAAGAAATGTAAAATACACAGTATTGAGAAGGAAAGGTCGGTTTAACAGATGTTCGAAAACAATTTCGACCTCGCGAAGAAATCTTTTCATTCCTCCCGGAGGCTACATAGCAGCAGTTATTTGCTTATTATCGTAAAGATTCAACTAAATGTAAGTGTTAACGGGAAGTGAGCTCAGGGAAACCCCCCGTTGCCATAAAAATGGACCCATTCGATAGAGCAAGAAAACGTGGAAATGACAATAACAAAAATTTTGCTGTTGGGAAAGGACTTGCGCTGCGATTTGAACTTGCTCTGCTTGTTACTTTCTTGACCTTGTTGCGCATACTGTGATGGGCCATTTCCGGTTTTATTTTAAGCAACTACCGTTTCTTGGTTTAAATTCCACGAAAAAAATGCAAAAGCGAGTTACCGGTTTAATTCTTCCCGAAACGATTGACAGGGGGAAAAGCTCATGTAAACTTTCCAAGTTCCATTTTATGAATGGATGAGTCCTTTAAAGGCAGTAACAGTATAATAACATACACTTACCCACTTACAAAGCTAGTAATTTTAGAATGATTATAACTACCAAGCGAACGACTGGAAGGATTGACAAGCCAAGTGCCTGAAGATTGCATAACTCCATGTTGCAAAAACACAACTTTCTTGGCGGTACCCCTGGGTGGAATTCGATGAAGTTCTATTATGTAACTACAAGTGGAGAGATTCCATTAATTATGGTCAACACAACAAATCTTTTAGAATTCTTTACCCGTCGTCAGTAGTCACGTGGTGAATCTCGGAAGGATATCCTCGGTATGAGATAACTTGCGTCTGTTTAAACCAAAAACCAAAAATAAATGAAGAAAGGATAATATTTAAGTAGTATCAAGCTATGGTTGGACTAGTTGAATTTACTGGTGTATATCTGGATTCAACACTCTGAGGAAGCCGATCAAAGAATCTAACGCGTTGCTCTTCCGCTTTTTTCCTCCAACTTTTTAACAGTAAACGGGCGATTAATGCGTCTCGATATTGTTTAATTGAACTGTAACTATTGACGTCAATTGCACTGATGGTCAACAGAAAAAACAAGCAACACATAAATCGGTTCAAAAGCATAGCGGGAAAACTGTTGCACAGCACCACGCGGAAGGAGCTCCAGAATGCAACGCAATAACAAATAAAATAAAGAGGCAAGTGTGACGCACACGACGGACTTCCAAACGCACGGGCAACACGAACTAAAATAAAATTTGAGACTGGGCGCGCATCAAGCCAGCGTGAAGGACTAAAGCCTTGAAGGCATTCCTTTTTTTTTTAGATAACACAAAGTCTGTCCGTATCAAAATGTCGATTTAAGGGAATCAGCGATTCGCTTCAGAACGCCGTATTGAATGTATTTGAAAACAAAAATAAATGTGGTAGGCCCTGAAATAATAAATAATAATCTAAAAAGAAAAAAATCATTGACAAGAGGCGCGAAAAGTCCCGTTACTTGTACCCTCAAATTCTTTCTGGACATCGCCTGCTTTCTCACAGACACTTATTAGTTTTTAGAACAAGACACACAAGAAAAACAGCATTTTCTCACTAACGCCTTCTGCCAATAAACTTAACTAATAATGGACGATAGCACGATACGTCATTCAGTTATGGTCTAAATAAAACGTTTGATAATAGACCCTTCTGTCATTTGAAACTTCTGACTTTTAAAACCTGCATATGGTATTTTTTAACTACTAGATAATGAAATATATTTGGAACAAACGAAAACATGTTGTAAAATTGACAATGGAGACTTGGAAGTCTCCACACTAACCTACAAAACTGGACTAGTGGAACATAACAAACAACAAAACTTACTCGAGTTATGCAAGTCTAAAACCGCAATGTTTTCTGACACCGTCAATCATTTTTGCAACCTAACCAGTTGATGAAGGGACAAAAGAGATCAGTAGTAGTAGGGCACGAGGCTTTCTAATTTTGACAGGTGGCGGTGATGCAGTGGAGCGGAATACAGATTGTACCTAATGATTTTCTTGTCTTTGTGTTAGAGCCCACCCCTATAAATCACTACTTGTAACGCTGTACCGACTATAAAGAAAATCGAAATAGAGAAGTTTAAATAAATAAAAGTTTTCGAAGGTGATAAGTAAGACTAAGCAAAGAAATCCGAAAAGAATCGCGAGTGGGTTACCTCAACGAATGGTTATTGTACGAAGGTTAGCAGTTTTTCAATACATTTAACACAATTACAACAGGTGGTAAAGAAGTACAGTTCAGTGTATAGACTATTATCAATCGATAGCGAGCGGAATTTCAACGGAGAGAAGATTCTCGGCTCATTTGTAACTCAGCACACGACTCACAATCCGTGGCGGAATGCCAAGCAAATAAGGAAGCCACAAGACCAGGAAATATTTTCTCTTCTGAGGTCAAGAAGAGTTCCGCTAACCTACTACCGCGCTTTTTTTTAATTAGACTGATTAGTTAAAAAAAATCGACATTGATTTTACGCAAAAGGCACGCCCACAATTTGAATACCAAATTCATCTCTGGCATCGGCGCATCGCCTATAAACTTATTTACACGTGTCGAATTTAAGAATTCAACCCTTTAGTCGTGACAAAGCAATACAAAATACAACCGTTTGGGAAATAATGTTAGATTCCTAACTGCTGTTAGGTTTTTAATGGTAGTAAAAACACATTCTTGGAGCTGCTCAACCACAGGTATATATATGGTCTCCCAAGACTACCATAGAAATTTCGCCAGCATATAAAAAGGAAACGAAATACCGTTATAGAACACTTATTTCTTTCGTGATACTTTTCACGGACTAGTGACATCAACTGCAAAAAAAAAAAAAGGAGAATCGCCTCTTTTCTTGAATGAATAACATATTTTCATAAATTTAGTCTTTCTACTACCGGAAACTAATGGGTTGCCCAGCTGTTATGAAGGAAAACTACAAGTCTTACGCAGTCACCATGACTTGCAAGAAAAAAAAGGGATGTCCCTTTTTTCTGGTTTAACAATTCCCAACACGGGAACATCACAGTAGAGGCATCCCTTTAATACACCAAAGAGATATTCTATAAAATATTACGTAATAACCAGAAGGCCGTTTTTGTTTACTTTTTACTACGTATGTTGCCTGGAGGAAAGTTCCCTGAGTCACCATGACTTGGCAGGAAAAAAAATGGTGGTTGTCCATATTTTTTTAAATGATTTCCAACGTGGAAATATGACAGTAGAAACATCTTTATAACTCCGATACACCAATTTCAGATTTTAAAACGCTTATGTAATAACGGAACGGCTGATGTTTCCTACAAATATGCGAGACCATTGCGAGATATACTCGTGACATAGAAAAGAGAGGAAGATGGCGTTATTTCCCTTTTCGAAAGAGAACAGTTCTATTTGTTTGAGAAAAAATTTAATACATAGAGTCAACGGCCTATCGTTTTGGAATTGTCGCTTTTCCGAGCTAAAATTTCTCCCAATTGAGTATTGCGTTCCGTTTCCCACTGGAAAACAAAAATGACAAAAAAACTGAACAGTTGTTTCATAGAAACATTTTCGAATGTTAAGGTTAATTTACAAACGGTTTTTAACAAACTATTGAACACAAAAATAGCAAGTTCAACCACAAAACATTGTTGTTGGTTAAACCCACAAGGTTGAACGAGTATGATACCCATTTTCATGCTAGTTCCGACTTAATTTTACGTTAAAAAAATAAAAAGTGTCTGACCTTTAATAAATTAGTGATACAGCTGCGTTATCCTCTGAGTAACGAGCTCCAATCTTGGCGTCCATCGAAACTATCACAGCAAGGCCAACATCTGAATGATAGCTGGAAGGATCTTCAGGATAGAGCTTCAAATCGTCTTTAAGGATAGAGAAAAATTGGAGTAGTTAGGACGAATCACAAAAATAGCATCAAATACTCTCTAAGATGACAAGTCTACCCTCTTTTACGCCTCAAGTTCGCGTATTCTTCGTTGAAAAAGGACTACTAACAGCCTTGACTTAATGACGCACGTATTTGAGATCCTGCGGTCGAAAAACTTAAATACACAAGGTAACTGGCGTACGTTATGGACAGCGCAAACATAAAAATGTTTCTAGAATATGTTGGAGGAAACGACAATTCAGGTTTGTACTGTACACCTGACAAATGTTTTGTTGACTTCAAATGTATGTTTGAAATATCCCAATTACTGATATTAGACTAAAAATCATGGCTTTGTTTAACTCAGCATTAAGGACATAATGAATCATTTTAGACAAGACTAGACGTTTACATAACTACCGTAATTAAAATTTCTAATTGTGGATAGCATATACTAACATTTACCCATTACCATAACAAAACCTCACAAATAAAATTTCCCTCAGCCATTTAGCCTGATTGTAGAAAAAAGAGGTTTCCTTTGTTGTTGAATTCTAGAATTTTTGTTTGATTATTTTCATTCACCTTCTCTCTCGAATGAATTATTATAGTAATATGTAGCTACATATCAACGTACAATATTCATTTCTAAATAAAACTGAGATGGCGGAGAGAAAAGGACAAGTATGAATAAAACCATCACTTCCGTAACTTACAACTTTTGTTGAAATACTTATTTCAGAATCTCCTCTTCAACAAAATCAGGAAAAGGGTGTTTATTCAATAACCGCACTTATCCAAAAGTGGCTCTGACAAACAACCCACGTTTTATCGTTTGAAATCTCTTTCAGGGTAGCTGTAACCTATTCGTTTTTTTTTCGTTCAATTTGATCTTTTATGATTCGTCAAAACAAAAAAAAAAGTTATCAAATATTCTTGAAGTAACAGTAACAGATTGGGAAGTAATACCTAATATGATTTCATTTTAGAGAGCAAAAGGAAATCGGCCATCTGCCTCGCATTTCACTTAATCGAATTGCTGACACTGCTAGCTGCTGTAGCTTGTGCTCGTCACTTTTCGCTTGGTTATGGGCTGGCGCCAAAAGCCGCCAAGCGCCAATCTAGAATGCTAGAATCTACCAAAGACCGACGTGCTACGTTGCCAAGCCAATCAATTGACCAAGGCATGAATATATTCCGCTAGGTGGGCATCATCCCTTCAGGGGAAAAAGAAGAGGAGAGAGTTTCAAACATTTTTGAGCACATGTGGGAGTGGGACGAACATAAGTTTGTCCATAATGACTAATGCAAACACGACTAAATAACCGGTTTGTAAATAGTACGTTATAAAAAATAATTATTATAGAAATTATAACACATTTCTGAAAAGTTTGAACTTTGAAGTAATCTTGGTCTTTCAAGGTCTTATCAGCTGGTCAATCTCACTGTGAAGAAGTTTAATCTGATTCTGTCTTTCAAGACCTCGTGACGAGCTAACTACCTTACTTCATTATTTAATCGAATTTCCTCAATTGAAAAATCCACATGATATATAAGGTAAATAAGTAACATCCTCATATTGTTTTTCATAAAACAAGTTGGTAGCCATCCCCAACAAACCCTGAAGAATTCAATTTAATTTTGTACAAATTATTTTTACAAAACCTCATGCTTGTACAAATTCTTAATTATAGTTAATTTTCATACCAGTAAGTTTTGTATCATCCAGGTGTCTAAATTGAAACATACCATATCAAGCATGATCACATTTCTTATATTATTCATCGTGAACTAACTCATTGTTATTTGTCTAATTTCATCCAGGAAATGGGTGTAATGAACGGTATTACAGTAAAACCATCAATAGCTGATGCGGAGATACGCAAGTCTATGCAACTTTTGTCTACGGCTTTAAATGAACACATAAAAAAATGCCGATCAAGCAGTGATGACGGCAAGACAAAGGTTATGTTCCACCAAGTGGTGGATTTAATGCTTGCCGACTGGTCGGCATTTTTCTTGCCACCAAAGAATTTGAAGTATAAAAAAGTATTTCGGCGAGCTCTAGGAATTCAACCTCAATTGGCGCAATTTGATGAAGAATCTTTCGATATTGATCGTCACCAACATGATCTGGAATGTTTAGCCAGAATCGCTCTTTCGATCAAACGAAATGACGTCGAAGAAGAAATCCGCAAACGGCTGCCTTATCAACCTCAAGTAAATAATTCAACGTTGAACAACGAAACGAAGATAAAAGACGGCTGGGTAAAATTGAAAGATGAAGGAAAATATTTAATTGAAAAGAAGGAATGGGCGCAAGCCATGTTTCGATTCAGTCAAGCAATCTACCTTAATTCCGATGAAGGTATTCTCTACTGTTACCGGGCCATGTGCGAAATTCGTTTGTCCAAATTCCAGTTGGCGATTGAAGATGCTGAAGACGCCATTGATCTTAATCCAAAATGTTCCGAATTTCGGAATACTTTATCCAAGGCACATTTGGGATTGCGCTCTCCCCAAATCAAGGTCGCCACAAAATCACCAAAGACAGTGTTACAAGAAAATCAGAAATGTGAAGAAGCTTTTCCAGTACTCCAGCGTGCGGCCGAAAACGGTTTGGCTGAAGCTCAATACCGATTGGGGCGAATGCTGATCTATGGAGACGGATGTCCTCGTAACGAGTTGGCGGCCAAAAAATGGCTTCTTCGGGCCCGTGATCAAGGATTCAAACCTAAAGCGCTGAGGACCGAAAAATGGGTGGATGACGTGATGCGGCATGCCAAGTGTTTAATTCAATTCGAATCGGAGAATAAAATCAAGATCAACGGATTAAGCCTTGTTAAAAGGATTGAACGGTTTTCCTTTTTTACCCACTTTAAGTTTGACACCATCGACGAACTTTTGGAATCCGCCATCACATTTGAAACTCGCCTTCCAGCCAAACAGTCCAATTTGATTATGAAGCCAGTAATAGCAGAATGGATGCCCTTAATGATTGAGAGAGCTAAAACTCGTTCGTTGAAAGCCCAATCTTTCTTCGTAGCTCATGAACTCATCATTAAAGCTAAGAAGTTACTGATTCAAAACCAAACTGTTGAATCATTTAAAATGCTACGAGAAGGTACAGCAATTGAGCCCGTGCAGTTTCCAAACTATTAATGTTTTTTTTTGTTGTTGTTTATAGCTCGTCGACTTTGGGATTGCCCCATCATCGATACAACCATTTTTTCCGATGCAGCCGAAGAGATGCTCAAGAATAATCTCGCGAATGCTGAAGCCTATCATGTCTTGGTTTTCTCAGACAAGGCGTCATCCACTGAAAACCAGCTTTGGTTGGCCATGCAGTCAGTTACGCTCGATCCATCGGTTCCTGATTTTCATTGTGCTCTTGGTCGTGTCTATGGAATTATGGGCGACTATCAACGTGCTCTACAGTGTATTGATCACGCTCTAAAATTGGCTGTGCATTCAGATTGGCTGTATGAACGCGCGTCGTTTATTCGATTAAGCAAGGAAAATCCCGATTCTGAAGTCATTAATGCTTACGAGAAATACCTTTCTTGCAGTTCATCCGATGATTTTCATGTCCCTGATGCTCATTACTTTATAGCGTTAGCGTATTACCTCATGTCCCATTCTAAAAAATTCCGTATTTCTCTCAAGAATGGCCAAAAGGCTGAGAGCCCTGAAACTCGTCTACCCTGTTTCCTGTCTGTTAGTAATAGCGAGTGCGTTGCCAAAGAAGTTCTCAAACGCATTTTGAAGCCGAAATCTCGAGAGGATAACAAGCAAAATGAAGTCAAAATTTCTGAAATTTTTTGCGTAGTTTGTTCGAAGTGCAATCCGTCAATGTATTGCCTGTTTTGTCGAAAATGGGTGTGTGCTAGAGATGAGCACGATTTTCAGGGTATTTTGCACGACTGCCAGGTCAGTCACGTTGCGAAACACAAATCCGCCATCGTTGCTTTGTTCTAAATTGTCTCATTTTTTCAAAAGTGCTTTCTTTTTTCGTTTATTTCTCTTTCAAATTCACCACACTTGGTCTCTACTGCAATCCGATTGTTTCAGGGTTGTTGCTCCTTACTTCTTCCATTTATTTAACTGCGTTTAAACGGATTGTTTTTGTGACTTCAAATGCGCCATTTCAGCCGATGGTTTAATTTTAGGACGCTGTAAGTGGGCTGTCCTCTGGGAAATTGTTGATTTCTACACATTTCCTGATCTTTTATAACCGAGTTACGGTATACAAATTTGAAGTCGTTTCTTTTAATAAACGGAAACGATTTTCACGATTTCGTTGCTTTTTCATTTATGTAGATTTCATGTATGTAATTGTAAACCCTGTTAAATTTTTTCTATCTCTATTTTTAATCCAAAACTTGTGTTAATCTGGCAACATCATACCTCACCCCGTCTACCTGTCTCCCCACCCTCGTCGTAATTGAAGCAGATGTAAATTATCATTCGCGATCATTTTCTGTTTTCCAACTACACCGTTTGGTTTTCCTGATATTGTCTGATCACAGATTCACAGTTTTAAAAGTACGCCCCTCTCTGATTTTTGACATTTTGTACACTTAGGTAAGTTCTCTCTTTTGCGATTATAAATTGTAAAACCAGTTTTGAGGATTGAATTGTATACCAATCCAGTACTCTACGTGTTTTTATCAATCGTTAATCATTGAAGAGGTGCATACATATGCCAGTGAAGACGCTATTGTTTGCGATCCATTCGTATTATAGCAATAGCATATTTATTCTACTGCCGGTTATTTAGTTTCAACATTGTGCAATCCTGTCCCTTGCATCTTTTACTGTGGTTTTATTGCATATTGTGTAGTTGATAGTAAGCCATTCCATGATTCTGAGTAAAATTTGTGATCAACTGTTGAATCTACAGAGTGTCACTTGTACGAGCATTAGAGAAGATGCGTCTGTGCTGTCGTGTTCATCCCCTGGTTCGAGCCGCTTTTGCCGAATTTATTGGCACCTTCATTCTTGTTGTGAGTTATTTCATCAAGTTGGTCAACAGCAATTTTACATATTAATGTGGTTCCATTTCAACGTGAATTTTAGGCCATCGGAAATGGAAGCGTAGCCCAATCACAATTGACCCAAGGCGAAAAGGGCAATTATTTCACTATCAACTGGGGATGGTGTATTGGATGTTGCCTTGGAATTCTCGTTTCAGCTAAAGCATCAGGTAAGAAGTATTTGAATTAATGAATATTTTGCTATTGAATTTAAGTGTGGATTAAGATAGACTGCAAGGTTAATTTCTGTGATGTTAGGTGGCCATTTGAATCCAGCAGTAACAATGGCTCTCGCAGTGGCAAAAGATTTCCCGTGGAAAAGGCTTCCAGTGTACTGGTTTGCACAGTACTTGGGAGCTCTGGCTGCGTCTGGTACCGTCCTTGGCGTTTATTACGGTAATATTACATTGAAATATTAATGTATCGCCTATTTTTTATTATATTATCTGTTCTGTGGTTTCTTCTTTGTAGAAGCAATTATTGTTAGAAAAATTGATGGCAAATTCAGGATTCATGCCAATGCTTCTGAGCCCGGATCGGCTGCCATTTTTGCCAATTATCCGGCCCCTTATTCGTCAGTTGTTACTGGTTTAGTTGAGGAGGTGAAACGTTACTTAATTTTTCATGCATCATATGCGGTCTCTAATATCGAGTCTATTATCCATAGATTTTATGTACAACGATATTTATGCTTGTTATATGCGTGGTAACAAATCCAAAGTATTCAAAAGTCCCCAGTTTTTTGCAGCCGTTCTACATTGGTTTCACCCTTTTGGCCGTCGGAGTGGCTTACGGTTCTAATGGAGGATACGCTCTCAACCCGGTAGGTTAATCATTTGAATACTTATGCATATGATCCCCGTCTATAATTGTTTGTACTTTTTAACGATGAATTACAGGCTCGTGATTTAGCTCCTCGACTTGTTTCTTATTTCGGTGGATTTGGATCACGCGTATTCAGGTAAATATGAGGAGCTTTAAGTCAATTCTTGGTTGCTAATTTTTCTTTAAATTTTAGTTTCCGCGGATACAATTGGTTTTGGATCTTTTTGGTCGGGCCGCATGTTGGAGCCATTCTGGGTGTTTTTATCTTTCATTTTATTCTCATGGAAATGGACCAACCAGCGAGCGTGGAAGAAAAAATGAATAGTTCGCAGTTGCCAATCGTGGATTACGAATATGAAATGGCGAATGAGCTGGACGTCAAGCCTCAAGCCAATAACAACAAAGGTCCTGAGCAACGTCTGCAGTATCAATGTGAAGAATACGTTGACATCGCATCTCCAATTTAAACTTTTCTTCAATGTTCCGCCGTCTGTCCGTAAGCAAAAGTCAACCTTAGTACATTTATTTTACGGTAACTGACACAAGGTTACGGTCGTGTTATATTTAATGATGTGATTTGCGTTTGGTATTACTAATTTACTATGCTTCTTCCTGTGATCTGAGTATAGCTGGATTTTATTAGGATTTTTTTAGTTACTGGTTGTAACCCTAGAAACACAAATTTTCCCTATTCTTTTTTTTTATTATTATTAGTATTTAAGATGCTTTTTTAAAAATCGATAATTCGTGTTTGAGTAATTGTCCTTTGAAAAATAATTTAATGATGCATTTCCGTGGAATCATCTGGCTGGAGCTTAACTGTGTAAGCCTGTTTACGATCTAATACAACAGCCAAGCTTTTTCGGACAGCCTGATACTTTCTGATATCTCTACGTCATTTTCTAAATTGGAACCCTTTATAACCAGATAAGATTCCCTTTGATTTAAATGTAGGATATGGTAGTATGATGGTAGTATGATGCATTTAGTATCATTCTCTGTTGTATACAAAGGAGCAAAAGTTATTGTTATTAATTATTACCACAATACGAAAAGTGATAAGATTGTTGTGATAATAAGCTTGTCATCAACATGTTGCCCAGTTGTACCTTCTAATTGCTTAGGAAGAAAAGAGGCTGAGTTATGAAAATATTGCTTAGGTCACAGAATAAGATAATAAGAATAAGAAAGTTAATAAGAATTCCGACAGTTGACTTCTGAGAGTCGTATCTACGGATCGCTTATCATTAATATCGTTAGTTCGGTAATGCAAAGTGGTTCAATTAGGACCCAGTGCGCAATCAAGTACGAGCGTGTATTATATTTAGCAATTATCTTCTAGACTTTCACCCTTTACAATTGTGTATATATCGTTAAGTATCACTAAGTATACGAAGTATGCATGATGCTTTCTTTTCTTTTTTTTTTTTTTTTTAAATCAATTATATCAATTATTTACTGCGTTCCGGGCTTCCGGCCATCCGCAAAGAGATTTTAATGCCATCTGTGGGAAACGTAAAATTACACTATCGAGTGTCAAATTTTACCACCAGGTGCCCTTAATTATATCAAAGTGGTTCAAAACATTTCTCAGTTACGTCTGCTTTTGCCTAGGCTTGGGTTGGATTGCTCGAAGTCTCGAACGCTGGAAACCTGTTTTTGTTTTTTTTAAATTAAAGTGCAATCATACACAGTAATTATTTTCTTTTATTTGGAAAATGAGCTTGGAACAAACAGCATGTGAAGGTGAGAAAATCATTTTCTTTCACAGTATTGATTAAAACATTTTATCAATCTCTTTGTGAACGACTCCTGAATCTATTGGTTACTTTTAGACCTGAAAGCATTTGAAAGACGACTCACGGAAGTAATACAGTCCATACAGCCTTCAACAATAAGATGGAGAGGTATGATTTTGTACAAAAATGTACTTGGAATGTCATTAAAAGCCTACATTTTTATCCAACTCTTGCAGTCTTGTTGGCCTTTATTTCCATCTGCACAGCAATTGCAGCTTGGCAATGGCTCGTGGATCCTGAAACGATGCAAGTGTCTTTCCTTTACTCACTCTACAATCATCTCTTTTTCACAATTGCATCTCTGCTACTAGGTAAATATTATTCAACCCCAATAAGTATTGCACAAGATACTTTCATTAACGGTGCATTTTGTTTATTGCAGTCATCTTATTTGTTTGTGGGATCCACAAACGTGTCGTGGCCCCTTCTATAGTGGCATCTAGAGCCAGACAAGTTCTGACTGATTTCAACATGTCTTGCGATGACACAGGAAAGCTGATTCTGAAGCCCAGACCCTCATCGTAATGTGATTTTCTTCATAAATGACTAATTATTCCTTATTTTGTAACTGGGGGCTAGAGAGAGAGAGAAAAAAAATAGAAAGCCAGTCTCATCAGCTCTATTGCATCTCAAGTTTCTGCTACTCGGTTTTTTTTTGATTCCTTGATGTAGGAACGAAGTCGTCGACGCATGCGTCTGTTGCCGTCTGGCGCAACAGAATGGTAAGAAAGGGGGTGTCTCTGGTAACCTTTCAAGAGGGGACTGTCAGTTCCACAGCCAACGTTCTCATGGTGCGGCACGTGAAACCAATCCAAGCGAGCAATCAGTTTTTTTCATAGAGAAAAATACATTTCCCTGTATCCTTAGGCGACGTCGGACTTGGTTTCATCCTCCGCTTAAACTCTTGAAGGTAATATCACCCTGCCCTCCCCTCTTAGCTAATTTCAAAGTCAAATAATCAAATTTAAAAAAAAAAAGAAAAAAAAAACTTTGGGTCCCGCGGAAACGTGCACTCATTGATCGCAAAGGGAAAAAAAATACCGCGTTCATCATCAGAGAGAGAGTCCCGCGAAGAAGTTTATCCTCGCAAGTTTAATTTGGGAGGGATGAGCATGTCGTCATATTCGTCTGCGAGGGAGGATCTCAATCCAATCAACAATCTTTTTTTTTTTTCTTCCTTTCTTCCCGGGATTTGTTCTTTTTTTTTTTATCAACGAGGAAAGAAGGGAGAAAAAACAAGGGAGGCAAATGCAATTTGAATCGATCAACTGCTGAAGAAGCGGAAATAAATGTGTGAGAGCGCCTCAAGTACATTCCTTTACTCCGTCGGCTGCCCTTTTCTTTGTGTCCAACGAGCTGTAGAGATAAAGGAGCTGCTGCTGGAAAGCTTGCGCGGTTTCCATTGCTGCTGTTGGGGATTGCCGTTTCCGTTGATCGCTTCCGCTGATGGAAACATGTCCCTTCTATCATGTCCTCCACAATAACAAGAGAGAGAAAGAGAAAAGACAAGAATATCCCCCCTTTTTTTTTTGTAACACACATTTGTACTTGTGCAAACTCTCTCGGCTGCTCGATTTATTTTCCCCCTTTTTCTTCTTCTTCCACTTTCATGTCGGCCACTTTTTTTCTTCGGGGGTGTGTTTGTGTTTCTCCATATACCAACTCCCTTTTCTTTTAAAAACGTGGTAGTAGAGAAAAAGAGAAGTGAATTGATTACACATTCGTTGTGGGGGCAAAGAAGAAAAAGAAGCAAAAAAGTTTGTGTTGTGTTTAGGTCGCCAGGGGGGCTGGAGTTCTTTTTTTCTTTCCCGGCCCATAATTACATTGTTGTGTTTGAGTTTTTATTTTTATATTTTTTAGAAAATAAAATAAAGTTTTGACTTTTTTTGCTGCTCGGTGGCTCGGTAATCATTCGTGAAAATTAAAGGGGGAATGTTGAATAACGCCGGGGTACATTCGTTTGGGGAGGGGGGGCGATATATACATTTTAATCAATGTCTGTTGTTGTTTCTTTTCTTTAAAAAATCGCTACTACTAACCATCCAATTATGCGTATGGGGAAGGTTCCCTCATCCGAACAAACCAATCATCCCTTTTATTCTTTGAACGAAAAAGAAAAAAAAAAGATCTTATGAAACATTCCAAGTGGCAACCCCTCTGAAGCATTTTATCCTGCCAGCAGGCGACTGTTTCGTCTTTCAGTTTCATCGGATGGGTTTTTTTTTTTATTTTATTTTTTCTCTCTCCTTACATCGGGGTGCGGATGATGATGAGAAGTGTGTGTGTTAGCTCTGGGGTTCGTTATTGGGCGTGTTTGTTATAGTGGAGCCGCTCGCGCTTGTCGCCAACCCACTTGAGTGGCAGAGCGCGCACAGCTCTCGAGAAAACTATTTGGTGTTTGGGGGGGAGTTAGAAGAGAAGAGAAAAGAGGGCACTCAATCGCACGACGTCTACACATCAACTCTCGTTTGACTCGTTTTTTCTTTCTTTTTTCTTTTTCCTTTTCTTGTTTTTATAGGGCGACGACGTGCAGTGCTGTTTGGATACAATAGCCCGACTGATTTCTCGCCCTTGTGTGTGTGTCTCTCTGTGTGTGTGTGTGTGTTGAGAGAGTGATTTCTCTCTTGGTGAAAAGAAAAGAAAAAACAACCCCAAGGATGAAGAAGAAACTGGAAGCTGTTCCTCCTGTTACGAGGGCAAACATATAAAAGGAGCCCCGACGAGCGAATTGATCGACCGACATCACTCACACGGTCTGGGTTTGGGTGTTGAAGGGGGGAAAGGCAAACCCAAGTGCGAATAAAAGAAGAAGAAGAAAAAAAAAGAATTTTGAGGAAAATATATTTATATACACCAAAGTCGATATAGAGAAGAAAGTCGGAGGCTGAAAATGTCTTCTTGGTCCGTCTTGGCACTGCTCATTCTCCAGCACGTCACCTACAAATGTAAGTTTTTTTTGGAAAAATGCAACATTTCCCATTCAAACTGTCGTCGCCGATCCTTCCGCCCCTCCCTATCGCATACATAGAAGGACCACCTTCCATTTTTATTTTCTTCTTTTTAATTCGGTTCTTCTTAATAAGTCGATACCGAAGTGGAGGAAATCGATCGACAACATTTTTTTCTTTTTTTTTTACCGGGATCCATCCACAACAGAGTCCGTGATTGAAAACCGAAAATCCTTCTATTGGGCTTTCAGCCGGTCCCTCTTTTGTCCGGCATCGATATATAATTCCCTTTTGATCAACTCGACCATTTATTCGCAACGTCGTCTAGTTATTATAATATCATGGTCCAGACACACACAAAAAGTTCCCCCCATTAAATTCTACCTGTCATCCGCCCAGAGTACTACTACATATAAGGGCGGATTGATCTTTGCTATAAATAATTGGTTTAGAATTTAGTTTCAAAAATAAAAGAAAGAAATTGAATTTAAAAAATAAGAAAAAATTTATGGACGGTTGAAAATGTCATTTTTTTTGTGTCTGGGTGCATTGCTGAGTGCAGGTGACGCCTTGGTCATCACGCAAATGGTCGTTCCCGGTCACGTTCAACGAGGATCGGATTTTGTTCTGCGGTGCCTGTACGACCTAGACGGTGACTCCTTGTACTCGGTCAAGTGGTACAAGGGCTCTCACGGTACTTCTGAATATTCAAATAAATCAAAAAATATTATTCATAACCACAAAAAAAAATCCCAAAAGTTTGAAAAAGTTTCGTGCTGAAAAATTTCCTTCAATTTATCCCGGACGACTTATAGAATTCTTTGGCTACGTCCCCAAAGAGACGCCGCAATTCCGAGTCTTCCCTTGGTCGAATTTCACCATTCACGTGAGTCAACAATTTACACACACACACACGTTGAACTTAGATGCACGCGCGGCGCACAGCATAGACTGACAATGCTCCCTGTAAATAACTTGTTCTTTTTTTCTTCTTCTTCTATCTGCGGGCTCCTTTTTACTTTTCTTTTCTTTAACTCCCGCCGTGCCCAATCCCGTCGTCGGCGTGATTTTGGTTTGTTTGTTGTCGTTTGCCAGAATGGGGCGCAATCAAAGTTTGTCCATCCGTGAGCTGTCGAAAAGGAGGGGGGGAGGGCGCGTGTTTGCCCAGAAACTTGCACACAAGTTGGGGGACCTTATAATATTGACTCATCTTCTTTTGTGTCAAGCATGTTTAATTACAGGACGGGCCAGAGCCCTAGGAGCGCATGGTGCACCCGTACAGTTGGCATACCCCAAATCCTTGCTCCTTCCAGTTGTGTAGGAGCGATTAAGTGCAGCACGCCGTCGTCGTGTGCATTCCCGACAAGATCCTTGCCCATGTAGACACACATTTCCATGGGTTCTATAGTAGTACGGTAGTGTATAGTGTAGTAGTACGGTAGTAGTCGTCGTACTCGAGTCTGAGAGTTTTGTGCGCTTTAGGTTTATTATACCTCCGGGATGAGGAAAAGGAGCACATGTACATGTAATACTCTGCTGCTGCACGTATAGTAGACTGTCACGGGGCGGCTTATATTTGCATACGTGAAATGGATGGGAAATGTTGGAGCAGCCAGCTACTACCGACGCTCGGCGGTGCCATTATTCAAAGTTCCTTTTGCTTATAGCTCTTCTTATATGTACTACTCTCGCCCCCGTATACCATGCTGGCGCTAGCTGTAGCTCTCGTGTTCAAGTAGTTGCTTCGACAATTAGTCCAGCTTCATTAAGTTGGTCTTACATGACGTCACTCCATGTGTGTGTATAGAGCGGGAGCGGGAACGTTTTTTCTTTAGATTTTTATTTTAAAAAATAGAGAAAGAAACGCCCAATTATATATCTCTTGGCCGCTTTTTTTTCCCCCTTTCCTATTTATATCAGAGTCTAACTTTTTCCCTTTTATTTTTCTCTCATTATACTTACCCGAAAGTCAAATATAATGGCCTTGGTGATGTACACTCACGAGTTATTGCCATTTCCTGTCTTTTCTTCCAATAACTGTCGGTACTAACCAATTCCAGGGCTTCATTATACTTGCGCAAACTTTGGATATATGTGTTTTTTCTTTCTCCTTTCGACAACTCTGCTATAAACATATTTGAGAGTACGTAGGTTTTATTGGAGAAACAAAAATAGACTTGCGGGAAGGGGGGTATATATAAGAAAATCAATTCCCCGAGATTTTGTTTGTCATTTCTTATATATAAACGTATCCATGACAGAGAGAGAGAGAGGAAAAAAAACAGGGGGTAGAAAGAAAAATAACAAGAGAGTCTGTTGTATTGATATATATACGCGGTGTATTGCCATAGCTGGCGGCGGGTAGATAATGTCGCCCAAGAGAGACAGGTTACATTCAAGTGATTCCACATATAATATATATATATAAAAATATCGACAGCAGCAGCAGCAGCAGCAGCTGGCGACTTTTTTTCACTTTCAGCCGACTGCTACTCGCTTGAAAATCCTATAAAAATATCCTGGCCACATTGTTGTTTGTCTGACAGATATACTACGTATATATATATATATACTGTAGGCACCTTTGACGTCTCCTCATATTGTTATTCCCCATAACACACACAAACGGGATCTATATAAAAAAATATAAAAAGTCGGTCGGGATTTCGCGGTAGACGGCTGCCGCTTTCACTATGACAAACATGGCCGTCATCTATAAATATATTCGTCGGATTTGTACGCATCGGTTATCAATCTATTGGCCATATCGTCCTATATATATATGTACGCAAAGTTTCGTAGAAATTCAATTCCTCTTTTTTATTTTGTTCACTTATTGACGTGTGTATCCGCTGTCAAGTCTTCAAGTTAAATCGCTAATGGCACCGCCACCCTCATACATCAAATCTGCATCTTTTTTGATTCTCCGGTGGCGGTTATTTATATGTAAAGTTTCAATAAAAGAACGTGAGTGGCATGCTATTGGGTTTTTTCCACGTATTCCCCCCTCCCGCTGTAAGTTGCTGTTGTTGTTGTTGTTGCTGTCGTCGTCAGCTATGGTGTAATCTGATGGGCGGGTCTCGCAGATGTCGCGTCCCATAACGCCAATGGAGCGGCATCAGCTGCTGCGCTCAGATCAAAATCGATTTATTCCACACCATTTCTCCTTGTCTTTTTCCCTTTTATCGACTTAATCAAATTAAATCTTATGTACTTCTTTTATATATCTCGCCAGTACGACGAGCTAGAAATTGGCAAAGTTCACCTGAAAGCCGTCACCCGCGAAGCCGAGGGCAGGTACGTACAATTAACGGCTTGAATTATTTCCCTGCGCAGCAATTGAATGATGTAAAAGATGTAATCAATTGGATGTTTCTGGGCGCAGGTACAAGTGCGAAGTATCGACCGAGGCCCCGCACTTCAACACCGACTACCGGGAAGAAAACCTCACCGTTTACGGTTAGTTGGATTCCGGCTGGAAATGACATTTCAACTTTTTGGAACCAAAAAAGCAAAAGATTTATTTCATTTTTTTTATTGCTTTTTTTCCTTATACGTTTCCTATTGTCCGGGTGATTCTCTATATCCATACGGGAATAAATAGACATTTACAGTGACGGCCCTTCCATGGTTGGTAACCCTACCAACGATCTGAAACCGGGCAACCAGCTCCGATTCACCTGCTCTTTTCGTAAATCCAGACCCAAACCGATTCTCTCCTGGTTCGTAGACAGTCAAGAGGTACTACCATTCTCTCATTCTTTTCTATAATATACTACTACGTAGTAGACATATAACGCAAACAACAAGGGAATAAAACAGACAGGTCGGACAGAATCGTCCGCTGATGCATGAACTTAATGAGCTCCGGAAATCCTTGGCAACTGCCAATGTTTCGCCCGCATAATAATTTTGATCATTCGTCTCGATGACGAAAGTTGGGGGCGGTCTAATATAGGTACACGTATATTATCAAAGTTAATTCATTTTGGCTTTTGTGATTGTCCACCAGACGATAAACAAAGTGGAGTCTCGCTACGTAATGGAATCTGCGCTGGCGGCCTCGGCGGACAAGAGTAGCGGAAGCGGGATGGAATTGTGGTCGGCCGAATCGGAATTGAGCTACTGGCCGACGGCCAGGCAACTGGAAAGAAAGTTTCTCAACGTGGCCTGCCGGGCCGTCGTCCTCAACGAAAGCATTTACCAGCGAGTGGCGTCGACCAACGTGACGACAGCGTCGGCGCTGACCGTTCAGCTCCAGCAGCAGGTGCAGCAACGATCCCGTTCTTCCATTCCATCCGACCGGAGCAGCAGCAGCAGTTCTTCTTCCGGACAAGTTTCAGCTTCCATGGCCTCCTCCCATCACAGCCGCGATTCCTACTCTCTATCAGCGGCCAGCAAAGGTATAATATACACGTCCGTCCGTCCGTCCGTTTGGAGAAGAAAAAAACAGTTTGATCGATGACTCGACGGACGTTGTCAAAAGAATCTCCCACAGTCGGCTGTCAGGTTTTCATGGCCGGCCAGCAGAAAG
The DNA here is from genome assembly GCF_021134715.1 of Daphnia pulex. Taxonomy (NCBI): domain Eukaryota; kingdom Metazoa; phylum Arthropoda; class Branchiopoda; order Diplostraca; family Daphniidae; genus Daphnia; species Daphnia pulex. The sequence continues at coordinate 4,972,160 of NC_060022.1, forward strand.
AAAGAGAAACGGGAAATCTTTTTAGTTGATTGAATGGCAAAAGTATAGCGGACGTCCTAAAAACTTTCTTCTTCTTCTTTCCATTTTTGTTTTTTCTATCTAACTGTTATTTACTTTTATTTTGGAAGGGGGGCGACTGTCGTCTTAGATTGTTGTGTCATTTCCTTGTCGCGATAGAGCGTCGGCGGGATATGTGTGACGCACGCGGGTAGAGATGCTCGTAACAAATATCCCCGGCTGATTGTCGATTTTTCTCTTTTTATTCTTTTTTGGTATTTTCTTTTCTCGGCTCTATAGGACAAGGAGGATCGAGCAACGCCCGACCGATTGTCGTCCTCCTGGAATTATGGCTCTTTGTCGTCGGTCTGAGTGCCGCCCTTCTCAGTTGACGTGACGTTGTCATCGACGCCTGGCATCTTCGCCCGTAATCAATTTTCAATTCTCCCCCCATCTCCTCCGTTTTTGTTTCTATTCGATTTTTTTTTTCCTTTTTCTTATACGATCGGCCAACCTTTGCCCGTCGTCAATAATAAAAAAAAAAAAAAAAAATTATTATATTTGACTTGGAATCGAGCCAGCGGGAATGTATCGATATTTCTTCTTCTCCCTGGAAGAAAAAAAAAGAAATGTACTTAATCCGGTTTTTTTTTTTTTGTTTCCTTTTCTTTCTTGTTTAACATGATTCCAGAAAAAAAAGGGGAAATGTTTTTCCATACATATTTATAAATATCATATTTTGCCATTAACCCACTGCGGTATCACCGCGCCGCATCTCAACAGCCCAAAAAAAAACAAAAAGAAAAATAAGAAAATACGTATATTCGAGCTATCATTTCCTTGTTGTATAATCAATGAAAACGTGACGATCAAATCCCCCACCGGAAAAAATTCTAAAAATAATTTCTATCCAAAACTTATAAAAAAGAAAGAAAAAAGAAAAATGAAAATCATTTATTAGATGTGCTGTGGTTTCACGCGTCTTGGGGCTCAACGTGTTCTAATATAATATATATAACTAAATATATATATCCATCTAATTTGTGAAAACCCAAAAAAGAAGAAGGCGTCTAATAATAATTGTAATGTGTTGTATATGTCATCGTAATCGGCTATATACCATATAATAATAAGAACCACCACCACCATTATTATTACAATCTCTATATATATACTGTCGCCCGGCTCTCTTCTGTTCTCTCTCCTCTGTGTGTGTGCGTGTGGCTGGGACGATGGGCTTTAAGAAAGCTCATCTGCTGCTGCTGCTGCTGTACTTCTTCTTCGTGAATTGGCGTTTGTAATAATACACGAAAGCGTTGCGCCATAGGCGTGGCTCATTTATCTGCGTTGCCATCCGTCTTATTCCTCTAACCCGCGCTTTTGTTTTCCTATTTTAGTTTTCCGGATTTAAGTTGAGTTTCCCAAACGACTTGCTATTGAAATGAGCGACGGGCCCAGAAGTGTCTATTTTATAGATGTGAAAATCGAATTCATCTATTGTAGTCACGCCCAGCCCTGGGGGCAAATGACGACCGCCTAGACACGACCACTCGCATTCCAGCGATAGATCCATCGATATAAAAGACGGCCGACGAAAATTTACGGCCTGGTACTATGGTTTTATTGCTATTATTAGGAGAATGAATGCGAGAAGAAGAGAGAACATGAAATAACTGCGTCGATGACAGGTCCCCCCCCCCCAAAAAAAAAACCTTTCCCACACATCTTCCAACTATTTTGTCTGTTTGCGGGACAAACTTCTCGTTTTCAACAGTCTCGTTCAACCATTGGTAATAATTTTTTCTTTCTCGTTGCACATTTTCATGTTTAAGTGAAATGAGCTGAAAAATTTCGCTTGTATTTAAAATCATACTTGATAACGACTTGATGATGTCGTTCGATTTGGATGAATACGGATCATCCATTTTTTCATCTTCGTAGATAACAGTCATGGCCTGCATTTGGGAGACCCCTCAAGATTGCTTAAACCCAAAATAAGCTTGAATAAATTCTGTAAAAAAATCACTTTAACAAAACCCTTCCCACACATCTTCAAATTATTTTGTCTGTTTGCAGGACAAACTTCTCGTTTTCAACAGTCACGTCCAACAATTGTCCTATTGGTAACCATTTTTTCTTTCGGGGAGGGGGGAGGCTACCCCCGCTTCCCTAATTTAAATGAAAGAAATGATATTTTACATTGGTTGTTATGCATGTTATGCATTGCACCAATATTCTTGCGACGAATAGAAAACATCACCCCCTCCTTGACTCAGCCCCAGAATATAGTAAATTTAACCAGTTTATACTTTCGCAAAAACCCCCTCTCTACCCAAACTTTGGAGAAACTTAAAGTGGTACACCGAAAAAAAAATTTCCTTTTAAGAAAAGGAAACTTCTGTCGAGAAAACTTACAGTGGTACACCGCCTGTTGTATGGTTAAATAAATTACAACCCAACAGTTGAAAGAATGCAAAGTTAAGAATATCAGATCAAATGAAAATTTGTTCTGCACATTTCATCGTGCAGGTCCAAAATAATGTCTTGGTGTTCGTGCCAGGCGTAGCAAACTCGATTGACCGCTACTAAACGCTAAATCACCCTCTCCTTGACCTTGACCACCAACCCCCTGCCCCCCCCCCCCCCAAAAAAAACCCCTTCCCACCCATCTTCAAACTTTCCTGAACGAAAGAGAAACGGACCTGTAACGAAAGAGAAACGGTCCTGCCCGTTTCAATATCGGTATATGCATAAATTTATTTGCATATTTGGTATCATTGCCTTCGTGGGTATAGGAATCCTAATCGGATTCTATGGTAAGTAGGCCTAAACTTTAAAATGTACAGTATCATATTTAACCTAAAAATCCTAAAATGTATCTTAAAACAGCTGGTAAACAAACTATTACTATATATGGAAATTTGGATAACTATACTTCTATGGTAAGTAGGCCTAAGTCTTTCTACATATTAAAAGTAGAAAGAGAGAATCATTTATTGGTTGTGAGTGACATGACTGACATCACACCCAGTTCATCGCAAAAACCCCAAAAACCCCCTCTCTACCCCTCTCTACCCAAACTTCGGTGGTATGGCAATAAACTCAAATGGCAGCAAGTGTGGAATTCCACACTTGCTGGCACAGTGGCACTTGACTCGCCGACACCAACCAAAAGTTTTTTTTTTGAAATTAATTTTTATTTAATTACCAACCCCTCGGTTTTTTTCTTCAATTCAACCGCCTACAGCCCTACAGGGTAGGCCCTACCCTGTTGAGAGCACCGGTGATGTGGCAATCAAACTCAAATTGCGGCAACTGTGGAAAATTATTCCTCAATTGCTGCGACTTCACGCGCCGACATCACCGACTACTCTGAATTGTTTGCCCGTTTGACAAGTCAATATGAAACAAACGCAGGCGTGAATAAACTGCAAAACGATAACTACCTCCTCATCTAGTAACAGACCCGCCTTTGGACGAAATTGGAGTGACTATTGTTGTTGATGGTTGATGCTGTTTTGAGTAGGAACGTGGGTTTTCTTTAGATTCTTGTTTCACTTTCGATGTTGGAAATGAGCTGAAATCTGAAACTCGTTCACCACCCACCAGTTCCTTCTTTTTCCCATTTTCAGGCCCAATTCAGAGAATAGTTAAACGCTGTATTGACTATTGAGCGCTATTGAGAGAGAACTCAAAAATACTGATTTTTAACGCTATTTTTGGCCAACTCTTTGGCTCTCCAAATGAGCCAAACGAGTTGGCTTAGGACATCTCTTTTTCAATATTGATTTCAAATGTGATCACGGGATACTATAGGCTACCTTCTTCCTTTTTCACCGCTCTTTTTTTTCTATTCGAAACTTTTTTTTTACCTTTTTGGCGTGTCATATGTTATATAATAACGGTAACAAAAATAAAAAAAATGTACAAAAATGAAAACCATTAACCATTTTTATAAAACTTTTTAATTTATTTTATTGAAAAAAGAATTTGATTCGCCGCTGTCGCCAAACACTCAGGGGGAATGGCGATATAAATCGATTCGAGTAAATGAGAGATTGTAATATTATATGTATGGTCAGTCACCGTTGATCGAATCACATATCACACATGTATCATGTAGCCATGTACTAGTAAATTTTATTTTAGCCCGTCCAAGGCCGGTCCTAAAAGTCTAGGGTCCCGTGACAAACGAAACACATTTCATTTAAGAAAAAGGTTTGACCAATAGGTTATGGGGAGGGGCGTAAGGGAAATGCAAAATCACACGTCTGCCTGCCGGGAGTGGCCGTATTCACGCGTTACGCCATGTCAAAGTTGGCGGGATTTGTCAGAAAACACATTTCTTTTAAAAGATGTGAAACAAAACTCAATAAATAATGAATAAAAAAATACCGAGTCGAATGGTATAAGACCAGACACCGAATTCGGCCGTGCTTTAGTCGCCGGACGCAAGAAAGTTTAGGCTTTTTGGCAAAACACAAATTTTGATTAAGAAAATTGATTTTAGGCTTAAAAAAAGATCAAATCTAATACTAAATTATCATAAGACGCCATACACCGACATCGGCCGATTTATATCTGCCAGACGTCCTTGAAGTCGAAATTTTTTCACCAAAACTGAATTTTTCAATGTGGCAACAGTGTAAATCAAGCCGCTAGTTATGGATACGAAAAGCTTGTCAAATAATGTAAATGAAAAACTGCGTGAAATATAAAAAAGAGATTGTATCAAGAATCGTTTACATGTAGTATCTTTATTCATATTTAACTGTTTTTGCTTAAAAACAAGAAAAAAGACATCACAAAAACAAACTTAAATGATATTTTACTGTACCTTGGAAGAGTATTAGCTAAGCTTAGTTTACTTTTCATCTTGTCTGTCGTGGGGGGGGGGCTCAGTGTAACTTGGTGAGATGAACTGTTAGAAACTATAAAATATTCCGTTCAGCGGATCGGGTAAGAACACCGCTTTTATAGTTTTATCGCTTTTGAGAGGTTTGGATTTAGGGGATGGCCGATAATGGTTTATTGGCTAATAGCAGAAGAAAATGAGAAAAGGATCGTCTGCTTTTCTTTGTGTTAACAAGTTTCAAAAATGTGGTGATTAAGTGATTCGTGATTAGTGAATGATATTGATAATTATGACCAAAAGATCACTCTCTGGGGAAACGTGGCTGCTCGAAAAATAGCACAAGAAATAACATTACAAAAACGTGGTCGTCGTGTGAAAAATCTGATCGTGGTTCTTAATTGAATAGCTTTATACACACTATGGCATGCTGTTTGGTTGGTAAATATAACTAAGAATACAAATGCAATGATTAATGGGAACTTGAAGAAGAGTTAAACCTGTTCTAAATTTGAAATGAAATGTTATAGTTCCTGACTTTAGCATTGATCATGTAAGCCCCAGGCTGTCAAAGCATTGAACATTGTTATTGGCACTGTGGAACCTTTGTGCAGATTTAAGCCCTGAACCTGCCATCCTAACCACACAAGTTTAGCATGTACTGGTATTAACCTATCATCAGCAACAATCCCAGTATCATCGCTATATGATTTAATGATTTGTGCTACTTTTATTCATTTGACCTGCTAGGTATTTTAAGGATGAATGACTTGCACACATGCAGCTTTGCATTCCATGGAAATCTTAAATTTCTCCTGTGTATTAACAATATACCCATTGCCTCATTCAACTTTTCTTAACTTGTTTCTGCAAATATTTTTCGTAATCCATTTTTTTATTTTTTATTTAGGTAAACAGCATCCCTATTGATTGCAGAAGCTACCGATGTCGATCGAGTTATACGGATCTCTTTCTATAAATGTTCTCTATCCTCGTGTACACTCGTGTGAGTGATTCACAAGGCATTTTTTTCCTATCCCGCCTGATGGATTCAACTCTACAGCGGATGGAGCACTTTTGGATGCCAAACTTAAAGGTAGGAAAAGTGTTTTTCTACTCTTCCTTTTTGGCTTTTTTATTGTCTTTGCTGATTATAAATTTTTACATAGTACGAAGTACTTTTATTCCTGAGAGTCTGGGCGTTTGACTGATGGGAAGGTTTTTTTTCTTGGCGTTTTCGTCGTTGACTCAGTCAGGGTTCATTCAATAATTCATTCGTAGAACGACTGCAGATTAGGCCCGGTTTTAGTACCTCACAAACTTTGTCTGCCGGTAAACAATCAAAGTGGAAAAATAATTGTTAACTTAAACTTTAAGCAAAGTGCAACTGGAAAATTTTATGACCGGCACCTTCTCGTTATAAGATGTCATACTCAAATGTAATAATCATTTCAGACTAAAAAAATTCAACTCCTTTCCTGCCATCACAAATCTAAATTGTCTATCGATTTTTCGACAAGGGGAATCATAGTAATAATCACAAAAATATCAGCGGGACCCAAATTGAATTGACGACTTGGAGAAAATTGATGTCGAATTTGATTGTCGCCCATCTATCAATAACAAGATCGAATATATACGTGTGTGCGTGTCTCTATAGTATAGCTAATGCAGTCCTGCGTCGAAACCGATTCCGGGTCGTTCCGGCTCTGCTGCTGTCCAGCCAGCATCTCAGGAATCGATAACAAAAAAACATTCGCCCGGCGTCAATGGGCTACATGATTCGGAAACATTTTCTTCTTCCCCAAACAACAACTATCCATGATACAATAATGGCGAAACAAAAGGGAAGGGGAGGGCCAGCGCGATTTCATTCGATCGATTCGTCGTTTCACAAACTTTTCTTCGCTTCTGCCATCGTCCAATCGAAAAAATTTCACACTCTACGACCTACGCTCAGATTTGTGTCTCCGCCGAGACATATTTTGACGTTTGGGTCGCCGATTTCTTAGCTGAGACTGGATCGTTATACGACGGCACCGTATTGCCATCCATATCCGAAACTTGGGAAAAGGGAAAAAAGAAGATGGGAAATAATATATTTCTCAGAATAATAGTTCCATGTGTGCTGTGTGTTGCTGCTGCTGATGTATAGGCCCATCAAAGTTGTTCAGTCATCCGTGCAGACGTAGCGTCGCGGGCGCCGAGACGCCAAGTGAAAAAGAAATAAAAAAGGAGAAGTGAAGAACTACATCACGGGGGCGGAGTTTAGACTGGAAATCCCAGCAGCAGCACAGTATGCAAGAGTCTAAGAAAAATCTAAAGCAAACTCTCTAGACGACCTCAAAGTACACACATATAATGTGGGAAAACCGCCAAAGCCCTGGAAATATTGTGGTTGTTGTTGTTGTTGTTGTAGAGAGCTTTTAATATTTTTCTGGTCTTGTTTGGATTGCGACTTGTTTGGGCTTCTCCTGGCGCCAGTTCTTCCGCGAATGATGCGCATACGGAATCAAAAACTTTTTTTCTTTTTTTTTTCATACTTCCGCCCAGCACGTGGCCCGGCACTCTTTCCCTAATGGCCACCGCAACGCTCGAGGTATACAACATAATGTGTACACTTGTGCCATATCCATTAGGGCGTTTCAATGGCCTGTGCAGATATATTGCTGGGGGTTTTTCACATCAAAAATTTTTTCCGGGCGCGTCGAGGCTCTTTCCTAAATGACTCGGCGATTCCGTCTACTAACACGTTATAGACGCCATCGCGGATGGCTTGTGGCGGCTATTTCAAATTTCCGATGGACGATGAATAAGTCAGAAGGATTTTTCTCCTGGGCGTTGGGCCCATTCGGCGTGTAGAATCTTTGGGATTCATCAGAGCATATCTCCACACATCTGTCACATTTGATGTTATTTTTTCAGTCCAACTGCTGCCCATTTGAAACGAACCAAAATGACATTTCCAACTTGTTCCGCAGATGAAAAAATGTAATAATGATAAGTGAAAAGTTAAGTTGACCCTTAAGAGTGTGACTCGACCTACAGCAGTAGCCAGCCAGCAGCCGCTTTGAAAAAAAGTTTTTAGCCTTTGCTGCATATTTCATGGCCGGCTCTTTCCTCTCTCTTCTTGCCCACGTCTTGATCCGTGACTCTTATATGCATCGTCCGTATAAAATGGGCGCGCACGCTACTTGCACCGCAACGGAAATGGCTTTCCATGAAAACTTTATCCCGCGCCAGCCATCTTTAAAAAAAAAATCTACCCGTAATAGTTGGATAGATCTCTGATGGGGATGGGGGGGGGGATGCTCAATGGTGAGTTGATGCAGCTACAAGTTTAGACATTTCTATAAAGAGGATACGACATATAATAACCCGAACGAAAACTTGTTGCTAGAGATATCATATCCAATCTCGTTTTCTTCTTCTTCAGACTTGACTGCCAACTAATTGACTCTCAAAGTTTTGATCCGCCCTCGAATCTATCTGCTAGCCTTCATATGATATGTATTTATATAGTTGTCGACCTTTCTACATCATCGATGGTATTAGATCAAGGTGAGTGCATGGTGTATAATGTATTTAGACTCTTTTCGAGTTGACGCTAAAGTCATCATATCGATTTTCTTTCTTTTTCTCTCTTTTTAAGTTGAAAGTCATTCAAAAGTGATTGAAACTGATGGTGGAGGGGGGCGGAAAAAAGAGGAAAAAAATCACAGAATTTCTTATTATTATTACACAACAGGCCAAGAGAGTTCCTGTAAAATGAAATGGCTTTTTGCAACTAAAATAAATATAGGCTACAATGTGCTGCCGCCGCCCTTGATCTCACCCACGCCCCAGTCATTGACACTTTTCGCCTTATTCTCCCGCGGGAATGCCGGGAGAGGAGAGGAGACTCTGGGCACACGAGCCAGAAATCTCTCGTCGTATAGAGAGAGACGGAAGAGAGTCCTGGGCATTGTACGCGTTTTGGCTCCCGCGCTATCCACCCTCACCCACCCATTCGTTGTTGTGTATATACACACTGGTGCGCTTGTTTGTTTTGTCCCCCCTTGTATATATCTCTCCACTGCAGGGACGGCCAGGCCAGCAGCAGCACAAGATAGAAATGTTATTTTTCTTTTTAGATTCATCCACCCCCCTACCGAACGAGATCTTTTTCTTCCATCAGTGTCCAAACAAACTCTTTTGTCTGTACATCATCGACTGTGTGTGTGTGTATCCATCTCCTCGGGCAGTGTTGCCAAGGATTCGATTTGCACTCCAGCAGCAGCATCGCTGTTACTACTACTACTACTGTGAGAGTATTGCAGATGCCATCGACAGGGACCAGACAACAGGACAAACACACGACCCCGCATAGTAGACGAGAGTCTCTATAATATAAGGGAAACGGGCGTCCAGCACTACTTGTTTTATTTAGACCTGCGCCGGCCTATATCAAAACACAACTTTTGTTTTCCTTTAGCTATAATGAACATCTTCTATCATCCCTGTGGACAATTTTTGTTTTTTCCCGGGGGGAAATCTTCTTTGGTAAATTGAGAAAAAAAGTTGTAATTTGTAATTTTTTTTGTTAACTGGACTTTGTGTTGTGGCGGACGATTATTGCGCAGAGTAGTACACAGCTGGGCGGCTATTATGTAACTCTTTGTGCTGCCCAGAGGCACAGCAGCTAGGCTATTCTTAATGAACTGAGCGCGGGCGGGCGAGTTTTCTTTTCTCTCTCTTGTTTGATGTGGCCGCCGCTCACTTATTTCACTGTGCGTTCAAACTTTCTTTCTCTTCAAATCTCGTCGTCGGGAGGAGAAAAACGCCGGTTGCTGGGCAATGGTTTGGCCGTCGAGCTGCTCTACAGATTGGCCTCTGAGGGACTCATCAAAAAAAGGCGCAGCAGAAAATGTTTCATTCTCCAGAGCAGACGGCCAAAAATATAAATCTCGGAATTGACAATCGAGAAAAGTATAGAACGCCGGACGGCCGGCCAGTAGTAATTTGATGGGCTGCCCAGCATCAGAGAGAGAGAAAAAGCGGGGGATGGCAATCGCTATAAAAAGGATGGCTAGAGCCATTAGATGATGTGAAACTTATTTCAATGGCTCGAGCATCAGTACGTAAAAGATAGAGGACGAGAGCGAAAAACACACAACAACAACATTTCTATTATTTACAATGAAAAGAATCTTCTTCTTGTGATTCTTCTGCTGGCCCTCCCACGTTTCGCTTCTAATTCCTCCCTCGGTGATCATTTGACCTATACTACAACGGCGGCAACGGGTGCGCGCGCCCAACCGAGTTGATGTAAATAAATAATTCTTGTTTCTCTCTAGCTCTTTCTATTTGGACGGATATAGACGCGATGATGTTGTCTAATGCGTGACGCAGTCGTCGTGTCATACGCTATACATATCACCAAGACACAAAAGACGAAATGGAAATTCGTCTTTTCTTTTATTTGGGTGGGGCGTTGGCCCGCATAATCATCGCCCATCCAGCCATGAAAATGGATTGGGAAAAATATATGTTTTCGTTGAATCAGCTAGACATTCGCCACACACACGCAAGCCAAATATATACATAGGGTTCTGTAAAGTATTACACTGCAAATACTACATATATAAGACTGCAAATCAATTTCAAACGCATATGACATCAATCCGGATCGATAGAAATCTGTTTTTTGCTGACCGCTAAATCTTGGTGGAAATCAAATTCGCCCATCGTCAGGTATATGGCATTTAAATTAAAAGCGATAGTATATCTTCTGAGCTGATAGCAACGAGCCCAATGACTGCCATCAATCTTTTTACTGAAGTGGCCAAATCAAAACATTTATATGTAAGCCGTCCTCTTTGCCCTGAAGGGTTGCCTGGAGGGTCCTTAGATGGATCAACAATATCGCCCTCCTACTTTCTCTTCCTTTTTTCTCTTTCCTGTCATTACATAACGTTACATATCAATAATTTAGATGCATCTAGGGAGAGAGAAAGACCCGTGCTTCTTCTTTTCTGAACATCAACACGCAGAAAAGAGGATTTTCGTGCCGTATCTCTGTCCGGCGCTGAACGAGAAAATCGCGCCAACCGACTTGATAAATGTTTCAAGGCGAATCTCATTCTCGGAAATGTGGGCGATGTTGAAATACTGATGTACAATTTCACCTCCTCCCCAGATTTATTTGATTTGATTTCTTTTTGCTGTTTTTTTTTACAAATAGACACGGTCGATTTCAGTTGGAATTCGTCGAACGAGCGTAAGAATATCTTGATGAGATCTATTTGAACCGCTATGCGGATTAGGCGCCTAAAAATCCCACGGACGGCATCTGTGCACATAGAGACACGGGATAATAATAATAAGTACAGGCCAAAGAAGAAGAAGAAGAAGAAAGAAAGAAAAAGAGTTGAAAAGAGAGAAATGATGATGCTGATATACGGGACGAATCGTGAGCTCGCAAACGTCCATCATAAATTACGAATAGGGAAGAAAGAAAATGATCGATTGAAACTGCAACTGTACCACACACTGTGTGTGTATCTCGCTATCTATTTATAGAAGCACTTTGGCCAATTGAATTTCTCAAACTCGGCAGGAAAAAAACACAAAATAGACAAAAGAAAAACGCCATCAGTTGTGAAATAATTTAAAAAAAAGGTTGAGATTTATTTAAAAAGGAAAAAAAAGACTCGCACTTAATTATTAGTGAAGGGAATCCACTTTTCTGTTTCGTTCCTGAAAACGAATTGCATAATATAAAGATTCTAGACGCTTTTGAATAATAATGGGAAAAATTCGCCCAACTTCTTCTCTCTGCTCTTGTAATATGTCGACACAATGTCGCCATTCTCTTTCTAACTTTTTGTCTTTTTCACGACTTGGATCGGGACTCTTGACAAGGAACGGGAACCACCCCTCCACTGATGAGATTATTCCGCAAACGAAATTGTCGATAGGAAGAGAGAAGGAAGAGAACCTGCTAGTTAAATCGCTGTTTAGCTTTTTGTTTGGTGTTAGCATGTTAACGAGTTGCGGCGGCGGCGGCGGTGCTTGGGATATAAGAAAAATAAAAAGAAGGAAAATAAATAATGAGATGGAGCGGTGGCGACGGCGTCGCCCATTCCGGAAGTAAGGGAATATGAAAAGCGTGAGCCATAAGGGCGACATTTCCGTCTCGTTTCCATCGCCCCATTTCGGCAAGACATTTGCTGCTGGGCTGGGCTGGGTGCGCGACGCAATGAAGTGGCGGGAGCCGTGCAGCATCTGGGTGGGCTCATAATATGATGGCGTCAAGGAGGCAGCAGTGTATTAGCCCCTCGGGTCTCTCTCTCTCTCTCTCTTATAGAGTGGATATGTGCTGTATACATCTGTTATTGGCCCCGGCACATCTAACAGCGGCAACACTCGCCGAATTTTCGTTCCCATGGCATATTCCGGGAGAAATAAGAAGAAGAAGAAAAAGAAGGAAGGCCAATCCAAGTGCGACTACATATTCTACCGACGACGTTCCCGATAACACATATGAGCGGGGCTAATAATTCCCCATCTCGTCGCTCTCTGCTGTCGTGTACAAATCGTCACAACTCGGCAGCAGAACAGTTTCCCCCTCTAATACCATCGCCTTCCGCCCCATTTGATTGCAGTATTGGCTCTTGCCGAATTCAATTACCCCTCCAGCAGTAGTGCCCTACTACTACAGATTTTTTCCCCGCATTTATATATCAATAAATAGCTACAACATGTAACTATTTATCTTTGGGGTTTTTTTTTCTTATCTTATCTTATCTCCTAGCTTATACCAGAGAGAGAGATAGAAAAAAAAATAATAATTTGTAATTTTCCTGGGTCTATTGGCTATTCTATTTCCAGCACCCGGCCAATCCCGCTGATTGGCTCCATCCAGCTCTTCCGATTCACATGGCTCATCTCTAGCTAGCTCCTAAATATTAAAAGATTGCGCTTATATATTGCATATGATACACACACACACGGGCTATTAGATGGAAGCTCGTCGTAGTACGTGCAGTAAATATTGGACTAGTAGTGCACATAGAAATAAATGTGTCAATCTATAATATACTCTATAGACGAAAAATGATGCCGAGCCCAAAAGCAATATATATAAATGCTGGCGGCGGCGGCCGAGAGAATAGTCGTTTAATTAGCTGCGACAAGAGTTGAAGAATGACTTGGGGTTCTCTCTCTCTATATAGTAGTATCTATATTATATAAGATGTATCTAGTAGAGTTGTTTTGTTTGGTGAAGATGATGAAAACTTTTTTTGATTATCGTCGCGTCTCTCTCGTCCTCCGACGGAATGAAAATGTTTTTTCCCTGAAAAACATGATTATACAATGTCGTTTATTTATTCCAAAAGAAGAATAAAAAAACGGCCGTCTAGCTCCTGGATATTTTTGTTTGCTCGCGTTTGTTCATCATTTCGTTTTCTATAACTTGGAAAAAACTAATGTGGCCCAGCATGATTGCTCTTTTCACAAACAAAGTTTCGAAATGATATGATGTCGACAATCTTTTCTTATATTAGACATTTTGAGATGCTGGGTTAATTGGAAACTGCCGCCGCCGCCGTGTCCTATTCCCCCGAAAATAACAGCCTAGTAGTATATTTCTTTCAAGTTAAGTAGCTAGTATATAGAGGCAACAAGAGGAGGAAAAGGTCGGATAATAACAAATAGGACATCAGTGACGTATTGGCAAATGAGGCCGTCTGTACTATAAAGTCTGGGAAATATAGTGGCGCGGAGAGAGGCGTGCCTCTTTTTTTCTTCCCGGGATCACGTCGTTATTAGTTCTCTATAATTATTCATAAAGGCGTAGATGAGGCACCGCCCCTTCCCCCCCCCCCCCCCCTCCGCAACAGCCGGGCTAATGGGACACACACACAGCACTAAGTATACAGCGGCAGAAACTTGGCTGGCGTCATATTAAAGTCTTGAAATGCTCGGAAAATGTGACTAGCAGCTCAGTAATTAAAATGAATATTATGATCAGGCCCGCTCGTCTCTTCCATATGTCAAAGAATAATTAAGTGCTTGACAGTTTGCACAAATCTGTGTGTGTGTGTGTCCGTGTAAATGTGTGTATGGTGAACTGAAAACAGCTAAAAAGACTGCAGCAAGCGAGATGTTTGGGCATCAATTGATGCACTTATGTTGATCCATGTATGTATACATCCACTACTATAGTAGCAATTAATATGATCTCCGGGCTGCCATGTAAATGTCACTGGCATAATGCAATTTCGCGACGCTTAATCGGGCCCCGTGACGCAAATGTGTGCACACACACACACACATCTCTCCGAGGGAAACTCTCTGGTTCTTAGCTAGATAACCGAATGATCTAATATGCGCTGGCGCATGAAATATTATTATTGTACAGCGGTGCTGGTACTATACTACTTGTCCTACTATTCCCATGTAGTAGACAGTCGGATATTTATGTGATATGCAAGGAAAGCCGTTGCCAACACACAAAATCCAATGACGAGGGGTTTATTCTTCGGCGATTTCTTTAATCCCGACCATGTCTGCTGCTAAGTCATAACATTATAGTTGCCCGCTAGATTATGTCGGCCCAACTTTGGGTGTGTGTGTGTGTACACGCCCAACTGTTGGCGCTCTATAAATATCGAAGAGGGAGCAAACATGGTATATAAGTACCTGCTCTATATTTAAGGATATTTGAGATGATAATACAACGGCCAATTGGTCAATTTCCCATCAAAAGGTAAATCGAGCTATGCGTTGACGTAATCGCGGGGAGATAAATCGGGATCGTCGATTCACCGGAAATCGGGATTAATTATAAGTACAACGTCAACTCGTTCATTATGATCAACGTCAAACAACTTATTCCAATGACGAAGAATGACACACACGTATAGAGAACTTTCCCTAGTGATATTGACAATGATGTTTTCAATCAATGTCTTCATTCCTTTATTATGTCATCTCGATATTGCAACATCTACCGGTACAGAACGTCTGATGAACTCGATTGCTACGACGGTGATATTAAAAACATCACGACAAGCAACGAAAAGTTTCCGTATCGTTGTGAAAAAACCCTCGTACAGCCATGGCAACTTCGGTACAAATTAAATTCCGGATTGTTATAGATACTATACTGCACACACACACATGTGTGTGTAATCCTACCCTCCCTCCCATTTTCATGGATATTTATTGTTCGTAGCGGAGACCGTTGCAACGCAATCCGATAAGCTCCAAAGTTTTTGCAGTCTGTGTCTGTGATGCAGATGGTGGTTATTTCTCAAAGAGGATTCAAGTTGTATAAAAGCGGACATTATACGCGGACTTATCCACCTCTAGTCGATCCCTCAGGAGATTCAACTTGGATGCGTCTGTGCTGCTGCTGCAGCTAAGCTCTTTCTTTTTCAAATCGTTGAAAGCATTTTGCGAGAAAGTGAAGAGGAAAAAGTTGGAGAAAGAAGCACCTGAACCAAGTTTATTCGCATCTTTTTTGATTCTACGATTCCCAGACACTTTGGAACCAGACGGAAAAGTATCGATTGCTTCAGCTTTTTTATTTTTTTAAGTGAATAGTTTGATGGGAAGAGAGAGAGAGAGAAATAAAAAATACTCGTTACGAATGACTAAATATCACGCAAATAGCGATAAAAGTTACGAGTTTCTCTCTCGGACACTGGATGGAATAATAATGACCTTTTCCTGTTAATAGTTAAAACTTATAATCTCACGAGATAGTGATGCCAGCGGACTTTCCCCTTTCGACTTTTGTCCGCGTAACTTGGTAGTAAAACTACCAACTCAATATCAACAATTATAACCCAAAATAGTCTAATGGAATAGTAAATAAAGGAGTTGCTTCTGGTTGCTTCCAAATGGATTTAGGGCATCTAATTAACACGGAAACATATATTAAACAAGCTCAACATGTCTGATGTTTAAGTATTTAATACCAACCGGATTCTTCGAGGTTACAAAACAATTTGCATAATAACAAACAAAAGATTTCAATATTCAACCGAAAAAAACAAAACAAAATAAAGTAACAACAGCCACGTTCTATAATTGGATCGATTATGCTTTGTCAAATGAGCTGACTTGGTATCCAGGGAAGCTGCAATCGGATTTCTCGGGATCCAACAAGTTCAGCAAGAAGAAGATTACTCCGGCCATACCTTCGAACATGGACAACGGTCGATCTGGAGTGCGGAATTCGTGCGGACGATCGTCCATGACGATCTCGGCGAGCTTACATGCACGCTGCAAGTAGACGAGATCGTTCGTGTGCTTGTAGAGATGAAGAATGGCCAGCGCATTCCCGGAGATGCCATGGCAAATGCTGAACCCTTTGGTCAAGATTCCGCGCTCCCAAGTCACATCGGCGCATTGTTTGGCTACTTTCAAGTAAACATACGAATGGAATACCTTTGGAAATTCAATTAGCAACGATTGCTCCGTTCATTTGCGACAAAACAACAGAAACTTTGAAATACCTTTGCGGCAACTACGAAACAGTGGATGAAACCTGGGGCACCGTGACACCACTGGACCAGACGATCACGATCACTACCCATAGACGACGGGATGTTCCCGCTGGGGAAACGAGCGTCAAGAAGGAAATCAAGGCAAGGGCGGATGTAGTTTTCCAAAACACCAGGTTCCAAATAATCCTTTACCTAGAATGTTAAAATTTAAAAGAAATTTGTCCATTTTTAACCCAAATTTTCATTCAGTTTGTTCCCAACTGACCTGCATGAGAAGATAAAGTATTCCGGCGAAACCATGCGCTGGTCCCAGATATTTTTGCTCGTGCCATTCGAACATGAGTGGTGGTGTTTTGTGTCCTTTATGCTGCATCTCCTTGGCTAAGCGCTTGCCAGATTCAATAATCGCTTCGGCGATGTGAACAATCAAATCGCCGTCTACTTTTTCCTTACAGTATTGCTTCATGAAGAGCAGTGCATAAAGACAGCCAGCTCGCCCATACAGCAGCTCGTCGGGAAGCCCACTGCTGCTGTTGGTAACAACTTCAAAAGAATGATACAAACTTTGCAACCTGGACAAGGAGGATAAAAATCGTATAATAAGCCAGGGAGTAAAAAAATATAGAATTATAGTTTAGTCATACCTGTGAATGAAATGGTGCTCTTTTTCTGGTTGCTTGAGGAAATGAGCACACACAGCAGATAAGGCGAGGGGGCCTCCAGCTCCAGTTAGGAAAGTGAGGCTTTTCACATTGGGTTTGTGCAGATGCATGGTGCATTTTTCTGCCATGAAAAAAGCTTGTTCCAAGTATTCTGCAGAGTTCAATATCTTTCCAGCTTCAAAATACAAGAGGGCATATCCTGAAGTTCCAGTGTAAATCGAAGAATCATCCCAGTTGGTGCTTCCAGTGTAATCGATCTCTGCTTTCACATCTTTTTCCCATTGCAGTAAAAGTTTGTTGGTGACAACTTTCAAATGTTTTGTAAACTCTTCATTTTTCTAAATTGTACAACGAAATATTATGACAACGAATGTAGGCTGATGATTAGCTAGGAAACAACTTACCGGATCAAAATTGAGTTGCTTTCCAGGAACAAAAAAAGGATTGATGAAATGGCGGTCGTCTTTTTTCACCAGCGACCAGGTATTCATTTTACGTTCTTTCACGTTCGGCAGTCAAGCGTAAAATGAACGTTGGAAAACGAAAATGAATTAACATTAACGATTTCTTGACGTTTTGACGTTTTCTGATGTTTTGAACTTGGCGACGTTTTCGAATCGTCTGCTTCAGAAAGAATTCTTATCGAAAATTGGCAACCCCGTAGAAAAAAAAAACAACAATTTTGACGTGATACCAGCAAAAAGTGACACAATTTGAGAAATTGAGAGAAAATGGCCAGGAAGAAGGAAGATAATGGAAAGTACAAGAGAATAACGAACAAATCAAAGAAATCATCTCGTGATAGTAAGGATGTAGACGCCGATGTGATAAAATCTCAACTAATAACCCTAGGTCTGACATTGAGAGAGGTTCCTGGGGATGGGTAGGTTGTGTTGCATAATATTTTAAGTTATCTCTTTACCCTGTGTTAAATCTAACGATTGTTTTTTTTTATTAGGAACTGTTTGTTTCGTGCGTTAGGTGACCAACTAGATGGTCATATGGGCAATCATTACAGACATAGACAAGACACAACAACCTACATGCTAGAACACAGAGATGATTTCCAACCTTTCGTGGAAGATGATCTTCCTTTTGAGAAGCACAGTATGAATACATTTTGTTTTAATTATCAGCCACTTACAATCAATTATTTATTCAGTCAGTGAACTGAGTCAGCCAGGTACATATGCTGGAAATGATGCAATTGTGGCATTCGCTAGACTCCATCAGGTAAAAAAAATCCAATGGCATTTAATCTACTGGTTTTTTTTAATCATTAAAATGTATGTTCACAGGTCACCATTGTCATTCATCAACCAAATGCACCACTTTGGCAAATCCGTGGCTGGGAAAGTAGTGGAGCTCAAACAGAGAAGAATAAAAAGGGAAAGAATTACAACAATATTCCCATATCTCGTCAACTGCATATTGCATACCATGGTGGAGACCACTACGATAGCGTCAGACGATTGGGAGATACCAGCCATGTCCCCGCGAATATTCAAATCGACGTCGAGAGTGAAGGAAATGAGGTAACAACTCAGAGCCAAAACACAGCTGACCAAGATTATGATTCCTGCGACCTTCACGAAATCAACCGTGTCGATGATTCAGTGAGTGTTTTTATTAAAACGTTAAATAGTGAAATCTCAGTGCGAGTATTGTTCAATTTTGAAAACCAGGAAGCCAACGAAATTGAGCGCGAAGCTATTCTACGTACAGGATGTCAGGATCTCGCCATCGTTCGACAACTCCTTTACAATAATTGTGGAAACCTTGAAGCTGCCGTTGAAGATCTCTTGGCATTGTCTTTAACTTCCGTTGACAACGAGGAACCTAAAATGGATCCATCTGGGGGACGTTCTAAATCGACCTTCAGCCGAAAACAGTTGGAACGAATTCGTAAACAAGAGAGAAAGCGAGCCGGCGAGGCCAGAAGAAAACCTTGTAATACTACTAGAGAATCCCCAGAAGAAGCCGTCATAATTGGAAAAGTTCAGTGCCTAAACATATAAATAATTTTTGAATTTGCTAAACGTTAGTTCATTAACATCCAAGCTACAGCCACCGAATATGTGCAGCTGTTTGAATTATTTACTCATTGTGCTTAGTATTATTTATGAGATGAGTACGGTGTATGCTATCACTATTTACTGGAGGAATTGTGTGCTAGCTCTCACACAATATTTTCATAGACTACTCTTCACTGTGGTGAGTTCGATAGCTATGCTAGTTGTCGTTGCCAGCCAAACAGCTACTATGTTGTAAATTTAAAAATTAGAGCATATCGCTTCCCTGCTATTTGTCAAAATGAAAATTTATAAAATCATTTGTGTTTGATAAATTTAATAATTTATATATCTTTTAATCTCTTAATTATTAGTTGGTTCAGAAATAAAGTATTGGTGGAAAGGTCAAATGCTTCTGCTCACGTGTCACGTCTACTGAAAACTATATTATAAACAAATCTTTTGTCCGTGTAGTTTAATCAGAATTTTTATTCAGTGCCAGGGACCTGGGGTTAAAGTACAAATTGCTGAAATTAATCCGCAGGAAAGTCCGCCCGTCAGCTTATTATTAGTGCGGACTAGTAATAAATGTGACATAGCGTTGGGTACATTTGTGGTTTCGGCCTACAGGAGATTATGAATTTATTCTTTTTAGTCATCACATGATATAATAAGGTTACAGGGAACGGGCGAAGTCTGTAATAATGAGAAGTTTCCCAGTCCCGCCCTTTTAGAAAATGACCGAAATTACTTTCACTCTTTATTTACAGAGACATCTAGCGAAAAGGATTGAAACAACTCGTTTCAGGCTCCAGCTGCGCCGTCAAAATAGTAGCAGTCTACTCTACACTGTTACGACTACATAACACTGCAAATATGGAGCTTACGCTTGTTTGACTTTAGTGAAAGTGAAAATTAGGTCAGATGCTATACAGTTGAAGGACTAGTCACACGGACAAAAAAAACTAGCTCCATTAGTGTACAGTTATATACCTGAGAAATGTACGGTTATTTAGATACTTCGTCAGCTAGTGTGAGGTAGTTTTCCTTATGTATTCCTAATGTATACACTGGCGAACGACAGAGCAGGAAACATTTCGGGAACAAAGTAAACCCCAGGTGTTTGTGACGTGATACTCCTATCAGCTTTGACAAGTGGCCTGAAATAATCACGAACGTCGGACAGGAAATGCATTGATACCAAAAAGACTACAAAGGAAATTGTGGTAAGACATGTTCTAAATCCTTGCAGCCATTTACTTTAGAAATCACCTTTAATATTGGTTTTTAAAATATATTTCTTCATTTAATATCAGTATTTCCACTTGCTTTGTTTACATCTCAGGTGATGCCTGTAAATCCAGTGGTAGCCCCTCTATCCCTTGGAAATGGAGTGCAAGTATCTTCAGCAAACCTCCCTACCAATGTTGCAACTAATAAACCCACTTTAACCAAAATCTCAGCAGTTGATGTTTGTGATGAAGAAGGTGATTTTAACTTTAATTGTCTATTAATATTTTCAATGATTTCATGTTCGCTTTTTATTTCTTCCAGCCAAAAAGCTGTCTCGTGGGATATCACGTACAGCAGAAAATGCTTGTGTAATCTCTCAAATTCGAAATGAACTGTGTGTTTCACTCTCTGAAGTTGAGGAACCTAGTTCTTTAAACAGTCAATTCAATGCCTTAGAGACAAATGACTGCACCTTTACTCTTCCTGATCTGTCAACCCAATCTGGTGAGTGATAATACTCAATTAATGGTTATATATTTTTATTATGGTTTAAACAACATAATTTTTTTTCCATAGATGAGTTCCGTGCGTTTCTTGAAAATGAGTTGATTGACACCTCTATGGCTGTGTCGTTGCAAGAGGCTGTCCGTTTAAACTGGTGGACATGTTTAGGTGAAGGATGCGAGAAACTATGGCCGCTGTCGACAACAGGGGACGGCAATTGCCTTCTCCATGCTGCGTCTCTAGGTATTTTTCATTGTTTTTCCGTGTGATAGAATAATTTGATTTGAAATGTTACTTATAATCACAGGAATGTGGGGATTTCACGATCGACTTCTTATACTGAGGAAAGCACTGCACAACTTTCTGACCATGGGGACATTTCGTCATGCCTTGTGGAGGAGGTGGAGGTGGCAAAACGCTCGATCCAACCTCCAAGTAATAATGTTTTGATCCCAATGTTTTATGGTGCCGTAAAATGATTCGATTGAAACTATTGCAGGCGGGATTGGACTTGCGTCTAAATGAGGAAGAATGGCGACGAGAATGGGAAAACATTCTGAAGCTAGCTAGTTCTCAGCCGAGAACATCTGGTTCATCTACACCAAGTGCATGCGAAACGGAAACCGATGGTCGCGGAGAATCCTTTAACACCTCGAGTAAAACTTACGAATCCCTGGAAGAGATACATGTGTTAGCATTAGCCCATGTTCTCAAGCGGCCTATTTTTGTCATCGCGGACACTGTTTTAAAAGTAGGCGATAAACAGGCTCACATGATTCATGTCACGCCTATCACTCACGAAGGATCTAAGCTGATTACGACTGTCTGGCGGCCTTCTTCTGAGCTTTATTTTAAAACGTTTTTATTGGTCTATATCTCATCCAGGATGTCAATGGAGAGGACCTCGCACCTATCCCATTCGGTGGCATCTACCTTCCGCTGGAGATTGAGCCTAGTGAATGCAGCCGGTCGCCTTTAATTTTAGCCTATGACGCTGCTCATTTTTCAGCTTTAGTTGCCATGGCGCCTCAGAAGAAATTCTCCCCGACCACTTGCGAACAAGTTCATGAGCCACCTGCCGGTATTTTCTTGTTTATTCAGAGCCAGCTTTTGTCACTGTTTGGAAATTGGTTTTTCTTTTTAAACTATTTTAGTTATTCCTCTGGTGGACGTGGATCGTGAATTATTGCCCATCCAGTTTGAGGTGGATCCAGGCGAAGCGTGCGTTTGGAACCGGGATGAATTCAATGAGGCTGTTGTTCAACGGGTTGCCTTCACGCATGAGGATCGTCTTGCGTTGCTGAACCAGTTCCTTGATTTAGTCGACATTCCGTGTCCGGCAGTCATTAAAAATAGCAGCTCTAAAACTTCCAAAGTCAAAAATGATACCAAAGCAAATGGAACTCTCAGTCGTCCGTCACACGACACGGAAGGATGGAGTAGTGATGGCGAATTTAATGGGGCTCGATTTGGTCCATCCGGGCCTAAAGCCCCTGGCAAGCAGCTACACTACAGTGTAGCTAAACAATTTGGCAGTCTAGGGCGTTCCGTCGGTCGCAAGATAAAGAAAAATTTGATTGACAACTTCACCCTGAAGCATCCGCTACCGTCGCCAGCCCGCCTCAATAATGTCCAATGGGAATGTCCGGATTTCATACTGTGTGCCCGTCTGCATACCGAGAAGCACCATCCTTGCCTCGAGCAGATGATTAGCAATTACATGCAATCGGCTCGTCATAGGTTTGAACAGCAGCAGGCCGAACGTCAACGTCAAACGCTTGTCTGGCAGCGCCGGAAGCAGCATACCTTGGCCGAAATGGCCATCCAAGAGGGACCTAGCCCTTGCATTAATCCCAACTGCTCCATGTACGGGACTGCTCTCACCAGCTACATGTGCACGGCCTGCTACGCAAAACAACTCGAGCAGGAAGAAGAAAGGGCCAAGAATCTGAAAGTGGCTGCTACAAAATCAAACAGCTGCGGCAATCAAAACGCTCTGTACGGAATTGGGAAATCCGTGTTCTATGCCCAATCAGACAGCCAATCTTACGCCGATGCCACCAACATTCCGGCGCGCAGACCACCGAATGGACAAAACGGGACGCTGTATCTCTCGAATTCTACTTTTTACGGCGACGGGAATCCGCCCAACTCGGCAACACCTTCTCCTAAAATCGAGGAAAAGGTTGTTTTCGAGAAGATAAGTCCTAATATTTGTGAAAAGTTTAAACAGCCCAGCGTGGTGGAGCCAGTCGGGCAACAAGCAAAAGCGACCACACCAACCATGCCGACGATCATTGCCAAAGTTTACGAGCGCAACGGAACCCATAAACCAACTGAAGAACTGATTGATTTGAGGCTGGATCATCCTGAAGAACAACAAAGGCCAACACATCCGGTCCGCCCGCCCAGACTTTTACAGCAGCCACACAAAGGGGTGGCAGGAAATTCTCCTGTGGACGTCGAGTTACCGCGCTCTTCCCCCGTAGTTGAGAAAGTTGTACCGCAGCCTACGTCTCGACTTTTATCTCATTATGATAGCATCCGCAAACAGTGCAAATCAACCGGATGCACCTCGTACGGCATGGCGAACACCCAGTGGTTTTGCTCAGATTGTTTCTTTATCCGAAAGAAAGCTGCACTGGCTAGGGAGTCCATCCTTGAAGATCTGAAAGCGGCGCAAATGCAATAGTGAAAACGGAAGCAAATAATCTAGACTAATTATCCAAAAATTTCAGCCTGACTTTGTTCATATAATCGACTATTTATGACTACAGGGATACCGTTCCTCCAAAACTATTTCCTTACAAATACCAGTACGTTTTTGAAGAAAAAAAAAATAATTAGTAGCCAACGATTCAACTGATTGCCTTATTTTTCATGGATAGCGTCAAGCTTTTCTCGTTATCTCACGCTTTGAAACGAATTTTAACGTGAAATTGCAATGTCAGTGAATTGCGGTTGTTTGTTTTGTGTGGCTTTACAAGTGGGCGGGTTCTGGTTCCATGCAGTTGTTTAGTCTCAAAAAGATTGGCTGAGTCACTTTTTAGTCGACACGTTCTTTTATTGAGAAATGTAGCTTTCTTCGATTGGATTTGTTCATAGTTGTAATATCGATTTCTTCAAACAAATGTTGTTTGCGTATTATCAAGTCCTTCTCTCTCCGCGTTTAAAAAAATCATTTCCGTCGCGTTTTTATTTCTTTTCGTTCTTTGTAGCATGCAAATCTCTCTAATCCGGGATATGAATGTTTTCTCATTTTTCCACATCACTAAGATGATCTGTCTTGATCAAAGAACGTCATATCTGGCATTTATTATTTCGATGTAGCTTGTTGATGACTATATATATATACGTATATATAAATGAAGTAAAGTAAATACACAACTTGCTCATTCACTAGCGTCTAGATGTGAAAAAAGGTTACGTTGTAGTTGTACTACTAAAGAAGAGCCCAATACAATTAAAAACGAATAAGTTGGTATGATCATCTGGGATATGAAAGGCGTCACGCACATCCTGTATCACGCAGTCGTCGCTGCATAGTACTTAAAAAGTAAACTTTCAGTTACCATGACCCGATTTTGGAAGAGCATGCCAACTATAGGTGGATCGCGCTCACATTAGTATATCTTCTAAAATGTCAGGGGACGTATAAGAAAAATAAGCAAAAATACATAATATAAGCAAAATACAATCAAATATTTACGAATAACGGGGTAGGTACGGTACACTCGCTGTTTTTTTTATAATTCAAACTTGTCTAGACGGATCATTTTTTTTTAAATGCTTGCAGCTTAAAATTCACAGTTGTAAGGTAGGCTAGTAATCCGAAGAGACTCAAGAGAGTACAAATTACGATATGCATATTTACGACGGATTTACCCGGTCGGGATTATTTTGGTTCGTTCGTTCGCAGACAGAAGTTCATTCAAGTTGCATACTTGTCTGATAGGTGGTGGGGTTGTAGCCAGCCAGCTGATGCAATGTGCACATTGTAGTACTTGCATTTGATGTAATTATTCGTGCAATATTCTTTCATCTACTATTCCGGTATTTATTGCAATTAGTAAATAGTAATCTCCACACTTAAATCATGGCAGATGCCGGTAAAAGTATCGCCGACCAGATAAAAGAACAAGGAGAGATCGTTCGAAAACTCAAGGCGGAAAAAGCCGGCATTGACAAGGTATAAATTAAGTTTCCATTGCTGACCAGCACATTGTATAAAAAAGTTATCAAAGGTTTTTTTATTGGTGGAACTTCAATTCTTACAATTCTTCCACACTTTTCAAAGGTGGTTGAATCTGTTGCATAGTTTCCTTTTCTATATTGTCAGTCTGCAAAGTGTTGATTGAAAATGAGACTTATCAATTTGATGCCCGGTGCTTATTATAAACTATTCCGCTGCCTTTCTTCCAAGATCACAGAGGAAGTCTCTAAACTACTGGCACTGAAGGCTCAACAAGGAAGTGACAAGGATGAAAAATCCAGTGGCAAATTCGTCCTCAAAACAGCCAAAGGAACTCGTGATTTCAACCCAAGGCAGATGGTGATCAGGCAGCAAGCTTTTGACAAAATTATTGCATGCTTTAAACGCCATGGTGCTGAGACTTTGGACACACCGGTTTTTGAACTGAAAGAAGTCCTCACTGGAAAATATGGAGAAGATTCCAAACTTATCTACGATCTGGCGGATCAAGGAGGAGAAATCCTTTCACTTCGTTATGACTTGACCGTTCCCTTTGCTCGCTTTTTGGCGATGAACAAGGTTGGATCCATCAAACGGTACCAACTCGGCAAGGTGTACAGAAGAGACAATCCTGCCATGACCAAAGGAAGATTTAGGGAATTTTTCCAATGTGTAAGACTCTTTTAATTAAGCAACTTGTTGCTACTGATATTTTAATTGTACCAATTGTTTCTTTCTAGGATTTTGATATCGCTGGCCCAACTGATCCTATGATTCCCGATGTCGAGTGCGTCAGAGTGGTTACTGAAATTCTCGATTCGTTGGATTTGAGCGAACACATCGTCAAAATTAATCATCGTAAAATTTTAGATGGCCTTTTCGAAGCTTGTGGTGTTCCTGATACTCAATTTCGAGCTATATGTTCCTCAGTTGATAAACTAGATAAGGTACGATATTCTGTTTGATACTAGAATTGCATATAAACAATTAATAAAAACTTTATGCATTTCTAGTCGCCTTGGGAAGAGGTGCGTAAGGAGATGACCGATGAGAAAGGTCTAGCACCTGAAAAAGCTGATCAAATTGGACAATACGTTCTTCGTTCTGGCCAAGATGACTTGGTAGAGCAACTGTTAGCCGACCCCAAATTGAGTTTATCCAAGTCGGCGATTGAGGGCCTTGAGGCTTTGAAATTGTTCTTCAGATACGCAGAACTCTACGGAGTTAAGAAGCGTGTCAAGTTTGACATGAGTTTGGCCCGAGGATTAGACTACTACACCGGGATAATCTACGAGGCTGTGTTAACAAGTATTTTGTATATATTTTTTGTACATTAAAAGACAATCCTATTTAATATCCATTATTTTGTTAGACCAAAACCCTGAAGAAGGAGTCGGTTCGATTGCAGGTGGCGGTCGTTACGATAATTTGGTTGCACTATTCGATCCTAAAGCAAAGGCCGTCCCGTGTGTCGGTGTTTCGATCGGCATTGAGCGGATTTTGGCGATTTTGGAGAACCGAGAGGCCAATCTTAAATTGCGAACCGTCGAAACCCAAGTTTACGTTGCAGCTGCGCAAAAGAATCTCTTGGAGGAAAGGATGAAAATTTGTGCTGAGCTCTGGGACAAGGAAATAAAGGTTAAACGACGTGCTAATTAACACCTAAAGAACATTTACTAATGCAATTTTATGTATCGTTGCAGACGGAAATGTCCTATAAAGCTAATCCAAAGTTGCTGGGGCAATTGCAGACTTGCGAGGAGCAGGGTATTCCCTGGGCAATTATTATTGGTCAATCGGAATTGGAAAAAGGAGTGGTCAAACTGCGTCACGTCCCGTCTCGTCAGGAAGAGGAAATTGAACGTTCGAAATTGGCGGACGTGTTGAAGCAAAAATTGAACGCTTCCATTGTTTGAAGATCACCTTTTTTTGCCAGTGCAAAAGATTCTATCTTGAAATAAAGATATTTGGATCTACTGAAATCCATCGTTTTATTTGCTGATCCGATGAAACGATTGACAACCAATTACTTTAATTTACTCTGCTTATTATATATAAATGGGTACATTTGTTTAATTAAGTGACGAGTCTTACTTTGAACACCTGATCAATCAACTATCACTAATGCCTGACGTAACTTAGTAAAGTGACATCATTAAAATTGTATTCCATCCTCAGCAGACTGTGGGGCGTTACTGACGGGAAGGGGGGGGGGGGGTTATAGAGACAGGAGTGACGAGGGCTTTCCTGTTTCCGGATTTCCATGAAACCTCATAAACGATGCTTGTATGTTGCAGGTGAAAACACATCTGCTCCGTATCTCAAGGGACAGTTGCTATAGCGTAGAACAAAGAAGAAGATCGTGCTCAGTACACAACGGTCGATATTCTTCTGGGTCGCTCGTCCGTCAACTACGAACAATGAAACTCATTTGATATTCATGAGTCGGCCCACGCCGAAGAGTCGTTTTAATATTAGAACAAGCCAACTGAAATACGAGCAATAACCAGAAAAACTGCACTTGTATTTGCCATGAAAAGTAATGTTCATCACATGTTACTGGATAGCAGAAATATGTTTTGCTGTATCATCGTCCCGAATTACGTCAGGTTGGTATAGTATGGTCACATTGATCACATTACATCGACATGTCACGGTAACAAAAGGCAATACAAATAATGAAGAAAGAAGATGCTTTCTACTTAAACTCTGCCTTTACAGCTGCCTGTACATATATATATATATAGGCTACTACCTGGAAAAATGATAGAAGACGAGACTGATAGCCGGCATATTTTTAGAAGCAGAGGTTAGTCAGTTAGTGAGAGTATATTTTTCTAGCCATAAAGGAAGAGGATAAACATTTCTTCGCTAAAGAGAAACGATCGTGTGGACTACTTTGTGACACCATTCAAAGCCAACGCAAACATTTTCGATCGGCTAAAAATATTTCCAAAAAGTCATCCCCCCAGAAAAGGGGGGTGGCGTGGTCTTTTTAATTCTCGCGGATCTCGCCACCGTGCGCAAGGAGTTAAAAACCGAGAAGAGGCTTCGCTAAGCGTCTATGACGCCTTCCCTTCCTCCTTGATTTTTGTTAGGGAAAAAAAGCGTTTTACAGTAACTTTTCTGGCTTATTCAAAGATATTTACAAGACACAGTCGCCCGCTTCTTCGACTGTTCACAAGAACGGGCAAATGTCAACTTTGATTCACATCCAACCGTTCGGTAAGTTACATTTTTAAGTTGTAATTCTACGTTGTCTATCTCGCCCATGCCAGGCTGTGTGTGAAGTTTCCCTCCATCAGGCATCTACTTCCATGCGAATCGATAAAACTCATTGTTTAATCATACCCAATCCTGCCTCCATTTTTGATCGACACGCTATTCAACGTCGTTGAAGAGCTGTCTGATCACTTTATTGACATTTCCTTTCTGCAGCTCAAATGTGGGATTCATGTAGTTTGTCAGGGGACGTTAAATTTTTGGTTTCATTAGTAGACGATGTGGGTTTGAATTGGCATTCTCATCTTGTCTCTTGAGCATCGAAATGCCTTCATCAAGAGACAAACCCTGTTTATGTGGCTTGCAATAGCAGGGCTATGTAGGATTGAATAACAGGTGGTAGGCTTAACATCTTTTAAAGCTTAACAGGCAGTTCCATTTTATTGATGCATTTCAACATGGAGATAACCTCAGAGATTACCTCTCTCTTTTTTTAGAAGTTCTGGTTCAATCTGGTTCATTCGTTCCTACTGTCTGATTTCCCCCTTGAGCACCTTTACGCCAGAACATATTTCCAGCATCCAGGTTTCTGTCATTCTTCTGATTGATGTGTTGAAGGCATTAAGATTGGTTGGTTGTTTTCCCCTCTTTTTTCTTTTCTTTTCTTTTTTCTTTTATTTTATTTTTAAAAGCCGTCTTACTAGGATAGCGCGTGTCGTGGATTTAGGAATCACGCGAGCGGTTCAGTAAATCATTCCCGTTTCATCAACATTTTCGACTCGATAACACATACATACACACCAACGCACACACACCGTCAGCTGAAAGACGAAGAACTTTTTCCTTTTTTCTTCACAAGCAAAGCAACACATGCGTCTTTTCTATGTTTTTGCTACTCTTCCACCCCAGCATTTCTCCCCCCCCCCTTAACCCCGCCCGGTTTTGAAGGAATGGGCCAAGTTTAGCACGGCGTACTAATGGGCTCTTCCAAGTCGCCTGACGTCGTATCCCGCTGACTTTGGAAGTTGAGAGAAAGAAAAAGTCCAATGAGGAGCAAAGGAAAACAAAACGAGTGCATAGTCGTCTAGCGTCGCAAGGATGTGGTAAAGCAGTCCTCCTTGAGACGTCGATGGTTTCAGTTGCTCAATCCTCCCCGAAACAAAAAGTTGATCTCGAACCCGTTACGCGTGTCAAATGTTGGATCTCGAATCCAGCGATTCTCCTTCGACATCCGGCAGCAGCCAGGAAGAGACGACGGCGGTGGCGACGACCATTCAGCAGCTGCCGTCGTTGATGTCACTAAACGTGCCTCCTCCTCCGCCTGTCAGGAGACCCGACGTTCCCGCCGTTATTCCCGGAAACGGATCACCTTCCCAACAATTGCACATTTTAGTCATTTCACAGCCTCCCGGCTCGGCATCCGCTGCTTCTTCTGGTCGAAACGGGAACGCCCTTCAAGCCGTTCATTTGTATCCAGGTATGACTTGACGAGGATCGCCGAGACTCGCAGGATCGAAATGAAAAAACTTCCTCCATCCCAACGGCGTGTTGGAATGTTTGTTGACGTTTAGATGGAAGTGGTAGGAATGTCAGCCACCCGAGGGGGCCTATCGCGTATTGATTAATCGGCCGTCGGCGGGTGATGTCTCCGATCCGCTTTGAGGGCAGAGAATCAGTGGAAAGAAGCTTATCAGTCCTTCTCCTTTTTTTCTTTCTTTTCTCCCTTCCGTCAGTCGGATGCCCTTTCTTCCCCCCTTCTCTCTCTCCATCCAATTAGTTATTTCGCCCCAGCAAACAGCCAACGAGTTTTTATGATACGTTTCAACTCCTCCTTCACGTCACTGTTCACTTCCGAAAAAATTTCTGGTAAATCCTTCCCGCGACTGTGTGAGGATTCCGCACTGGCGACGGCACGCGGCTCCGACGACAGATCAGAAAGATCACGGCTGAAATTTATTCCTGGATAACTGTGATCGATGACTTTTTCTTCCCTTTTTTCTTCTTCTTTCAGGGCGGTTCTCGCCCAGACTTGTAACGAGCGATTGAGTCATCTTTGCGTGCGTTTCGGGTCGCCTCGTGTTAAGTCAGATAGGTCCCTTGATTGGATTGATGTTGACGAACTGTGTGTGTGTGCTAGCCTCCAGCGGAGAATCGTTGCTGGCGGCTGCCGGTCGTCAAGGCAAAACGGCGGGGTGAACTTATTTTTAAAAACGTCATCCCAGGGAAAAGAACCTGGTTGTAAGCCAAAGATGACACGGACACGGGACTTTTTTCCGTGAGAATATAAAGATTTTTCTTTATTATTATTTTTAAAGCTCGACACACTTAAAATTATAATTTTCCTGGGCCGACATCAAAGATAACACGAATTTTGTTATTTCGTAGGGAAAAGGTTGTGTTGGGATTGTTTGGCTTGGGTTTTTATTTGGAGGGGAACTTTTGCCAGAAGCATTGCGTGGAATGATTTACCGTCTAGACATTTTGTGTTTATACAATATGGGCAAGAAAAGTTGCTCTCTACGTACGAAATACCTCGTTTGAAATTTTTCCCCCGAAAAAGAAAAAAAAAAAGGAAGAAAAAACATTTCAGTTGGCTGGACAGTCGACCGGAGTAGAGCAGGGCAACAACACAAAAAAAAGGAAGAAATCCCGAAACTTAGAGAAGAAGACGGGAAAAAAACTATTCTTGTAACTTTGTTGATCGTCCGTCGGATGGGTATTTTCTCTCCTCTGCGGTGCATCAAATAACGGAGGAGTTGCAACTGGATTTTCTCTTCTTTTCTCTGTGTATATAGATTGCGATGTGTGTGTGTGTGTATGTTATGGGGACTGGAGAGGGGGGAACGTAGGGCCATGAAAAATATCCATCCGGCTGGGCAGAGAGTTGAAATATATCAAGGAGGAGAAAGAAGTAAACTTGGAAGACACAACAGGCAGCGAAGACAGAAGGAGGGTGGAAGGAGTTGGGGGGATTGATGACCCTCCACCGTATTGTTGTAATGACGTTAAACATGATGGTTGCAGTGTCATTTTGGGAGCTCCTCATTTGACAAATGATGCAACTCACGACTGGCAACAGAGCCACGTCATTAGCGTCATCGAAGAATTCGACTTTTGTCTGCTCTGCTCTGCTGTTCCGCCAGCGTTTTTCTCTTAACGACTTTTTCTCTCTTTTCACCGATTGAATTTCCAACAGAAATTTGAATCTTGCATCGAAGCAACTTTTTTGTTCTTTGTTAATTGAATTGCCATAACATTTGAGTCTCACTAGGGCGGATGCTGGATCTTGTTGAATAATTTGAGAGGGCGTGTTTCGTGTAAGTAGCGACTCTCAACAGGAGTGAACGCGCGTGTGTTTGTGTGTCTTGTCCGTCTTTTCTCTCTTGTGTTGTGACAGTTGACCGGTTGCCTCGGAGACGGGAATTGGACCAAACGTTTTATTTAGGACTTTGGTAAGGGGGGACCCATTTCTCTCTGGTCGTCTCCTTGGACTCGGTTGGGGCATCTTCTCCCCAAATTTGGTTAAATATTGAAACTTTTGCCCGGCGGCATCCTGAAACTGTTTGGGATGATTGTCATGGTTACTCTCTTGTTTGTGTTTTGATTTGAATCTGGTTTGGGGTCTTTAGTTATTCATGATTTTGATCGACGTGACATTTCGATGGGTCCGATTGGAATCATTCCCATCCTGCGGGGTGGGGTGGGGAGCAGGCATATCTTTCGTGACGAGAATAATGGATGAGATTTTGTGGTCAGAAGGTCCTGCTCACCTGAAATGCTGCTCTCCGATTCTGAAGCTGACGATACTGATGATTATTTCACGTTGAATTTTTCCATCCCCTATGGGCTCCGGTCTTGTTTGTGGTATCGGTTGCCCCCGACAACGGCTCTTGTTTGGGTTAGTTCTTGACTGGCGTTTGTTTTGTTAGGCACGTTGTCATGGCGACGCGATAGGGAGCAAGAAGAAGTCGGAGAAGAAGCGAGGCCCAACAGCGGGGGCTGGCCATTGGCATGTCGTGCGGCTTTTTCGGACGGCTGGGCATCATCAGCGGATCTTTTTATTTTTTCACGTTGTTCCCCCCTCTTTCTCGTTGTGTGTGTGTCTTTGGGTCTCTTTATTCTCACCATTGTAGCCAGCTAGCTAGCTACTACTGATGGATTATTGACGAGGTATCGGGAAGTTGGGAGGCGGTAGTATGTCCTCCTCTCTGCCAGCGCCACCCACTTTCACCTGCCCACCACCCACCGAAATTCATTCAAAGAGCCCAGGTGCTTGTGATTTCCGGACCAGTCTCGCTCATCCCGGCACGGTAGCCGGATGGGCTCTTCCGCAAGCTGGACGCTCTTTCCTCATCGGCTCGGCTTGGTCCGGTCTCTTTACTCCGCTGTCGTTTGATCATGGCAGTCGTCAGATCATTGGCCTCCTCCTACTAGCTCCTGTCACGAGATCCCGTTTCTCTTCTTTTTTTTTTTTTTTGATTTATTTCGTTCTTCCTTACTTTGATTTTCTCGTTACTAACCCCCCTCCACCAGACACACACACACTGGGAGCCAATCTTGACTACGTGGTTAGTATATTATTACCTTACTTCACCTATTCGTCTCTTTCCATACAAGAGCGCACAAGTTCCGTGCCAGTTTTGATTGGCTTTTTGTCCTCCGGGCTCGAAGGAAGCCTTTAAAAAACATCTCTCACTCTACACTACAGTCTACTTAACTTCTTTTTTCTCTCTCTTTCAACTGGGGAAAAAAGAAGCTTTTCCTATTTATCGATCGTTTTTCTTTTACCCCGCTGGCCTCGAGTGCTACCAATCATTTCTCCCTCCTCCTGTTCAACCTCGTCTTTTTATATGTCGTCGTTTCGTACTTGGTTTCCTCCGTCAGTCTCCGTAGATCGGCTGTTGCGTACGGGTCTTGTTAGATCCACAAAAGAGAACCCCGAGTTCAATTTCTTGATCTGTCGAGTAAGTAGTTTCTATTTTTATTTTTTTTTAGGGAATCCAAACTAACTTGTTGTACCTTGTTACGTCACCGATTCTCTTGTTTCCGCTGTGATTAGCCAGAGAGACCGTTGAGATAACGATCACCTGATTGTTACGTGTCTCATTAACGGTCAACCGGATTGTGAAATTCGATATCCAGAGAGCGAGATTCTTTTTCTTCTTTACGTGTGTGTCGACTTAGTTTATTTTTTTATGTCCGTTTATCTTTTTTTGATTTCGAAACAGGAAATGGGCTTTGAAAGGTTTGCCACGTTTATACGTGCGACTGTCGTGTCGTTGAATCATTTTCACGCAATGAGCCCGTCCGAGAACGAAAAACTGGCGGCAGAAAGGGAAGGAAGGAAAAACAAAAAGAAAAAAGGCGGAATCGATTGACCAAGAGAGAATATAAGAGAAAGAGGCGAATAGATGGAAACAAGAGAAACCGGTTAAAAAGTGGGAGGGGGGTTTTGGGTTGAAGGGTGGGGTGGGGAGGAAGGAAGGAAGGAAAAGGGAAAAAAAAAAAGGAGACGCTCGCGCAGCCGCGGACGCAATGGACGACGCTCTTTGAAATGGAGTTGGGGGGAGAGAGTAACGGCGTCGGCTATGACGGTCTTTTCGGTAGTATTGCGCCACTCACTCACCGTGATTGACCTGATTCCCTCCCACTCTCCCGTTTGGTTTTGTTTTATTCTCTTTTGCCTACCACATTCGTCACCTTTTGAGAGTTTGGTCTTTCCATTTCCAACTCTATTCCATTTAAAGAAAAACAAGTGCGAACTCGACTTACAATCATTGAACCTATCCTCTGTCTCGGGCCTTCATCAACACTCTGCGCTGATGATGTTGGTGAGTCATTCCGTCCAGCATTTCCCTCTGGTCGTCTTGTATTTTTCTTTTTTATTTAAAAAGCTCCGGAAGAAAAAAGAAAAGGGGGGAGCTAGTTGAAGGATCGCACTCGTTCCATGTCCCTTAAGCCCGCGCACTCCCGATTCCGGCAGCGAATACACACACCCAGTTCTCTTCTTGTGTGTGTGTGTGTGTGTGCGTGTCTCCCCTCCTCTCAAGCAAGGAGGGGAGGGTTACAGAGGGGTGGCAAAAATCAATAAGAACGCCTCTGTCCGCTTCTCTCTCTCTCTAGTTCTCTTCCGAGGTCCGCCTTTCGTTACCTTTTGTACAAAAATGGAACTCCGCACTGAAGCTTAGAATACATAATGCAGTGACCGTAGGAGCGCTCTGCTAGTTTGTTTAGCGTTTCAAAATGATATTTTTTTGTCTTCTTCTTCTTCTCTACTCCGATCTTGAACTGACGTTTTCGATTAAATTTCGAGGCCCCCCTCTCTCTTGAAATGTGTTTTCATTTTCTTATTTGAATTTTCCCAAAGGTATGAAGCGTAATTCTGACGGTGAGACAGGGCCGGCGGCCAAACGCCTCCGCCCCATGGGCGACACGGAACTTCGTCTACTCGTTTACAGCAAGGTAAATATGGCTCTCCCCTAGAAAATTGAATTTTATTTTTTTAATCCGTTTACCCGTCGTGCTCCCAGGTTGCCGGGTCCATCATCGGCAAAGGTGGTAGCAACATCTCCAAGCTGCGCACCGAGGTGAGTTAAAACTCCTCCAATTGCCATACAAAAAATTTTTTAGTTCTTCACTCTCAGCAGCGCAGACACTTGTTTCTTTCTTTTATTTGTTGTATTTGATTGCGAATCGTTGATCGTTTGCCGGCTAGTCTTCTATCGACATTCTCGTAATTCCATTTCCGTTTTTTAAAATTGGTTTAAAATGAAAAGATGTTGTTAATAACCTAAGCAATCGACTGTTAGTAGAAGTAGTAGTAGTAGTTCATCGGGTTAATGGGGAATAGTCATTACGTGGGGAGTTATCGACCGTGGCAGGGCGTAACCGCCACTCGGCATCACGCGATATCTTTACCGTCCTTTGCCGCTCTGGAAAACGAACCAACTATTTCATTTTTTTTTCTCTCTCTCTGTCTCTCCTTTCTCTCTCCCCCCATGTCCCCCTTGACTTCATGTTGTTGTCGGAAAAGTAGTAATAGCGGGTAGTAGGTTTTTTTAATCAAAGTTTCCCTCTCACACACGTCAGTAATGTCATTCCACCATCAGGCGAGTTGATGAAGTGGCGGGTGGTTGTTTACCTCGCGGTTTAAAATCGTCCTTCGTAGATGAAATTGACTTTTTTTTTGAAATCTTTCGACTTTTAATATGCCGAGCAAAGAGTGGGGGGTGGTGAGTTTGTTTTCCATTATGGGCCAGTCAGATTGATGAAAAAAGTATTTTCGGGGAATTTATTGTCCGTTGCATTCGAGAGTCTTGTTTGTCTGTGTTTGTTTGACTGCGCCGCATATTTGTCGAGTGATTTAGACGGAATTAGATTTTTGTGTAAACCAGTAGAGAGAAGCGACTTGGGTGGGAGGAGGAAAAAGGAAAGAAGGAAACAAAACTTTTTCCTTTTTTTTGGACTTTCTGATAAGAAAAGCTGGCCACTGCGCAAAATATAACAAGTAACACACGGCCCTCTTCTTCAGTAAAGAAAAAAAATATAAAGCTGAGTCAATAAAAAGATTCTTTTTTTCTTTGCCGCAGTGAGTTTCCTTTTTTTCCTTTCTCCCCCGGAAATGGAACATGATGAAATGCGTGCCCCGAGTACTTAATTATAATTTATTGTACGTTCTAAAAGATTAGATGATAGTTGAAGGACAAATGCGAGTCACTTAATAAGAAATGGGGGGAGGAGGCAATGGCAACGAAGTAGGAAGTGTGTGCATTTCTTTTTCAATTGGAATTCGTGTGTGTGGCGTTATTTTCTTTTTTTCTATTTTTATTATTATCTTTTTCATTATTATTATTATTCTGCTGCTGCTGCTGCTGTTGAGTGGTGAATGATGTCTTGTCAAAATTTGTTGTTTCTCATCCGCGTGATTTTTTTTTCTCTTCTCTCTCTCTCTCGCTCGATCGCTCGTTCGCCCTTCTCCGCTCACTCTCTCCGCCAACAAAAAAATCCGCCTGATTCCGTCCCGGTCCTTGTCCGCCCAACAAATCGAAATGCGCGCGCGCGGAATGCCTTAACCGAAAAAAAAAAAATGTTTTAAAAACAAAAAAAAAAAAAACGTGCGGCACACAAAAAAAAAAACTCTCCGGGTCTTCCAAACTCCACCTCCGCCAAAATATATTTATTAAAACACACAAAAAAAAAATCAAATGAAACATAACCGGATGGTTTCTTTGTCCCAATTGGGTTCCCGAAAAAAAAAATACTAAAAAACGAAAATTCGAAATTGTGTTGCCACGAAACATAACGAAAAATCCACCATTCCACAGAACCACGCCACTATATTACTTCCCGATTGCCCAGGCCCAGAAAGGTAAATTTTCGCCACCAAAAAAAAAAGAAAAAAAAAAGAAAAACTTTATTAAACTCAATTTTTTTCTTGTAAGAAAAACAACATTTATAATTCCGCCTTGATTTCTTTTAAGATTTTAAAAGAAAAGGAAAGTTCTTGATGATTTGTATTTTATTTTTTTATATAATTCAATGTGAAATCTCTTTGTCCTCCGTTTGTTATATTTCATCCTATTTTTTTCCTCCTCTTCTTCGCCCTCGTCTCAATCCACCTGGTCTTCCTCCACCTTGACCGTTGGCGCCACAAGCCAAAAAAAAAGATGCAAAACCTTTGAAATTGCCGAATCAAATTTGCTGTTGTTTTTATCAAAATTTCCGAAACATTTAATATTTTCTTTTCTCCTTAAAAAACAAAACAATAATGTAGTCCTCCGATATCCAGTTTTATTTTCTTTAAATTGTTATTTGAAATTCTGAATTTATTACTGTCTCTATCCCTCACGTCTCTCTCTGAAGCTCTCTTTCTCTCGGGGACTCGGGTGCCGCAAAAGACATTTTTTTTTCTTCTAGTAGTTTTCGTTGTAGAGTAGTAAAAACATTTAAAAAAAAAGATCTTTTAAAAAATTGCAAGAGAAAAAAAAATAAGACTTTCGTCTGGTCTCATTTCCATATGACAACACAAAAGACGGAGGAATCGACGACTATACCACCATCCTCTTCATTCTTTCTCTCCCCCTTTTTGCTGTGTGTCTTTTTTATTTTCTTTTTTACTTCGTTTCACATACTAACCCGGTTTTTGCATGTCCCTTGTCTTTCATTTTGATTTGGCTGTCTCCTATTTCTTCTACTCCACCACCACCACCGAACACACAATCCACACATATCTCCCCCTTATCCACCAGAAAGAAAATTGTGTGCGTTTGTTGTATGTGCCTTTTGTTTCCTTTTTCGTTGATTATCTCCTTCTCTTTGCCCCCTCTCCCATCCCCTGTTTTACTTTTTCTTTCTGTTATCGTTTTTTTTTTAAATTATTATTATTATTTATTTCGATCGATCAAGAGAAACATTTGATAGACAAAACAGACAAAAAAGAGAAAATTGATATAAATCGATAAGAAATGTATAGACTAGACAATCTTTGCCAGACTGGATGACTGATTTGTCTTTTCTTTGTTATCCCCACCACCCATCCTCCCACTCTCGACCTTTTGAAACATCCACCAGGATCCTGACAATCCAGGGCAATTTGGACGCAGTCATCAATGTTCTGCAGAACGTTCTGCCATCGCTCGAAGAGGTACCGACCCCGTTTTTTTGTCCGCCTCATTTTGTTCTGTCCTCTTTTTTTGTTTTCGAATGCCATTGATTTTTACAACTCAAGGTTTCCAAGATTCGAGGAGAACGGACTGGACGCGTTGGCGACTCGGATGCCCGTCTCTTGGTTCACCAGAGCCAAATTGGTTGCATTATCGGACGCGGTGGAGCCAAAGTGAAAGAACTCCGTGAGGTATTTGACTTTTTTATTTATTTATTTTTTTCTTATCGATAAAAAACACGTTTGATTGATGAAGAATTGTTTGTTCTGTTTTTGTAGCGACAATGCGACTCGTTTGTTTTTTTGTTGACGACTGCAACTTGTTTTGCGGAAAACTTGCGTCAGCATAAATTTCACCTAAAATGGGTTGACGAATGGAGTCCACGATAAAGAGGGCTCGACAGATGCGTCCCCCACTCGTCTGGCAGGTGGTGGTAGTAGTGGCGGTGTTTATTGAATTAACAGAAACGGCTGGTCGGGTTTTTTTTTTACTTCTAGACTTATGCAGATCGTGCATAAAAGTGTACGTTTTTATGGGCCACCCTGCTGCGGATTTGATCGCTTAGATATTCAAAACTAGTGGCGATTTAAAAGTATAAAGGCCGACTGGACTTTTTTTTAAACGGAAGTTGAATTGTTTTTTACATGTTTACACTGCAGAACGCAATTCTTTCACTGGAAAACCAAATCCAGAGAAATAATTCAAAGGGGGTCATGTGTTTTTTTTTTTCGTTTACTAGGAAAGCCGGAAAAGGTGGGGGTTTGGACAGGTGCGAGATGTTGAAATGGGACAGATAGTAGGAGAAGGAAGGGGGGACGGAAGAAGGGAAAAAGAAAGGCGAATGTTACACAGTCATGGAAAATGGGGGTTAAAGAGAGTGGATAGACAGACTGTAAAAAGAGCAGCTGCCAACTAGACCCACGTCTACCAGTGTAGGGTTTTTTTTTTTTTTTTTGTTATTCTACTTTAGTGAACCAAAGGTGCTCGTTGTCGCACAAGTGGTTCAGTCGTCGAGTTGCAGTCGCCCAGTTGTGTCGCATCCATTTCAATGTCTTCTTTTGATTTGTTTGATTCGACAGTCTACTGGAACGAGGATCACGGTCTACTCTGTCTGCTGTCCCAGGAGCACTGATCGCATCGTCCAGATCCTGGGCAAGCCCAGTGATTGTGGCGAATGCATCAAGCAGATCATTGCGCTCGTCAAGGAGGTAATTTAAATCTACAATTTACTTGATCCAACCACAGGTGGTTTTAATGATTTTACTTTGAAATTTTAGTCGCAAGTGAAGGGACCAATTGACCAGTACAATCCGTACAATTATGACGAGTCGTTCGCCCAGGAGTACGGCGGTTACGGCGAAGGTGGCGTGCTGGTTGGCATGGGAGCCGGTGGTGGTGGTGGTGGCATGCGCAATCCGGGCGGTCCTCGGGGTCCCGAAAGGGAGCTGAAGATTCCGACTTTGGTTCGTGACGTACCGCGTCCCCTCTCGCCGCCCAGGCATCGCTACAGGGCCGGCAGTTATGAACGTGACTTGCCACCGCCGTCGCTGATGGGTGTCGGCCAGCCCGTCCGTGGTGGACCTGGCGGGTATGTGTGCCATCATAAATTTCAATTCGTCCGTCGTTCGCAGCTTGTAACTCATTCCTTTCTCTTTCTCTCGCCCACCTCTCGCGCATTTCAGGATGTACCATGACGAACGGATTTTCCGTGAAGACGATCGCGGCCATACTGAAACTACCCAAGTTTCCATTCCGAAAGACGTGAGTTGTTGCATTTCTTTTTGAATTTTTTTCCATCGGAAAATTTAAAAAAAATAAGATCTTGAGGAGACACATTTTTTAAACAACTTTTGTGGTTTTTTGGTGGGTTCCAGTTGGCTGGTGCGATTATCGGCAAGGGCGGAGCTCGGATCCGTAAAATCCGCGGCGACTCTGGCGCCAGCATCACCATTGACGAGCCTCGCCCGGGCTCCACTGAACGGATCATCACCATTTCCGGCTCGTCGCATCAGATATGGAAGGCGCAATATCTACTGCAACAGAGGTGTGTACATGTTTCACCTGGGTTTTATGGACCGTCATCTGGCACGGCTTTAACCACTCTACAATCATTATCGCTCCACTATTGCTAACAGCTTTGTTTTGTTCTTTACCTAACTGGCGGTAGTAGTGGTGGTAGAGCACAAGACGTAAAAAATATTAAAAAAAAAGTGATTGTGCATTATTATTTGGTGTCTCGGCCTCCGGCTGTTGTGGTATGGAAGACTAGTGATTTTGTTGTTCGGCATAAAGACCGGTAACAAAAAATCTCTAGTTCACCTACCAAGGCAGTTGCATTCTTCACCGGGCGACGGCTTTACCCATTTTATTATTATTGTTATGATTACTACTGTCCGTCCAGTTGTGTTTCTCACTCGATTGTTTCTTAATGTCTCTCTTATCCTTTTTTTTCCCGTCCAGTGTCCGCGAGAACAGCCAAGGAAAAGGTGGTTTCTGATGAGGAAGGAAAAAATGAAGAATTCAAAGACAACTGACTGGCAAAGGAAGACATTTGATTCTTAAAAAAACTAAATTCAAAAAAGGAATAAAATTCAAAGGCATTTTCGACTCTGTTTGGACAACCTTTCTCCACCCAACCAGCACCAACACCACCCAACCGGCACTTCTTGTTATGGATGATGTAACACACACACACACCTCTTCAACATAAAAAAAAATCAACCCCCCTTCTCCCATTCATCCCCCCATAATTAATTTTCACGTGTAATTGTAATCAGAAAAACAAAAAATAATTCGCAACACCATGTGGAACCATTTTCTTACCCGAATATGATTGACTTTGTGTATCATGTGTGTGTTTGTGGCCTCTTGATTTTTTTGCGTGTTTTAAAAAATTCGCCAAAATATTTTCAAACTTTTTTTTAATTGATTCGGAAGACAGGCAAGACACTAAAAATAAAATCGACCCAAGAGAAATCATTTACAAAAGCAGAAAGTTAACAGGAACTTATTTTCGTTTCAATCACAAATTGTTCAAATTACAATCTGAGAAGACGCGGGACATTCACTTATTTGTTCTTGTTTGAATTTTGTTTTCTTTTTCAATTTGTTTGTTTCCGTGTCTTATTCATGTCCGATCCAAGACCATCTTCAAACAACCCACCAAACCAAATTTCCTCCCGACCGCCCGCCACCCCGTTTTTACGTGTACACATTCGGTCCCTGTTGCCGTATGCTTTTTAATTCTTTTGTGTACGGAACTCGCCGTTGTTGCCAACTTCATAATACATTTCACATTTTTGGGGGCTCAAATTCATTTCAATTACGATGGAAATAGAGATTTTCAGTTGGAAAGTCTTTCCAGTTGCAAATATTATGCTCTGGATTGTTAATTACTTCATTGGCTGGTTAGCCGCCACTTTTACTTTTTTCATTTCCTCGACTAAATAAACGTCACATCTTTTGAATTCCACCAAAATGCGTACGTAGTAGTGGTGCACGTACCTTTTGGTAAAGAGAAGAAGGAGAGCTTGGCTATTTTTGGCGTTTGGGGGGGAGGGGGGCCGGCGCGGCCGCACGGAATTCCGGTCATCCTCTCTCCTCTTCTTCCTTCTATTTTACACGTAGGCAACTCTTTGACGCTTCTAACTGGAGTGGATGTAGCTGCTGCTGCTGCTGGTATAGCCAGCGCGCACGTGGACGACATGTACACATATACACATCTCACTCGCTTCTCTCGTTCGGACGGACGGACGGACGGGAATAGCTTCGCAAAGCCGCGCTCCATCTTGTCCACTCTGGAAACGAGTTGCACCTGGAGGTTTTCGAGTGTGTAGAAAGTCTTGTCTTGTTGATAAATACTTCCCCCTTACCCATCGCTCCTTGTGTGTTTTTTCTCACTCTAATAGAAGGCGATTTGAAAAAGGAAAAAGGAAGCGTCGCAGTTTTGAGATGGGCCGGCCAACGATAGTCAGCTGCACTGCTCCGTCTTCCCGGCGACAACAAGTCAACATTCTGCTGCTGCTGGGCGCCGCGTTGTTGACGTTAGGACTGGAGGAACTCTGAAAAGTCACGACTTTTCCCGTCTCTCTTTTAAAAAGAAGAAAGAATGCCTTGTCAAAGCAATCGATTTTCAATGATGATGATGATGGTCTTTTGGCCCGGCGTCGATGCGGCCAAGCCCTCTCATCATCTTCATCTTCTCCTCCGGTTCTCCTCCACACACCAATTGATCGATGAGCGCAGCAGTCCCGCTGAAGCAAAAGCAACGCCCGCGTGAAAAAGCGTAATGATCAAGTCATCAAAAAGGAGAGCCCACACACACACAATAAGCCACAGCAGCAGCTACTTTGATTTATTTTCTTACGCCGAGAGCCGTCCAGCAGCAGCAGGAGCGAAGAAGAAGAGCGAACAACAACAACATCCCAAAAGGCTTCAGGGGGGAGAGATCCGGCTGAGTACGGCGCATCCGCAACTGTCCGCGCGGCGTCCCGGAACGGACGGCTAAGTGTTCACCCGAGGCGAGCTGTTTCCTCCCGCTCTCACCAGATTTATGACTGGACACGTATGTTGTGTTGTTTCTCTTTTTATTATTTATTTCTCTGAAATTATTTCATTTTCTTTTTTTTTACAATATCTGACGGATAGTGTTTTCACATTTGTTTGACAAAAGTGAAGCAATTATTCAATTTGCCAAGATCCTTTTCTGATTGATTCATTCGATAATTTGTTTATGACATTTTATGCTGTCGTTGATTTGAGGTTGTGGAATGTCCCAGTAGAAATTGACGTTTTCTCTGGTACGAAATACATTTGCGTCTCTGGGTGTTTTTTCCCGATCCTGCTGGAACTGCTTAGCATCCGTCAAGACGATGGTGTTATTGACCTACATCAGGACTTCCCAAGTCCCGTCGACGTGCGGTTTCGCCACCACCACCACAACGCGTATTGACGCACGATCTATACGGTATGCGCTGCTGGCTTTGGGTTTTGTTGTTTCTCATCTGCATATCGCTCCTTTTTTTAGATTGTTTCATGTCATTTATTATACACAAATAACACGACTAGCTCTGGTCTGTTTCGTGTATAGACGCGAGTCTATTTTGGATACTCTTATCAATGGGCTCGGAAACTCGTTTTCTCTCCAACGCGGAGAATTTCCCCATCAGTTTGCGATGAATGAAACCAGAAATCGATCGAGCGGATTGTGTGGGTGAAAATTTCCTCTCTTTTTTTCAATTGGAAAGTCGTTTGAAAATAAATAAAAGGAACGAGCTGTTGAACGAAAGGGAGGGAAAAAAGAAGAAGAAGAAGAAGCCGGTGAAATGGGCCGCAACATAAATGTTTGAGAGAGTTCTGGGTCCCTATAAATCAGTTGACACCGTCGTCGGTGCAAACGTCGACTAACTCTGAAGAGCTATCATAACACTAAAACTATCAGAAAATATGAGTCCTGACAATCTGAGAAGTCGTTAAGTTCTACGCTACGAAAATATTCGACCGTAGTAATAGTAGTAGTAGTAGTGTGCAATAATAATCATCCTTCATCTTCGAGACCCGAGTGACGTAACGTTAAGAAAAACCAACCGACATCCGCCAACATTTGAAAGCGAAGTGGCAACGCCGCCGCCATCGAAAAAAGGCTACCCTTCCCCACAGGAGAGGGAGGGAAACGTCAGTCAGTAGTCCCGAGAACTCACGAGAGTTTGTGTGTGTGTACAGTGAATGTGTGTGTATATGCTGGCAGTGAAGAACCCTTCCTTCATTTTTAGATTTTCTTCTTTTTTTTTCTCGAATCGACGTTGTTTTCCCTCTTGTTTGTTATTTTCTCTCTTTTAACTGGATCGACGAGGCCGATGACGTTTTAATGGAGGTCTCGTCTGCAAGGCTGGGTGCAAGTGTGTGGCCTTAAAGAACGCACATGGGCCACATCATCACCAACAGGTTGGGATTGCACAAAGTTTCGGAGGAAAAACGCGAAAACTTGCAAGCAGCGGGCGTTGCCTAGTGCCTTAGCCATTGTGTCTGCAGCCATTCCAGCCAAAAACACTTGCCTCTCTGCCGGACTCGATTGGCTGTCCTTTTCTCATGGCCAAAACACTTTTGACAGGATACCCCAGCTATGACAGCCCATCTTCTCTCTCAGTTGGTAAGTCATTCTTGTGTCAGAAAGCCACC
The DNA here is from genome assembly GCF_021134715.1 of Daphnia pulex. Lineage (NCBI taxonomy): Eukaryota > Metazoa > Arthropoda > Branchiopoda > Diplostraca > Daphniidae > Daphnia > Daphnia pulex. The sequence goes on from NC_060022.1 coordinate 5,016,174, forward strand.
ACTTTGATTCCCCGTTGTTCATCTAGTGTGAGATTCCAGGAAAGCTTGTATAATCACACATTAGTCAGCTCGTGCAGACTTCTGGTCTTTTATTGGTTCACAGTCTGGGGCCAGCCCGGAAACTAGTGAATGGCTGGCATCGAAACCCAGCTGTACTCAGGCCACTAGTGTTGTGCGTGTTTCTTTCCTCTCCCTTGTTGACATTTTTCAATGATCTGGGAAACCGGTGGCAATGCTTGGTCGCTCAAGTGTCCAGAAACTGCAATGTGCTCTCACTCATCGGTCCACACACACACACACACACACATATGGCTGCAGCAAACTCACCTTGCTCAAGTCTTCCTGTAGGCAGAGGCATTTCATACGAACGCAAACGCCGAGCGGCAGAAGCCACATGCCTTTTTTATTTTTTTCTAGGCAGGTGTAATGATCCGTTCGCCCCGGATGAGCACAACTGCGTGTCCGAGTCTAAAAACCTGTGTCTGAGAGAAGAAGAAGAAGAAGAAGAGTTGTTTCTCAAACGGGAGCCGCGTCTGCATTTCGGCAACTGCTGTCGTCGACAAGTTGCCTTGCACGCGATTCTCCCGACAAAAAAGAAAGAAATATCCCGAAGAAGAAGAAAAAAGAAAATGAAAAAAAAAGATGAGAGATGGAAGAGAAGTGGTGAGTTTATTGTTGTTGGCCTTGAGACGTAAGCATTGGCTGGAGCCAGGCAAAACATCTTGCACGAGTATAAAGCTACACCAGCCTTTTCTAAAGAGGCTGCTGCCATTTCTTCTTAGCTTTTTTTAAGGGGAGGGGGGGGGGTGGTTATGTCTTAACTGTAGTGAAAAAGTTGGGCGAGAGAAAAAACAGCCGGGCGAAGAAGAAGAAGAAAAACAGGTAAATAATAACAAACTTTTTTCCTTCTTCTTCTCACCCGGCCAGTGAGATGAACGGAACGTTTCATCATCGAATATAGAAAGAGAAATGTGTCGTGGGCGTGTGTTCCAGCCGGCCGGTTTTTCTCTCTTCTCTTAATCTTTTCCATCTTGATGTGTAACGTGTTGAATACTTTTCCGGCTATTTTTTCTTCATTCCTTTATTTTGTTTTTGTCTGTTCTCTCTCTCTCCCTCTGCCGAAAAAGTTCATTTGGGATCGAAACCGTTAGCGCGTGGGTACCATAGTTGTGACGGCTGCTGTAGCCATATCTTTTGTGTAACGAGAAAAAAAGGGAATAAAGATGTGAGAATATGCGACGGAGCGCAAGAAGAAGAAGAAGGAAAACGGTCCAGCTTGGTGTGTAGCCCCGGCCAGCCAGACTCCTCTCTCCGTCTTTCTCGGCCAACTGTTGCGCCTGTCGAAGAAAATCACGGTCACCTCTGTCTCTCTCTCTCTCGCGGGGGGCTAAAAGAGTTTTGTCAGCCAACACCTGGTGTTAGACCGCAGTTCTTTTTCTTTTTAAAACGAAAAAAGAAAGAAAATTAAATTCTCTTTCTGCGTCTTAACAAACGAGCCACACTCCATCAAACACCGGAGCCAAAGCAGCAAGTTCCCGTGGGTTGTCCATTGTTTCTTTGGTAGCCGGCCAAACGAATGGCCTTTACTTCGAAATAATTTAAAAGAAAAAAAAAATCTTCTTTTACATTAATTCAATCGAATCTTGTTTAATAGAAGAAAATCATCGCTGTAAATTAAAAAAAAAAATTGATTTTTCCAAAAAATCCCCTCAACAAAAAAAGAAGATGAAACTAAAAACAAAAGAACGTCGTTTGGAACACCTGACTAGTTTCTGGCCGTTGGTTCGAACGGCTTGAGCGTGACGGGACCGTGTGTTGTACCTCTGCCCGAGTTGGTTGGTTGCGTTTTCCCCTCTCTTTTTTTTACTTCTTCTTCCATTGCGGAGTTTTTTGGTTTTTTGCTCCGGCTGTCGGAACTTGATGCTGACGAGATGTGACGCCGTAACCGCCCAGGCTGCGGCTATGATAACCTACAACAGTTGCAGGAGCAGCTAGAGACGAAGGATCTTTTAATTGGGCACGCGTCTGGTCCCGTGCCAACGGGACTCGGGGGGTCTCTCTTGTGTCTTGGGAGTGGGGGGGGGAGTGGAAGTTATAGAAGGAGCCGGTTGTTTCTCCCACCGCCAAGTCGTTCCATATATTTCCAAGTGAAGCATTCTTCTTCTTCTTCTTTCTTTTTGGACCCTTTTCATCCAATTGTCCATATCGGCTGCTGCTGCTGTACTAGTGGAAATATCCGGTTCTTGTTTGACTACCAAATTCAATCAGGATTTCCAAGGGGACACAAATTCAATTGCCACAGTTGGCTGAGCGTGAAATGAGATCGGTCGTCTTACCGTTGCTGGGCGTCTCTCGTCCTGTCTGTGTACTGAATTTGTTTTTTGTCTTTTTGTTCTTTTCTCTTCTTATCCACACAGCGAAGGTTATCGCACGAAAGTTTGAAACGCCGATGACAACAACGTGTGTTTGTTTCTGTTGTTGCGCCCCATCTCAGAGCGGGTGGTCCTCCTCTTGTGTGTCTATTATTTCTACCGATGGAGATGTTTTGTCAGTCAACCCCCCGGCTCATGCCCATCACACCCAGCACGAACGTTGTCTTCGAAGACATTAGCGCGGTTAATTGGCTGTGCGGAGGAGCTCCTGTGTGTGCGTTATGAGTCGTTTTCTCCTCTTCTTCTTTTTCTTCTTCGTGTTGTTGTTGTTGTTGTTACCGCTCCCGATTTGCCAGTGTGTAGCCATTGTTAGTGCGTGTGTGGGTTCGAGGCTCTGAATTTTTCCTTTTTTTCTTCTTCTCAAGAGGCTGAGATCCTCGTGACGCGCATGACTGGACTTGGCGTCGTCGGCGGCCTCCCCTTTTGGCCGGCGCGAGGCTGATCCGCCAAAGAATCTCTTTAGTGTTGGACGAGCCTCTGGGCCGGACGCAGCCGTTTGACTCCTCGTTCAAAGACGACGACCCCCCAAAGTGTCTCTCTTCTTTCTTGTTTCTTTCTTGTTTCTTGTTTCTTTTTATTTCGACTCGGATGTGCAATCCGGTCGATGGACGCAGGCCGATGGCAAGAATTTCTCTTTGGACGCGCCCGGGTGGCGGGCGGTATAAATAAGATGTGGAATCCGCCTACTCGTGCTCTTTGCATCAGCCGGACGGGACGACGCAACTCGCTCACCTCTGTGCCGTGCAGCAGCAACAACAACAAGGGCAAAGTGCCGCGGCTGCTGTTGTACGTGTTGTTGTTGTGTTGTTGTCGGTGAGTGTCGTCGGGTGGGCCCAACAACTTACGCACGGCTTGTGTGTAGTGTGTTGTGTAGTGTGTGTGTGTGTACTATTATCCAACTGCGCTCTCGTCCCCTGGACTCTCGACAGAGACAGAAAAGATAAAGCGGGGGCTAAAAATAATCCGCATTGCCGGAATAGTATCGACCTCTTGTTCTCCTTGTGTCTGCCACGACGACAACGACGGCGACGTGGAATTATCAAAAAGACAATTGGATGCTCCTCTCCCTCCCTCTCTCTCTCTCTTCCTTCTTATTTCATCCGCAAAAGTCGACCCACATTCGCCCACCTCCCAACTGACGTCTAAATTCGCCAGTGGGCGCCTGATGGTCAACAACAACATCCCGTCTCCTTCAATTTTTCTTGATTGTTCAGAAAACGTAAGTTGCTCAACTCTTGTGTGTCTGTGGTCTCTGTGTGTGGTCTCTGGTGATTGGGTTCGAGAGATTGAGAGAGAGGCCAACACAACCAATCGGGATGGCCCGGATAATGTCGTAAGAAAAGAGTTGACGCGTCGTGCAACCAACTCGTTGATGGATCACTTTTGTATTTTGGCCAACAAGTCATTTCGCCAACGTGGTTTCGCTGCTGCCCTGACTGGATGCTCCTCTCGCGCGCACGGGAGAGGGGGGGGGGGAATTGCATCGCATTCCGGAATTTGCGTCTGAAAAAATTGTCATCTTCTTGGCTGACGGATGCCCAAGCCCAAGCCAACATTCATCAAAGCCGGAAGAAAAAGTAACAACAACAACAGCAGCGGAGGAAGAAAAAAAGAAAAATAGGTCCCCCCACCCACCCACTAAAAATAAGACAAAAAGGAAAAACAAACCAAAACCAACAGCAGACAATAGAGACGTCCATTTTTTTTGGGGGGGGGGATAATGTGTGAAAGACAAAAAGGGGAACACGGGCAGAGACGGACACGAGAGAAAACAAAAACACACACAAACAGTTATACAACTGGACCCAACTGGGCAGGACGTTCATTGAATCTTATCTCTCGCTCACGCGTTCACGCCTTGTTATGACCAGCCGCCGACGGTGACAGATGGCTGACCGGAAATTTCAAATGATAAAATAATTGACAAAATAAAAAAAGTAGATTTTTGATATTTTTCATTATTTTTTCATTCCGCTTGACGGAATCGAGGAGAGAAGATGAGAGAAAAGAAAAAGAAAAAATCCCGTTACTAAAAATTCTGAAACGGTATTGATTATTTCGTGGATTGACCGTTCATTTTTCTCCGTTGGAATTATGTTCCGAGTTTCAATGTCAGCCATTCTTGTCTTGATGGGAATATGACGTAAAACTCGTTTTTTATTTGATTTCTTTTTTAAACATGTGTAATTGATTTGTCTATTTTATTGTTTGTTTCTTTCTTGTCTTTTTCCTTTGATCAGGTTTTAGATAGTTGCATTTCGTTGGAAACGGGTCGGACTCCGGCTGCCGGATCGTCTTTCTGTCGGTTCAAGCCGAACTGAAAGAGCTGGATTTATGCGGCTGGATTCTGTGGACGCGTGATGAAGTTACGTCACCAGCGTCGACATCATCATCTTCATCATGGAACCAGAATCGCGATACATTGTACAGGTAATAAACTACTTTCTTCTTCTCATCTCCTCTGAATTATTCAAACCTTTTCCTCGTGACCGGCAATGGCTGGGGAGAAAGTATGTGTGTGTGTGTAGATTTGTTACATACGAGTGCAGCAGCAGCAGCAGCAGCCGGCCCGGAATAAAGTCGAAACCCGGAAAAAGAAAAAAAACAAAGTTGACACTTTGTCTGTCTGTAGTGAGGAAACTTGTTTCCCCTCCCTCCCGTGCCATAAGTCTCTCTCGATGATGATGCGTGTCGAGGAAATGTTATGTTCACTCGTTGTCATGTTCTTGACATCTTGCCCGCACCTCTCCCCCGACCGACGCAACTCCGTTGTTGGTCATTGGCGCCCGTCTCCGTGACGGATGGAGCCATTTATTTCTTGCGTGCAACAGCTGGAACATAGTGACGCGTGTATGACCCAAACGCACAAACGGAAACGTGAATTTCTGATTGACCACCGCCGCCGACGCTCGTTTTCCTCCGTCTGGGCCCTTTTTTGAGTATTTCCATTTTAATTTTGGTTTTTTGTTTCTTTTTTTTTCCCATTTTTGGAACGCAGGTGTTTGTGGGCGCCCTGTCGCCCGAATTCGAGGCCTTATCGATCGAAGCCCTCAAGGGCACGACGGCCGACGAGATGGTCTGCTGCATCGTCGACAAGCTGCAGCTTCCCCTGCCCGTCGAATCTTATGAGCTGGCCGAAGTGGTGGGCAATGCCGTCGGACAGGAGTGCAAGGAGAGGAGACTGGCCTCTCACGAACTGCCGGTCGCCCTTATGCTCCTCTGGCCCAAAGTCTCGTCGCCGGCCCAGGAGACCGCCTCCGCCCTGGCCGCACTGGCCGCCCACCGCAAGCTTCTCCAGCGATCCATTTCCAGGTAAAACTGCGCCAAATGAAATAATTTGAATAAATCGATTGGCCTTCAATCTTTTAATCCTTCCACTCATCAATCAGGACGCTGGAAAGTCGTCCGATCGAAGAGGAAGGAGCCGATTCCGGGGCCGTGGCGCCGGATGACTCGCAGCAGTCCGAGTATCGGTTTTACCTGCGCGAGAAGCTCAACGACACGGTGTGGTCGGAGGCGCTGAACGCGGACCCGCAAGTGATCCGGGACTACTTTTACCGGTTCCTGTACCAGCCGCGGGATCGCGAATACCCCGACCTGTGCCAGTTGCCCGACTTGAACGAGGAGACTCTGATGGACAACCTGCGGGCCCGCTTCCAGGCCGGCCACATCTACACCTACGTCGGCTCGATCCTAATCGCCGTCAACCCTTTCAAGTTCTACCCGATTTACAACCCCAAGTACGTCAAACTCTACCAGAACCGGCGGCTGGGCGAGTTGCCTCCGCACATTTTCGCCGTCGCCGACGCCGCCTACAACGCCATGATGCGCGATCGGAAACCCCAGTGCATCGTCATCAGCGGTAATGATCCTGGCCAAGTTATCTCTTTTCTAGAATTGGTTGTTGTCGTCCCGAAATGGGATTTCTAATATTTCTAAATCTCGTGGAATTCGGCTAATGGATTCCTTATCCGTTTTCGTTTTCTTTTTTTCCCGTTTCGGTATTGTTCACTTGATTGTTGTTGTTGTTGTTCACCGAAAAACGCGATAGGTGAATCCGGTTCGGGCAAGACGGAGTCGACCAACTTCCTGCTGCACCACTTGACGGCCTTATCGCAAAAGGGAAGCCAAGGCTGCGGCGTAGAGCAGACCATACTCAGCGCCGGGCCCGTCCTTGAAGTAAGAAGTCCCGTCAATTTTTCTTTCTCTCTATTTTTGATTGGATTGGATTGGAGATTTGTTTTTTTTCCGTCTTCTTCTGACATGTCGTCGAATTGATTTTTTCGGACAACTCAAGGGGGGAAATTTCCTTTTTTTTTTACTTGTAAACCGTTTTAAAATCATCAACGCCAATTAGTTAGCTATTTCTGACTGGAATGGATGTCGGGGTCCAGTAGTATATACCCCCCCCCCTGGTACTGGGCGTCGAAAAAAAAAATAAAGTGCCCAGCGTCGAACTCTGGAACGGGCCTCTCTTTTTTCTCCCAGGAGAAAAATTCCAGGAGCCCAGTCGAAGCACTTTGGCATGAATTCTTACACCTTGCGTCTGGGGGATGACGACCGGACTGAACGACACGCTCGCAAACGGCCCCTCTCAACCTCCACACCCTATTTTGGAATGTAAATGACGGGTTGAACGTCTTGATGTTATGACCTGGTTTTTATTTTATTTTTTTTTTTTATTTTTAAAAGAAAGAAAAAGAAACGGGCGAGTTTGCTCGGGGGACTGGAACAGCAGTGACAATTGAATGCCAGAAAATGAAACAGACGCAGAAGACGGACGGGGGGGGGGGGGAATAAAAGGCTCTCCACTTGTCACTGTCCTTTTTCTCTCTCTTTTTTTTTATGTTTGTGGAGATTGTTTGATTAAAAAAGACTGGGCTAAAATATGCGGATCAATGGATTGCATTGCACGATCACGAGTTGCCCTACAAAGCGCAAACTGGATCCCGGCACGAATTCTTCCAGAGAGGACAGCTAGGGGAGTTGGGAGTTTAATTCTTTGCGCCTTCCATCCTCTCGACTCTTGTATCGATTGTGACATCGGTCATTGTGGCAGCAGCAGCAGCCGTTTTCTATTTTATTTTTTATTTTTTTTGACTTTTTTTATTTTTAATTTTTTGTTTCTTGGTGGGCCCCGATGTTTTATCCATTTTGGATTAGATCCAACGTTCCTGAGAGTTTGGAGGGGGAGGGAGGTGGGTGATTGAGGGGCGGGTTTTTCTTCTTCTCGAACGGACGGGGGCAAAAGGAATCTGTCGATCGTTCAGTCACGACCAAATGGACTCTGTCCGACTCCGGCTCAAATTAGACCGTGTGCGACGCGATCGACTTTTGCACTCTTCTCTCTCCCTCTCTCCGTTCGTTCGTTCGTCCGTCCTCCATTTATATATTCCCCCTTTGGTTGTTCTTTCTTACAGCCGCTCATAAACGTTGAAGCGGCGCCATCTTCATTCCTTTTTTGAATTTTTCCCCTTTTTTTCTTTTCGTTTTGTTTTGTTTTTTTTTTTTTACTCTCACTACGGAACGTTTCTTTGTTTTTACATGCCCCTCGTGTGTAGTAGTACCTATTCTAAATGTCTATTTTTGTTGCCTTTTTTTTCTCTTTTTGCCGGCCCTGTCTGCTCCTGTTTTTAGGCTTTTGGCAACGCCAAGACGTCGCACAACAACAACTCTAGCCGCTTCGGCAAGTTTATCCAAGTCAACTATCGCGAGAATGGACAAGTTCACGGGTGATTAATCATGAAACGAAATGACTGAAGCTCTTTTTGGCTTTTGGTTTGTTTGTTTGTTTGGGCCTTTTTGATGATTTTCTCGTTGCGTTTGACAGGGCCCTCGTGCAAAAGTATCTGCTCGAGAAGACGAGGATCTGCTTCCAGGCGAAGAATGAGAGAAACTATCACGTCTTTTATCACTTGCTCGTCGGCTCCTCGGCCCAGGAGAAACAGGCCCTTCATCTGCTACCCCCGGAAGCATATCGATACTTGAATCAGGTAGGAAATGATGAAACTGGATTGGAAAAAATTCGACTGGAATTAAATTTTTTTTTTAAATCCTGCAACAGAGCGACTACCACAACCTGGACGAAGGTGACGAGTGCTACGAGCTGTCCAGGCTCAAACAGTCGATGGAGTTTGTTGGCTTCTGCAGCGAGACCCAGCGGCGCATCTTTTCCGTCCTGTCGGCCGTCCTGCACATCGGCAATCTCGAGTTCCAGCCGAAGAAATCGACGTACAATCACGACGAGTCGGTGACGGTCAAGAATACGGCCGTCGTGGCCACCATTGCCCAGCTGCTGAGAGTCAAGGAAGAGATTCTGCACCAGGCGCTCATCTCCAAACGTGCCAGAGCATCCGGAGAGACGCTCGTCATCAACTACCGTATGCCAGAGGTAAAGAAATATCCGCACGTCCGTCTCGATTTTTTGTTTTCTTTCCAACATTCTTCATCCATTTTTCTTTTTTTCTTTTTGTTATTAAATTTCCGGGGGGCATTCCAGGCGATTGCGGCGCGGGATGCTATGGCCAAATGCCTTTACGGCTCACTGTTTGACTGGATCGTCATGCAACTGAACCATGCCCTGCTGGCCAAGAAAGACGTCGACAAAATGCAGCGGGCCTACTCGATTGGGGTCCTCGACATCTTCGGCTTCGAAGATTTCGGCCACATGAACAGGTGAGACTGAGACTGAGAAGAAAGAGAGATCAGACAGAAAGAGAGAGATTGCCCCTGTCTAGAGGCCGGAACCGCAACCGGAAAAAAAAAGAAAAGAAACGGATTGGCCGACCTAATTCCTCTCGTCGGTTATTGTCTTTATCCGTCACAGTTTCGAGCAGTTCTGCATTAACTACGCCAACGAGCACCTGCAGTACTACTTCAACCAGCACGTTTTCAAGTACGAGCAGGAGGAGTACAAGCGCGAAGGCATCCACTGGGTCAACATCCAGTTTGTCGACAACACGGGCTGTCTCCAGCTCTACGAGTCAAAGCCCAACGGACTCCTTTGCATCCTGGACGATCAGTGCAAGTGAGTCTTTCATCTTTTTTCAAGTTGTGGTGTACGTGACCTGTTGGACGGCCATTGGCCGTTGATTTACCTCCCTGGCCGGCTCACTCGCTTCGACGATTTATGATTGCGCCGGTCCATTTTTATTCTCATTTCTCATTTCTTGTCTTTTCTGTGTCGCCCACGCGCCAGTTTCCCCGGCGCCACCAACGAGACGCTGTTGCAAAAGTTCAACTCAGTCAACAAGGATAACGACTACTACGAAGTGCCACAGAAGCGGGAGGCCGCCTTCATCGTCCGGCACTACGCTGGCAAGGTCAAGTACCAGTCGAACGAATTCCGCGAGAAGAACCTCGACCTGATGAAGGCTGACATCGTCGCCGTCCTCAAGTCCAGCCAGTACGCCTTCGTCCGCGAATTGGTCGGCGGCGATCCCGTCGCCGTCTTCCGCTGGGCCATTTTGCGCGCCTTTATCCGCGCCTACTTTGCCTTTATCGAGTCCGGCAAGCGACATCGCGGTGAGTTTCAACATTTGGAACTTGAAATTTTCATTTCCATTTTGATTTCATTTTCTTCACTTTTCTTTTTTTTAGATTTGACTTTGTCGGGCCAGGACAGCCTGACGGGCAAAGGGAAAGGTGGTGACAGCGCCCGGAAAAACCGGATGTCCAAAGCGAGAAGCCGGCCGTCGAAGAATTGGCGCAATTTGGAAACGGTTCGAACGCTGGCCGGGCGGTTAGGTCACAGCAGCTCGTCGCTGAATTCATCCGCGGCCCCTTCGAACGTTTCCTCTTCGCACGAAAAGTTGACGGTGTCGGCGTCCGGCACAACCACAGTCACAATCACGTCGGCCGGCAGCCACCAGTCGATCCGCAGCGAGAGCCTTCTCGTTGTCCACAAGAACGTGAAAAAAGCCCAGACGGTCGGCGCCCAGTTCCAGCACTCGCTTCAGAGCCTCATGGTGGCGTTGAACACGGCCAACCCGTTCTTTGTCCGCTGCATCAAAAGCAACCGACTCAAGGTGCTGTAACGAGCCCATTCAATTCCATTCCATTCATTTCACAACGGACTCGCACTCATTCTCTGGCACGTTCTTCATTCAGGGCCCCAACCAATTTGACGAGGAGATCGTCCTCCGCCAACTCCGCTATACCGGCATGCTGGAAACGGTTCGCATCCGCCAAGCTGGTTTCAATGTCCGATTGACGTTTGAGGAATTCATTCACCACTATCGAATCCTTCTCCCACGTGGGTTGTTGAGGTAAGTTGAACAATTGGTAGATGATAATCTTTCATGTCCGTCACTTATAATTTTTTATTTTCTGTTGGCAGTTCGCAATCAGACGTGCACGATTTCTTGTGTCGAATGAATCTCAATGCGGAGCACTACCAAATCGGCCACCAGAAGATCTTTTTGCGCGAGTCGGAGAAAGCCAAACTCGACTACCGGCTGCACCAGGCCATTTTGGCCAGCATCGTCACCATCCAGCGCTGGTTTCGCACTTGCCTGGAGCGGCGCAATTTCCTCTCGCTTCGCAGGGCCGTCGTCCGGATCCAGGTAAAAATTCTATTGTTACGTTACACGTTACGGAATATTGTACAAGTTTCTTTTTCTTTTTCTCTAGTCCTATGTTCGAATGATCAATGCCCAGCGCCAAGTGATGAACCTGCGCGTCCGTCACATGGCGGCCACCTTCATCCAGAAAGTCTGGCGCGGATATCAGGTCCGCCATTGGTACACGAACCTCCGCTGCTCGGTGGTGAGTTTCCAGTGCCGGGCGAGAGGAAATCTGGCCCGGAGGCGGTTCGAGCAGATGAAACAGCAAGGAGACGCCCACTCGGGCAAGAGCACCGACGAGGCCTTCCTGTCGAAAGGATCGTCGCAGGAAGAGCTGGACAAGGAAACCAAGGATCTGATCGAACAACTCAGTTCGGAAGAGTAAGCCGGAATTGAATCAAATTGAATTGAATATTTCCCAGTTTTTGTCTTGTCCAGTTTGATCATGACGATGACTTGCTGGTTAGGAGTAGCGGAATCCAGGAGGACAGCGAATCGGAACTGATGTATGCGGAACTGGCTTCCGGAATTCTGTCGTGCGCCTTGAATTTCCCGCTGCAGTCGACGGACGACAAACGGGATGATCTCAAACCGAAGAGGAGCAAGCCGTCGATTGTGATGGCCGCCGCCAGCAGCGCGGTGGGAGCGGCCGGACCCGTAGCCCATTCGCCGCGGATCGGCTCCATCGAGGAGCTGATCCGCGGGGCCGGCGATTCCAGCCGGACGGAGAAGAGCGGGGCCCTGCACAAAGCCAAAAAGCATTTGAAGACGCTGATGGGCGGCGGATCGAAGCGGGACAAGGGCGACGCCCTCCGCCAAATGGCCGTCCAGGGCAGCGAGGATCGCGACAGCGACTCTGAGAGCACCTTGGTCTCGGCTTCCCGCTCGACGTCGACGCTCAACTCGGCCTCGGACTTGGAGTACGACATGAGGTACGCCAGGGAGCGCGAGGCCAGGCGGGAAGAACGAAGGAGGATCATCGCCGAAAGGCTGGCCATCCGCAGCCGGGCCAACAGCATTTCCGACGAGTCGCACTCGCCCACTTGTCCCAATCCGGTGCTCTGTCGGCGCTACAGCCGCGATATCGAAGCGGCCTCCTCGTCCATCTACGGCTACGGACACTCGCACGGCCACGTTCACCACAGTCACTGCTGGACCTACAGTCACGCTGTCACCAGCCATTTGCCCATAGCGAGGTAAGTCAAGTTTGTTCCAGTCCGTGACGCTGGGCTGACGGGTAACATTTTTCTTGATTTGACGACAACAGGAGAGGCAGCAAAGATGGCGGGCGCAGCGTCAGCGTGGACGGATCGTGGCGAGGCAGCCGTGACAGCCTGCGCGAGAGAGCGGCCGGCGGAGCAGCTGGCGGGATGACGGCCTCGCCGCTGGCCCGGCGTCAAGACAGGGACAGCAGCCAAGCGTCGGTGGCCGTGTCGGTGACGTCGTCCACCTCGTCGTCGACGGCCACGGTCCGTTCCAGTTTGAGTCAAGTCCACAAGCTGACGCGGATGAGCAAGCTGGCCAAGAACGAGGCCTGCTCGCTCTGCTCAAAGACGATGAGCTCCTTCTTCACCCACGGCTACAAATGCACGTCCTGTCACTTGGTGTTCCATGCCAAATGCGTCCAGCAAGGCATCACGTCCACTCAGGTATCATTTCAAATTCGACTCGGCCCGTCACTCCCACTCCCCCGGCACGAGTGGAACCAATTCACAATTTTGCCCGTCTTGTTTTTTCTTCGTCTTTCTAGGCTCTACCACCCACAGTCCTAGAATGTGCGCGCCCTTCGGCCAGTCCGACCCATCCGGAACCGGATCCTGTCCATAAAATCCGCAAGGGTAGCCGTGAGACGGTCGACAGTTCGCCGGGCGTGATTCCGCTGGGCGGCAACAACGAGAGTTCCAAGTGGAACCTGACGGGCACCAGCGAATTTACCGATTCGACTCAAGAAGTGGTCAACGGCGGCCAACAGCTGCACAGGCTGGACGAGTTTATCGGCCACAAAATCCAGAACCTGGTCGATGACACTCGCGGTGACGCCGACCGAGTTTTCCTCTCGGCTTTACGTGAACTCAGAGGTAAAAAAGAATAATCATTTGATCCATTGTCCGTTTGGATATTTTTTTTCAACTCGATGGGCAATTTTTTAATTTTTTTGTAAACAGGATCTCTCATATCGGCTTACGGAGTAGCCTCCTGTCACGGTGGGGCTGAAGAGAATCCGGCCATTCGATTGACGTACCGCGACCTGATCGCCAATTTCGGCAAGATCGTCGAGTCCGTCTCGCGCGACGACACCAAATTCCCCAAGACGCTGGTGGTCAACGCCTTCCGTGGCTATCTCAATGAATTCGTGGTCCAGCAGAGGGTCGACGACAAGGAAAACAGAGCCAAAGGTACGCTGTTCATTCACGGACATGCCCAAATCAATCATGTCCGTTTTGATGCTATTCCAATCGATTTGATTGACGTCACAGGAGGTAAAAGGAGAAAGGAGCGATGGAAGAAACCGACAGCCGACAAGAGCCAGCGGGGCCGAGATCGGGAAACGAAACGGGCCAAGGGCCACGACGACGCGGCCCTGCGTCACATGGGCCACGAGTTCACGACGCTCAACAGCGTCATCACCATCCCGACGGCCTGCGAAGTCTGCTCCTCCTTCACCTGGCTCAAGGAGAAGGGCCTGGTGTGTCAGAGCTGCAAGTTCACCTGTCACAAGAAATGCTACACTCGAATCACCACGGCCTGCACGGCCTCGTCGGCCACACCTTCGGCGACGGGGCCCGGCTCGGTTGGCGGAGCTTCATCCACGTCGGCCACCATCAGCATCGGCGGCCTGCCCAACCAAGCGACCGAGTCGTCTGGAAGTCTCTTTGGCGTCACCCTGGACAAGTTGGTGGGCCTTGGCGGCGGCGCCGGATCTCAGCAGCGCCTCCCGCCCATCATCGAGAGGCTCATCTCGACTATTGAACTGGTCGGACTCTACACGGAGGGTCTCTACCGCAAGTCGGGCGTCTCCTCGCGCGTCCAGCAGCTCAAGAAACTGCTGGAGGAGGAATCGTCGTCCAGCAAGGAAGGAGCGGCCAGTCTGGTCGACTTGCAGGAGCAGCCCATCCACGTTCTGACGGCCGTCCTCAAAGCCTTTCTGCGCGAGCTGCCGCAGCCGCTGCTGACGTACGAGCGCTACGACGACTTTCTGCGGGCCGCCGACATTGTCGACGCCAAGGAGCGCATCTCCTCACTGATGGCCCTCGTCCAGGAACTGCCTCCGCACCACTTTGACCTCCTAGAGCGGCTTGTCTTTCATTTGACTCGGGTGGCGCTCAACGAGAAGTCGAACCGGATGGGCCCCAACGCCCTGTCGATCGTCTTCGCCCCGTGCATCCTGCGGACGTCCAAGATCCAGCAGGCCCAGGACTCGCTCTCCAACGTCAGCAAGCAAACGTCGGTGGTGGAGACGATCCTGACGGAGCAACTGCGCCGCGTCACGGAAACGCTGGCCGACATCGACTCGCTCGATTCGGTCTGCCTGGCCTACGTCGCCCGCCTGGGCACGTTGCGCTCCTCGAAAATGTTCCCGTCGACGACGGCCGTCGGCACCTGGGTCCTGCCCCAATCGGACGCCTCGTCGACGACGGACAGTGCCGGCGGCCCTGCGGCCAAAAACCCGCACCACCGCATCTTCCCGACCATTTCGGCTCCGGCCTCTTCGTCGTCTTCGCTCTCGTCTCTCTCGGCCCGCGATCAAGTCACCGAGGAGCGGATGATCCAGGAGCATTTGGATGAGCTCCGCGAAGAGAAGGCCGCCCTGGCCGCCACTCTGCCGTCGCTGGCCCGGGCCGCCAGCGACGACGACCTTCTCTCGACTGACGGCGACTTGGACGACCAGGACAGTCCCATCGGCGGCAGCGTCGACGACCTGCCGGCCAGCAGTCAATCGCGTTCCGATTCGCGTCCAAGAGGTAGGTGGAATCCATTTTCCAATTTGATTGCTGATGTTGTCCAGTTGTACAAAAGTAAAAACAAATCTGGTGGCTGGTAGAAAGAAACGAAACAAAAAAGAAATTTTGTAACGTTTTTGTCTGATGGCTTCTTCTATACGATTGTTTTTTCTTTCTTCTTCCGGCTGTTTATATGTTGATTCTTCTCTTCTTTTGGCTTTTTTTGTCTTTTTGGCTGCGCTTCAACTTCACGCAATCTCAAGCCGCTGATTTGTAGACTCGCACACACACAAAAGTCTTCCCCCCTTGTGTCTGAGTAATAGGCAAAAATGGGTTTCTTCCTTCGCGCCTACATCGGCGCATTTCATTGGGTAAATGGCTTGTATTAGGCCAGTCGGGTCTTTTTCTCTTTTATTTTTTTCAAAGAGGAAAAAAAAAAGACGCGCTGGAGAAACTCCTCCAACTACTCCGTTTGGCTTTTTTCTGCTTTTTTTGATACGCTCAAGTGCAGTGGCGCAGCGCTTTTTTCTTGTGTGTTTGTCTGTGTGTGTGTGTGTGTCTGTTTGCTTGCGAGTGACTAATGGGTGTTGGCCGGCGTCCAGCCAAACAAGTTTTTCTAAACCCTTAATAACGCGAATGCGCGCCTCCTCTTGTTGTTGTTGCTGTTCCTTCTGGTTGCGGATGCTGATGCTTGGGCCCCCCCCACACAGAACGCGGTTATTGCTTTTCTCTCTCTCTTTTGCGCCCGCCTGGCCTGCGGTCTTTTTTTGGATTTTTATTTGTCCGTCTTTTTTTGATTGCCCATCAGATTGATTTTGATTCACTTTTGATCCGTTCCCGGATATTGACTCATTTTTTTTTTTCTTTCTCTTTTTTTCTCCTTTAAACAAAACACAAATTCCGCAATTTTCCCTGTGTGTGTTTTGGTTTTATTTTTATTTTTTTTGCCTGGCGGCGTCCGCTATTCTTTTTTTAATTCAATCTTTTCCCCTCCACTTTCGGTGTGTGTGGCTTATTCTTCTTATTTTCTATTTTTTTATTTTATTTTTCTCTGCGGGGTGGGTTTCTCTCTTCCTTTCTGGTTGTGTCCTGGACTTGATGGCCATCAGACTATGAGGAGGAGGAGGAGGAGGATGACGGCGATTTGGAGTTTATCGACGCCTCCTACCCGAAACGGGCGTCTTTGCCTTTCGTCTCGCCATTACCGCTCCGTTGCAAAGCTGTCCAGCGTCAGCTGTCAGTCGACTAAAAAAAAAAAAAAAAGAGCAACAACACATATGTGTGTGTGTGTGTGTGTGTGACTGTGTTGCTTGTGCGTGGTAGAAGATAGAGAGCCACCTCCTCTTAACTACTCTGCCCCCAAGGCCATCACATGTCCGTCTTTCTCTTTTCTTTTTCTCCCATCCCTAACTATATGCCACATTACTTCCGCTGTCGCCTAACCAACTGACGGACCGACCGACCGACCCCTTTTTCCTTCTTGTGTGCTCTTACAGACGACAATGACATTTCTGTTTTGTCTTTTTTAAAGAGAAAATCGACTAACGCAACGTTTGATGGACCTTTTTCTGTTTGTCCAGTCTTGCCAGTGTCCGGTTGTCTAGCCGTGTCCTCATCCTCCTCATCCTCATCCTCTTGTACCGTCACCACCAGCGCCAGCAGCGCCAACAGCATGGCCTTGCCCGCCACCAGGACGACGGTGGCCGTGGTGCCGAGCGAACCACCGCCGCCACCGCCACCTGCGGCGCCGACGGCCAATCACCAAGACGGCGCCGGCTCGTCGATTGCCGCCAGACGGCGTTTCGATGCCAACAAAGTCGTCATCACGATTGTCGGTGAGCGGGCAAAGGACGTGCCGCCGCCGCCTCCTCCTCCTCCTCTTCAACAACAACAACAACAGCAACAACTGGCAAAGCAGCCGCTCACTCCCGACTGGGAAAAACGATTGAGTGCTGGGCGGAGGGCCATCGAGGAGCAGGCGAGGCTCATGCAACTGCCGCAGACGAAACATTCACTGAATTCGACGACGACCACCGTCGTGCCCGTCGTGCCCGGACAGCAGACGCTGATGATCGTCGACGGACGGCTGCCGCCCGTCCGCAAGAGCAATTTACAGCGATCGAAAATCGTTCAGACGCTGTCCATCCCGGCCGTCCCCGAGTCATCAACTGGCGGCGGCGGTGGCGGCGGCGGATGCGGCTCTGCCGCCGATCACGGCCAGCCGAAACGGATCACGGCCCTTAAAGCACTTCAGCGGCTCAAGTCGACTCTTTCCAGCCCGGCCCTGGTCGACCCGGCGGCAGAAAAGACGACGCCGGCGGTGGCGGCGGGAGAGTCGATCCAGCGTCGTCACGATCTACTCAACGGCGGCCATCTATTATTGGCCAACGGTAAAAGCGGGGCCGTCAAGAAGAACCTTCGGCGTCGACTGTCTGGCGCCGACGACGGCCATCGGCAGACTGACGGCAGCGTCATGTCCAGTTACCAACCGCTGGAAGTCGATCTCGACGATGACGCCATTATGGTTTAGACTTTAGACGTTGCGTTTTCTATTTTTCATTCCCTTTATTTCTCGTTTCTTTTCCTCATTTCTCGTTTTATTTTTTAATTCAAACCGAAAAGAAAAGAAAAAACGGGAAATTCAAATTCAGACAAAAATGGGAAGAAAATGTGCAGTGAGTCGAGGCCAAAAGTTAACAAAACGAAACATGACCGACTGTGTATTACGCCGCGTGCAATACTCTTTTTTCTTTTTTTCTCCTTACGTCTCTCTACGCCTTGCGCCTTGATTAATTATCGTCTACTTAATCGCCCGAAAAAAACACGATCGGATATTGCCGTTTCCTAAATTCGCCGGGAAATAAAAAACCAAAAATGTAATTTTTTCTTCTTTTTTTGAGAGAGATATGGGCCCGCCTTGTCTACCGCCACGTTCCTATTTTTTTCTGTTATTCGCTAATTATTTTTTTTTATTATTATTAATTCAAGAATTATTATTAAAAAAGAAAAAGTAATCTCAGAAATCGCCTTCACTCTTTAATTTTTGAGGGGGGGACGCTCTCACAGCGCCTCTTATTATATAATAATTAATATACATATGAATTTAAATAAGATCTTTTTTTTTTCCTGGCCTTTTTTTCGTGTGTCTTGCTCAGTGCCATGCTACTCGCTATCACTCTCCTATCCTCCGATTGTTGTATTATTGTATTATTGCGTGTGATGGAAGGGGGGGGGGACTGTCTTCCTGGAAACAAAAAACAAGAAAAAACAAACAAAAAAAGGGGCGCCGCGTTCAAATTGAGACGTCGCCGCTTGTCTTATATTTTGGTTGTTTTTGTGTGTGTGTGTTATGTTCCCACTGGCCGTGTGTGTGTGTGAGTGCGTGGATTTAGTTGAGGGGTTTCAATCCATCTTGTACCGGAGAATTTTTGCTACTTATTTGACATTGAAGGGAATTAGCCAACAGTCACCATCACCAAACAAATTAAGAGAGAACAAGACAACGAGATTCAAATTAAAACAAAAATAACTTAACACAACGAGATTAAATACAAAACAAAACAAAACCAAACTGAACAAAAAACGATTTAAATAATTTTGAAAAAACTCATTTATAAATATGATTATTATTATCTACACACACACACACGCAATGTCGAATGGAGAAAAATGAAGCGATTTGTTTGTTGCCTTGAAATTGATTTGCCTCCCGTGTCCCCTTTGTAACATTTTTTTTTGTGGTTAATTGCGTTTAATTAAAAAAAGTGGGAGAGAAAAAAAATCATGAATTGTGTGTCGCAAAGAAGAATCCTTCCCTCCTCCTTTACCACTTTTTGTTTGTTTATTTTTTTCTCCTCCGATTCGATGTGTCTCTCTCTCTTTTTCGATCTGTTCATTCAAATTTATCATTTTACAACCGAGTGCCTTTCAATAATAATTCAAAGACTATATACGTTCATTACATATTCATTCAACGTTATGATTACTCGCGTATGTTTTTGGTTGGTTTTTGATTTGTAAACGAGACCAGGTAGAGAGTCTTTTATCGATAGTGCCGGATCTGAAATTCAATCTTTTTTATTTATTTTTATTTATTTATTTTTTTAATATTTTACCTTTCGGCCTTTTTGATGCCGGCCATTTGGGATGCAAGTCGATCCTGGTTCGCCTTTTTTTCTTCTTCAAATTTTTATTGGCAGTGCCGGCACGGAATTATTTTAACGATCGAAAGAAAAACTCGGTTGCGTAACGTTCCCCGACACTGTCTCGACAAAAGAGTTGGATCATTCCGGTTGTTCTGACGCCACCACCGCCGCCAGTTAAACTTTTTTTTCTTATTTTTTTTAATCACGAGATCACGTCGTCTAGACTTTTCGTGATTTTGTTTTTATCGGGTGAAATTCGAAATTAAAAAACAAATCTCGAATCAATAATTAATTTCTTGTATTGTCTACACTTTGGGTCTTAGACAATAAAACTCGCGATACTTTTTTTAATTTTCTATGTACAACGACAGTGTTGGGGGTGAGGGTTAAACATTGACGATCGAAAAAAGGAAAAAACGACACGAACAAAATTTTCTTTTACGACAAATCACCAAGAGCTTGAAATGGATGACCGTTATTTACAGGAAAAATAATTTGATAATTGTTTTTTGTTTTTGTTTTTTCAATTTTTGATTGATCGACGCGATACGATCAATCGAGTTTTTACATTTGTGAATCAATCATCGTAAAAACTAATTTTTTTTTGTAGAAAAAGATTTGAATTGACTTTTGTTGCTGCCATCTAGTGGCGGACTTGTTGTTCATTAAAAAATCGGGAGGATTTCAAAGGTGTTGGATGGCTGGATTTTTGGCCAAAATGCAGCTCTTGTTCCACATGATCCTCTTGGGCGGGTTGATCTTTTGCACGGTGGGCAAGTAGACGATGTTGTGCGGAGCGTGGAGAAGCGGGGCCGCCTGGTGCGGATGGTGGCGGTGCTGTTGTTGGTGTTGTTGGCGGTATTGTTGCTGCTGTTGCTGCTGGATCATGGACAACTGGCAGTCCTTCCACTGTCCGGATCTCTGCTGTTGTTGTTGTTGTTGATGTTGTTGTTGGGGGACGTGATGGTAGGCCGGCTCGTGTTGGATCTGCCGGCTCTTGCCCCAGACGCTGCGGATCTGGAAGTCGTTGCGGTGGATGGGCACCGTGTAGCTGTTGCCCGTCAGCATGTCGTTGTTGTTCTCCCGGTCCCTGCGCAGCATGCGGATGGCCAAGAGGACGAGCAGGACGAGAATGCATCCGCCGGCGATTGGCACTGCGATGGTGGCCGCTTTGAGCCACAAATCCTGGCCGCCGTTTCCGCTTCCAACTGGCTGGCCGTCTCCGAAGTATCGAGTCTCCATGGCAACTGTCCTTGGTTCTTGCACGCCTGGAAAAGAAGAAAGAGATAATCACACGTTAATTTTCCTGTTTTTTATTTTTATCTTTTTTCTCTTTTAAAAAAATAAGATAAGGCCGACACACGAAGAAAGTTCCAGGAAAACAAAAGGGAAAAAATATAAGCGAACGTTATTTTTTTCGGTTAAAGAAAAAACAATCTTTTTTGGAACGCCCACCCTAATGATAGAGGGTGGAAGGAATGTCTGCTGGACTCATAGGCCTGTGTCTGTGTAGTTTAGTGGGTGTGGTGTAACTCTGGTACATTAAAAAAAAGGGAAAAAAGGTTTTTACACTGTTTTTTTAGACGAAGGGAAAAAAGAGGTTCTTCTTGTTTGGTTGCATCGTGGAAGGGAATAGGTACCATCCCGTGTGATTGGAAGCTCCGGCGCCTCTGGCGAAACCTTTTTATTCTTTTTCTACCTGTACACACACACACACACGCACAAGAACCTCCCACTCTTTTTCTTTTTACCTATACACTATCATCGGTCACATCGGCGGGCTTTTTATTTTATTTTATTTTATTTTTTCAAATAAGAATTGGTTAGGGGAGATTGTAGAAGAAGAAGAAGAAGAGGGCGGTGATGGTGACCACGCAACCCGACCTGAATAACTAACGGCTTTTGATTTTTCTTCTTCTTCTTCTTTTTCTTTTCCGTTTGTTGTTTTGTTGGAGTGGACGTGAGCAACATTTCCATTGCAAATCATCCTCCCCCCACCAGTACATTTGAATGATTTTTCTTACTTTTCTTTACCTTTCTATTTATAGAAAGGTTATAAGGTATAAGAAAAGTCTTCATCATTGAAAATCCATAAGGGAAAAAAAGGGAAGAAAAATTCGATCCCGCGGCCTACCGGATACCCGTCGATATTTGCTCCCCCCCAAACCGAAAAAACGACGGGCGGTTTTTATTTTTGTTTGAAAATTTTATTTCAATTTTTTTTTCCACCGCAACATTCCGTCGATTGTTTTCTTTTTCCTTCCGCCCCAAAGAATTGGGATGAAATTTCGTAATTTTCTTTAAAAAAAATTAAATTTCGTCCAATTTGAGTTGGAAGAAAAATAAAATAAAAGTAGAATTCCACACAGAGTAAGAGGAAACTGTTGGTGAAGAACCTTTGCATGTTTAGTGTTAAAAGAAAGAAAACAGTTTTTTTTTTCCAGAGGGTTCAAGTTTCGACAGTGACTCGTAAATTTCCTCCTCTTAAATAGCTGGTGGAAGAAGAGGAGGACTTGTATCTTCCACGGAGGATTTTTCTTGTGTTTTAACCCGAGGCCAAAAAAAAAGAAAAATAAAACAAAAAAGCTAGAGAAGAAGAACCCCCCAGTCGAAGAAGAAGAAGAAGAACAAAAAACCCATTTTCTCTTTTGTCTTTTCGACCATCAATTGACCTGTTTGGATTTAGAAGAAAGAAGAAAAAGAAGAAAAAAGAAAATCAGCCAAAAAGACTTTTCAGGGGCTTCTAAATGGTATGCGAGCACGCCACTGGAAAAATAAAAATCTATCTCCATCTATCTCCAAATCCCTATCTCTTCTTCTTCCCTTTTCCAAACGGAATACCTTGATCCCTCGTCGTCTTCTTCCTTCCTTATATATTCTAATCCCCCACCCTAGAAAGAAAAAGAGCCTAGAGCTATACACAAGATAAAATATCATCCCAGTTGAGCCCCTTGTCCTATTGTTGGTTCTAAAGAGACAAACTCATCGATGATGTGAATAACAAGTTGAATGGGTTCGCTCTCTCAACTGACGGCCCAGGCCAGCAGCAGCACAGCCCGGTGAAAGATGGCGCCCAGTCCGAATCCCAAATTGCTCCGAGGGCCTTTTTTTTTTGTTAGTTGGTTGTTTGTTTACTCGTTTTTTTACCTTTTCTTACGTCATATATTTTTTTAAGGCTTCTAATATACAGTGGGGCCATATAAAATGGCGCTATAAACCCCCTGGCGGCTTTAATTGGCCTTTCTTTTTTGTCTCCCAACAACAACAACAACAACTTGCTCCTCTCTTTCCATTGTTTGCCTGGGCCGTCTGTTTGTTCAATTATTTTCCGTTAAAAGAAAATAAAGAAGAAAGAAGAAAATTCTTTTCTGGTGTCGTGAAACCGTGTAACCGCATCCGCGCCCGTCGGCTAAACCGAGAAAACGAGTGCGTAACCGATCGATTTCGAAATGACGATGTTGTTGTTGTTGTTGTCGTTGCCCGTTTCTTCTTCCGCGTATTTTTGACAAAATAAAAAGTGAGTCAACTCACCAGAATTGGAAGATGTCGAGTCGTTGCGGTGGCCGCCGTGGGTCTGGACGGCCGAGTCGAGTCGCAGCTGGACTTGCTGGGCCCCGTAATTGCACAGGTCGTCCTGGCAGCAGAGGACCAGGGGTCGTTGAGGATGAAGGTGATGATGGCCAGCAGCGTGACGGCCGTTGCCGTGAGCTTGACTGCTGTGGCACACCTGATGATCGCTGGATCAAAAAAATCAAAAATGTAAATTAATTAATTTTTCCGAATAGAATCAAAATGGAAAATGTGTCGTTGGTTGGATTTTATTTTTACCTGCTCAACAGTTCGAGGCATCCGTGTCGTGATCTCGACAGGTCACTACGGTCGACGATTTCCGAGAAACACGTTCCCATGGCCGACTTGCACATGTAGCCGGTCGTGACACAGACGGGCAGATTGCAGTGACACCTCAACTCGTCTAGACGGACAAAAAGAAAGAAAAAGAAAATGAATAAAAATGTTATTTTTTCGGTGATAGGAGAAATGTTGTAGGTGTCGAGAGGAGAGAGTGGGGAGGGGGAGGGGGAGAAAGAGAAACGGACGTCTGTTATTCCAACTGTCCGTCTGCCCGGGTGTCGAATTGCACAAACTCGAAAAGTGAAAAGAGACACACAAACGGCCGACATCTGGGCGACACATTGTCGCCGCCGCCCGTCCGACCGCCGCACCCGTCGCTATTTATTTCTCTCTCTCTTGCCCGGCGTGCGAGAGATAACGAAAATGAGATGATAAGTAGACGGACGGACGGACGGGTCTAATCCGTGAACGGTAGCTCGGCTATATATTTATTTCGTTAGACGGGCCGTCGTCGCTTTTGTTTGTTTGTTTGGGCGTGTGATATTTACCTTTGGATTTGGTCACCTGGGCCAGGGCGTTCATCAGGTCGTCGATCGTTTCCATTGGCCTTTTTTGGGCCGACGCAAACATTTCGCTGGAATCGACGGAATGCCGAGATACAGGCGCCAGCCGTTGGCTAGCCGGCGACGGGCTGTCCGTGTCGATCACGGCCGCTCTGGCGGAATAACACACGCCGGCCACGATCAGCAACAGCGATTCGAAACGGGCCATTTCTGTTTTTTTTTTCTTTTTTCTTGAATTTGAATTTGAAACAGAAACACTTTGGGGAGGGGAGGAGAGATGATTTAATCCAATCAATTAACGCTCGAACGAATCCGGAATGGGCTGTGAATCACTAAACACACAAACACGGCGGATGAGAAAATAAATCGAATGTTTGTGTGCGGAATTTGGATGCGAGAAAAAAGAACACGTCTGTTCTGTCCAGAGGACGGATGACAACTGAAGTCTGGACCGGGTCCGCCCGATGTATTTCTATTGTAGCTGGGTGGGTGGTTGGGTTGGATTGGGTGGGTGGGTAGGAGGAAAGGAAAAACTAACAAGAAGAAGAAGAATGAGCCACAACAGACAGCAGGGGGTAATAGTGTGTATACCCCGGTCTATAGACACACACACACACACTATGTACACACACACAGGGCAGGCAGGCAGGCAGGCCAGCAGCCGCTTTTAAACGGGCCACGGGTAGACGGCCACAGTATACCAATGAGAGCCGTGGCGGCGGCGGCGGCAGCGGTGGTGGCGGGCGGCAGGTCGGAGCCAGTTTTTTCTTTCTTTTTTCCCTTGTGCTGGGCTCTCTCCTCTTTTGATAAGGAGCACAAGGATATATCCAGCCAGAAAAAAAAGGGGCGGGCGCAACCACTCAACTGTGGGGGCCCCTTTTTTTTCTTCCCTTCTCTCTCCTTGGGTTTGAAACGAGCGCCGGACCAATCAGGAGCCCAAAAATTTAAAAATAAAAAAGGTTTTTTCATTTTATTTTTTGCCTGTGTGGCGGCAGAGCCGAAACGATGGCGCCGACTGTCTTGGTCCTCTCTCTCTCTGCCAGTGTAATTAGTTGGGGCTGGCTCCTATCTCTTCTTATTTCTCGTCTGGCCCCCATCGTATACACCAGTATATACACACACACACACCAGCAGACTCTCTCTCCACCTGGTTCTATTGAGAGAGAGAGCAGCAGCAGCAGCTCCTGATGGCCTGGCGCCACACGGCCACAAGATATCGCGGACTTTTCTTTCTGCTTTTTTGGGAACAGGGAGGAAATATACACTCCCCTCTCTTGTCTCTCTTCTCTCTCTGGGCCCTTTTAACGATAATAAATGAAGCCTCCAGCTACTATCTTCTTCTTCTTCTTCTTCCAGACTCTCTTGTTTCAGCCATGACTATACTACCGTATTTTTCGACTCGATGGCTGTGCTGCTGGGCCGCGACTTGTGTTTTCAGAAGAAGAAGAAGATCCACAGCACACAATTGTTTTGTTTGATATTTTTTGGGGGTTCCGACATTTGCTCTCTCCATTGGCTATAAATAAATAGCCGGCGCCTAGACAAATAAAACGCAAATGCGCGAGCGGTTTGTGTGTGCACCGCAGAGTCGCCGGCGATTTTTGACTTTTTTCTTCCTTTTTTCGGTGCATGGATAATTTGGGTATTTTCTCTCTCCACCAAAAAAGGCATGGATTTTATTTGCAGGAACTAAAATAGCAACAACTACTACTACTGTTGTTGTTGGTTGTATTTTTAGACGACACGGAAATCGGCTTTGATGTTTTTAGTCTCTCCGGTTGACTTTGTTTAATTCGATCCCACATTTAAAAGTGTCTTTTTTTAGTATCGATTTTGGCTTTTTATTTTACATTTTATTTCGGTTTCGGCTTTGATTCGGAAGGGAGGAAATAAGGAGAGACGGGTCCGTTTGTTTGTTTGTTTGTTTGTTGATTTTTCCCGCATTTTAAATGATGACCCCCCGATGGTTTTCACGGGAAGAGAATCAACAAGATGGACTTTTGCTCTTATAAGGGCATCTCTATATACATGTTGAAATAGAAGAAGAAGAAAAACTACCTGTTACACACAATGAGTGTGTGTGTGTGTATACACTCGGTCGGTCGTCCGTCGTCCAAATTTGACAGCGGCTTCTCTTTCCCGTCTTTTTGGCGGTTCCAATTTCCCCTTTTCTTTTTCTTTTTTATTTAATTTCGTGCGGGTGGGATTAGATTATCCCGAATTTGAAAAATAAATAACGAGTCATCAAGTCAAATCAGTGGCGACATTCGACTGGCCATCGCGGTCGGTCGTTTGTGTAACGAACCGTCTTTTGTTTCCCAAGTCGAATTACGTATTTTCTATGAATTTCTATGTGATGCACCGAGAATCTGCACGAATAAAAACCAAAATTGAAATTGAATTTATTCAGAATAAATCAACCGGCGGCGGTTGTTGCTGTTATTGACTTGGCGGCAACAACAATATCCGCTTTACGAATACAAAACAATCATTTTTTTGTTTTTGTTTTTGTTTTTGTTTTCCCATTTGATTATACAAACAAACAAAACAAAAAATACGAAAAATATTTCAATCAACGCGCGTGCCCCGGCGTTCCGATTCGATCCGGCTCGTTTATTTTTCTCTCCCCCCCGGTTTTTTGTCTTATATAACAACTCACCTATCCCCCTGACGGAAATAAATTTTTGTCTGGAGAAATGGATAGGCCGGGATTGTGTACACATTTCTATTTTTTCCCTTCCATTTTTATTATTTTTATTTTTTATAATCCCGTAGGAAGAATTGAAATATGTGTGTATGTGTGTGTGTGTGTATAAGGAATAACTCGACGGAATGGGAGAAAAGAAAAAAATATCTAAAAGGTAAACACGCTACTGGTTAGGTTAGGTTATTATATATTTGAGAGATTTTATTTTATTTTTTCTTTCGTGTCTTTGTGTGTGACTGGTGAGTCGCGTGCGTTTGCCAGTCACGTAATTTTTTTTCTACTCTTTTTGACCGGCGGGAATTTTCTCGAGCCTCCTTTTTCTTTATTACAACGAAATCGAATAACACAAGCTAAAGGAAAAGGAAAACACACAGAAATGGGAGGCCAAATGTTATTTGATTCTTTTTTTGTTTTGTTTTTCAATTTGGTATATAGTAGCAGCTCAGTATAAATTATTGATGGGGTGCACATTTCAAAGAGTCATCCGGCCGGATCTAATGAATTTCTTTTCTTTTTTTTTTTTTTTTCTTTCCTTCTGTTGATTTTTGATTTATTTTTAAATTTTTATTTTTTCTTGGGTTTTTAATTTAATGAGGACAACAACTTTTTTGAGGACAAAATCCGTGTACGAGATTTTCTCACAATTTTCTTTTATTCCATGTCATAGATTTTTCCGAGTTTTTTTTTCCCGAACGAATTCACGCCGTCGTTAAAATATCTCCCCTCAATCCTCATTTCCTTACATCCAAGTCGTTAAAAGAAAAATATCCCCCCACGTTGAAAACGATATAAAAACCGGTAAAAAAAACAAAATAATAAGAACACACACAAAAGTTCTTTTTACTTCTTTCAATTTTTTCCCCCTATTTTGTTTATAAATAGCTGTTTTTTCTCTCTCTCTCTGTTGTTGTTGTTGCCACAAGACACAACAACAGCTCATAAAATGTAAGCATCTCCATTAAAAAAAAAAAAAAAATAGGAAAATGCGTGGGTAAAATTCGGTTTTTTTATATTCATTTCGGGACCCGCTTTTTTCTTCTTTTTATGTATTTTGATTGATAATGAAAAAAAAGCCCCAAAAAATCCGCGCTTCTTCTTTTTATAGACTGCCATTTGTTTTCTGTTTTCTGTATTTTTTTATTGGAACCGGAAGGTTGGCTGTCGTAACATTTCCTTTTAATTCCGCTTAGAACTTTACGTGATGAGATATTAGAAAATTTAGAGAAAATTGTCGTCGTCGAAAAAGAGAGAGAGACCGCCGGGCACGATTGAAAACAAAAATAAAAAATTGCGTAAAAAAAAAACCGTCGGGAGCAGCAATTGTTTTATTTTTATTTTACAGGGAAATGGGAAAACCTGGTTTGGCCAGCAGCAGAGATATCTCCTGGAAATGCACTTTGAGTTGTCGTCTAATGACGCCACCCGCGCGAATGCATTTCACTTATTCACGGCGTGCTGTGCTGTGTGACTGTGTGTACACAGGGCAGGCAGGCTCCTCCTCCCCCCATTTGAATTAGTCTTTGTCTTGCTGGCCCTGTGCAAACACACACACAAGGGGGGTAGTATAGCCAATCTTGTCCGTCTTTCTTTCTTTCTCTGTGTGTATAGTAGACATCTATAAAAGAAGCCCAGCCATGAACCCATCATTTTCGGTCATCCAGAATCATCGACAGGTTCTTCTTCTTTTGAAACCCACCCGCTGACTAATAGAACCACTATACAGCAGGGCCATCAACAACCAAGAAAGCCGGTATACATATATACACACATATATATATATAAGGCAGCTGTGCTGCTGCTGTGTGTGTGTTCGGCTCCTGCTGGCTGATGCAGCTCCTTTTTGGTGGGGGCCAAAAAATAAAAGAAGAACTTTTGTTTTTTTTCCTTTTTTCTTCACAATTTTTTTCTTCCGATAATCAAAATTCAAAACCGCCCGTCGATTCCAAGACACACACACACGGTTGTTGTTGTTATATAAACCAGTATATTTATTTGATTTCTAAAAGGGCAAAAGAAATCAATAATTCTTTTTCTTCTTCTTCTTCTTTCTTTGGATGAGGAATTCCACGCCGGGTTGTGTTGTATATATATTTGATGATGATGATGGGATTGGCGGCGAGTGGAGAGATCAGTCCCAGCTGATAGTGGAGGACGATATATTTTTCCTATTTTATTTTTTCCTATTTTTCATAAATTATTTCTCGACCAGCCCGAGAGAGAGAGAGAGAGAAGGCCCCTGAAGAGATAGGGTCGCCTTTCCGAAAATCATTCACTTTATTATCATATACAGAGAAAAGAACTTTGGTGGGGGACTTGCAGCAGCCAGCAGCCGTTTGATGCCCAGTTAAAAGTGTTTCGATGTTTTCACCATTTGGCTGATGTGTGTGTGTGACGGCGGCTCATTTCCACAAGCTTCTTTTTCTTTTCTTTTTTCTTTTCAAAACAAAAGCTGATGTATCCAGTTCGTGTAAGTCCTATATAGTATAAAAGAAGCTCTTACCGGTTGGTTCTCTCTCTCTCTCAGACTCTCTTATCTCTTTCCCATGCAATCAACCAAAAAACTTTTTACGGAGTAGAGACACAAGTCGACAACCTCCCCCCCAAAAAAAGGGCCACAGCTCAGCATATAGGAGTGAGACAGACTCTTATTTAAAATAGAACTTATTTTTTTCCTTCTTTGTATTATATTTAGTCCCTTTTTTCGCCTAATTGCTGCACTCTAACAGCGCGAGACTTGAATATCAAATTCAAGAGTCTTTACTACACCACTTATTTCACCACATTTCCTTCTTTTATTTTTATTTTAGTTTTTAAAAATCGTATTAAAGGTTTTACTCCCCACCCCAAAAGTTAATTTTTTGATTTATCACAAGGGTTTCAATCCGAAGCTTATACATGTATCTACGTTGCAAGGCTATGTAAATAATAGGTTAGGATTATTAGACCAAGAGAGAGAGAGTGGGTAGTAGTAGTAGTAGGCAGTATCAAATGTCAAAGGGGGGGACAAAAACCAACCAAGTCATTTTAGCTAGGGACTGAGACCCTTAACAAAATGGATGGGGATATTGCGCTGGCTGGACGGCTGGGCTGCTGGTTCCAGTGGCGCTGGAACCAGCAGTCCACTTCTCTATATAAATATCGACTTGTTGGAAATTGATAAGCCCATCATCTCTAAAACGGATATATATTGTTTTTTTGTGTTTTGTTTTAAAAGGGGGGAGATGAATAAGGGGAGGAAGATATACAAGTCTACAAAGGGAGGAGCAGCCCCCCTTCTTTACTTTTACAATGAAAATTTCTCTTTTATTTTTCTTGGTTTCCTGACTGGGCCAGACATGGAAATCGGCGGGGGGTTTCGTCCGAACTCGGGGAAAAAAAGGTCAACTGTCGCCACATCTATTTTTTTCCCCCCTCCCTTATGGCCAGCAGTAGTAGTAGTAGCCAGTATGATAGTATAGTAGTCTCCTGGTTACCAGTTAAATGTTTTTTCTCTATGTCTCTGTTTTCTCTCTCTCCCCGCGGAGAGAGAGATAGCGTATGTTTTATTATAGACAGATTTAAGACTTAGAGAGACCCCCTCAAATATAATAAACCATGGCACCAAAAATGTGTGTGTGCGTTCGCATGTATATGGATGGCGAGGGTATATACACAGCTATATACTAGCTGACGTCGGAATGAATTTCTTTTGATTTTATTTGTCTCTCTTCTCTATATGTGTCGACTGCTGCGCGCTGGTAAATTAAAATCCACTTTATGCAGTCTGGCTGGCTCTTTTTTTTCTTCTTTTTTAAATTGGTAAGAAATAAAAAATGAGGAGAGATAAGGAAAGAAGGAAAAAAAAAGAAAGATAGTTGTTGTCACGGTCGCGACGGTGTAATCAAAACTACTTTTTTTTGGTCGTCGTCGTTGTCCCTTCGGTAGTTGAGAGAGAGAGGCGGTGGCGGCGGTTTTTTTATTTTGGTGGCGGCACGGCGGCGGCAGCGGCGGCGACAAGCGCAGTGGCGACAATCCTATCGGGATGGGACGATGATGTACACACGTCTGGCATCCAATTTTGTATTTTTTTTTGTATTTTTTTTTTTGTGAGAGAGAAAATGTGGAACGGAAACCTGGAAAAACGCTCAATTCGATTAACTTTGATCGGAATTATAAATTTTTTTGGGTTTCTTTGTTGGGCTCAAAAGAAAAAACCAAAATTAACTTTTTTTCAAAAAGAAAAAAAAGGCATTTGCGCGCTTTTATTCCGGACGACCGAGTGCCTTTACACAAGTTTGTTGTGTGTGCCCTGTTATTAGGCACCATTTCGTATTACACACACACACACACACATGGGCTCTATTCTTTTATGTACTGCGCAATCTAGAAGAGGAAATGGTGGGAACAGTCTACACACACTTCTTTTTGTGTGTATCTTTTTTTTTTCTGTAAAAAGAAAAAGAAATGAACGTCGCTGTTTTCGTACCCTGTGTTTAAAGTCCCATCTCCTCTACATATGAAAAGAGCAGCAGCAGCCCCCTGTACTTTTCAGATGGTTGGGCGGCTACGCCGGCGCACAGGCGCTTATATTTCTGTTCTTCTCATTTCTATTGGATGTGGTGTACACTCTCTATAGAGACGGCTGGGCTTTTATTTTCTAGACTACATATTATGTGTGTTCCACCTTCATCGTGAAGGTAGAGAGGGGACGTTTCTTCTTGCGGATGTCTTCAATTTTTTCCCGAGTAGAAAATGTCTGGTCTGCTCTGGCCCTGGCTATATGTGGATGATTACATAGTACAAGGGCCACCAATTTCCAGTCATTCCCCCCCACTCTTTCCCTGATGGAATTGTCTTGTCTAGTTATCAAACATTTTTTTTTTCTGGTTCTTCTTTGTTTTTTTTTTCCTTTTAAATTTGAAATGAATTTAATTTAATTTGAATTGAATTCATTTTTGAAAAAAATAACGTCAATTTTCTAGGCGTCGGTTAAGCGTGTAAACGGTCGAGGAAAAACGAAAATCTGAACTGATAATGATGATGCATTAATATTCGACTCATCATCAATCAAGAGGCCCTTCATAAAATTTCCAAATCATATGGAATCACATGACGTGTGTGGATTACCTGTGGTCGCACTAAATATTCAATCAAAGCCTAATGGATTGATATTTTTCAGAGATGGGCGGATTGATTATACATTCTTTTTTTTGAAAAAAAAGCTCTTCTCGCTTTTTCTTGAGCAAGATGTGAAAATTCTCTGCGATTAACTTGTCTGCTCCTGTCATAATCACTACAGTAATTATACACACGGCGGTTGTATATAATATTCAAATATTTTTTTCTAAAATGTTATGTCCACCCCTCAAAAAAGGTAAAAGAAAAAAACTTTCATCCATCTGTTCATTGGGGGGATTTTGGACGACCGACGGGAGAGTCTCATTAAAAACATTTTCAATGTTACGTTCTTGTTGTGTGGAAGGTTATCGATCATATCGTCGTTTTTTCTGTCCGTCTCTGCTGCTGTCCGTCTCTGCCGTGTATTATTCCGGTTCGATGTTTTGTTTTTTCTCTAGAATGGATAGCCAGAGAGAGAAGGATGGCCCCTTTCAGCGGTCACTAAAAGCAAAGTCATGTTAGACTCTTTTTCTAGCTCTCATCTAAGAGCCCGGTTCCCCCCCCCCCCCCCCAACAAAATATTTTGGTTTTCTTCTTTTTTCCCTCCACTTTTATTTATTTGTCTTTTTTTGTTTTTTTCTTTATCCGTTCATTCGGGAGTCTGTGGGTCTTCACGATTCCGTTTGTATATATCTATGCGAGGCGACCTTGTGCCGTTGAATTATATTCCCCATCGATTTGTGTGTGTGTGTGTGTGTGCTGGCCCTGGCCGGCGTGCATACATTCGTCTATAGTTCGGATGTGTATAAATTTTTCAAAGCCGGTTGGACACGTCGTCGACATTCTTTTGTATTTTATTTGTATTTTAGTATTCCCGATCAAATGGCATTCCTATTCTATTGGTTGGCAGCTAACTTTTTTTTTTTTTTCCGTTATTATTATTGGGCTGCGATTGGTGATGGCGTGCATGTGTGTGTGTGTCTCCTCGTCGCTGTTGTTGGAATCTAATGTCAAATATTCGGGGCAAAGCGCCCAGCTGATGGGCTGGCCGGCCGTCATCTCGTCGTCTCTATAGATAGTAGAGGAAAAAAGGCAAAAGAGGCCAAAGAGGAGAGGAGATAATTTAACATTCTACGTCGTCAAATAAGTCTGTCAATAGATGTTATCGATCGACCAGAAGGAGAAGAAGAAGAAGACGAAGAAGAGGAGGAGTCGCTTTCTTTTCTTCTCCTTGTGGATATTTGCTGACAGGTTTTTGTCTTCGAGGACGTACGACGACGACGAGGGACACACACACACGTAGATGGGGACATTAAAGAAGAAGAGGAGCTGCTGGTGCTGGTGCTGGCTCTGGCGCTGCTTCTCTCGACATTCTTGCGCGACCTTTTCCCCTCGTTTTTCGGGGCCCCGATCTTTATCGACAGGTCTATTCCTCCTCTCACCGGTTTTCATCTTCTTCTCTTCGCTTTCGCCTTCTTCTTCTTCTCGTCTCCTTTCCGCCTGGTTTCCCTTTCAGATTGATCCTCCTCATCACGGGACCCCAATGTGTTACATTCTCTGACAGGTGGAAAACCAACGAATTTTTATTCATTCCCCGGCCATTTGAGATTTTTATTTTTCTATTTTTTTAATTTTTTTTTGTTTGGCCGCTCGTTATTTAATTGAGACTGTTTGGATTGAATCCATCATCTTTTTATTTAAACGAATTGCGTGTCGCTAATTGAACGGATTTAATTGTTCGAAGGTTTCTTTTGGGTTGCGTTCTTCTTCTTAAACTCGTTATTGTATCAAATGGCAATGAAGTCAAATTCGAGATTTCTTTATTGCTTTTGATTTTGTTTTATTGTTTTTTATCACTGTGAAATTGATAAGCGGCATTAATACAGCCAAAGGGGGGGGTGGGTTGGGGGACTAAAGGAATTGAATCGCCGCCTTATTTAGTCGACATGTTTGGGCAAAGGAATGCCTTGTGTACACATTTGATTAAATAAAAAGAAAGAAAAGAAAAGAAAAAGGGGAAATTTCTATTTTTTTATCTTTTTTAAAAAAGAAACCAAAAAGGAGAAATTGGGTTTAGACTGACATCTAGCGGCCGATGGAAGAAAGAAACTATCAGTAGACTTGCTGCCGCTGGAGAACGCAGCACCCCGTGATCCCGATGGCCAGCAGAACGACCAAACCGACGCAGAAAACGATCATAACAGTTGGATTGGAAAGTGAGTTATTGTTGGGAGCGTGATTGTTGTTATTTAACGTCAATACGGCCTGGTTGCTCTTGTCGGTCGTGACGTGAGTGGCGCCTTCTCCTCCGATGTTATCGCCCGTCTCCTGGCCGTCAGCTCCTTCTTGAGAATTCCAAAAATTTTTTCTTTTTTAAAACTGTGTTGTTATTATTGACTCGAGTTGTATACGACCGCGTCAGAGAGAGAGAGAGAGAAAAGAAAGCGGTAAATTCGATTGCTCTGACCAGATTGTCCGGTGCGATCGGTTTGGGTGAGTTGTTGCAGCCGCAAATCCTCTTTATTGCACATTTGAGTGCGGCAGCAGAGCAAAATGGGCCATCGAACACGCAATGATGACGGGCTTTTGGGCGGACGGTTCTCGCATAAAAGTGGCGTCTTGAGGCTGTTAAAAGAAGAAAAAGAAAAAGGAGAAATGTGGCGCGTATTGCCAATCAGATTTATCGCCGACTCTTGTACATATTCGCTCATAGAGAGAAACGTAATAAAAATACTTGACGCAGCCTTTTGTGACGGGATTGGTCCCGTCCCGGCGGTCGAGATATTGCGAATAACACAAGCCGGAAGTGATGCAAACAGGTTCGGCCATCTCCTGGCAAATTCTCGTCGTACAGATGCACTGGATCGTTTCGTCTTTAGAATAAAATGCAAAAGTCAAATTTAAAAAAAAAAAAGGAAATGTTATTCTTCAGTCCATTTGATCGCTGAGGAAAAGCTCAGTCAATGTCGATTTTTGATGGAAAGAAATGTCGTCAAGTCGACTGTGACTGGACTTATTGAATGGCCGGCCATGTACAGAGTTTAGTTTGGTTAAATGGCACGACAAAGGGCCAGCACACGGATCGCATTTGTCACGGACCAGCAGATAGTCAAGAGTTAGTCAGGATTTGATGGACGTGTCGAGATGATGATACCTTGTTCGCTTTCCGCCAGGGCCAAACTGATGAACATGACAAGAGCGTTCCAGTGAGCTTCCATGATGATGATACGCCAACGATGTAGTTACAAAAGACGGTGACTGAACGCCAAATAATGCTAATCTCAGCCCGGGCAGTCGGATTTCAAAAAGGCACAACTTTGCTGCCGTGATTTTAGATTCGGTTAAAAGAAGGGAGATCGAAATATCGACAAATAAAGGCGACTCGGTCCCCCAAACTGGAGAAAGAAACAGCCGAACACCTGGTCGACTCTTTGGAAACTGTCGGACGAAAAAGAGTTGGTAAGTCTTGTGTATTTATAATATGCATATACTACGTCTGTTTTGTAGAGATGAGTATAATAACAGTATACGCACTGCTGGTGGAAAAACAAAATAAAAACAAAATGACAAACATCTTTCGGGACTGTCGGACATGTTGGGCGCGCGCTCGAGCCATTCGGACGTTCAGACAAGGGAAGCGAAAGCTATTCATCAAGAAGATCTGCAGCCCGTTTTTGGGGAGAAGAGATGGAGGCTGTTTGGTGTTCTCTCTACCGATGCAGCAGCACCTTTCTCTCTAGCTGCATCGCTGTTAAAAAAATGGTACCAATACCTTATTCTTGTGTGCCATCTTTCCTCCACTTCTTGTCGCCCATAAGTCAAAGTCTTCTCGTAATTGCCGACGAGTCCGCTTTATGGAAAGAAAAAATCATCGGCTCAGAAAAATCATATTTCAAAGCGACTTTTCTCAGGGACTTTTTTTTTTCTTTTTTCGAAAGACCTTTTCTTTTTGAACTTAAACATATTTTAGCGATAATTTGTCCAATTGAATTGGTTGATGCCTCAATGTTTTATACGTCGATCTTTGATTTGGATTCATTTAGTGAACAACTTCGCAGATAGGTACATAGGATGCCACATTTACCGTGTGACACGAAGCTACTACAAGCATGTATAACCGCGGTCATGAATAATAATTCCGGAGAGCCTCGAGGCTCACTTCCTGTTGCGCTATTCGTCATAAAAGAAAATGTTTGGCAGTTCCGCCATTGAGAGTAAATGGTGGCCAAGCCTCAATGCTTGGGCCGGTCGAGGCCGGAAAACTATCCAGCTTGTAATATATCGTCGTAAAAGTGCGTAGTAACTGTTGCAACTGTTTCATTTTGTCCTTTCCGGTTTCCATTCCCTTCCGGATTCCTCCATTCAAACGGGTGTCTATCAATAACCTTAATCATTCTTATTTATTTAGTCTTTTTACGACCGATAATTTAGGGCAATTTCTTTATTTTTTAGAAAATGTAAAATCTCTCGAACATCGCTCGGTGGCACTGCAATGGCATCGTGTAAAAGCTGCCTCGTATATTTCTTATGCAACTACACAAAAGGGAATGACGAGGGTTTTATGGCATCAAAGCTATTTATATCAATGAAATTGAATTCAGCATTTTCATTACGTAAGATAAAAAAAAGTAGTTTGAATTTTTGTTGCCCCTTATACTTATCTTAATTCAACATATGTTGAAAAAGTTCCTTTAAACATCGAACTTGCAAGGAATTTCAGTAAAAAGGAAACAAATTTTTGCATTCTAGCTACGCAATATACCCGCCCGGCATAAAATTACACGGAGGGTTTCTGCACGGTATTTTTTTATACTGACCACTTATTGACCAGTCCTTCAAATACTGAGTTTTTAGGCGTGTAATAGATGGCGTGTTCATTTGTGTCAGTTATGGCGTTATGGGCTCATGGCGGTTTGTTGTCAAAAGATAAGCTATTTTTTCTTCGAAAATTACCAATGTATTTACTGGTAAATTCGAGTGATTTCGTCTGTACATTGTCGGTGATGTGTTCTATTCCGTGTATATGTTGGATAAACTTAATGTTTCTCATCAACTTACAGGAGAAAACGTGTTGAAAGGGTCGTGCAGCTTACTGCTGTCAACCATTTTGTTCAAAATCATTGTATTCTACTGAATGTGCGACAATTCTTCAATTCCATCAAAATGAAACAGGTAACAACCATTACTAGCTTTATTAATACAGTATTGCTGAAACATATATTCTTCTCATCTTTTATTAGGATTCATCATAATTATCTGCTATTTGTATTGGACTTGCTAGACCACCAATCCCAGCCATGCCCGATTTTGATTGTACACTACAAACTGTTTAATTATTTCTAGATCATAGACGTCAAGCACATTGATGACACAAACTATAAACAAGGTGACTTATTTTTTTATTATTTACAGGTTCTTCATTACAGGTTTCTAACACATTGGCATGATCGATTTGATGAGAAGGAGGCATTCACATTGTACATCTTTCTAAATTGGCATGACAGACTTGATGAGAAGGATGTTTGAAGAAAAAGGAAAAGGACTATACAGTCAACAAGGTTCCTTGTTTGCTAACCCGTTGGCTGCTACCCTTGAATCTCCCTGTTAAACAGGGTAAACAGGGCCTGTTTACTTCCTTACACGGGTCCTCTTGATTTGAGGTACTGCTTTCTGTTGCTACAACCTTGTTTGAATGTTATTGTCATCCAAATAAATGTTCATTCCGCTTTTACAGGGTAACTCTTTCGCTACTGATCACATCCACTGTTGTAAACTGACGAGAGAATGCTGCAATTCAAGACTGATACATTTTGTAGTGGTTAGATCAATGACAAGTGCATATCTGGGCTCCCTTCTTTTCTGTGGCTCCGTTTCCCTAACTAACCACTAACCAACGCCCGCCGGTGGTCACTCACCCGCTGTGAAACCAGGAGGAGGGGAGGGCTCTGGTCGAACGGGGACTTGGAAGGCGCATGATCCGATGAAAACTTTTGGAGGGTCATGAGTCTAACCCGGAAGCCTAGTATGACTACATCTCCCCAGTAAAACTGGCCTCGTACTTCTCTCTTCTTCTCGGTCCAGATACTATCTCTGGGGGCCGTAGACAAATCCTATAACAGCATGTGCGAGTTAAACAATGCAACCCACTACCCAATGAAACAAAAAGCCATGGTTTATTATTTGCGCAAATCTCCGTCAGTCAAGTTACAAATTTTTCTAATTCAACAACTCGCGTAGAATTTTGCACTAGTCTATTAGTGCAAATCGCGATTCCATGTGTTTGGTAGTTAAGAAAATGGTTGTTTAAAAAACAAACAATGGGGTGTTCTGAGTAGCCAAAAAAACTCACCATTGTTTGTTTTTTAAACAACCATCTTCATAACTACCAAACACATAGGATCGCTATTTGCACCAGTAGACTA
Source organism: Daphnia pulex (assembly GCF_021134715.1). Taxonomy (NCBI): domain Eukaryota; kingdom Metazoa; phylum Arthropoda; class Branchiopoda; order Diplostraca; family Daphniidae; genus Daphnia; species Daphnia pulex. Next base: position 5,053,897 of record NC_060022.1, read on the forward strand.
GATGCAAAATTCGACAGAAGTTGATGAGTTTGAAAAACTTGTAACTTGACTGGCGCAGATTTCCGCAAAACTAAACCATCGCTTTTTGTCTCATTGCCGCAGCGGTGGTGGCGGGTTGCGTTTAACTCGTACAGAAGAAATACGTCTTGAACCGGACGCTCTGTTTATTAAATTTTTTCAACATTTTAAAAAGAAAATACAAAAAATTGGTTCACATAACGTATTTATTTTTATTTATTACACATGGTTAAGGTTTAACATTGGTTTTTAGGGTTAAGGGTATAAATTTAGGGGTTAGTAGGTGTATGTTTTCGGGGTTTGAAGGATTGGAAGGTATATGTTTGTGGGGTTTGGAGATTAATTGGTGGGGCAACATTTGTAGGGTTATAGATTAACTGAATTTTTATCCAAACTTGAAATATCCTCCCTCCCCCCTCCAACATCCTCCACTTTCCTTTCCCAATCCCGGAAACATGTTTATTATTTGTTGACATAAACATCCCATATTTGTTTTTGTTGCTTCTGAACTTATAAACGGTAAACTGCAATAGTCACGATGACAATTTAACAAAATATGATGCAACTTCGGTAACACAACATCAGCACCAAGGAACGGCCAATTGAACTTGATGTAGAAAGAACTTTCACCAGCATAGGCTGCAACAACGTGCCACATCGGACAGCAACTACACGAACATACATGATCAACCTATAACCGAAATGAAATGAATTAAATAATCTTCAGCATCAATGGAAATGCTGTCAATTAAAAGACGAATAAATGTCACTTTATGTTATATTTACAAGAATAAAAGCCCTCAGCTGGCTGCGTCAAATCCATGTGTAAGTTGGGCAGCAACAAAGAAGCTCAAACTCCACCAGGGTGTTAATCCTATTTAAAAAAAAAAAAAAACTCAATTACTATCAAGCAACAATTTCTCAAATGACAAAACATTTTGATCGAAGTTAAGTTAAACAACAAAATCCTTCAGAATAAATGTTGCAAAGGAATGTACAGTTGGCAAGCTTTTCAAAGGTTCAATTTCCACAACTGAAATAGGTTGAAGAGATAGGCAATAACTAAATCTGTAGTCTCACAGTTAGAAAGTTGAACATTATATTTACCCGAATTGTTCTGAAGTGTTTCTGACAAACGTGAAACTGGGAAAAAGACACGACATTTTGGCAAAATGTTCAGCTGCTCAGGCCACATGATCAGATGAAATTGCCATGTAGAAATTATAGGCTGTTACCAGATAGATACCTAAATTCACACACAATTATTAATTAACACAGTCACATCCAAGAATCGGAAGAGCAATTACCATTTTTACGAATAAAAATTTAAAGAAAGAAAAGTACGCCATATTAAGTATCCAATCGAAACGATACGTTTTCAACATGGTTTCCAATCAAATCAGTGTTTAAGAAATGGCGGAATTTCGTCTTGACACTGATGATGTCTTGAGTAAGACACTCACGTCATCTAGCAGACATAATTTTAGCCACCAAGTGATATCCAACATATTCCTTAGGCACCCGAAGACCGGAAGACTGGACGGAACGGAAGGAACATTTTTTTTTCATAACTACTTTAAATAAAATCAATTTAGCAAATCTTTACATAATTGCGGAAAAATTACTGAATTATTAATCCCTTAAGGCCCCTATTAATCCCTAAGGTGAATGAGTAGCAGCAGCAGTTTCTATTTTTTTCCTGTTCTTCTACATTATCTACAACCTGTACCTGTGAATTTATATCAAATGTAGTTAGCTCATACCTGTAAAGGATATGCTGTGCTGGAACTCTGTGGCTGGAATGTTTTAAATTGTGGTGATGCAAAGTTGCAGTTCTTCCAGGACGCTGTTGGACAAAGTGACAACAGTCCCAAGACATCTTCAAGGATTTCATTTCGTCTTTAGAAACAAGATTACTGAGTATGCTGACTGCAAACGCTTGATTACCCTGTGTGATGCACGTACAAATCTATTTCAATAACATATGTAGTTAGTTATAGTCTGTGGTTGTATTGACTTAAACCATACCTGTTGTGGTATCCTGCAATGATAAATTGCTGATGTTTCTTCTTACATTGTTTTCTGGCTTTTGGCCAGGACTAGAAACTGTTGCTGGTGAACTGACTGGTTCACTGGAATTTCAGATATACTCATGTCAAAGTGTGTCGTAGTATCATTATGCAGCTTCTTGTCGTAAAATTATTCATGAAGTATTTCGCCTTTCTATGCAAATCTTTCTTTACTGAAAGAAACACAGCACGACTTCTTCATTCCGAACTCCCATTGCCCAAACATTAACCGCAAGGTTTTGTTAACGAGTTTACGTTTACTTTACGACAAAAACAGAATCAGCGGTTGAGCGGTAGCGGTACTGCGGATCGGTATGATGTTTGTGATGGAGACATCTGTCATCTGATCTGATTAACACGGTTGCCAAATCGTTATTCCTTGCAAATTTCACAATAAGAAATACAAGAAATACAAATAATTATCTTATTTGAGTATAAACTTTACCCGACCGTGAGTTGACTTTCAAGGTTAAAATAATTTTGATAAAAAAATTAACGATTCCTTAGAGTGCTCATAAAATAAAAATAAAAAAACACAAAAACAATAGATTTTTGTATCCTCGTTGTTCTGCAATTTCCGTTCCGAATATGAATTATGAAAATTATATGAAGCGCCGGAAGCGGGACCAGTCACCAGGACCATTTTATATTTTTATTACCTGTCATAACTATTCACAGCACATCAATGTTCGGAAGTCGGGGATTTTCACTGGCCCATGTATCGTTTTGCGGTTGTTTTCCTCCCCAAAGGGAACCCCCTTGACCCTTATCACAATGCCTTATCAAAAAAAACTTTTCTCTCTCTGTGTTTGCTCCAGTTGAAGGCAAGACATTGAACAAGACATTGGCGTTGGCAAGACTGAAGCTTCATATTGAAAAGCCAGAAAATCCGACATTTCCATTTTTTCGTTGGTATGTTCATCAACGTATAGAGTACTCAAAGGCAAATGCAAAATTAAAAAAAAATGTATGTTTAGTAAATTTGGCTTAAATCTGGTTAGTTCTTTTTGTGTTTTTGTATCAGTAATAGGATCATGGGATCACTAGGCATGGCTGCTCAGGTTGATTTTTTAAATCATCATACAGCAGTGCATTCTAGCAAGCACAAAAATAAACAGAAGCACAACAATAATGCAGCTTCTCAATCTTGTGGATTACCTAAAAGCCGTGGTTACACAGCTGAAATTCTAGCCTTCTTAATAGGTTCTGGATTTCTATTTATTGGTAACACAAACTCATTTTGTGTCTGTTTGGTATCACTGCTGACAAGTCTTTTTGTGTACTTTCCTAACCATTGCAGCTTTTGTATTTCCTCCTGTGGAACATCAGGGACATGGTTCTCAAGGAATTGCTGTCCAGGGTAAAAAAATAATAATAATATTAATAAAAATAGTATTGGATAAAATTTGTAGATTATGACAATAGAACTCTTTTCTAGTTGGTCTACTCCTTTGGTTTGGGATGACATTTGTAATGGCTGAAATTATCCGACGTATCTGCCTCTTTTCTGAAGAGGTTCAACACCTAAATTCCCGATACGACCGGTCAATGTATCGTGTTGTACTACACGTTTTTAATTTACGAAACTCCGCCAATTTCTTCACTGTTGTCATTCTACTTTCTTTATTATTTGTGAGTCACAAAATATTTACTTAATCAAATTGTCAATGTTGCCTGCATTGCAGGCCCTGCAAACATATAACTGAATTCAAAATTAATATTTCTTTCAGATCAGCTCATCAGATCCCATGGTGATGACTGAAATTGGCTCTCATTGGCCGACATCATTTGGACTTTGCGGACTTTATCTTATCTCCAACTCCGTAGTTAAACTTCCAGAAAATCTTGTTGACTGTGAGGTTTTGCTTGATGATCGCGTAATGGCCATCGGGCATGGATTGGCATATTCGTATTATTACGGATTTCTCAGAATAATTCTACCAGCTACCGAAAATAGTCAAAGTATTGCTTTAAATGAGCGTTTTTCTTCTGGTAAAAAGAGCTTGGTTATTTATCAGCTAATTTTGTTTGAAACATTAGGTATCAGAGATCGAGCATCACATTTTGAGTTCGAAGAAAAAATCCAGTTAGCATCCAAAAAGATGCTAATTTTGATTCCTGATTCATGTTTCTGTACTCCAAGTTTCCAGGACATGGCGCCATGTGGACAGATCGAGCGAGTCAAAGTAAACAAAATTCGTCTGCTTTATTACTTAATAGGATTGCGAAATTTCATTCAAGTATACGTACTGTTTAGACGTTGGAAGACGTTATCATTTCTAGGGCTGGAATGAGAGGTCGCCCTTACTCAGCTACCGTCTATTTAATTCAACCAGAAGGGACAACAACTCCTGTCTATGTCATGATGGAAATGCCATCTATTCTGTATGTTCTCCATGAAATGAACACGTTCGGACAGAAAAATTCAAGTACTAACGCATAGTACAGAATTCTAATTTCCATATAAATTCGAAATGCTTCATTATTGGTTTCACAGAACTTTCAGCTTTTGAGCGAACACAGCAGGCTCAAGCTTTTTGCCGAGTTCTAGGAAGGCTACTTGAAGAGGATCCTAGCTGTAAGGACATGTATGAAATCATTTACTTTAAAGGTAAAAACAAATAAGTAGACTTAGTAATTGCATTGCGGTTTAATTAATGTGTTCTTTACCTCTGAAGATCAAAACGTGAATTTGGCAAAAATGATTTACGACTATGTGCAAAACATGGAGTAGGGGGTTGTTCCATTTTCTACGCGATATGTCGGTTAATTGATTAAATTATGATCAATTCCAAAACCATTCTGTCTGTCTCTGTGCTGTTTTGTTTTCATTATCGAGCTTTGTTGTTTTGGTTTTACGTACCGTTGACCATTTCATAACTGAATGAGACTGTAATAATTACAACTACAAAATTTACCATCCATAATGATCGCAATTGCGAAATGTTGAAACCTCGTGTTTAATTTCTTTAATCAACGAAAGAATTACCATTATTCTTACACAGTAATTCCAAAAAATGAAAGAATAAAATTACACGCTGAGCAATCGCTTAACTCGTCGAAGAAGGGCTTGAACAAAACCATGGCGCCCTTTTTTGTGTAGATAAACCTAAACGGTGAAGTAATAAAAGGTTAGAAAATACACCTGAAATAAAGAATTCTGATTTGTCGTTACCTGCTCACATTCATTCATTTTCTTAAACAAAACTGTATTAAGATGAATCGGCGCTTCTTTCTTTAGTCGCCCATAATCTTCTTGGCTTAAAATCGATGTGGATCCACCGAGAGCTAACGATCTTTTATGCTGAAAAAAATGTTCCATGTGATGCCACAACAGCCAAGTGGTAGATTCCAATACTAAACTGCAAAGCTCTAGAAGTTCGTCCCAGTTTTTCAATTCCTGCTCAAGCGATTTGGCTCCAATCATTCGACGAACTTGAGCCGGCAATTTTTCATCTGTATCCGGAGGCAAAAGCTCAGCGAGTTGTTGCGTCGTCAAATCCTGGATAGAATCTAGTCGTCGACGACAAATTTCACTTTTTTCTTGTGCATTGATCAAGAGGGCTGAAGAGCTCAACAACGTCTTGGTAAGAATTCCCAGTGACAAGGACGATTTATTAGGACGCTCAAAGCTCGGTGCGAAAATGGCACGATTCTGAGTAGTTAGTGAACGTGCCAGTTTCAAAATGTTTACAGCAACCTGCAAACAGACTTTGCTGGACACGAGACCAAATTCCGACAACGTGTTTTCCCCTAATTGAAAAATAAATTTTAAATTCTCAAAACTAAATGAAAATGAAGCATGAGACTATGGTGCACTTACCCATAATATAGATTGGCAATAGATTAAGTGTCACTTGTTCGAGACGACTTAGCTGGCCGCGTACCTCCATGGCAGCCGGAGACTCTTCACACACTACGTTCCAACCAGCAGCACGAGAAATGACAGCGGTGAGTAACGCCGTCTCTTCCAATTGAGAAGAAACTGGTGCTAAGTTTCGATTCCGCAAAATAGCACTCACTGTATCGCTGTGAGAGAGTAAAAAGTGGATCACCTGGAATGAATTTAAAAATTTAGTTAGATAAAAAAAAAAATGCATATTAAGAAGTAACTTTAAAATAAACCTCTGAACTTCCAGTGCGGTGACGGCTTCCAAGAGCAGTGAGCATGGTGTTAGAAAGTTGAAGAGCGGGAAAAAGTATTTGATGGAATCGATGGGCTATGTCCGGAATAAAAGGCGTGTTTTCCATAGATGTCCCAGTTACTTCCGGACGTTGGCTAAACACAGACATTTCTGAAAGACGTTGGAATATGCCACTCTCCAGAAGCACGAGAGCACCCTTCTGGCTACTAGCCAATCGAGTTAAAAGCCCCATTTGGGATTCGTATACATAGAGAGTGCGCAAACCGTCCATGTTGGGTTGCATTTCTAAAGCGGCCACCAATCCTGCATCCAACTGGAGCAGGGAATTAACCTAAATTAATAATAGTAAAAATGTTAATATTTATAAAGTCAACGACAATGTAACAAAAAAAAAGAAAATACCATGTGTTTCAAGTATCCTTGTGAGGACAAAAAGCTAGCAATAGGTCCTTGGTTGTCAGCAGCAGCTAACTGATCAAGAAGAGAAAGAGCCAACATTCGTTGTACGTCGTGGCCACTGCTGCAATCGCGAACGAGTGTCTGAAGCAATGATGCATCAGTCAACTTGTAGAATTCGGCTGTGTGGTTACTAATTCTCAGGCTGTTGAGTAATGCACTGTAAAGATTGGTTCGAACGCGGTGAGCAGACCCACTGGCTCGTAAGATCCAGTCAACTAACTGGCGTTGAATAACATTGACTGTGGCCGAAGATGTTGAACTTCCACGTGCAGTTGCAATCGAGCGGACTAAGTTCAAAAGAAAATGAATAAGATGTACAAATATTTTTTTCTAAATCGACGGTAATACCATTTGGAGTTCGAAGAATGGTCCCATCGAGGCATCGCACATAATCAGAAGGCATCTTGGTGGGGCCAGATGAAGCTCCGGATTCGCCAACACCTTCAAGAGCACAAGCTCGTAATCCAGCCAACAGGATGACCATAACGCCTGATAAATAGTGGACTAAATCAGGCAATGTGTTGTCTGCGGCCAAACACTTGCTGAAAATGTCCTGGGTAATCTGAGTTAAAATGTTCCATCGATGCGTGTACGAAAGATCGTTTAGTGAACCCGTAGCTAACAGGCATTCCAGGACTTGCCTCCAGCCTTCTAAATAGAAGCGTCGAGCCGAAAGCTCCAATCGAATGTTGTTTCGTTGCACTACAAACGAAAGAATGTTCTGGACTTCTTCTACAATGAGTTGGCGTTGGCCAAGAGCCACGTTGGTAAGATTTGCAAGTTCGCTTCGCAAGCGATTCTGAAGCAAAGCAATTTTCGTTAGCTGGACATCCTCTTCACTGATGATTTCACACTGCTTAACCAACGCTTCGATGGCACCTGGATCGAAGAATTCCATAGTGGGAGCAGTCAATTCGGAAGCCTAGGGTTAAAATTGTTTATTCACTATACCAACACTATACTCTTTAAATTAATACCTTGAGATTGACGGCGTCCAACAGGACAGCAATTTTGGGTCTAGATCGCATGACCAATTGGTCCTGTGTCCCAAGAAAAGAAGTGCCACTTAGCAAAGATCTATCAGTGATATCGCCCATTGTGACTGATTCAGTCGTTTCATCCACTTCATACAGAAAGAGGGAGGCTAGTCGAGAAACGTGTGATTGAAGGCCTTTGTCCGAGGCAATTTTCACTTCAACAGCTACGGTTTTAAGCAACCAACTCATTTGTGAGAGCTGCGAGAATTCAGATCTCTCGGGGGCAAACGGCAAAGCTGCAACCTGACGCCCGAGGAAGTTGGAAGAACGCAAAAATCTCAGCATGACATCCGACAGATTAGGATGAGAACAAAGCTGGTAAAGGAGTTTGTAGGCCAACTCAATAGCACGCAAATTGGCACCAGCAGAGTGATCATCTACGAGAATATTTTTCTCCAAAATGCCAAGCAATGCATGCAGGCATGTCCGAGGCTGATCACGAATTCCAGGCTGCTGCAATACGGTTCTATCAAAACATAAAACACCGTGAAATTGCTGAAATATTAAAATTTGCATTTTTATTAAAGGGGGAAGGGAGACTTACTTGCTCAATGGAGCCTGAATACTGAAGCCAAGGAGAAAATGTGCGAAACTTGGATGGGGAAGATTAACTCCTTCACTAAGAAGATGAAGAACTACAAGTCGACATCCTTGTCCAGCATGAGGTGTTTCGCCGTCCTGATCACCTAAAACGCTAGACGAATCATGGGGGTCTTCCATCTCTAGGGCTTCAACGAATCCGTGACGAATGGCTACAAATAAAAAATAAATTAAAATAACGAATTAGAGGGAAGATAAAAAGGTTTAAATCATTCCGAATTAAGAGTATTCATTACCTGTAGTGAGAGCAGAAGATTTGGTATACAAAGCCAGGAGTTGATTTTGGGTTGAAGGAATTGCAGCAACTCGTCGGATAATATGCAGAGCAACAAGAGCATGTTGGGGAAGATGCTGGTTTAGCGTCACTAGCTTTCCTATGTTGACCATGTGGTCCGGCTTCCCAGTACGACTGTTAATGCCCAAAAGTAAGCTGTCCAACGTAACTACTCTGAGAGCAGAACCCAGCCGACGAATAAGTTCCAAAAATTCTTCCTGTAAAAAATGAATTATTGTTAGTTTGAAATACGTAATGCTGATCTGACATTTCCTAAGTATAGGAGTTGTATCCTCTTATTCGATACAAGAAAAGTATTTTTACCTGAAGTTGCAGTACGCGCTTTAATAACAAGAGAACATTAAGCGTTAGTGTTTCCAACTCTTCAATTCCTGGCGTGGGTGTGTAAAGATCCAAGACACGACAGCCTTCGTCCACCACATGAAGCAGGAGGCGCAAAAAGTTGGAGTCGTGCAGACATTGCACCAAAAGATGATACCCTGGTGGTTTGCACCGAATGGCATTGCCGCCTACCAGGAAAAAAAAAGCAAGCATTAAGAACAAGTTTTCTTAAAACTTAATTATGATTTACCAGACGGTAATTCAATGTAGGAGTCCTGAAAATCATCCACACTGGGTTCGTAATTCGAGAGCAATTTTAAAAATAGCTTTACACAGGCATTTCCAATCTACAAAACGAAGTCAATGTTAAGACTTTGTTTTACAACTTTTTAAACCTAAACGAACAAACCTGCCATTTTTCCGTTTCATTGCGGTACGCCCTACCACTAAATTTCAGGAAAACGGAATCTTTAACGTAGAATAAGTAGGGATCAAATCCAGGCGTTCTATGTCCAGTTCCCAAGTTGGTTGGGATGGATATATCAGTCATCACGTCCAGTAATTTAAGAAAGGCTCTTGTGAGGGGGTATTCTTCAGCTCGAGACTCAACATCTTCCAATTCCGTGTGGAGACCTAATATTCAACCCTTTTTTTGTTTTTTACTGGGCAGGAAATTAATATAGAATTATCTTCATGCACAAACCTTTGACATTTGTTGAAACTATGCTTGTAGTTGACAAAATCTGAGCTATTTCAATGCTGTTCCACAGTGTATATGCGATGTCAGGTGACTGGGCGAAAGCTGCAAGAACCTCCATGATCTCTCCCTTCAAACTCAATGGCACAGCACAGCCTACAATTTAGAAGATGTATTTTTCGGGTTCATTCGATAGCTATTTGCTTTTACTTACCTAAGAGTCCGATCATCACGACTAATGGTATCCATGTTGGATTCTCGGCCAAAGATATCCTGGCAACAGGGTCATGTTGGAGAACGATTCGCATTAACTTCAAAACGACCTGCAATCCCTGAACCTCCTGTGGTGTAATGCCTTTTGTGAGGGGCTTGTGGCGGTAGATGGTGTCCGGTACAGGGAGCGACTCTTGGCGCAAACTGTTAAAATATCTGTGGAGTGATGAGAAAAAGTGTTCCCAAGAGATCAAATTGCTTTGACCGCCGTTGCTGTTTTGTTTCAGAAGGGTAAAGGCTTGGTGAGCTGCCCTCTTTCCATTTGCCAATCCGCAAAGCATGCTGGCATAAGAAATGTAGAGAGAAGGCGGTAGCAAATCCCCGGCCAAACGAATAAACTTATATAGGGCCATTTGTCGCTGAGAGACTCTGCATTAAAAAGGCGATAAGTTTTTATTTTTATTTCAAAATAAACAATAACCATATACCTGTAGTTTACTCCAGCATTGGCCATGTCACTAGACCAAAATTCAAGACACAGTTCCAGCTCTAGAGGATCCTCTCCGTACAGAACGGCGATAAAGTTAAGCAACCATTGAAAATCCAGCGGCAGGTTTGAAGGTGGCTCAAGGCCCTCTTGCTGATAGACAAAGATGTTACGTGCAACTTCATCGGCCTTATTACGAAGATCTTTGATTTTCAGGGGCATTTGAACAATTAGATCCGTCACAAGTGAATGTAATCGCCGTAAGTAAAACTCCTCTTTGTAGATATGATTTTTGGTTTGTAGTAGATGACTGAGAAAATTCAAAGCTTTTCCCTCTAACGCGACGTCTAGGATGGCTTCGTCTTCGTCAACCTGCATTTGAATTGGAGCGCAAAGTCCAGATGAAAGCGAACGGAAAGTAGCCAAAGTCACTGCCCAGGCAAGTTGAACTGAAGCTTGAAGGCCAATGTTCTTCCAAGGAAGTGGTTCTGTCAGACGCTTTTGAATAGTCGCAACAAATGCACTTTCCGAAGTGATGGGTAACAACCGGACGACGTCTTCACTTTCTTCAGTTCTAACGATACCGCTGATATCAATAGCATACAAAAGAGCCATGAAAAGAGTGACGTTGACGTTATCGACTTGTTCGACAGATGAAAGGTAATTCACTAGCAGCAGTGTATCGTCCCTACACAGTCCATTTTGAGCAGCCAAACAAAATACAATGTCCGCTAACGACTGCCTTATTTCAGTGAAGAAATCATGAACTTGTCTAAAATAAAAAACACAAAAAATTAAAAGAAAGAAATATTAATCTTAATTGTAAACAAACCTTCTGTGTTTTGGTCCACCGAGAGCTCGGTTTTCGTGGAGCAAATTGATTTCCTTTTCAAGGTTCAGTTGACTTAACAGGGCTATGATTTGATCTACCAAACCTTTTTTCACCAATTTAACGGTGTACTCTGTTATTAAGTCAACAACTTGTTCGCTGGTGTCTACAGCCCATGAAATTCCTTTCCTTGCTTGGATGAGAATTTTTAATGAATTGACAATGGCACGTCTAGCATCATAGTACAGCAGTACTGAAATCAAACCCCTGGTTAATTCTGGATAGTAATGCATTTGCTGTTCTGCTGTGTGTAAAAGTTCAACAGCAACATTTTCGTTTAGATTAAACATATCAGAGATAATGAGTGCTTCATCCACAAACGATTGTTCAAGTGAAGCAGTCGTCTTTCTTCCAGGGAAAAGAACAGGTTCTTTGACAGATTTTAGGAGAAGGTTTCTGTCATCGAGATTTTTTGCCTGAAAATGAATTTGACTTGAGCTTAGAACACAGATTTAATCTGATTCATGAAATTACCGGCTGTTTAAGAAGGGCAGAGAAATCTGAACGGTGATTTTTCAATGCTTTCTCCAGATTGTCTAGGCTGTTGCATTGCTGGTTATTAATTGTGTCTTCAACCAGACTGTGGAGGTCCTTAGACTTGGTCCACATCTTTTGATTTTAAAACTTGTGACAGTTCAACCAAAAGTAAAGCTTATTTCACTAAAAAAACCTAATAACCACAAGGGCAAAAGCTGAACGTATTCGAAACTTGGACTTCGAATTCGTCTGTGGGGAATTGTCGTGTGATAATTTTTCGTACCGGTAGTCGGTAGATGATGCCAACGCCACCTACCATCACAGCGCCATCTATTCAAAGTAAATTCCCGCCAGTAAGAAAATTGAAACAATTGCGTTGAAATTGAAACACGATTACCGCCAAAAACCCATTTATCTATCTATTCAATATTCGTCCATGGATTTATTGTTTTCTCAAAATAGGGTGTGGATATTTGAAAAATAAAGTAAAAACGAATCAGCTTATTTTAAGAATGATCAGACGGTTTGTAATCAAAAGAGTAACAAGTAATATTTACAAATGAACTGCAAATTATCCTGTACACATTATCTTGTCCACAACAGTCACGTATAACACGCACAAGAAAAAAGATTGAAAAAAAAGACCGACCACACACGAAAATGAAAAATAATAATTAATCGACAAGCACAAAAAAGTTGTTCCCTTTTATCATTATACAAAAAAGCAATGCTCTCAGCTGCTTTTTTTTGTTGTGGAGGAGTGGTGGTGGAGTTGGAGCAGAAGGAAATACGGGAAAAGTTCAGTTTCGCTCGAGAAAACATTATAAAGATGACATCGCTTTTTTTTCAGAATTTAATGACGCCCAATTTGGGAGACCGAGTCCAACGCGTCATCTCGATACAAAATAGAATAATAGCACTGAGAATTTGTTTTTTTTTTGTTGTTTTCACCTGTACAAATTACACTAATGTCATCCAACTGACTTGATAATACAGACGCACACTTACGAAGACACGATGCGCTGTGCCACAAGTTGCCATAGACGAACACTCACACTCACTCACACATACAAAGTCGATTCTAGCAGAATTTTTCTTATAAGATAATTTTTACTTTTTAAAAAATTTTCAGTGTTCAAACAAGGTAAATGAGGAAAATATGAAGGAAGATCAGGGCGAGAATAGAGGTTTTTTTCCTTTCAATGACACGCATTCACGCACACACAAAAAAGAACTGTTGACGGTTTGATTGTGGCAAAAAATTCAAAAAAAAAAAAAAGAAACACAATAATCATAAGAGTTGGGTAGGTTGAAGTGAGGAGACGGACGTTTAGGAACGGTGGTGTCCACCTATTTGGGTATGTTTTCCTTGTTACATTTATTTACAGGATTCGCATATTGGGGCTCAAAATAAAGAAATGAAATCCAATCGTCAATCGCACTGCGAAGAGAGAAAAAGATATAAGGGAGGGGAGGAAATCGTAGGATTGAGCATTTTAATTTTTTTTATTTCAAAACCTCCCAAGTTTTTATTTCCTCAAATTCGAAGAACGGTGGTTTTGTTTATCGCCAGTCGTTGCCTCCTAGACGCTTTCACCATATGTATATCTTTATAAGGTCAAAAAACACATCCAATCTTTGATGCTCTCCATAACTCGTCGTTGTGGAGTCTACTTTCTAGACTGATTTGAGATCCTGAAAAAAAAATGTCGTTCGTGATCCACAGAAAAACACCTCTTTGCCGCTTGTGTGTGCCCCGTAAAGATTTTACATGCATGTGTGATGGGAATTTGTCCACTTTCTTTTTTCGCCATTTGAGAGAAAGGAGAAGTTTTGGTAGTGTGGTTAGGACAGAAGCGGCGGGGTCGGGATGAACGCCTTCCAAAAGATTCTGCCAACTAACTTGCTATTGCTTGGCTCGCAGTCAAGGTCACTTAAGAATGTATAACAAACGGAGAAGAACTCAAAACAAAACAAGAGGAAGCTCCTAATACTGAATACCCAAGCTTTTGGAAAAAGCTCTTCTCCGGATCCTAATGCTGTATGATGGGCCATGATCAAGTCCAACGATCAAAGTCCCTCGACAAACTTGGAAAGCTGATCCTGCGGCGTTTCCAGCTGCTGCTGCTGTTGATCCTGAACGTTGCTCATCATCTGTGACTGCATGAGGGCGTCGGACGGGTCGTGGCCTCCTCCAAGCTGTTGGTGTTGCTGCTGTTGTTGCTGCGCTGCCACTGCGGCTACCATCGAGTGATGAGGGGACTGCGTGGCCATCCGAGGCGAAGGAGCTGGCTGGCGCGGAGAAGGCGAAGGACCGAGCCGGGGCGAAGGATTGGGCTGCGGGGAGCGAACCGTCTGTGGTAAAGACGACGGAGGCGGTGATCGGACGGTATGCATCAACTGTTGTTGGGGAGAAACGTTAGGAGGTACCATCATGCCGCCTTGTTGCTGCGGCGAAGGCGACATGGTCGGAGGAGGCGTGTTTTTCATCTGCTGCTGCTGCTGCAAAAGTTGTTGCATCGTTGGCTGCTGTTGCCCGCCAAATTGACCCTGGTTGTTGGGACTCATGAACTGGTTGCCATCTCCGTTGCCTCCAAAGCCGTGCTGCTGTTGCTGTTGCTGCTGAGGAAAGCCACCCATACTCGGTAAAGGCTGCCTTGCTCTTGGCCCAAAATGCTGCACTGGAGGTGGTTGTTGGAAGCCCTGTTGCTGCTGTTGTTGGTGCTGCTGCTGTTGCTGCTGTTGCCTCTGCATTGCCATCATTTGTTGTTGGTGCTGTTGTTGTCTCAACCATTGCTGCTGCTGTTGCTGCTGAACCGTTTGTTGTTGATTCGGTGGACCTACAAGCGGAATACCCGGTTAACTGTCAAATCCATTTAAAAAACAAGATCGAATTTTCTTACCTGCATTCATACCAACATTGCCCATCATACCAGGCGGACCAGTTCCTTGTTGCATGTTTTGTTGTTGGGGTTGATTTTGCTGCTGTTGTTGTTGTTGCTGCTGTTGTTGTTGCTGCTGCTGAATATTCTGCATGGCTGCTTGCATTCCTGGTTGGGCTTGCATGGCTTGTATGGTGTTGGCCATCGGACCTTGTTGGCTCTGTTGGTTAGGGACTTGTTGACCCTGCTGTGGTTGCTGGTTTTGATTTTGCTGCTGCTGTTGTTGGAGAACAGAGCGTTGCTTGATGAAGGCTGCCATCAGCTGGGGATTGCTACGTAGAATCTGCACTACTTGCTGTTGCTGTTGAGGTGTGCTTGGTGACTTGAGCGTCTGCAAGAGTTGGTGGAGGGCTTGTGGCAGAGGGCGCTGGGCTCCTCCTGGACCAGCAATTCCACCCGCACTCACAGGTATCTGCGCCAAAGTTCCTGGCTGTATCTGCGCCTGGGGTTGTTGTTGAACGGAATTGACCTGTTGTTGCTGTTGCGCAACATTAGGTCCGACACCAGGAACTCCACTTCCAGGACCCATCATGGCTCCTTGCGCATTGCCCATAGCCATAGCAGGTGATGCTTGGCCTTGTTGCTGTTGCTGAGCTGCCATCATGTTATTGGGAGCCATGGGCCGCATCTGTTGTTGCTGCTGTTGCTGACCCATAACTTGATTGGGCCCTGCACCTCCTTGAGCAGGATTGACAAACCGAGGTCCTCCCCATTGTTGGTCGCCACCCATGCCCATGCGATTCCCTTGCATATTGTTGATGGGCATGCCGCCACCTCCCATGCCACCCATTGGGTTTGGTCCAGAGGGTACACCTCCAGCGACTTGATTGACTTGCATACCGGTGCCGACCATATTGCCCGGCATACCAACAGGCTGCATGTTCATTGGACGAGGGTGCTGCATCATCTGAGGAGGAGGCATCACCATCGCTGGATTCACGGCGCCCATACCACCGACCGATTGCTGTTGTTGCGGATGTTGAGGTCGGATACCCCCAATAGAGTTCATCATTCCCATGCCACCTTTACCGAATCCTCCTTGTTGAGGCACTTGACTGGCTGCCTCTTCTTGGACCTGCTTCACAACCTATACAATTTCCAATGAATCAATTTTAAACTCGAGTCGAGGGTAAACAAATTTTTAAATCATTTGGTTCTTTAGAAAAAATGTGAGTGAGGTGAAATACTCGGCATTCAGAAGAATCACCGATTTTGGAATTCACTGCAGCTTAATTTAGCACTTAGAATTTGATCAATGATGCATTGCGAGAGCGTCATCGACGTATTATAACGGATCATAGTGCAATCTTCAGAAAACAAGAATCAATCAAAGTGCAATGATTTACCTGGAGAACATTGGCGGGTGGTGTCTGCGTGGCTGGTTTCATGCCGGCTCCTGGTTGATTGTGATGAGAATGGCCACCGATGCCCATCATATCTCCAGCTCCGGGGCTCTCTAATGGAGACGAGGGGCCCATACCCGAACCCATCGGTCCGGGCGTACTCGGCCCTGTCCCGCATGCCGATCGAATACTCATAGACGAAACAGCTGCCATCCTTCTCTTGAGAAAATGAGCATGTTGAAGCCTCTGCTGTAGTTGCTGTTGTCGCAACTTTTGCCGGATGTTGAGACAGAACGGCACCATGCATTTCGTCTCGGTACAGTGTTTGGCATGGTAGCAACACAGGGCGATCAGTTGTTTGCAAATTGGGCAGCCGCCATTGGTCTTGCGTTTGCAAGAACGCGTGTGCGTGACAACGCGCTTCATCTTCTGACAAGACGGCAAGCGGCAGTTGGCGTCGCGACATTGGCAGGCGTGAACAAGCGACTGGATACAACGTTGGATGGACAACTTCCGAGCTTCCTGTGGGTTGGCCTGTTTGGAATCGGAAGGAGACGAACCATCGTCCAGATCGAATCCCAATTTCTCCATTTTGTGATGATGCCCATCTTTCTCGTAGCAAGGAACGCACAAGTCGAAATCGTCGCAGACAGTGCAGTGGAATCGCGTTTCGACTTGGGACTTGCAATTGTTGCAAGTGTAGACAAAGCGGTCCGTTCCTTGGTTGTGCAGATCGTACAACATGGCCATGGATGAATATTTACAGCGACGAAGGGAAGAAAATTCGTAGTGCTTGTCACGGGCTAGAGTGAGGAAGGCATCACGGCCGTCCATCAAATCACACTGGATGAGTGGATCAGGATCTACGACTGGTCCTAATGAAGCAGCCGCTTGCACCGAATGCAACCGGATCACGAAAAACACCTCTTTGTGCTTCTCCATAGTAGTGAAGATTTTGGTCGAGAGGTCATTGCCCGTCTGTGGGGCGTTGGATTTTTTGTTGTTTTTCCGGTTGTTTGCCTTGGCCTTGTTGGATTTCTTCGCTTTCTTCTGGCCTTTCTTTTTACCATCCGGTCCTGCTTCCGTCTCGTCTGTGCTGACGGCAGCCGCAGCGGCCTCCAACGCTTCCGCTTGACGTCTCTTCTCTTCTTCCTCTTGATCCATTTCGCGAATGCTCTCCTCCAAAACATTGGGCCAAAAGTCACCTTCGAAATAAGGGAGTTCGGCCGCAGATTTTAAATTATCCTCCATAGCTTGCTTGAGGATGTCTTTGTAATCGAGAACGATTCGCTCAATGATGCCGCGATCAAGCATCTTCTTGTACCAGTCCTGTAGCCGTTTCGGCTTAGGAATGCGCTGATCGGGCGGGTGGCAGTGGAAGATGTAGTCGTCGCCCTCTGACGGTGGACAGGCCCAGATGTGCGCCATACAATAGCCTAACTGTTTGACGTAGTCCAGGTAACCGAGAAGAATCTCGTGATAGACGGCAGTACGGAATTGTTTCGGCCTGAAGAAATGGACCGAATCGAGGTAGGCCAGATAGACGCGTCGCGTGTTTGGACTAGGACTGTCCGATCCGTACTCTTGTACATGCATACCGAAAAAGCAGACGTCGGTTCCATCAATTTCCTCGAAGGCGAACAAAGCCTTTGCCCTGTATGGGAATGTCTCGCACATTTCTCCGTTGTCGACGAATCTACTCTTCATTCCCGGCTTGACTTCGGTGATCTTGTCAGCCGAAGCGACGACTCGAATCGACACTTCACCTGCTCCCGCCTCCTTCTTCTTCAAAAAGTTGTTGACTCGATTCTCGATGAACGTTGATAATTTGGTGGTTGGCAACCGTTTGGCACCGTACTTGTTCTCTTTACGCTTATCACCGCGTCCTTTGAGACAGTTGTCGCAGGTGAAACCTTGCGGCCAGATGCAGTCCATGTGAAGGACGCATATCTGATGCAATTTTCTTCCGCACTCGCCGCAATCGACGAACGGCTCCAGATCTAGCGCGTCGTTCTTCAACTCGGTGAACTGCTCTTTTCGAATAACCGTCGGTGGCTGAGTAGGATCGTCGCCAAGAGAGACCGTGTCTCCGGGAATGTCATTGAAGCATTTGAGGCAGTAAGTGTAGCGATGGTAACTAAAATATTTGGCATCACGCGGGATGGAGCACAGCTGCTTGCCGTAACAGCAAAGCACCTGCGGATTGAATGTGTACTTTCGGCCGCAACAGTAGCCTAAAGATTGCATGACTGGATCGATTTCTTGCTCAAATACTTCAGAAAGCTTGGTACAGCATCGATAGACTCGCGACGTCTTGCGGTTGTAAAGCCAAGCATTGTCAAACATGAGCCAAACATCGTCGACATACTCCCACGGATCCTTGTATTGACCATTGTCGATCTTCCGCCGAATGGTGGCTAAATCCATCGGTTTCTTGATTATGTCAAAGTAATCGGGAATGCCAAGTTTGTGCGGATCGACCGGATCGCGGAATGGGATGGAATCGGGGTCTTGACGGTACAACTTCTCTAAAGTTGGCATTAATGCCTGACGAAGCTCGTCGGGTGAGAAGACGATTTTGCCTTCCTTCTTCGGGCGGATCAACGGAGGTATGGCAGTTGTTGGTTTTGTGTTAGAGCTGGCGCTAGCGGAAGGGCCCGGCGTCGTCACAGAAGAATCGGAATTGCCGCCGCCAAAACCTCCACTTGGTTTCACATCTGAACTGCTGGTATCGTTCGTATTGCTGGCCGCTGAAAGAGGTGTCGATGGCTCCTCTTTTTCTTCTTTGACGCCAGTGAGACGAGGTTGTAGGTGGCTCGACGAGGAGCTGTCGTTGTTAAAATGCCCATCATCCATAGGTTCCGTCTTCATTTCTGGTTTTTCCTCCTCTTTGATATCTTCTGTTCCTTCCATACTACTGGAAACGCTGGCTGGAACATCGATAGGCTCCGTTTTAACCTCCATCATTCCCGAGTCCCGACCGTCAAAGGCATCGCCGTCCTGTTGCAACATTTGCTGTGGATCCGTCTCCTCCTTTTTCACACTGAAGTACCCTCCAGAGGGCGTTTCGTGTTTCACCTCGGTCTTCATACCGCTGCCTCCGCCGCCCGTACCGCAACTGGCGTCACTCATGCTACCACCAGCGTGTAAAGGAGTAGAGTCCGACATTGGCATCGTGCTGGGTGTATCAGCAAAGCTTCCGCACGGGGTGTTGGGCATGGGCATGTTCATCCCTTGCTGCATATTCGCTGAAGGCATCCCGTTCGGAGTCATCCGCTCGTTCATATGCTGCTGTTGGTCGGAAGACTGGACTGATTGCTGTTGTTGCTGATGCTGTTGCTGCTGCTGCTGCTGTTGTTGTTGTTGTTGCTGCTGCTGCTGCTGCTGTTGCATCATCATTGGATGATTAGGTTGTTGTCGCTGCTGTGGCTGCTGCTGCTGCTGTTGAGACACTGAGTATGGAGGAGCAGGCATTCGGTTACGCATCTGTTGTTGCTGAGACGCGTTTTGGTTCATATTGGCACTGGGAAAGGGCGAACTAGCGCTCATAGGAGTGCCCATACTACCGTAAGGCGACAATCCAGGAAGAGGAACAGTTTGATTGGGTGGCCCAATGTTACCATGATCCGGTCTTATTTGCTGCATAGACATTCTCTGTTGCTGCTGTTGCTGCTGAGCGAGTTGATTGGGCACTTGACTCATTCCCACTGGACTGGGTGGTATGGGAGTTGGGTTGCGCATCATCATTCCGCTCGTAGGTGCGATTCCTCGTGCCCCCTGCCCAGATTCCCCAATCCCTGGCATATTAGGCCTCAAACCTGCGTTATTGCTTGGTGGTACAGGTTGTTGTTGTTGCTGTTGTTGTTGCTGCTGTTGCGGAGGTACTTGTTGGCCAGATTGAAGATGGGAGAGCGCGGAAGGAGGCTGCTGTTGCAGCGGCGTCGTCGGCGTAGAAGTAGGCGTTTGCTGAGCTTGTTGTTGCTCCTTGCGCTTTTGACGCTTCTCGTCCAGCTCCTTTTGAATCTTGTAAATCTTCTCAGCCAAAAGGTGATAATACTCGGAGCGGGAATCAGCCATCTTGTACATGTCACTTTCGACTTTCCGAGCATAGGCCACCAAGTTGTGCATCCGTTTATCCAACATTGCCTGTGGATCGGGAGTTGGAAAGATGGCCAGAACGAGTTTCTGAACCAAGTGATTACGCAGATCGGGTGACACCGACTGATGCCACTCTTTAGACCCTTGAACAGGATCGGCTGTGACCTGACTTGGCTGCAGTCCACCAGGCAAGGGAGTTGTTGAATTTACCGGGCTCATCTAAATCGAATAAAGAAAGGGAGTGAATGAAAAAATATTCTGCTATGTAAAATGCATTGTTTGAAATCATACAATGTGCTCAATGTTGGATGCGTTGTCTGAGATGGAACCCCTAATATTCCTTGCCGTGGTGGAACCAGCGGTTTGCTGCTGAGATTGCAGCGCCGCGTTATGAGGAGGGCCACGATTCATGGCACCAGGAGGAACAGGTTGCCCAGCTGCGGCGACGGCTGACGGAGGGTTATTTCCTGCTAACTGGGCATTGTTCATTGGAACCATTGAATTTTGCTGCTGTTGTTGGGGTGGTAGTAAAGGCCTCGGCATCCCACCTACAGCGTTAGGAGGAGCCTGAACTCCTCCGACAGCACCGCCTTGATTCAATGTTGGTAGGATACCTTGACCGGGTGCCGCAGACGATGCGCCAATCGAGTTGGAACCAAGACCGACATCGAAACCGGCAGGACTCGGTTGAGAAGCATTATGAGGAGCTAACAGAACGAAGAAAAATATTTGAATAAATTTCTCCACGAAAAATGAGCAAAAAAATTGTGGTACCTTTATTCCGATCTGCCTGTTTGAGAGGCAGGCAGACGGGGCAGTCGGAACGATTACAGTTTTTCCAATGAGAAATTATCTGCCGCGAAGAGGAGCAGTGAGGTACTTGGCATGATTTTCCCGCCTGGCATGTCGTCATGTGGTTCAAAACATTTTTCATTGTCCGGCAGTGTGGAAGGGTGCACTGTGGTATCAAAAGATGAACCAAAACCATAAGGACACATTATTTAAAAATTTTCGTCGTCTATTCAACGCACCTCTCCGTTGGCCTGGTTCTCTCTTCGCTGGCACTTGTGAGCGTGAAGAAGGAGTACAAGTTGCTGCTGGATCAGTTTCCTTTTCTCGGGATCGGCAGTTGCTGCCGCATTAGCTGCTCCTGCACCACCGGCCGATCCTGCGGCGACTGGCACGACAGGAGTAACAGCTGGGCTTGGCGCTGCCACTTGAGGAGCATTAGCGGCCACTGGTGTGTATTGCTGCTGCTGTTGTTGTTGAGGATGCTGTTGTTGGGCAGAAACCATAGGAGTCTGAGTGACAGTGGATGACGCTGATGATACCATCGGCGCTGAAACCATCGCCGCTGCTCCACCAGGCATCATAACTGGTCGTGCTGACATGTTGGGATTCATATTTTGCTCGCTATTAAACCTCGGTTGTTGTTGTTGCTGCTGCTGTTGTTGTTGCTGCTGCTGCATGGCATTTTGCATTGGAGGAATACCACCATTAGCTGTACCGATAGGTCTTTGCTGTTGGGCTGCCATCATAGCATTTGGCATGTTCGAATTAGCAAAGCCATATTGATTGGAATTGGTCATCACATTCGAGCCGGGCCCGGCATTTGGGCCCATGCCTCCCATTCCACCAATTCCCGGTCCCTGTTTTAATCGAGTTGGTTTAGCTACAAAAGTAAGAACAAGACAGAGCAGAATTTCTTACCTGCAAGCGAGGTCCTTGAGGATTCATCCCTTGTATAAGCTGCCCTCTTAATGGCGTTTGTTGTTGTTGTTGCTGTTGCGGCATCATATTGTTAGGAAGGCCTCCAACAGGCCTAGCACTGCCCATCATGGATTGTGGGCCGTTGTGTAAACCCTGGCTCATTTGGCCGGCATTCATCATGGACCCGGGTGTCTTCATCGACACGTTCACACCACCCATTCCAGTTGGATTCAACATGTTATTCATTGATTGTTGCTGCTGCTGTTGTTGCTGCTGCAACGACTGCATCATTTGTGGGCCATTTCCCATAGAATTCATCATGGGCATTGGGGCACTGCCAGGCGGTGAGTTCAACTTACTATTCAGAGGGCCTTTATTTAAACTACTATTAGCCATGTTCATGTTGTTTTGCCCAATTGCACTGCCACTTATCGCACCACCACTCATATTGTTCAGCGAAGCTTTGTTTTGCATTCCCATATGAGGAAGCTGGTGATGATGTTGAGCATCCATTGATCCATTTTGTTGCTGCTGAGAACCAGGTCCTAAGCCCATCGACATTCCCATTCCAGGATTGTTAGGGCCCATAGACTGGGGCCTCTGAACACACTGTTGTTGTTGTGGAGGCTGCTGTTGCTGCTGCTGTGGCTGGGCAGTCGGCTGGCTCACATTAGCAGTAGCATTACTCCAGCCCCCTCCTGATGTGTTGAAAAGCTCATCAGGCAGATTGCTTTCAAGATCAAATAGTGGATTCCCAATCATATCTATAAAGGAATAAAGATGGTTAGAATCAGAGGATGCAAGTAAAACGGTAAAAGTTGACCCAACTGTCAAACATGTGACAGCTTGACAACAATGGACCAAGTCGATTGTCAAACTCTAAGAATAAAGCTGTATTTATGCATTTTAAAAACAAAATGGTGTTATACCTGATGAATCAGTAGAGCAGTTGCCAATAGCATCATTCAGTTTGGGCCGCTTGTTAGGCGGCCCTTCAATAAGGTGTTCAGCCATGACTTTCTTTAGGTTAAACCAAGCACCTCTTCTGCTAAAAAAGACTCATCGCACAATCTTCCCCACCAGCAGCACATGACACTTGGACAAGTAAAGAGAGGTCATAGAGCACTCTTCTCCACAGCCATTGAGGATGTATGGATGGGAGAAAGACAAGACAGGTAAGATGCTTTCTTCCGAAATTTTCCTTTCTTCAATCAATTAAAGCGTCCAACGCGCCGGCCACTGTATTAATAAATGTTGGTGAATCACTTTGAGGGCGGTAAAACGGAGCCTTCCAGAGAGGAACTTTAGCTTCTTCCGTCGACCGTGCAGAATTCAAGCCTTCCTTCACGGCAACGGCTTTCACTTCAAAAAAAAAAAGAACAACCCCGTCCCACTGTAGTCGTCCGAGGATCTCCACAGTAGGGGTCGCCGCCAAATTTTCAATTTTTATGTAAACTTTTTTTTCGACAATATAACAATCCGTTAACAATCAGCGGCACTACCTAGCATCACGAGGTGAACGATGACGAAAATTTTCCGTTCACGATTTACTTTTTCTTCTCCTGCCACTAGATTTTCTACATTCTTCTTCAGGGACTCGAACAAAATGGCTGCTGTTGATTTCTTAGCTTGGATCTAAGGGTCCAACTCTGGTGGCCAAAGTCGTAAGTTTTAGACAATTTTTCCATCTAAATAGACGCGATAGAGATTTTTGCGATGCAATTCTCAATAATTCTTATCATTTCATTTGATTTCCTAATTTTTAATCATTATTTTCAAATATTTTGCATTCTTGAAACAAACACAAAAATTACATG
This sequence comes from Daphnia pulex, assembly GCF_021134715.1. Classification (NCBI taxonomy): domain Eukaryota; kingdom Metazoa; phylum Arthropoda; class Branchiopoda; order Diplostraca; family Daphniidae; genus Daphnia; species Daphnia pulex. Next base: position 5,077,514 of record NC_060022.1, read on the forward strand.
AAGTGTCAAAAAATTTTACTCAAGCTCATTATAATTCGTGAGAAGCGAATACGACGTTGTCAGGTTCTTCCTTGATTTCATTGTTGTTGAGCGCACATTTTCGATGGAACTTTCTCTGGCGCGAAAAGTTGTTCAGTTACTCTTCGATCTTCGTCATTTGCTCGCAACAAACAGCTAAAAAATAATTAGAATGGGGAACTATATGTTTGGTGAAATCTTTGGAATAAAAATGATATGGCTTCAATAAAAGTAGCTTCGTCGTTTGCCTGTAAAATTTTATTACTGGTTAAAAAATAGATGTGACAGATTTTACTTATTTGTAGATTTTGTAAATTTCAAGATTTTTACTAAAATCTTGATTAAGATATTCGATGAAAAATAAATTATAACAGATTTGAAGCAAACGTCTTTAATGGGCAGAAATAAATTCAAGTGCGAAAGCACAGAACATTGCACACAGAATTGACACAGAATAGCGTCCACAAATGAATCATAAATATCCGCTTAATTAAAGAAGCAGAAATCCAGCTAATCTGTAAAATATAAAAATGCACACATGAACCGCACCAGTATGAATTATTATCAAATCAATCGTTTTTTATTTTATTTTTTAATTACTATTTTGCAAACAAGAAAAGTTTGTTGACCTTTCGTTAAAGTAGATTGATCCAGCGGAAAGTGGTATCCAATCAAATCTGTCCTGACGTGGAAGTAATAAATGACATTTTACCTCAATCGGGGTTGATTTATGTACGCAATAAGCGGTTTAAACCAGAACTTATGACTACAACAAGCGAATTGTAAAACAACCTACTTAATAATAAAATGTTGGAAAGAACAACTTTGAAAAGGTAATACATTCGGAAAATTTACAACCAGCATATTTTCATACAGCCTTGGATTCCTCGTGAGGGTTGTAACTTACAATGCAACGTAACAGAACATTTGGAATAACATCTTCAATGTCGAATGTCAAATATTCGACTACTGGTACAGAAAAAAAAATCTTGCTCATTCTTCGGGACTATTATTCAATTCTTGTCAAGTTACTTTCGTCTAACCGGTAATCAAAGCGATAATGCAAGATTGACGCGATGTATTTTGAAATTTTGTAAAAGTTGAATTGAACCACTTTTTTTTTTTTATTGACTGGCATCATTTCTAGATCTTTAATCGTCAAGTTCGAAAAGCCAAAAAATAAATTGTTGAAGCAAATAATTTCCCTTCTAGAAGCCGGGTTCAGCAACCTTTCAGATGGCTCTTACCAAATGACGTCATGATCGAAGAAAGAAATGGCGGCGGCCGAAGAAGCTCTCCAGTTTTGCAAAATCATTATATCAGTCATGTATTTGTCTTGTTGTCACAACCTGACAAAAAAATATAAACACAACACACACAACTTTTTCAAATAAGATCCTTCAGAGTTCAGACGATCCCCTGTACTTTTTTGACAAGTTGTAAAAATGTCAATTCCATTAATAATTTGCATTTTGGTTTCTTTCTCTTACACGTTCTTATGGCAACAATATATCAACGATACAGTTTTCATAAATGTTTTCAAAACTAAAACTAATTGGTTTTATTGACTATATTTCCCAAACTTTTTCTAAAATCTGAAATAGCCAAGTTTGACAGCCAGCAGAGTTACCAAATGGCGATGTTCCATGGAGGGAGGGGAAGGAATGTGGCAGATAGAAGGAGCGGCTGTCTGTCTTAGTCAAGACTCCTCCCACACATTCACGTGAGAATATGATGATACAAAACGTTTTTCAATTAATCTCTTTTAAATGAGAAAATGACGAAAAGGTCTTGTCACCAAATCCATGAAGATTAGTTAACGTTTCATATTATCGAAAGTTTTGTGTTGTGGCTAGTTAGCCCCGTGTGTAAGTCGGAGGTGAGCAGATGAAAAGTGAAAATGTTACTCTGAGCCTGTATTAACTGTTTGCTTTGGCTGCCACTGTATGCACTCGCTTACCGACACTTGTGCTGAAATATAAAACTATGGTATTGTTTAATAACACTTGTCTGTTGTGATGGCTCTTATTCTAACACCGTAACTTTGTTGTTAGCATTCTAGTTCCACTGTGAAGGTCTCTAACTTCAAAATATCACCCAGAATTCACAACTGGATTTGACAACTCTTGGTTTCGTAGCCCAAAGTTGTTAAAACAGTATTGCTAACAAGTCATATTCTGTAGTAATGCCAACCGATGGGCTGGACCACCACAGATGGGCTGGACCGCCACAGATGTGCTGGAATGCATGTATGTGACAATAGAACAAGCTAATGCTTTCCACTCACCATTAGTAACATATACACAGATGACTTTAACCCTAGACAGTTTTCATTCAAAAAAAGTTATTCGTTGACCTTCTGTGAAGGGTCTTGCAAACCAATCAAAAATATTGAATTTTGAGAATGAGACGTATTTTTTCCCATATCTTACCCTCAACATTCAGGTTGGGAAAGTGATGAGCAAAGATGACTAACCATAGTGCAGAAAGGGTGAGAATCCACCACCGCAACATCCTTACTGCTCTGCCTCAGAGGCCGACAGTCAACATGTCTCGCCGTTCATCTTGCCGAAGCGGGAATAAGGATAACATGCGAAAGCATTCCTTGCTCTTCCACCGGGCTTCACCGTTTTGGTGGATCCCTCGCTTTGACTCGGACATCCTGGAGGGTCAATATTGGCGGAGCACGTTTCCACAAATTCGTCTACGTTTCCAGCTCGCTCTGCTCTACGTTTTCATCGTTTCGCTTTCCTGGTGTGTTTATTTCAGCGCCGTCACAATCCATCATTGGCTAGCCTTCGCCGTCTCCTGCCTTGTCATGCTATTCCTTTCTGCATTGGCTTTCTGTCTTACACTGACATCAGTTTACCAAAATCACCATTTGCTCTTCTCCTGCCTTATGGCCATCTCCGTCTGTTTGGTGACACTTCCCGCCCATTTGACGTGCCGACATGGTACCATTATCGAAGGTGAAGTTTCTCCTGCCGGCCTACTCGCCTTGTCCATGGAGGCCCTCTTACTTATCTACACCGTAATCCCGCTACCCTTATACATGTGCATCGGTATCAGCAGTCTCTATTCCGTGGCTGTTGAGGCACTCTCCATCTTTGTGGCGTCCTGCGAGACCAATGCTGCCGCAACTCTTGTCCGAGCGTTACTTCACTTGGGCGTTCATCTTATTGGCATTCATATTTTCATTATGACTCAGGTGCGAATGCGTTGCACCTTCCTGAAAGTTGGACAGCTACTTCTCGTTCGGTTAGTGCTCGGCCAGAAAGATTATGATCAACACAATTTTATTATTCATTACCTTGTTTCTTATTATTTTTTCAGTCGAGAACTAGAAGAAGAAGCGCAATTAAAAGAAAAAATGATTCGTTCTGTTATGCCTCCAAAAGTAGCTGATTGGCTAATGAAAGACGGCCATGGAGACGATGACCTCGATGAAGACAACGACGATCGGTCTAATGAAGACAAATATCGTGGCAGCAAGCTCTCGTCTGGAGTCAACGATCAGTTACGAACCATATTCCGTCCCTTCAACATGCATCGAATGGAAAATGTCAGCATTCTCTTTGCTGACATAGTAGGTTTTACGCAAATGAGCTCCAACAAAACGGCAGAACAACTGGTCGGGTTGCTAAACGATTTGTTTGGTCGCTTCGACTTGCTGTGTGGTACACATGGTTGCGAAAAAATTTCAACATTGGGTGACTGCTACTACTGCGTAGCCGGTTGTCCGGAACCACGACTGGACCACGCTGGATGTTGCGTCGACATGGGCCTTAGCATGATAGAAGCTATCGGACGCTTCGATGAGGAGCGTGGTGAGAATGTTAGTATGCGAGTTGGCGTTCACACTGGCACCGTACTATGTGGTATAGTCGGCGTCAAACGATTTAAATTTGACGTTTGGTCGAATGATGTCACTTTGGCTAATCAAATGGAGTCGACAGGGAAGCCCAGTCAAGTCCACGTATCGCAGGCCACATTTGCTCTACTAGACCAACAAGCCTATTTCTCCGAGGAAGGGGCCGTCTATCACGGTTTGTTGTATACAATTGCTGAATGAATCATTCGATTAGTTTATTTTTTGTTTTTCAATAGGTTTGAAAACTTACTTTGTTTTGGGTCGGAAAAACGATTTAAACGTTGAAGATACTACAACTGCTGAATTTTCGGCTTTGTGGTTGGATGAAACTGACCCAACGATATCTTTGCCGTCTGGTTCAGGTGTCCCTTCTCTTGTCCCAATTAGCGGAAATAACGTGAATGCTAATGCTAACAGTAAAAAAGCCAATTCACTTCCCAGTATCTTGGATATTTTGGATGAAGTGCCCACTAGTAGCGATAGCAACTGCAACTTGCCATGCGATTCCGCCCCACTGAGATCGTCCCGCTCTGTGAGTCAGGATCGTAAAAAGAAAAATATCCACTATCATGCCCAACGTTCACAGCAGGACGAGTTATCTCCTTTGTCTGCAGGTAAATTTTTTACAGACACACTTTTATATTAATGAAGTTCTGATGTTTTCTATTACGGCACTTTGTTAGCTCCGATGTCCGTGGAAATGCGAAGTAGCAATGCGATCGTCTGTCCAGCTGGTCAAAATGGTAGGACAGATGAATTGTCGCTCTTTCCGTCCGTTGAGTCCTTCATGAAAGCGCAAGGAGCTACTAGCACACCCAACACGTTACAGCGCAGACCAACTGCCTCTACCGCTTCACAACTTGGCACAGGCGGTATCGCTGATATGGAACGTTCACCTACTAGTATGAGTCTGGCTCTCTACAACAAAGATGAGCTGGCAGAACTGGAGGGTGCCGTAACAGAAAATAGTGTCGGGCTTCACGCCAGCCTCAGTCGATTCCATCAACTTCGGAAACAATCAGATTTGGCCATGATCCGGTGCATTCAAGAAGACGAGTCCCATCGTGTCTACTTTATGCGTCCGCCTTTGAGTCAGGTCACACTGTTTTTCATCGACGCTGCAATGGAAAAGGTATATCCATTAATATATTTGGTTTACATCATGAAAACTATTGTGATAAACTTGTTATTTTTTAAAAAAGGAATATCGAGCTCGAGCTCACCAACCAGACCAGCCAGGGGCTCGCTTAACATTGGCCTCGCCAACTTACAATACCTATCTGGACATCTTAGTCTCGGCCGTAACTTTTGTGCTGATTTCGGTGTCATGCTTCGTTCATTTTGAATTTTCATGGCCGTGGGGAGTCGTCTTCGTCTGGGGGGCGCTGATTTTGTTGGCGACCAGTGTCGTATTCCTACACAACTTGTGTCGCGAGGATGCAGTTGGCCGGAATTTCTTCTCCATCGTTCACAACTGGTGTACTCGCTGGTATTCGTGGCACGTCTGCGGTGCTCTGCTCATGAGCTTACCTGTCTTGGCGGTCATGTCCAACTTTGGCTGTCGAGTAGTCGAAGAGAAGGAAGAGTCCAGTCGCATATTCTGGTATCTCTTTTTCTTCAGTCTGGTTCATTTTTGCAACTTTACACAACTCAACTGTTGGATGAAGAACGCCTTAGCTGCCCTGGCCGCGCTTCTCCTCATTGTCCTCGTCTCCACGCCCGTTTGTCCCTGCGATTCCATTACTCTCAACACCAATTCCAGTGGCAGCAACGACGGAATTCCCAACTATGGAGAAACAGACTATGAGAAAACAGAGCTGGCTTTATGCTACGAGATTATTTTACACCTACTTCTGCTGCTGCTATTGGTCTGTTTCTTGAATCGAGAATTTGAAATCAGCTTCCGATTGAGTTTCCACTGTAACACAGTGGCTGCCAGGGGCAAAGCCAAAGTGCAAAATCTGAGAGATCAAGCTGATTGGTTGCTGCATAATCTACTTCCCCCGCACGTTGTCGAGAGAATGAGAGCTCGCCCCGGTTATTCGGAAAACCACCGCCAGGCCGGCATCCTGTTCGCCAGCCTTGTCAACTTCAACGAGATGTACGACGAATCGTATCTAGGTGGGCGCGAATACTTGCGCGTTCTTAATGAGCTTATTAGTGATTTCGACGAGCTTCTTGGCCAGCCTCAGTTCAAGAATGTTGATAAAATCAAGACGATTGGTAGTACTTACATGGCCGCATCGGGATTGAACTCGGAGGTTCGTTCACGCAACTCTCACCGTCATCAGCATCTCTTCGAACTGATCGATTTTGCCCAACAGATGCAATGTGTTCTCCAAAATTTTAATCAAAATCTACTGGAATTCAACCTGATTATTCGCATCGGCTACAACTGCGGCGACGTTACGGCCGGTGTCATGACTGGAGGCATCGGAACCATGTCCAAATTGCATTACGATATTTGGGGCGATGCCGTCAACATTGCCAGTCGGATGGACTCAACTGGTGTTCATGGACGAGTTCAAACGACAGAAGCTTGCGTTCAAGTTCTAGAAGAGCGTTACAATTTTGAAAAACGGGGCACAGTCTTTGTAAAAGGCAAGAATGACATGAATGTCTATCTGTTGTGTGAAAAGAAAAAGACATGCCTGTCATAAGCCTGCCCAACTGAAATCAAAGCTGCCATTTAACAAAAACGAAGAGAACCAATTACCTCTAAATCAAGTGACCCTCACATCACGGAGGTTGTGCCATCCCGAAAGTCGTCTCTAGTTCGGCTTGTCGATTGCTAACAATGTTTTTCTCTTGAATTAAGATGATAACAACTAACAATCGCTTGCATTACTGTTTAATGTCATTGTTTGTTATACCATTCCCTCTTAACTTCCCTCGCGTGCGCGATTGCTGTATCAATCACTAGAACTTTAATTTGTTTAGATCTGATGTGGTGTGCATGTGATCGATGTTTCTTCCAATCTCCGTCAACGAAATCGCTGCCGTGCCTTTTGAACGTTTTTTTTCTTTTCTTTCTTTTTGCCTTTTAAAATCAAAAATGAAACTATTCTGCCTTCAATGTGGTTTGTACTAAAAATAATGCCAAACTATTTTAACCGTGTTCTTCCGTTTTACCGCGTAGTGCCGTTTGCCTGCGACCAAAAGATGTGTGTTCTTATTACAGTGATTGTTTGTAATGTACAGGGATAAAAGATAAAGATCTGAATGAATCCCACGGCACCGATTAAACGCACGGATACTCGTGCTTTAACAAAATTTAATATCGCTGTTATTTAATCTATTTCATTATGCGTTAAAAAATCCGAAGCCCATAACAGACAAATCGACCTACAATCCTAAGTGGCAAATATGACATCTATCAGCTCATTCCGAGCCAGTCACTGAAATATTTTTAACTAGTAGCTTCCCTTCGTTGAGCGTAGAGCTATTTGGAGAGCCCTTCAATCGATTCGGGCCAAGACAAAGCACGTCCGACATGGAGCGTACACCTGTAAACAAAGTGTTTGCTAATTAAAGACATTGTACAATCTCGGAGGATAGTATACCATCAATGAATTAGGATGTCCTCCAAAAGGTTCTTCAAGGGAGAAGAAATCAGTATTATGGTCCAATCGTCCGTGACCGCCAAACTTCTTGTCATCCGAGTCTAGCACGATACGATATTTCCCAGCGGTTGGTATGGCAACACGGTAGTCGGTATAGCTTTTGGTTGAATTAAAGTTGAAGACAAACACTAGACCAGCTCGATCAAATGAGATGACTTTGTCTCCTTCGTGCTTTGTGCTCACGTAAGCCTGCAGAAATGAAGAAATTGAAATCACTCAAGTTAAGTATTGCTATCAAAGTTATTCCCGTTACCGGATCCTTTTGAAGCCATCCGTATTGTTCTTCTAAATGGTTCATTGCAGCATCGAAATCGTTCAGGAAATGATATTTGAGTAACGGATTATCAACGAGATTCCATTGTCTCCGAGCATAGTGAAACGACTCGTTGTTGCCAACGCGAGGGAAATCCAACCATTCGGGATGGCCAAACTCATTCCCTAATTTTGAAATACTTTGAAATAAATTTTCTTACAAAACCTTATTCCATGGATAAACAAACTTACCAATAAAATTGAGATAACCTTCTCCGCCCAAAGCGTGTGTAATGAGCCGGATCATTTTGTGCAAAGCCATACCGCGATCAATCACTGGCGACGATTGTGATAATACCGACATGTTTGTGTACATTTCCTTATCCATCATCCAAAAAGCGATTGTTTTATCACCAACCAAGGCCTATATATATTTTGAAATAAACCTTTAACAAAACTACATTTTAATTAAGTAAAATTGTATCGACCTGATCGTGCGATTCAGCGTACGCGATGGTTTTCTCCATCCATCGTCTGTTAGTCAAAGTGTGAACTAGGTTTCCAATGTCCCAGTCTTCATCTTTGTATTCTTTTAACAATTGGATCCACTTATCTGGAATAGCCATTCCCAAACGGTAATCAAATCCTCCACCGCCTTCACTTACTGGTCTGCACAAAGCTGGCATACCAGACACATCCTAGAATTGACAAGGACTATTTTAGGACCATTTTCAAAAATTATCTCAGAGCAAACTATAGCAAAAAATTTAAAATTTACGATATAATACTTCAGCTATAGTGATGACATCCGGATAAAATTCATGCAAAATATTGTTTGCCATCATTAAGTAGCACACAGCATCGGTGTCTGTATTTAAGCCAAAATATTCCTCATAGTTTCCGCTAAATCCTTGGCCAATTCCACGTGAGTGGTACAGCATAGATGTGACACCGTCAAAACTAAAAAGGGCAAATAAAAGGCATTATTACATGCACAACAACTAAACAGTAAATCACATTTACCGGAATCCATCGAACTGGTACTCTTCCATGTACCACCTTAGATTAGAGAGCAAAAAGCGTAGTACCTCCCAACTAAAGAAGAAATATCACATATTAGGTCGAAACTAAAGAAACAAACGATAACAAATAGATTCTTACTTTTGGTAATCAAAAAGTCGACTATCCCACAATGCATGTTGACCTCGCACACCTCCATGAAAAAAGCAAGAGTCTGTGCCATCAAATCGATTGAGACCATCTAGAACATTTTTGGAAGCGTGAGAATGGACGACATCCAGAAGAACGATGAGACCATGAGAATGAGCTACATCCACCAACTCCTTCAATTCTTCAGGGGTCCCAAATCGACTTAAAATTCATTCCTCAAATGTTAAATCTTATTTTAAATAACACTTTTTTTTTTAAATACCTTGAAGCTGCATAGAAGCTGGTGACTTGGTATCCAAAGCTACCATAATATGCATGCTCCATAATAGCCATTAGCTGAAGAGCGTTGTAACCTACGGTTATCAGATATAAGGCGGATGCAATTCACTTTGCGCTTAAATTCATTCCCTGATTCCCAAATCATTACAATACCAAGTTTTACTATGCGCGGGATGACATTTTCTCTAAATTCCTTGTAAGATCCAACTTTTCCTTCCGTGGTGGCGATACCTACATGGCACTCGTAGATTCTAAGACTATTCGGTCGTTTCGGGCGCGAATGCTTAAATTCATATTTCTAATAAAAATATTTTAAATTAATTAATATATCAGCACAAAAGAAATGATCTTTTCTTTACATGTTGTGGATTCCAAACCACTTGTTGGTAGGCACAGCCTTCATTGGGTGGGGGCTGAACAACATAAGCTGCCCATGGAGACAATCTATCCAGCAACGATCCATCTTCTGTTTCAACGACTACCTAAAAAGAATATACTATTTAATTACTCCATAATTTTAAAACAATCATTAACGGATGTAGAACTACCTTTATTTTAGAACCATGTTTGATTGGGCAGGTTCCATCCGGATTTGCAGGTAAATGCAACTGCCATTTTCCAAAGTCAAGTTTCTCATATGGATTTCTCTTTTTCTCCCAGCCATCTGCAGCATTAAAATCATTAAAAAATGTTAGTCAATTGTAATAGAAAATTTTTAGAACAGATCATACTGAAATCTCCATAGAGATACAACTGACGAGCTCCAGGTGCCCATTCTTTGCATGAAACACTATTGTCTTCACCAATATGTATGCCAAATGATTTATAAGCTGATGTGAATTTATCAATACCGCCTTCACATTGGCAAATTTGTTTCTTCAACTTTTCAAACCTAGCATACCTAAAATAAACACAAATTACATTCAAATGTTGGAATTAATCACGTGTTTTAACTGGCTGCTGTCAAAATAACTTACCTTCGCCGAATCTCTCCTTCGTGGGGTTTCAAGTAAGAATCTCGTTCCAAAAGTTTTTCAATATCTGGTACAATAACACATTCGTCGACTTGTTTATTCACTTCTGTTTCCTTGGTTTTCGATTCCATTGTCTTGCTGTGTTTACGAAACGTATGACAGTCACGACTGCTATCGACTGTTTCGTCAGTAAGATCTGAATCAACTGAAGGTCTTTGGCTTTTTGCCAATGCTCAATGGAGAGGTATTAATAATATATGCACAAGGGACATTAATCAAAGCCTAAAGTGCATCAACGATGCACGTGTGTCTTGTAAAAACAACCAATAAGAGACTAGAGAAAACAGCTGATCCACGGTCAGATTTTTTGGCGGCATTACAGTCAAGGTCATATGATATTCGAATTTTGCCAGAATTTTTGTAATAATCGTAATTTCTAACTTCAAAGTAAACCAGACGCCATTTGATTATATAATATTTATTCCAATATCCAATTTTTTAGAGGTGAGGCTCTAGAAAACCAACAACGGGCTAGTGAACAAAATAGCAAGACTGACGCGTAGAGATGGGGTGAGGGCTGAGGGGTCACAATGATTGAAAGCAGCTTGGGACAACCGCCAATAATAACAAACGCAACGAAAAAATGCAACATTCGATCATCATTAAGTCTTAGTAATTTCACTGCAGAACATCCGTGTGTGTACGTCCGTTCTTTTTTCGTCTTTTTGATTCGAATTTGAAGTACACGATACATTTCACGCCATGAACGATTTTGAACATTCACATACACCATTGCCCGTATCAGGCTATATTCGGTTATAACATGATTCAGTACATTCTGCCATAATTCAAGTAGAAACGTTTCACTGCTTTAAGGACGATTCAAATGGCCCGTAACGACTGGTTTCTGTTTCCTAATAAACACTAACACGATACAAAACAACAATACACGATTAAAACATACGCCATGAATAACAGGTTTACAAAACAATAACGACCCTTCGTTTAGGATGTTAAAAACATACACGACGATAAAATATTTTGTAGCTGACGTTTCCTTATTTAAAAACATTTCTGGGTATTTGTAACATAAGTGTGATTTTCGGTAGAGTAAAAACAAATTGTCTGATGAAATAATAAGACTGTCGGTTCGTTTTTTCAGTCTCTCTCTCTCTCTCATTTTTTGGCCGCGGAGGAACTGTTATTCGATCCTCTCGGCCTGATAGATTCGGAAATTTGCCACATGGACTCCTCGCAAAGAGAGTCATTAAACTCGTTGAAAAAGGCGACGATGCGATCGTTGCGTTTGAATTGATAGTGACATTTCTGAAAGCGTCGCATATTCTCTATAATATGGAACTGCTGCCAGCGTTTGCCAAAATTAATCCGGTTGTCGCTTAACGTGTCCGGATTGCCAATGTGTACGAAGGTCAGGTCCTGCAGGATAAGGCCAATGTACGGGATACACGGGGGCTGCGTTTCAGCCAATGCCTGTCGGTAAGCTCGGAAGGAAGACGAACTGTCAATCAGCGCACAATATTCCTGAATCAAATAAGAATAATGAGCATTTCAAGTCACAATGAATGACGAGCTACGATGCAGTCATTTACCTGTAGTCCGTCAGTGATGGATTTTTGCCACTCCAATCGACGCACGGGCGCTGAATCGAGTGCGGAGAGCAAGGCAAGATACGAATTGAAATTGTTCAGTCGCCTCAAATGCTTCATGATCTTGATGTATTTAACGACGTATCGCTCCCGGTCACGGGCTTCTGCTTGTTCCAATATCCTCGAACGGGCCCAGTACGACATTTTGTTAAAGTGCTCGGTAAACAACGTCAAATTCGGCGACTTTTCTTCGTTCTGCTCCTGCGCCCATACAAGCACCTCGGGAATTTCGATGCGCAAAAACAATTCAGCATCCAACAGAGTCATTTGTTCAGCCAACTCGCTCGATTTAAAGTCCAAAAGGTGACTCTGTCGCGTCGTTACACCAAGGCTGGCTGGCACCGGAGGAATTTGAGCGACATTAATTCTTAATCGGCGGGCAGTGCATTTTTCCAGGAACTTTTTCCTGAGCGCCTTGGCCAGGACTAAATCTCCGCTGCGGATGAGTTGGCTTTGAAAGTCGATGATTTGACGCATCAATTTGTCTTCCAATTCCGACAGGGCCAGATCGTCCACCACGCCAATCAGCAAAGAGAAAGCGCTGCGGCCAACCCGCTGGAGGTGGACATCTGGCGACCGCAGAAAGTGATGGAACCTGTGAATGAGTTTGCGAGTCAACTCGGATGGTGTGATGAACGTTCTGTATGTCGTCAAGAAGGCCGTCTGATAGAGGTAGTCGTCCTTGTTGAGTTTAGCTGCGTGCGTGATGAGCGCATCGAGGCCGCCACCTCGAACTTCAGGGCCTTCGTCTTCTGGCTGCTTGAGGACGAGATCTGCGCTAAGGTCAATCTGTTCCATTCCATCTTCGTTGTCCGATTCAGGGTCGATTTTGTCTGCTTCATTAGTGGTGATGGGAGGTGGTCCTTTGATTGCGGCCATAACGCGGGGTGGAGTTGTGGGTCGCGAGTCGGCTTCGGGCGTCGTTGTCGGGATTTCAGGTAGGGCCAACGCCGCGCTGTAGCTGATGGACGATCGGCCTTTTTTGGGTGGCAGTACTGGCGGCAAAAGCGACGGGGTGGCCATATAGCTATTGCTCCGCGATGGAAATGATTCGCACTCGCTGTGAGTTTGCCATTGCGCAGCCTTTTGATAATAAGCTTCCATCGACTTTCTAAAAATCTCGACTTCGCTGGGTTGCGAATACTTGCCCACAGCTGCCATGTATTCTTTGACGTGTCGCTTTTTGGGCGGAAGTGGTGGAGCATTTCCGCTGCCACTGCTATTAATCGTCACCAGTTGCTCGACGTGGCTGCTGTACTCGCGGTGCATTTGCACCGTCGTACTGGTAGCGCCACCCGTTGAAGATGTTTGAACTCGCTTCTCTTCGCTGAAATGAAACGCTTCTCTGTAACACGGGAAAAACAAAACAAGAGTCATCAAAATGGCGATAAGACACGAATGGCTAATGAATTTACATTTCCTCCTGTTTGACGGCCATAAAACCGGCTAACGACGAACACGGTGAAGTGCCGCAATCTGCCTGATCGACGTTATCGTATTGAGATGGCAATCTGTTGGCTCGTTGGCGGCGTTTGGCCGGTAAGGCTGGCGGCACGGCAAGAACGTTCACGTTATCCTCGCTGGATGACATTTTCGTCGAGGCTAAAGTGGTGGCTGTAGAAGTCGAACACTGGAAAGCGGATGAGGACGATTGGTGATGAGATGTGTTGTACGATGCGTATGAAGATGTCGACGATGAAGAGAAAACGCTGGTGGAACTTGCTGCCATCGTTACGTCTCTACGGCGCTCCTGAGACGAATCCCATCCCGATTGAGTCTATGATAAATGATTAGTTGATTCATTCACACCGTCTTTTAGTTGGTAAACAGAGATATTTACCTGACGTTCAAACATTCCGTGCATGACAAGCGAGTTGCTGTGCATAACCGAATCAAAGCTCTCGTTCAACCAGGGTTGACTGGGTACCAAATCTGGGAGCGCAGGTGGATTCCCCCAGCCTGGACTGAATGGACTGATGGACCAGCCGCCCATCGGCGATAAACTGCCTCCTATAGATCTCTTTTTAGGCGGCAACGGAGGTGGAGTTAGAGGATCCTGGATGGACAAGGCGGCCATTTCGCCTACTTAATAATAAAACGGATTTTTTTGTTTAAACAGAGGTTGCCCCAATTGTTTCAAACGAAAAATCTATACCAAAATCACTAAGTAGGCCTTTAAGAGGTAAAGGTGGTTTCGGTGGCGGGGATTGATCCAGCTCCTCGGGCAACGAATCTGAGCTCCAATCTACACTACCGGGTGCGTCCTCTAACAAACTTCCGTCTGAGGATTTTGAAACGCGATTGAGGCTGGGCGCGGGTAACAAACCATCAACACTAGTATCAAAATAAAGAAAAACAACACACATGTTAGATTTGTCAATGCAAAAACGGATCGGTTAAGTCATTCAACATACGTATCCTTGTCGCTGAGTGGCCTCAGCGGAGATGCGTCGTATAAAGCTGGCGAGGCGCACTGCGGAGTTGACGGTGGAGGTATCTTGTTTGCCGCTTTGTGTATAACGACCTGGACGAGATCGTTGATGGCGATTTTGAGGCCATCAACGACCGTCCTAACTTCTGATTGCAGTGAAGATTCGGCAGTGATTGTAGGCGTTGACCTGCCATCGTTTGTCGTGGTTTGAAGAAGAATGTCGTCTGACCATCTAATGAGTTGAGAAAGTGCTTGGTGCACCAGATTTGTGGCAGATATAAGTGAAGAGCTGTGCTCCCCCGATGGAGGTGAGACATTCCCCAATGCTGTCAAAATACTGAAAACATTCTCCAAGACAATAGAGGCAGAACCGGCCACCAATTCCAGAGTATTTTTCACCACAACATCTTCGTAGAACTTCAAGGCGTACCTCACCTAAAAGAAAGATGAGGGACTCAACGATAAATTCAAAAGAGTGATGTCTGTGGCAATTCAATTTACCTGAAGTATGTTTTTGTTGATTACGTTGGTGAAGTGCTGATTGAGGGTGATGCACGAAGGCAGGTCTTCAATGAGACAAAGCAATTCTTTCTTGTGATCTTTCTCGTTTCCGTTGGTCACACTGGTAGTGATTGGCAGTGCCTTTGGTTTGACGGTCACTTGGTTGGTGTTTGGGGGTGAACGAAGGTTGGAGAGTATATCGATGATGTCCTCTTTGAAGGACTTGGCCCTCTTGGCCAACCTACCCTTTTTCACCTTATCCATGGCTGCTCATCCTATAGATCGCCTCCGTCTCGAGACGCGCTTGTTCTGACGCCAAACACCCTTCCTCGACTCGGATGGGATAACGACCTCATAATGTGGGAATTGGAACACTTAACTGTACAGCAGGTGCCATACAGAACAACGGTAAAGTAGTAGAATGTGCGTAAGAAAGAGAACACACACAGAGTCACACAGAGGGAAGACGTTGAGAGAACTCTTCAACCAGGAGGCAAACAACTGAGCACAGCCGAGACAAAACGCAGGAGGCTTGAAATGCGTATTTTTCTTTCGTTCACCAAGGATATGAGATAAAAAAATTGAGTGTAGGTGTATAATAAAACATGACGTGAAACTCCACCCGAGCAAAAAGACTCGCCTGGTGTGTGTTTTCCCTGTGTTGCCCTTGGGTTCTGGCAACGTTGCCATCAATAGAAATAAAAAGAATTGGTTTTTTTCTTTTTCTTTCGCAAATAAAAATAATGCCACCATGAGTTGCCATAAATGGTCTCCTATTCTTTCAGTTTCATGGGAGAATATTTTTGTGTATTGGTGGGGCAAGACGAAGTAATCTCTTGCGTCATTCGCCTCCTTTTGACTTTTATATAAACACACACGCGCAGCAGCGACGCCAACACTTGCCCTAATCTGGGCGGCTCCGCCTCGATATGGCTTCATCTTACGGCTAAATTTTCAAAATAAAAATATATTCTCGATAAGACGATGATTCCACTTGAAAAGCTGACGTCACCCGACCCAAAACTTGTTTTTTTTTCTGCTCCCATAACGAAGCCTCTAGGGGCAAATAGCAGACAAATCACGCATCGATCCAACAGTCCGTGTAAATAGACGACTCTCGTCTATAAACGCACGCAAACATGCAGCTGCTGCTGCTTGCCCCCCTGGATTAGCATATCATTCCCCCCGGTACATGTCCATCTTGAAGAATAAACGAGGCCCACTTGACTTTCAAATTCAATAATAACAAGATACAGAACTCGGTGTATTATATCTCGAAAAAAAATAATAGACAAAATCTAACTGGAAATCAATTCGACGGCGGGATTTTGTCTATACAGAAAAATCTTCAATTATACAACCACGCTGCCACTACTTTGTATGGAGCTCTGCACTATACGTCGTGTTGTTGGGAGGGAAATCTGGGCAAACCGCACGCGGAGCAACGGCCCCGATCGATCAAACCACCAAAGGTTTTTCGGGGCTGCGGTACGACGTGTGCGTGATCAGCTGCTGGCTTACATACACACACACACACACAGGTAAACGTTATTGCTGTGTTATTCTACACACGATGCGAGACTCCCGGATCGGAAGTGGCCGCGGAACCGCGAAGGCGCAACTCCCGACACATAAAAAAAACAAAAAAACGAAAAACGAAACCAAACTTTTTCTTCTTCCCGCCACAGACGGACGGAATTTTGCCATCGGATATATACACACAGAAAAAAAAGAGTTCATTGACGTCCGATGAAATGATTTAGCTCGAGGGCAAAAATCAAAAAGGCGTAGGAAATATAATCAAAACTTGTTGTATGCAAAATGAAATAATAACAAGAGACTATCATGAGACAGTGGGAAAAAATGATATTTTTCTAAAGGAAAACAAAATTCCTTTTTCCTCACAACAGTAGCTGCTGGCGCAATCATTCTCCCACCCAACGCTGGAAGAATAAATTGATTGCGGGGTCGCATTTGTTCCACCGATTTTTCCTGGTCATTGACTATACAGGTGAAAAAATGTTCATTTTTCCAATATAGGCATATATAAAAATGTTTGCCTGGACAAAAAAAAAAGCCATCGACTTTTAAAATCAATCAAAGTTAACCGAGAGTCACTGATGGGAACGATATGGGGACGGCTCAAACATGTCCCACGCCATCTGGTCTGTGCCTTTACAGTTGGACTATCAGTCCAGAGTCATCGACATGGTATCAACTTTCTACCTCGTTTAACTTTGGGGAAAATCATGGGCGATGCCTATCGCGCTCACTACAGTTTTCCCTCAACTGGTAGGTCAAAAATTCTTTTCCACCAGCTTCAGTCAGGTATAATACCGTCCCTGTCATTTTTGCAGAGTGCCTCTAGACGACTTTTTTATCGGTTCAATCTTCCATATGTACCTACTATCTGCGCTCCTACATCTCGAGTAGGAAGATTTTTCGAATTGTAAGGAAAACCTACAAGTGGTGTCAATCACCACCGCTAGGTGGCAGCTGGCGCAAAAACCATTCACGTTATATAAAATTCGGCGAGCGTGATTATTCGACAGGTTTTCGTGACATTAGTGCACGCCATTCTTTCGCGAGAAAAAAACAAAAAGGATTTACAGGAATTTCCTTGACTGGACGCACTGGACTCACCTGCGTTTGCATCTACGCGTCCATCAGTTTTTACACAGTCGTCGCCCTTTTTCGAGGTCGGGAGCAACAGGAACGCATATAAAAAGAGGAAATTGAAACGCCATTTAATCGCGCGAATTTAAGACACACACAAAAAAAAACAAGTAGTCGAACAGCTTTTTTCTTTTTTCTTTCAAAATTCTGTCGCCCTTTTAGTATTTTTTACGACGTTTGTCGCCTGTATATAAAAATATGGCGCGTCAGCCATAAAAATATATACATATCTCGAACCGAAATCCATTTCGGTAGTTGGACGAAGGGAAAATTGGGGAAAACAAAACGAGTTTTGCGCTACATTGTAGTAGTACATTTTGAAAAAATAAAAAGCAAACGCCCTCCTATCTACTTTTTTAAAAAAAGAAATGGCAGCGGCTACTGGACACTATTAGGCCCCTGTATAAAAAAACCGCGCTGTCAATCTTTTGGCCAATTGGTGGTGGTATGGTTGAAATAAATATAAAACATTAAAAAAAAAGAATTTGACCCTGGTGGTAGTTCTGGCCTTCGACCACCGACTTTTTCTTTCCGTCAAAAAAGGTTTTATGAGTTCAGCCAAGGGCGGCTGAGACTGGCGGATTTTTTGGCGACCGCCAATCACCAAAATTAAAGAAAAAAAAGGAACGAATCGATAGAATAGAGAGATGCTGGCGAGGTGATTAAACTACCATATACGCATAAAAAAAGATACGACTGGAAAGAAAACCCTTTTTTTTTTTGTCCATCTATTTGAACCTATTCACCGAAAGTAAATTTTTTTGCGGCCTTATTTATATTTGCAAGGACGGTATTAACCTACATTTTTCAAACAAGGGGTCGTGTGTCTGAAAATAGCACCGGGTTAACACGGTCGTACGCGTTTTTTTGTCTCCTCCCAATTGATGTGGCCAACAATTTATTCTTAGCAAAAAATGGCTAATCCCGTTTTTTAAAAGATATTACGTAGACATCTAAAGAGAGTTATTATCGGCGGGATTAATGACCGTGAAAAAGGGATAGATATACATTGTTCGTCCGTCTACTTGCCATTTCTTTCGATGTCGTGTGTACTATAATATATTTATTCCTGGACGGGCGGAATGATTCACGTGCCGGCCCACAATATCTATAGGAGCATTAGCCAGTCACATCATTTTGCGGTGGCCGTTCCCGCGGGATACCCTACAATGCAACGGAGTTAAAATTTAAAAAATAAGACAAAGAGCACAAGAAGAAGAAGAAGAAGAATAAGAAGTACCATCGTACTTTACTGCTGTTGCGGTCACTCACGCTAGTCCCGTTCTTCTTGGTCCGTGCAAGGAAAAAGGAAGGAAGGAAAAGCGCAACAGCAGGTATGTACACTTGTTGTTTTAGGAGGAGAAGAAACCACACACACACAAAAAATAAAGAAAATCGAAAATGATATTATATAGAATTCCTTGTTGCTGCTACTGCGGTTGCGGTCGGTTGTTCTTTTTCTTTTCTTTCTTGTATTTTTGTGCTGCACGAATTGTCAGGCGAAATGAACGCGGATGAGATATTCCGCACCGGGAAATATTTCTCGTTCTCTGCTGTGTTGCTCTTGAACTTGATCTACTTGTCTCTTTACCACCACAGCACAGCATTGAAATATGTTTGATTCAATTCTTTAAATTATTGCTACTGATGGCTGGACGTTTGAAATAGTTTAGAAAAAAGTTTCATATTATTTCAGTTTTCATAATAAATCAAACGGTCAATGTCCAAATATCCAGCACAATCGGAATGAGAAAGTTATTGATGCGCTGCTGGATGAGATGACTCCGGACGTTTGACTGAACACGATGAGCGTTTATGCGTTGCAAAGGTTTTTGAACTTTATTTCCCAACGTTTGAAATACATCATCATTATCCCGTTGGCTATACCTATTATATATACATACCCATCCTAATCCGAGAAATAGGCCTACACAGAACGCATAGCTAGGACGACAGCAGGTGTAATAATATCAAGAAGTCGGTGATACGCAACTAGATATACTGGCGGCTATATAGAATTCACGCTAGATACACCTGAGACTATAGACGCGCTGATGTTCAGCTCTCTAGAACTTGTTCAACTGAGGTTATTGGCCTTTCCCTTTTCATCGACTTGTTTTTTGGGATCTCGTCCCCCCTCCCGATAGACTTTCTGACTCCCGGCGTGTCGTTCGTTTAATCGCGTTACATCTTATTATAATATCTTTTAGCTTTAGACTAAACAAAACGATGGATATAATCAGTCTACTATGATAGACAACCGAAAATATAGCATTGTACATATTATAAAGATTTGTTTTTTGGTGGGGTGGTGGTATAAATCTGAAAAGAAAAGAGTCTGAGCACGGAACCGTGAGCAGCGAGCTTGTTCCTGACTGAATTCCTCATCCAGCAGCAGCATCTGATTATTATGACGATACGGGCGCGATGGAAATCCGGTGGTGGAGCGGAACAACTATCGTCATGACGCTCTTATATATTCGCCTTATTGTATATTGTGTGCTATGTGCGCCAAAAGGCATTCGTGTTTCCTGCAGCGTGAATCACGGACTTGGGTATCTATATGTACACGACGCGCAAGTTCCCATCCCCCCCGAAGGAAAAATGAAGAGGGGGGGGGGAGGGGGAATTCTCTCGGGCGTCGCGATGCTTCCCGACGTTGCTGAACATGACAGCAGTCGGCCGGTTGTTGAACTTTGGCCAAGAAAAGAAGAAAAAAGGGAAAAGGCGACGACGAGCTTATATCTAGCTATAGTCTTTTATTTCCTAAGGAGAGCCCTCCAGCTGTTATATAAAGACGGAAGTAAAAATAAAAATAAAAGAAGAACAAATTCTCTTTTTTTCTTAAATCCGCCCAGGCAGCGTCGTCACTCTTCCTGGTTCCCGCCGACAGTGCTACGCACAGTAACCGCAATGTCGTCCATCTTATCAGTTTATTTCTCCATTCAATTATCAATTTCAAAAAAGAAGAAGAAACATAGCTACACACAAACGAGTAGTAATATATATTTAATTCTTTAGACGAATAAAACTAAAAAAATTCATTTTACCTTTACGAAAATGATCCGCAATTTGAATAATATATAAATGACGCACTCGGATGGTTATATATACATGCAAACAATATAGTTTTGCCCCGAAACAAAAAATTAAAAAATAAAAACCGTTGAAGTATTTTATTCTCTGTGGTGCGCTCGATTGAACGCGCGGCAAGTGACGAGGTCGACTGAGCGTGAAACGTCAATTTCCCGATCTATTTTTTTTCTTTTATCTTTCGAATGATAACATTTCTTCTTTCTATTATTCCATGTGAACTGTATAGACATTGAGTCTTGTGTGCCGCATCATTCGCACGGAGAATTGAATTTCGCGCGGAAACGACGATAGTATATTACTATACACGCAATAATCCAGACGAATAATAATGATCATTTATAATACCCGCCGTGTATTATACGTGATATTTCCTTTTGACGGAATGATAATCATAGAGGATGGAATATCACACACATGTGGGTATTCTTATATACATGTTCCCCATGATCAATTCGGTCTGCTGTATAAATAAACATGGGGATAGAGAGGGGCTAATTATTAAATGACCATAGGCGCGCACATCACTATAGTAGTATACGTCTGTCCGTTTCCTGGTTGGTTGACGACACGAGGCAATAGCCAATCTCTTGTAAAACATATGGGAGACGGAAAGGCTATTTTTGTCGGATGGAAGTTGAGGATTTGTGACGTCGATAAGAGTCATCGACCCTCTCTCCATATGATGATATGTATGTACCTATATACCATCACAAGCTGCTTGCCTGCCCTGCTGCTGATGGTCGAGTATTACGACTAAATAAAGCCATAGGCGCATGAGCATCAATTACTTGTGGCCTCTTATGTGATGTCTGCCCGTCTGCCGGCTTATACCGGCAGCAGACAGCAGCAGAGAAATGAACGAACGAACTCGAAAAAAAAAACGCCCGCGTCCGAAACACACGCGGCAACAGATGGGCTCTCACGACGTTCACATCCCTCCAGCTAAAATGTTTTAAATATTTCATTTCATCCGCCAATTGTATTGAATTTAAACATTTTTTTTTTCATTTTTTTTTTAAAGAAATAAATGTCATCACGCTCGGCTGGCGCAAAGCGAATAATAATAATAATAATATCAAACATTCTGTGTGTGTGTGTGTAGGATAAAGAGAAGAAGAAAAAAATATGTGTGTAATTCTCATGGCCACTTGCTCCCGATATATTTCTGCGGCAAAACACAAAATTCCGTTATAGATAGACATCGGGCGCAGCAAATTGAAAAGGAAAATTTCCATTCCATTTATTATAATTACTAGTAAATTTTAGCCCGTCCAGGGCCGGTCATCAGTGGGCCTAGTGTAAAGTCGTACTTTTTCTTAAAAGGCCTTCCTTGATCAATCAGTGTTGAACGTAAAAAGGAAATTTGAGTTTGCATCTGCTTTGCGATTTTTGCTTTTGAGCTGCTTGTATCGTCATTTTCTTATGTCGTACGTGATTTGCAACTTCGGTCACGGGCCCCCTTCGGGGGCCCGCGCCCGAAGTTGCCAAAATTTTTAAGGTTGCATCTTTTTCTTCATTTTGTAAGTTACCCAAATCTTCTTGAGCAATCATTTTTTTTGTTTCTTGGCAAGACTGTTTCTGCTTTGCGGTTTCCGCTCTGTTTATATCGTAAGCTATAATTTTTTTTTTTCAAATTAAAAGAACTTCATTGGTGATAAACGTTAAGTATATGTTAATCAATTTTTACACATTTCCGTCATGATTCTTCACTTGATATTTATGCTGTTTAACATCGGTGCTTTTTACAATATGCGTAATTCTCGTTTGTTATGAATAGTTATTGGTGAAGTTATTTTCAACTTTGAAGTTGCCCTGGTCTTATTCATCTGCGTTGAGTCAATGTTCTTTTGAGTAAAAAATTTAAATTTAGCTTGGCAACGTTATCTATTCAGCCAGGGTTCCGCTCTTTAGCCGCGTGGATCAGTGACAAATGTTAAAAAAAAATTTTTTCACCACTTTTTCTGCTTTGCTGTTTCTGCTCTTTTTTATCGCAATCTTTAATTTTTGTTTTTCCAAATTTAAAAGAATTTTATTGGTAGCTTACGTTAAAACGACAATTAATTTTTACTCATTTCCGACGTGATTGTTCACTGGATATTTATCCTTATTTTTTTCATTGTTGCTTTTTACGATAGCCGGAATTCTCGTTTGTTTTGAATTGTTATTGGTGAAGTAATTTGCAACTTCACCAAAAGTTGCCCCCGTGTTTATCACCGGCCTTAAGCCAACAGTGTTTGGGGTAAAAAAAATCTCGCTTGGCAACGTTACCTATGCTGCGCGGGCTCCGCTCTTTAGCCGCGAGTATCTCCAGCACTCCTCTCGCGGCCGCGGGGGTGCCCCTCCGGGGCCCCCACCCCCGCGGGCTCGAGTCACGCTGGAGGTATCCTCGCTGCATCCGCTCCGCGGCCGCTTGCATCGGCAAAGTTAGTGGCAGTTGTTTGTATTTTTTTGGGATAGAGTTGTCGTTGTGTCAAGGTTTGAATTTGCTATTTTTGAATTTTTTTTTCACGGTTGAGCGCACTTGGGTACTGCCCCCAAGGCCCTGCCCGTGCTCCTTATTGAGTCCGTAGACCGAGGCGGAAGTTATTTCCTCACAAAGAGTTAGTCATTTAGTCTTTCACTTGGGCTGTGATTGCTTATAGCAAGACTTCTTTGTATGCGATGTTTCTGGTGAATTTTCTGATTTTTTTTGTGGCGTCTGGATGATTGCTTATAGCAAGACTTCTCTGTAGACGATGTTCCTGGTGAATACTCTAAGTTTGTCCTCTTCGGTGGCGCCTGGACGATTTCTCAGTAGTTTCCCGTGGTAGTCTGTTTCCTTAACGACAACCTTGACACCTTCCCTGGAAGTTGCTCGAGAGAATGCAACGTAGAGCTGACCGTGACTGAAAACGGGTTCCGGGAGATAGATGCCAACTCGATCGAAAGTCTGTCCCTGCGACTTGTTGATGGTGATGGCAAAGGCCAAAAGTACAGGGAACTGCAATCTTTTGAGTTTGAATGGCAAGTCAGAGTCGGTGGGTGACATGGACATCCGTGGGAGGAATACGGATTCGCCTTTGTTTTTTCCAGAAGCGATCTCTGCTACAATCAGATTGTCGGTAAGGTTTTTGAGGATGAGCCTTGTTCCATTGCAGAGTCCCTGGCGCGTGTCAATGTTCTTGAGGAGGATGACGACGGCACCAACTTTGAGATGTAGTGCATGAGGAGGAAGGCCAGAGACATCAAAGGTGTTGAGAACTTCCGCGGGGTAGTCTGCAATTTCTCCGGGGTCTTCCGAATCGATAGTGTCGATACTCTTGTAGACTTTGATGGCACCAGGCATTTTTGAAACGATGGTGTTGTTGATGCGGAGACAATCAATATTTTTCGGGCAAAGAATAGCTCTTGAAGAAATTGTTTCTGCCACTTCTGGGTTCAAGAGTTGCGACGGGTGACCAAAGACGTGGTCAATCAAATGTGTCGGCAACTGGAGAAAATCTTGCGGAATTTCAATGAGCTCTGGATCGTTTAGGGTCGGTATCGAAGGCAAAGATCCGTTTCCCAGTTGTAAAAGCCAATCGGCATAGTCTTGACTACCAGCTGTTGTTCTCATGTTCTGTACCAATCGAAGTTGACGGAAGAGTGGCCAAGTTTCGTTGGTTTTGATGGTAGATTCGACGATTTTCACCCGGTTTCCATGCCTAACAACTGGTAAGCACTGCCTAAAGTCGCCACCCAACAGGAGCACTTTATTGCCGTACGGATCATCTCGGTTCTTGGCCACCATTTGGAAGAGATGATTCATTCCGTCGAGAGCGTAGTTCAACTTCAGCGTGGCTTCGTCAGAGATGTTTAGACTTGCATCTCTGATTATCTTGGCACTGAAGCTGCTTTCTTCAATTTTCGATCTTGTGGTTTCAGTTATCGGAGGGTATAACTTGTACTTTGAGTGGTACGTTGAACCATTGATCAGCAGAGTGGAAGCGATGCCTGTAGAAGCTACTGCGACGACTGATTTCCCTTGACCTTGGAGAACGGTGATGAGGGTGTTGTAGAGGAACGTCTTGCCCGTTCCGCCTGGGCCGTCGAGGAAAAATAGTCGTGGCTGATTTGCGTCTTGGATAGAGGCCATGATTTGGTCAAAGGCTGCTCGTTGACCTTCGTTGAGTTTTGCCAACATCATTTGCCCCAACAATCGCTTTTCATGCGTGTCTACTTCGTTGTCGGATGCAATCTGAGCTTGGATGAGCTGGTTGATGAGCTGAAAATCGGGAACTGGCAAAGAGTAATTTTCCATCAGTTGGTTGTTGAGAAGCAACTTGTCCTGTATCCACTTTAACGCCAAGTTCTTTGCAACTTCTTCTTCATGACCGATTCGGACATAGTCTTCCATGAGATGAGGAAGATTGATTTCAAAGAGTTGCAGAGCGTTGGTCGGGTTGCAATAGAGACAAATGTCGACAAAGAGCTGCCTCAACTGAACAGGCATTTGGAAAGTGGCCGCTTCTTCCAACGTCTTTTCCCAAGCTCTGTCGTCCTCTAGCAAATTCAATGCAATAGCTGCAGCTTTAAATGTGGGATAGACAATGTCGTCGACGGTCCGTAAATGCTCGAAACTTGTTGCACCCTTGACATTGATAAGAAGCATTCGAAGGCAATACCGTTCAACTTGTTTGACGCTCACCGTGTAAATCCGGCCGATGATTTTCGCTCTCTTCTTTCTGGGCTTCCACTTTTGCAGTTTCTTGTCAAACAGGTAGTGATGGGGGATTTCCCGATAGAAATACTGCCTGGCGCCTTCTTGTTGCTCGTTCAACTTGAAATAGGCAGTAAGAGTAGTGTTTCTTGTGGCGGCGTTGATGACTGCTTGCTCTTCGTTACCCGGTTGAAAAAAGACGGATTGTCCTTCAGGTAAATGAACAGCCAGTCGGCTAATGGAGTGAGAACGATCAGTGAGAGGGAACTTTAAGATTCGCCAGGTGGCTTCAGGCGCACTAACAAAACGGGCATCCAAATGGCTCGTGATTTCGTCGTAGACAACTGCCGGTACTTCGCCTTCAGGTCCTGCCTCTTGCTGCTCTTGGTACGTTCCTACTTTGTTGTCCGTTTGCACGCAGTCGTAACCCTTGTAAACATATTTGCAGATGTACTTAATGCAGACGATCGATGCGCAGTATTCGAGGTTAATGTGCGAATCGTACTTGAGTGACAACCAAGGGTTATAAGGGACGACCCAACGGTTATCTACTTCAAAGTCTGATTGCCCTCTTTTCAAACGATGCGTCACTCCGGTGTCTCTTCTCCTGTAAGTTGGGTAGCCGTTGTCGTTGACCATAGTTTCTTCACAGAATGCCTTGGGAAACTTTTTGGCGCACTTTTCACCGTCCATACAGGGGGAATTCTTGTTGATTGCTCCGCAAGGTCCATGAATCATGTGGGACATGACAATTTCATAGAGGCGAGGATGGGTTCTCTTGTCTGGTATTTCTGCGCAGATGGTCAAGTCAATGTCTTCCCCTGTCGTTGGGACGTCACGTTTGTCAACCCAAAGAAGCAAGTGAGCGTGGGGAAGACCGCGTTTCTGAAATTCAATCACATGAATCCTCGCCAAAGCGAAGCCCAAAACTTGGCGCCTGTCAATGTCGTGGACCAACTCGTTCTTCTTTAGGTTGTAGACTCTTGCTACCATATCTGGCCGATCGGAAGCCGTGAGGTAGTTGGGGATGTTTGCCGTTATCTCCTTCCACTTTGGGTTACAGGTGAACGTCAGAAAGTAGGTCGGTTTGCCAAATTTGCTACAAATTGACATGGCATCTTGGTACGCTTGCTTCATGGCTCTTGGACTGCCGATGAAACTGGAGGGGAGAATATGAATTGTGCCGACCGTCTTATTTTCTCTCTCTGCGCGATTAGCGACATAGTCCATGAGTCCGTCGTACTGGGCAACTCGCAGCTCGGCTTGATGTTCCCTAATGTACTTGACACGATTGGCTTCAATCTTCACGTACGAATCTACTATCCATTGCTGTGTGAGTGGTCCTCCGGCCAACACTTGGTTGAAATAATTGCGAATGGATATGAGATAGCTGTAGAATTCGCACTGAGTTACTCTCTTCCTTTTTCCACTGCCTCGGTTCAATCGATGGGGATCGTTGTCATCATCCCCTTCAATTTCTTCTTCGGCATCAGGTTCTTCTTCTTCGTCTAAAACTTGCTGCTCTTCACCTTCGTCAACATCCATGGCTGCAGCTTCCTCTCTCTCTCTCCGTGTAGTGGTGGTATAAGGCATATTTGAATGCCAACCATCCTCACCGTTTGGGAAGAGCAAGGGATAAGTCATTGGATCGCACATTGGTTTCTGGGGATTGATCTGGATGAATTTTCTGCCTCTGCTTGGAATAATTAGATGGCCTCGAATGTCCCTGTCTACCGGTGGCTCTCCGTTGACGCTCTTGAAAATGATGGCAATATCATCCGTCGTTGGGCTGTTGTAGCGTCTCTGATCCAGATTTTTCCGATCACTGCTGATGATCATGCCCACAAACTGATGAGGACGATTTTCAGCTTCGGCTTTAAGGTACTCTTCTTCCAGAACTTGCCGCATTTTCTTGTAAATGGCTGCATAGGGATTGTTTTCTCGCAACATCTCGTCCAATTCTTCCATCAGATCCCTACAGCATCCTCCATTCGCTTCAACATTCGCTCTGTAACTACTGGCCTGTGCCGCATCCATAAAGTAGAGATCGGCGTACTTTGGATTATCAGTAGTACCAACGGCAGCCGTGTTGTGATACACTTGGCCATGGATTCTGAAGCAGTATGGTCCACGACCGGGAGGTGAGTTCATTTTGGCTCCCATCGAAGCAAAGGCATGAGCGCTGTTATAGTTGCGGATTTTCGACATAAAGTGTTTTGCTTTGGGATGATCGTTCTGCAATAGTTTTGCCAGAGGTTCAGGGCACTCTTTTGGAGGTGGAAGAATGACTTTTCCCTTTTTGCAACATTTTTGAAATTTCTTGTCTTGCGGCCTTTCTGCTTTGAAATGCTTGGCGTCACATTCCTCGCAAATCAAGTTCATTTCTCCACAGTAGTGGATTGGAACGTTGGCTTCAGACTCAATCTTTTTGCAAGCTGCGCGATGAGTCCTTGGAACACCGGCCCGGTTGCGCTCTTCCAATATCTTTTCTCGATGGGACCGTTCTTCTTCAGTTTCAATCGGGATCATTTCGGCATGCTCAAATGCATCCATGGCTCGCATCAGCTCTTCATTTTCCTCTCTTTCTTCACGGAGAAGTTCCATACGAATTCGACTATCTTCTCGACGTTCTTCCGCTTCCTCTTCGTTCTCAGTTGCTCTGTAAGTTACCGTCTGTTCTCTATTTAATTCCCTTCGCACTTCAGCTTCTTCCTGGGATTCTTCATTGAGATACAGTTGGTGACGCAATCTATCTTCTATTGCTACTCCAATTCTTTCTTCTCCTGTCTGTTGAGCACGCAGGACTTGATGCCGTTCTTTGTCTTGTTCCTGCCTTGCCCTCCTTTCTTCTTCATTTTCTTCGGCTCGAAGGATCATCTGCCGCAACAACTGCTGCTCTCGCCTGACTTGCTTCGCATTCTCTGTTTCTTTTTCTCGGCGCTTCCTTTGTTTTTCGGCTTCAACTTCAAGTCTCGCCTCTCTATCTACTGTACTTTGACTACGACGTAGTTTCTTCTTTCTTTCTGCTTCTTCTTTATTCGCCTCTTCTTGGTCTACCTGTCTCTTTTTCTGTTCACGAACATACTTCGCTCTTTCCCTATTCTCTTCTAATCTCTTTGCCTTCGCCTGCGGATCCTGCTGTGCTCTCTTTTCTCGCAACTTTCTATTCTTCTCTTCTTTTTCCTCTTCCGTAAGTGCACGACGCGGTGCCATTCTTACTCGCAAAACACCCTAACCAACGCAAATTCCTACTTCTCAGTGGTGGGCTTTTAGGTGTTGGGGTCTTGGAGGACTTTACACGTTATACAGTTTCAAAAGCTTAAGACTAAGGACGGAGTTTGGAAGGGATTTTTTGGAGGGCTTTACACGTTATGCAGTTTCAAAAGCTTAAGACTATACACGTATTCGAAAATGAGACATGAATTAAAAAATACTCACGTCCGAGGACGGGATGTTTGGGCTGCTGCCAGGGCTCGATGGTCTTCTTTTGAAATCTGTAGAAAAATGATAGAAAACAAATGAATTAAGTAATGTGTTTGAAAGTAACGTAAGAAATCACACAAATTCATACAATTGGTAAATATCAAGGATCAACCAGCACTTTTCATAACTTAAAGGGAACGGTTTCTAAAAATGTTGAGATACATCTCTTTGTTATCTGAAATTTCAGAGACCGCTTTCAAACTTCCAAATTTCTTACAGCTAATAGAAAGAAAATGATCAAACTATCAAACATGAATTTCTTATCTGAAATCTAAGAAACCTGTGTCAATGTTTCCTTTTTTTCTAAAGTAAGATATCGGTCTCTACAAACTTTCACACATCTTACTACTTTTCACCAAAAATTGAGAGACCGGTGTCAATCTTTCAATTTTTTGTGTAAAAAGGAAACGCAGTCTCAAAATGACATGAAATTTAATGACAGTGTCTCAAATGTGTCATGTTCAGATTTTGAGAACGCTTTCTCAAAATCATCACTCAAACATCTTACTGTATACATTTGCCATGTGGCACACATTTATTGCAGAAAAGTTGTTACCTAATTTCTGTAATATTCTTGCACGAAAGGTTTTCCCTGTAGACCCGAAGAAGGGTGCTGGGAAGATTCTAGATGGCGAGGATTCCTTGTGGTCGATTTCCTCTTGAAGTCTATTGAGAAAATAGCGAAATTAGTTAAGCAAATGACTCATATTTATACAGTTTGAGAAATATGAGCTTGTGTAAGGCCAACCATTAGATTTTCTCTACACTAAGGGAACGGATTCTCAAAATTTTTACATGGGCCAACATATGTTGATTTTCTTTAATGTCAAGGACCGGTTTCAAACTTTAAATTTTCTTACAACTAAGGGAAGGAAACTGTAAACTCTCTCAAATATGGGTTTGTAAATTTAATTCGAAGAAACCGGTGTTAATCTTTCATTTTTATCTAAAGTGAGATATCGGTCTCTACAAACTACCACACTTAGGCTACTTTTCCTACATTTGATAGACCGGTGTCAATCAATCAATTTTCTTACAACTAAAGGAAGGAAACTTAACAAACCATAAAACATGGACTTGTGATCTTAATTCTAAGAAACCGGTGTCATTCTATCAATTCTACCTAAAGTGAGATATCGGTCTCTACAAAGTGGCACACATAGCCTATTTTACCAATATTTGATTGACCGGTGTCAATCACTCAATTTTCTAAAAACTAAGGGAAGTAATCTTAACAAAGCATCAAACATGCACTTGTGATCTTAATTCTAAGTAACCGGTTTCATTCTTTTAATTTTCTATAAAGTGAGACAGCGGTCTCTACATACTGGCACACATGGACTATTTTAACCACATTTGAGAGACCGGTCTCAACCTTACAATTTTTTTTTTTTTTTAAAAGAAAAGTGGCTTAAAGAAAAGTAAATTTGGAATGAAATGAGTCATGGTCTCAAATGTGGCATGTTTTGATTTTGAGAACGCTTTCTCAAAATCAGCACACAAACAACTTAATCTATACATTTGCCCTATGGCACACATTTTGCAGAAAAATTGTTACCTATTTTCTGCAGTCTTTCAGCACGAAGTTTGGGTCGGCTAAAGTCTTGAAGAACACAAATTAAAGTTTGTTGATGCAGTGTTAAGCACGTGCGCAATCATAAACGTCGAAAATATGTGAATCAGCTGTTAGGCTTTAGCTATCACACATTCCGTTATTGGAAGCCCTTTCTGCGCCCAAAAATGGCTCGTCTCTGCTGAAATTCGAGCCACCAATCTTTTCGTTTCCGTAAATGTTGATTGTTTCACGATATATCGTCCGTTTTAGTTGTGCCACATATCACCCGGCGGTAAATTTTCATAATAGAGAATATTCACGCAATGCCTACTACGGGTAATCTGTCGAGAAAAGATTGTCAAGCATGGCCACCGTGTTTTTTCTGTTAAATCTATGCTTTTTCTTTTTAATTTAGTAAGAAAAATATTTTTTTCGTGAAATTTTGACTTGTCTGAGTGATATCTAACAAAATCATAGGTCAAAACAATATTTTATGCTTAAAAAAGATTAATCTTTAATGGGATTAGAACCATAAACCTCAATATTACCAAGCCAGTGCTATAACCACTACACCATTTCTTGCCAATAAAAATTTACAATTTTCGATTCCACTTTATTGTTGTGCGTCAATATCGTGTTTTTCGTGCGTGAAAAATTTTTTATCACGATATTTCGTCGGTACCGATCCTTGGCAACACGTACACATCCCCTGTCACGCCGATGTACACGATAAACGATGTTGGCGGGAGGCTGACTTGAACCACCCCTCTTCGCGTCATGAAGCCAGAGCCATAGCCACTACACCAAGAGCTACTACTATCGGGCAACGTCTGCAAGAATGCATTAGCCTCCGGCGGTCAATTTCCAGGGTAGAGATGTTCACGCATTGCCTCCGGCGGTAAATTTGCACGACAGAGGACATTCACGCATGGCCTCCGGCGGTAAATTTGTAGGGTAGAGCCATCCCACACGGCCTCCGGCGGTGAATTTGTAGGGTAGAGCGGCCTAGCCTCCGGCGGTAACCTTGTAGGATAGAGGTGGTGACGTATTGCCTCCGGCGGTAAGCTGGACGACCAATCACAGCGCGCGCTCACACGGACTTACAAACAGACAGATACACAAACAAACTCCGCCCCCTTTTTCCCCTTTCCGTTTTATAGACAAGAGATTTCAATCACCCCAAAGATGTATTTAAAAAAAATCAACTTGAATCAAACATTAATAGGTAAATTGAATTTTTAGCTATACATGTATAATTATCGGCCTATGCTAGTAGGCAACCGGAACCGGGAATAATCGCCTCAAGGAAATCCTAAAAAGTCTGACGACATTTGCTAAGAGTCTAACGAAATACACATACAAGCCTATACGTACTTGTACACTCACACAGAGGTAAATTCAAGGTCACTGCACCAACCAGAAGGAACACCGACGACGAAGAAAATGATTATTAGCTATTATGGCCTTTTTGTGTGTGTGTGCGCGCCGGGACTCACGGAAAGAGAAAAAGAAAATAGCGCGCGTGAACCGCAACATGTACATATAAAAGTTAACTATCTCCGCGCAGCAGCAGAAGAGCCATGTTCCGCTATAACCGAGTCAAACCATTTCGGTCGGTTTCTTCTTCTTCTTTTTCCAGCACTTTCCTCGTTTTCACGCGGAACCCGCCACCAGCAGCAGCAGCAGACGGTGAACAGCAGCAGCAGCAGTCGAGGAAAAACCCGATGAAGAGTGTAAGTTGAATAACGGTGTGAACAACAAAAAAAAAGAAAAGAAAGTCACGCAGTTCTCTTACTCCCGCGTCCACCATTTTTTATTTTGTTTCAGGTGACGTGACCGACCGTCGTCGTGTCATCATCGGCACCACAAACCGCGCAACCCATTCTCCCTGCTGACTGCTGCTGCTATACAGCGAAGGTGATTCATTTCGGTTTTTCTCTTGCGGTTAGTATATCAAAGTTGATTACATCTTTTTCTATTATTATTATTTCAGTCTGCTATCAATTAAAAAAAGTATATTGGATATCTTTTTTTTGTCTGGCCGGAAGGCGAGAGTCAATCACTGCGTGACTTGTGCGTTCGGCACCGGTTCATTCCACTTTTTCTTCTTGTTATATTTCCTTTTGGGTAATTATATAGTCGACATTATGTTGTGTGGACTGGCCGGAGCTGGATCTTGGTTTTTTTTAGGCCTATATTGCGTCCAGCATTATTTCAGCTGCGGCCTACCACCGCCCATTATATTATTACATTCGATTCACATGTGTGTTGTTGTCCGTTTCCAGTTGTTTCCTGAATGGTTATAACCAAGGGGGGACAATGTCTACGACCTTATTATTACGACATCACTTTCTAACCTCAATTATAACTGAACAATGCTATATCTCTTTTTACTTTTAGATCTAGTATATTACAGCCTATACCAGCTGTATATATATATAATTTGGTGTGTGTATACTAGATATCCAGACGGCTAATACAGTTATGATAATTCGTCATGTGTGTGTGTTCTGTGTGGGTTTCTTCTGATCTATTAATTTTTCAAGGTTTATGGTTCCACGATCCAAAAAACTCTCCCTCTCTTCTGTGTGCTGTGTGTCTATAATTTCATTTCATTGTCAAGGGGTTGTGCTAGATGTACATAGAGAAGGGGGGTGGATTGTGTCCGGCGGATATCTTGTCATTTAATTTCAATTCAACAAAAAAAAAGAAATGACAAAACGAACGGTTGTTTTTTTTCTTTCTGTCGGGATAGAAGACGGGAGTCACGCAGCAGCTGACGACAACCCAACGAATAATAGGGAAATATACTCGTTTTTGATATCGGTTGCGGTAAAGTGGAAGTATCAGAATCGAAAATAGTTGTTCTTCCCACACAGACACAACAGACGATCTTATACATTAAAATGAAATGAAATTCACTTGAAAGGTAGTTTGGTACACAGCACAAGGCGCTGTTGTGTTTCCGGTTCATTTAACTCTTGGCTCGCGCGCGTTCCAACCGAAAATGTCGAATATTTTCCCGTTGCTTTTTCTTCTTCTTCGTGTAATCGTCTACCGCAAAAAAAAACAAGCCATCCAGTTCTTCTTCTTCTTCTTCTTCTTCTTCTTGTTTAGACCGATGGGAAATCACGGCACTAAGAATGAGGAAGTGGCCCAGCAGTCTACACGTTAGTCGAATAGTTATTCGCCTATTGTATTAGTGTCTTCTGGGCGACCAAAAAAAGAAAAGAAGCCAATAATAACAGCAGCTGATGGATATGTTGCCCAGCTCCCCAAATGACTGTCTATGTGTTTCTGGACTTTTCTTATAGTACGGTCCGTCAAACACCTGTATATACTGCGTGTAGTATAGCTATAGCTATGCCCGGCTGTTGTGTATACATTTCTCTCTCCCTCTGCTTGAACAAGTTATGATTATGAATGTGTGACAGCAGCATGGGGCAGTTGGAGCAAGAGAGCGACGTACGGAAATAACCTCAAACAGCACAGCAGCAGCAGCGGCGACTCATCATTGGACATCACAACAATTTTCAGACGCACGACCATCTGTCGCTGACGTCTGCGCTGCTATCAGATAAAAAAGAAAAAAAATCTCTTCAGGAAAAAAAAACAATCATCTCCAGTCGAGATTATTATTATATTCTCCTTGGGCGCTACACACACATACATTCGCCATATGGTCGTCAACAATAACTTTTGATTTTATTCCAAGTTCAAGTTCAACCTCCCCCCTCCTAAATCAAAAATTGTTCTTTTAAAATTGTCCATCATAAAATAATTTTGATAATTTTCTACAGTCGGTTTTGATAAATCCTTGAAGAAAAATGGAAAGTCTATTTTGTCGCAAAGGCCGACCGATAATCACTTTGCGGTATTATATGCAACGCCATTGAAATTATCTTTTCTTTTTTGTTGTGTAAAAGGTCCCGGAATTCCCCACTAAACCGCACGACGAAAAAGAAAAATTGCGTTCAAAACATTTCGAATGGAAAATGGGAGTAGTAATTTTGCACTTCCTACTTTGGTCTCAACGATGCCAAGGTCAGCAGACCCATACAAAGAGGTAGACTCTGTGTGTGTGTGCGCGTGTATTATGTATATACACACGCTCTCGATCATCATCATTATAGACGCTGATACATGTAGAGTAGAGATACACACCCAGCCGAAAAGGCAGTTCAACTAGCTACAATAAGAAAAATGAAAGATGATGGCGAAAAATCCTTTTTGCCGCCGTGAGTCGGCGTGAAATGATACACATAAAAAGAGATTACTGTACAGCCTTGAGCTGCAATGGTTGGGGTATAGTATAGTATACACTAATAACAGCAACAAACCGGCTGGACGAGAAAGAAAGAAAAATGTCGACAAAAAGATAAATGGTTCGGTCATCGTGATTCATTTGCAGATGCTGCTGCTGCTGCTGCCAGAGAGAGAGGGGAATTGTATAGTTAGTTTGTCTGCGGCGGTTATTTCGACTGGGAAAAAAAGAAGAAAAAAGCCTTTGTTATAGAATCATTTCTTTTTTTTTTGCAAACACGATTGGCTGAGCAGCACGAAGGCCATCGTGATGTTCGCCTTGAATTTTCCCGTGGCCGTCCAAACAACTTTTTTTTCTTTTATTTTTCCAAACAAAAGAAAAAAAAAACGAAAATTTTTGTCGAAAAAGTGGTGGAACTCGTCTCGGCGTGAACAAATGAATCTCGTTTCATTTTTTAACTTTTTTTAATTAAAAAAAGAATAATAATATCGAAAAGTGTTGATGAATTCATCAGCAACACGACACATTTTGATTGCTGTTGCTGCTTATTACAACAGCGAAAAATAATTATATTATAAGACAAATGGAATTACAATCAAACTGGGAAATATGATGACGATAATTGC
Organism: Daphnia pulex; assembly: GCF_021134715.1. NCBI lineage: Eukaryota > Metazoa > Arthropoda > Branchiopoda > Diplostraca > Daphniidae > Daphnia > Daphnia pulex. The sequence goes on from NC_060022.1 coordinate 5,112,678, forward strand.
TGCTGCGCTGCGTGAGAAGAGGCTCTAATCACTTATGAGAAAAAAGCACAAGGAAAATGATTTCACAGTGTCTCACTGCTGGAGATGATGATGATGGCGTCGACTTGTTTCACACAAAACAAAAGTATTGCCAACCCGAAAATGTCGTGACCGAGATGAAGTTCAAAGTTCATTCCCGCGGTACGCACCCCAGCGTATAGCTAAGAAGTTGTGATGCTATAACCAACAATTGCTATAATATATATACAAGGGGGTCCCTCGTTGCGGTTTTCCATTCTCCCTTTTTTTTCGTTTTTCCCGAAACGGTTCTTCTTCTTCTTCTTCTAGAAACTCGAAAAAGGAAAAACTGTAAAGGTCGACTCGACTCGGTGCGATGACGATACAAAGAGAAAGTTTCCATTTTACCTTTTTTTCATGCCTCCGCATTTTCAGGGTCGCCCTTCAAAACACTCGAAGAATAGGAAAAGAAAAGAAAACATTTCCCAACTTTTGTGTAGTCTACCTGTCTAATACTTAACATTATTTTCCCCCCTCTATTTTTTTTTGTTTGGGGTGTATACAAGTCACTTTTACCTGTTGTTGCCTGGTTGTAGCGGCACCTGGCGTACGGTAAGTTGCTCTCCCCCCCCCTCCACAGTTTTTTGGTCGAATCAAAGAAACAAGTCGAGGAAACGGAAAGCAAAAGAAAAAAGTGTTTTAACCTTCACAAAATGTTCCAGTTCATCAAGAGTATGGCAACCAAAATAATAGAAAAAAGAGAATATAACCGAGTGAAACGAAAAGAGAAAAATGACGGCAAACAAAATAAAGACCCGTTCGCTCTCCGGAGCAACCAATGCTGGTGAATCAAAACAAAAGAGCGACGATAGCGAAATCAGTGGAACGTACTAGGAAGCCGTTCTCTTTTATTTTATAATTTATATATCTTCAGAGCTTACTACTACTTGATGATCAAGGCCGAGCCAATGTATTTTCATATTTAAACGCGCAGGAGCAGCTGATTAATCACGGCAGTTATTCGTATCGATGACGGGCAAGTTTCAAAATATGGGCGTGGATATACTACTACTACCTATGAAGTGCATTTCCCATCAATACAGTTAATACAAAAAACAATTGCCTTAAAAAGCGATAAGGGAAATGTTACAAGTTTCAGATGTGTGGGGGGACCCATTCCAATCGATTTCTTGTTTTATATTTTTAAAAACAGTCAAATATGTAAACCTGTTTTGCACACGGTGGATTAGCGTGCCGAGATAAAAACAGAGATCCTTCGACTGGCCATAAAAACAGGACCCATAGTTGTTGTAGCGAGTTTTTTTCCGTCAGCTCTCAGCAGCAACGGGGTCAAGAGAGTTTATTTAGACGTTTAGTCATCAGCAAACTTCCTGGTCGTCCAGTTATTATATATGCTTTTATTTCTCTTCACTCTAGCTATCCCTTTTGTAATTGAAACTGGATTGAATGTTGATTTGTTTTCAAGGATTTCAAGTGTGTGTATACTACTGTATAGGTAGATTATATTTGATCGTGATTGGCGCACTGCATTGAATATCGAGTGAGTAACACAAGAACTGGGTTGCATTTGTTGGCGGTGTGTCACGAATGCAAAAGAACCTTTTTTTGATTGAATAATTTCAATCTATTCAATTCTCTCTCTTTTTTGGCGAAGAAAGACGCCAATGTCAGATGGACTGATATGTAACAAGCGCGCAGCATAGAAACGAATAACATTAACCAACATTGGTTGATTGCGCGCTATTTTACGGTAACTATATAGCAAAAATGTCAATTCCGTATGCACACAACAGATTGCCGTTGTTCTTTTTGACTATGGCAATTCTCCGAACCGGTTTTGATAGTATATACCTTTTGATTTAGTTGGAAACGAACATTTCTGGAATCAGTGTGCAGAAAAACTGCTGCGCGCTGTGAGCAAAAGGTGAATTATCATTGCTAATATAAGGAAACCAAGAGAGGGCCCCTATCTATTTTCAAAAATCTCTATGTGTTCCAATGTGCAAGGACGTTGGGCAAACAAAAAACTAGCAATAGACCCGGACATAGTATATATAATATAATTTACAACATGCGATTACCAGTGAACTATCACACCCAGCCAAAAGCCTATACTTGGAAATGTATATAAGACGGATTGCGTCTTATTCATGAATATAACTTAGTGCCCGCAAGACACAAGCCAAATTGTGTAAATCAGTTTCAAATTATTAACTACTCGGATAGAAACAAAAATTCCAATGTCATCTCAAAAAAGATGGAAACTTTCACCGAGGCCTAGTTAAGACCCCAAAAAATATAGGCCGACCATCATAGACCCTGTAAAAAAAAAACGAAATAACGTAACCAGCGACCTCAATTCCGGATTCTAACCCAAGTGAAAATATACACTCTTCTTTTACCCTCATTTTTTCCCAGTTGCCGCTAGGGTAGAAAAAAGGACGATAGGCCTAGTAGTAGACGCCGAGGTTACGAGCTGAAAAAAAGAAAGTTGAAGGGGACCGAAAGAAAGTGGGAGAAAAAAACGAAAATGAACCGTAGTATAGTAACTGTATAGACCTCTATAGTTATTATTATAGGTTCTACTATGCATCTTCCCTTTTTTTTCGGTTGTATAACCTAGTAGGAAAAAATATATATTTTTTAAAAAAAGGAAAAAAAAAAGAAGAAGTTGACCGTTATTATGTGCATGTCATTTCGGGGAGGATGACCCAGACCTAGAACGAGTTCTTCTTTTTACCTGCTATGTGTGTGTGTATCATTACAGCTTTCTTTTTTTTTGAATAACAGAAAATATTGTTTTATTTTTTAGTTGGTTTAAATCCCCCGCCGAAATAATAAGAAAATGGCGATTTGCCAATTTTGCCGATTTGTGTCGATATTCTGTAGGCCATCGGGTCACGCATCGAAAGTCAATTTAGCGAATAAATTGCGAAATTTGTTTATGATCGATTAATCGAACCTTGACACCGATATTGCACTGTCCTGCTGGTGTCATCGTCTGCTCACGAAATAAAAACAACGGTGGACTGGATTTTTACACAAGAAGAAGATTATCCAACTAAAATAAAGCGCCGTTTTATTTTATTTTTTCCAGTTTCCTGGACTTTCAATTGACGACAACCAGAAAAATTCCGACGAGAGAGTTAAAAAAGAAAAAGAACTTATAGCGGCCGAGTCCGTGCATCGACTTCTTCTATGAGATTCCATTGCCACAGTCGTGGAAGGAGAACCAATGGCAAGACTCGACTTTGAAAAAAAAATAAAATAAAAACGGGTGGTGGGTGGTTGGGTTGGGATGGGAGTGAGACCACTTTCGCCCAACGGGCTGGCAGGCAGCTCCTTCACGGTCAAAAATCCCACCCACCGCCCGGAGAGGAGCTCACGCACACACACAGGCCCCCATCTTTTCTTTTTCTTTGTGTTATCGGCCACCACCTGTGTGTCTTGTATTCAAGTTTTTCTTCTTCTTCTTCTTCCCTGCACTTTTTCACCATCTTCTTCTTTTTCTTCCATTCGCCCGGAAGAGAAAAAAACTGAAAGGGCGACGATCGTGACACACAACGTCAAAATTGATTCAAACATTTTTGTTTCTTTTTTGGCTCATTTCGTGTCTAGGCCATTTTGATAAACACAAAAATGCGTCAGGAGCTCCTGATTTATTAGGCGACCTTGTGTCGTTCACCCGACAGAGATTAGGAGAACTGCGGGATCTGACGCGCTCGGGATCGTTTTTTCTAGATTTTTTTGAGACTCGGCCAAAAAATTCTGAAATTATTATTTATTTTAGCAAACTGCTGAAATTCCAAGGTTTTTCTTTTCTGAATAGAAACGACTTGACTTGATTCTTTAGGCCTTGAAGGAGCCCAAACGTTTTGTGTGAATTTCTCTCTCTGGTTTTCGTCTGCAGAAACAAAATGGAGACCCTGAAAAAGATGGTTTCGTCTGCTGCAAGAGAGTAGAAGAAAACGCATCATCATCTCTTCTTTTGACTTGAAGAAACTATCCGCTAGGTTTCTTCACGTTCGTTCGTCTCTCTCGTTGATTGTTGAGGTTCCCCGAGTATGGAACCCCTTGAGGCTACGGGTGGTGGTGGGTTGATAAGCAACGGCACTTTTTGTTCTTTTTTCTTCCCTTCGAGCGGGTGGTGGGTGGGTGGGTGAGAAGCCCGGCCTGCCTAGTGCTAGCTCAGCGTGGTCGACAGGGTAAAAGGTAGGTAGTGTCTAGCCGGTGGGTGATTCAAGTCACTTGTCCTTCAGCTTTCGTCGGAGGTAGACCAAACCAACGACGACGCTCGTGTACCAAACAAATTAAACAACAGTTTTTTTTAACTATATCACATCAACACATATATCAATCGGGTTTTCAGTTAACAGTGTTTTGTGAGTGCGATATATCGAAAAGTGAATCATCGACTATTATTTGGGTAGCGTGACCGCGTGCACACACATCAAAGATGGCGCGCCACCAGTGATTTCAACGTCCGAACTTTGTTGTTCCGACCCACCACAATATGTCAGATCGAGATATTGAATTTGGTCGTGTGATTGAACGGAATCTATCGAAACATTCAATTCATTTCAGCTAGTTAAACGCCGAAATTCTCCCCTTTTTATTTTGAGCGAGAGAGAGAGAAAGAGCGAAAAACAAAAGAAGAACTAGAAGCGCGTTCGTTCGTTCACCAGAGACCTTGAAAAAAGAGACGAATAGAAGGAGAGAAGGAGATAAGAAATATTTGGGGGCAAGTAGCGTGAAAAGAAGAAGAAGAAGAAAATGCCGAAGATTTTCGTGCTGAGGAATCGCTTGCAGGAGCAACAGGCCCGCCTGTTGGAGACGCAGAAAGGCCAACACATCAAGATCCGCACGGACGAATTGTCCACCGATGCTCATCTCAATCAACAGCATCGCCAACAACAACAACAACAAAATCATGGCGGTTCTGAGATGCAGGACGAGCCCGTGGCGTTGATTGTCGACAGAAAATCGGATATCACCGCCGCAGTGGCCGCCATTTCCCTCACAGCAACTACTTCCGCCAAGGATAATCACCAACAACAACAACCAGCACCACCTTGTCAACAACAACCAGGTAAAAAAAAACTAAAAATTGAATATCCTCATTCGCTTATCGATTTACCCCGCATTCGGCTGCTGATGGTGCACTCTGGCGGCACGACCCGCATGACTATCTATTCTTCCCTTTTGTTTGAAAAATTTCCATTTTTTCGTGTTAAGCCTTCCTTCCTTGTGATTCTTCTAAAAATAGTTTCTTTTTAAAAAGAAAGATGTGGCCAATGTGTCCAGCAGCTGTCTCTCACCCCAATTAAGGGTGGGGCGGTCAAAAATAGGGTCGTCGGAAGGTTTCCGAGAGGTCATCTTCTTTGTATGACCTGCTGTGACCCTACCAGCAATTGAATTCGCACACATGCTGACCTTAAATGACCTCTGCCAATCTCTGCTCACACAAATAAAAGAAAAAGGGAACTTTTTTGTTGTTCGTCGTCTAAGGGCATTCAGCTCATGTCCTTGGGACCCAAGACACACAAGGCCCAACTCCTTTTAAATGGTCTACTTTGCACAATATATACCGAGATTTCCCCCCTTGTTTAGTTTGGCCGTTGTGTCTTTGCCAACCAAAGTAAAAAAAACCTTCAGTTCTACCCAACTTCCTTCCACCTTGAAAGATAACGAATTTGTAGTTTTTCGGTGGTTTAACGTCGCGTTTGGCTTTGAGAAAATGTGTTGTGCTTACCAGATGTCACCTTTCATTTTTCTTTCCTATCGAATCCCCTACCCATTTTATGACCTTTTGAACTGATGCCGGATGTCTAATTTAATTGATTAAGAAAAAGTTAATTTCTCGACTGCCAAGGTCGTCGTTTCTCCACAAACACCAGTTACCTTTTTTAATTAGACAACTGGTGGACTTGGCAGATGTTTTTCGTGAGATTTGTCAATCGTCCAGTCGGACCAGTTTTTCTTCTCGCAATGGATCTTCTCCCGAATTCGTCTGGAAAACAAAAAACTTTGGGTCACAAGCGACGAAACCGCTATCTTTTTCCCTTACCAAGATTTCTGGTTATGTACACAGTGTGTTGGTTCGTTCGTCTCTCTCCACAGCTGTTGGTGTATCGTAATAGCCGGCGGGAGTGAAAGAAAGAACTCACAGGGAAAATTAAAATATGAAAGAATGCGTAGTCAGTTCGATCCATCACGAATCATATTTAAATTTCGTTTTTTTCTTCTTCCCCTGCCCGCAGTACATTTCCCGCATTCTAGTCGTGACCCAAACGAACAAATATAATAAATTCCGGTTAGGAGGGGGAGAGGGGGAAGAAAAAAGGTCCAAACTTTCATCGTCACGGCCGCAGCAGCAGCAGCCGAGGAAACCAAAATCTAAAGCGCCGCTTTTCTACCTTAGACGCAATCTGTGTCAAGGGTATACCTGTACACACACACACGGCAGGGAAAAATAAAAAAGGTGGTGGTGGCTGTCATAAGAGGAAGAAACGGACGGGAAGTTGTATACTACGTTCACGCGACTTGGTCATTCTTTCCTCATCTCGTATTTCACAATTTTTCTCAATGTCTCTGTAAGGAATTACGTTATTGATCAACAACGGGACACGAAAAAATGTTGAACTACAAAATGACGCAATTCCAATATTTTATTTTATTCGGATTTCCCCCCTTGAAATGACTGGCTAATTGTGTCACAGGGTAATCCCAATTTGAAAGAGAATATTCTATTTCATTTTAAATGGTGCGTGTATATACACCTGAGCTGCGTGTATATATAAAAATACGAGAAGTTGAGCTGAGAGACTGCTATACGGCAGAGGCGGCGCTCAGGGGAAGGCGAAAGTCAATGACCAGCGGTGAACTTTCCTGCTGCAGGGGGAATGAGAGAAAGAAAAAAAGAAAGAAAATACTACACACAAACACACCGGTCTTGTGGTAAATTAAAAAGCCCGTCCAATCTGGTTTGAGTTCGCCAACCAAACGTTGGTCAATCGATAACCAACATCATCTTTAATTTATTATTGTACACACTTTTAGTTTTTTCACCCCTCTTTTGATCCATTGTTTTGAGTCACTTTCATCCCCCCCTAAGAGAGTGGAGGGGCAAAAAGGTCATTGGTTGACTTATTCCGAGTATGAGATCATTAGCCTCTTTTTTTTACCTTTGATTCCTTGGAGAGATTCGTGGGAGACTCTTATGCTACATCAATTGGTACCTGAATTGATTGGCTTTGGGGAAATGTCTGGTCCTGATCTTGTTTTTTCTTTCCCTTTTCGATGATCCTGTAAGACGACAATCGCACGACATTCGTCGTCTCACTAACAAGTTTAAACTCGTCGAATAACGGTTCTTCTTTCTTATAAACAAAAACAGGACCAGACACACCAAAAAACAAATCAAAAGATTGAAAGTTTATTAGGAAAAAAAACCCTAAAGCATTTTCACGGTTAAATTCAAACAAAATTATCATTTCGAAATAAAGTTTAAAACATCTTCTCTTCTTGTAAGCCTATTCGTAACATCTGTGGTAATCACCTGCGGGAAAAAAAAATAAAAAAGTTAAAAAAAATGATCGACCATATGACGTGCTGCATCTGTGGTGTGTGACTTGAGGGGGGGGGAGTTTTGTGTGTGTGTGTGTCCTGGAGTCCATTCGGTGCCATCGAACCCAGCACTCTTCGTGAATTTTCTTTTACTTTTTTTTTTTCTCTTCTGGTTCCCGAAGAAGCCCCTTCCAGCTGATAAATGAGAGTTCTCTTTCGCGCTAGGGCGGTTCGTTCCGCCGAGCTTCTTCCGCTAGATTCACGATCGTCGGGAGTTTTTCTTCTTTTTTCTTTTTCGTGGGAAGAAAACAAGTGCCAACAAGTATTAAAAAAAAAGAAAAAATATTTTTACTGCACAATGCGTAGTAGGTAGGGAGTCTTAAGCTTTTAGCAACGGGAAATAGCGGGAGCCCTTTATAAATACATAGCGACAACTCCGCTTCTTCTTTTCTTCTCCTTTTCTTCTTCTCTTCCATTTTTTATTTTTTTTTGAACGAACGAACGAACGATACAACGTCATCGTGCATGGCTAGTCGACCGGAACCGTGACAGGGCGATTACCTCGACTTCGATCATCAACGTAGCTAGAGAATTTTTTTTCTTTTTGTTTTCATTTTTATTTCTGATTGAATGCCAACAGAGAGAGAGACACACCAAAAGCTCGAGTTCACGATAGCATGACAAGTGTGTGTGTGTGTGTATAAGAATGTGTCGCGTGTGTCAAAAAAGAAAAGACGAGAAAAACCACAGCGAAACAATAGGGCGGTGTGGAAAAAAAGGTTTTTCAAGGTTTCCAACGCAAAATACGTCGTCGTCGTCGTTGCGACAAGAAATGATGCAACTTCCTCTTCCTGGAATGCACAGTCACTCCAGGGAAGAAGAAATTTTGTATAGAAATATATCCCTTTTTTTTCGAAATACTCCCCCGTATACTTATTATTTCCCGGTATAGTTTTCAATTTTCATGTGAAAAACCAAAAAATTGGGCCCCTAAAAAAAATCCATTTTTCCACTCGGACGGATTTCCGATCATCCGATTATCTAAACTTATCTATTATTATGTCTATCCAGCATGAGAAATTTTTTCCTTTTTTAAAATTGTCCATTTGAAAATTCGAAATATTAACGGTAGTTATTTCTTTCTTCTCTTTCCAGTAGAAAAGAAACGAGAAACGGTAGAAGTGGAAGAAGAAGAAGAAGAAGAAGAGTCCAGCACTGAAAATGAAAAGGAAGAACCGCAGCCGCAGTCTGGATCCGGACGGAGGTACTTGCCCTTTTTCGCTCATCTGCAAAAGGAGCAGCAGCAGCAGCAGCCGGAGGTGTCGGTGGCCGTGGTTAGTGAAGATGAACAGCAACCGACCACACCCGGACCGTTGCGCTACGTTTCAGTTATCCAGAGGACGCCACTCTTCCGCCCGCGTGAACCCGAAGCCGAAAAGAAACGGGAACTTGTTCAACCGTCGCCCAAACCCAAGAAGGAACCTCTGCCGGAAGCTGACAAAGGAGTATTGAATCGTGAAAACGAAGAAGAAGAAGATAAAGAAGAAGATGATGACGATGATGCCGTGGCAGAGGCGGCCATGCCCGTCCAGGAGGCGCCTATCGATTATCACGTCCCGAGAGCCAAGTCACCCGACAACGTGGACGAGCCGGAAAGGCCCCGAGGTGAAGTGAGAGAGACGACTGCATCCGCCCGACGCCGAGCTCGTGAAGCGGCTGATAATGGCGCCATTGACATGCGTTGCGTCCGGCCCCGTCTGTCAGCGTCGCCCAGGCGTCGCGGAGGGAACCACCACCACGACAGTAAACCCATGGATGGAGATAACGGTTGCGGCGGAGGTGGAGGAGGCGGTGGTAATGGCGGCGGAGGCAACAATTCCGGAAGCGGAGGAGGCGGTGGATACAGCGACAGCGGCAACAGATCGTATCAGATGGGTGGCGGAGGAGGCGGAATGTCCGGATTCAGCGGCGGAAGCGACTCGGGTAACGGCGGTGGCAACGACAACCACCTGCCCTATGGTGATGGATCGCTGCCGCTGGACGGTTGCGGCAATGAATTCGACTACACGCGACTGGAACAGTTGGGACCGCTTCCGTCCCTCAACGACGTCCTTCCATCCATGCGATCCTTCCATCCGAGTCTCTACGCGCGATTACAGGAGCCGCCCCGTTACGCCAATCCGCCCGATTTAGACCGGCCGCCTGGTGTTGGAGGTGGTGGCGGCCCTGGGGGTGGACCCGGAAGTAACAGCGACCTTGAAGCCACCTTGACGTCGTTGACGTCGCTAACCAACCTCAACCCGTTCAACGGAAATCTGAACCTCTACGGAAACTATTCGCAGAATGCCTACAATTTCAACAATTCCGGACACGGAGGACCCGTCACCGCCGCCCACACACCCAATTCCGGCGGCGGACCCAGCCCTTGCGGAGGCACCCAGGCCGATCTCTTTGAATTGGCCAACGATCCGGACATGTGCGCCGATGACCAAAACTCGTTCTGTCCGGATGTCGACCAGATCACCGGATTGCAGTTGAGTTTCCCCGTCGAGTCGGGAGTTCACGCCATGCCCGAACAGCACCACATTGCTGCATCGCAACAACAACAACAACAACAACAAGACAGACTGTACCACCACCAACAACAGCAACAACAACAACACGATCAACAACACACCCGAGTCTACACGACATCACCTGGTGGTTATTCTACCGTTTCTCAGACTCATCGTCGCGGTGGATCCCCGACGGAATCGGATGGCCTTAGCGGCCTGATCAACTTCAGCCCATCGGCCCTGTTGACGCCGCTGTCCATCGATCAGTCGCCTCTGATGGACGTCCAGTTTGGCTCCTCTCAAATGTCGCCGTGCTCCATCAATTCCTCCTCATCGCCGGTTCCTCATTGCGAGTCTTCCGGCGGATTACTCAACCGCAGCCTTCACGCCCACACGCCGGCCCCTCAACACCAGCAGCAACAACAGAACAACAACAACAATAATTCCGTCATGTCTGTCGACCAATCGGACAACGAGTCTGTTTCCAACCTGCAAGTCCGCGTTTCCGTCCTCCAGCAGCGGGTAAGAATCAAACAAAAGTGATTTGATTTAATTCGATTTTTAAATTTTGATTTATTGTATCACAGGACATTTCTATGCAACTGGGCTTGCCCAATGACGCCCCACTGGAATTCGTCAACGGCGGACATGGAATTAAAAATCCATTGGTGCACGACAACGACGGCAAGGATTCGACCCGCGATGGATTCGAATCGGATTCGTCGTCCAGGACTCAGATCCACATGAAATCGTCCAAGAGGGGCAACAACAGCGGAGGCGGAAGAGACGGGGCCATTTCGGCCTGTTCGTCGTCGACGGCGGCTGACGGTATGAACACGGGAGCCGATCCTGACGATCCCAACAAATTCACCTGCCGCCTCTGCTCCAAGAGTTTCACCCTGCAGCGACTGTTGAATCGGCACATGAAATGCCATTCGGACGTCAAGCGCTACCTGTGCACCTTCTGCGGGAAGGGTTTCAATGACACGTTCGATTTGAAACGACACACCCGAACGCATACAGGTAAAAAATCATCATTTTATTTACAAAATTTAATTTCGTTTCTAAATGTTGATTCCTTTTTCGCGATAGGTGTTCGACCCTACAAATGTGCCCTGTGCGAGAAATCGTTTACGCAAAGGTGCTCGCTCGAGTCTCATTGTCTCAAGGTGCATGGTGTTGCCCATCAGTACCAATACAAAGAACGGAGAGCAAAGGTATAATTTTTAAAAATTGTTTGTTTTTCTTGTAGCAGTTAATTATAATGTTCAACTTGCTGAAATTCAGGTATACGTTTGTGAGGAGTGCGGCCACACGACTAACGAGCCTGAGGTGCACTACGTCCACCTGAAAGAGCTCCACCCCTACAGTCCGGCCTTGCTCAAGTTCTACGACAAGAGGCACTTCAAGTTCACCAACAACAACTTTACCAACATGCTGCTACAAGTTCGATCCTAAAACAACACCAACAAATCATTCATAATCGTAATCAACGTACATATAATAACCCCCTTTCCTTTATTGTGTCTTTTACGCTCTTTCTACACGACACGACACTACATAAACACGGCGATTCAAAAAAACAATTATGAGCAAATCGGTATATAATAGTTTTTTGCTCGGGTAACATTTTTCTACTTTTTATTTGAACGGTGGCGGGAAACCAAAAGATTTTTGAAAAATCGAAAAAATTAGAAAAGGTATACATACATATATACTATTACTACTATACAACAGACGCACAAAACGTTTGTTCCTGTCTTTCTTGTAGACTGTTTTGATATGTCTGTCTGTGTGTGTGTGTGGGTGGGTTGTGTGTGTGTTTTGACTATTTGGATAAGGAGGGAAAGCACATAGGAAATATTTTACTCAAACACACACACGCACATTACCTTTTGTTTTTTTGGTTCTATGTATAGTTTTTCATTTGCGATAAAAAGCACCGGGCAGAAAGATAAAACAAAAAAAAAATCTTACCAGTTGAATATTTTCTGGGGGAAGCAGGTTAACTTAACAACGAAACACACCATCACAAACACACACAGACACACGATACACACACATTTAATGAGTAAAAAAGCTACATATTATATCTATGAAAAACAATATCTCTGGTTGGGACTTGCGCATCTTTTCAGCATTTTAAGACTGAGCAAGGGAAAAAAAGAACGACAAATCTTTCTAAAGGAATTCAGGGGGCTCATGGCTATTTTTCCTTATTTTTTTTCCAATTTAATTTGATGTTTGTAATCATCTCACACATATCTCCTGTCTCTCTTGTTTCTCTCCCTATATAGTGGCTGTCGAGCGATTTTCATGAAACATTTTTAATATTATGTATTTGCGGTGCGATTATTCAGTTTTATTTGTGTGGTCTTTCCCTATATCCCCCCCAATCCAAATCGATAAAATTAAAACAATTAATGATTGAAAAAAAGGTTAAAAGAAGAAAAAAAAAAACGAAAATTCGGCGAGCGATTTGTTTTTTGTGTGTGGTTTTCGGTTGTGGGGTTTCGTTCACCTGGCGGACGTTGGGTTTGTGACGATTCGGGAGTGTGCATCCATGTTGTGTCGTGTATGTGCTGCTGGGGTTTTTATATAGGGTCAGTGGAATATGATTCTACCGTTTTATGCAACCAAATAATTTATATATTTTTTCCTCCTTCCATACACCAACCATTTTTCCAGCAATCCCCCCCAATTGTAGTCTCTCCATCTTCTTCGTATTTTGATCCATACCGACACACACCCTACAAAAAACTATATCAACTGAAATTTTACTCTTTTAGATCTTCCCATCTCTTTTATTCAAATGATCGCTCTGATGATTTATCCTGCATTTTTTTTTGAAAAAAAAAAAGCTGTCACAATCATGTACGTCTCGTCATATTCTTTCGAATAATAAACACATATATCTGAGACATGAACGGCAGCTGTTGCTGCTTATTGCGTTCAAAACAAAATTTACTTTTATTCTTTGCGTACGACGACATGTGTTTCTCTCGTCGGCAAAATATTTACCAAATAATATAATCCCGTTAGTTGGGTGTTATTTCCTTAGAAGCGATTGAGAGGGAACGGCATTGAAGTGGCGACATTGCGAGGGGCTCATGTGTCGCTCGGCACATCGCGCTATCATGTGTTGCCATAAATGGACGGCCATCGGTGACTCATTTTGGCCGTTTTCCACATGTTGAACAAGTGATAGACGCAGATTTTTTTTGTTTTGTCCATGTTAGATGCGATAGTGTCCCAATATATGGAGCTAGTGTTGGCCTTTCGTGATTTATTACTCCTTCTTGAAGAGCTCAAGGGGCTTCCAAGGCCTTGCAAAATATTTGTAGCCAGCAGACTTTTGGCGACAATCATGAAAATGTTTTTTTTTTTAAAGCAATTTCATCCTCCCAAACAAATAAGTCATAACTTAATTTTGTTACTTATTTATTTAAATGCGATATAATCTTATTTTTGGCTTGGTTTTCTAGGTTTCACTGGAGTATGCTCGTTGCTCCACTCACCCGAACGATCAAGAAGAAATTTATGCATTCACGCGCACCGTTACATAATTATTATAAACTTTAATGATACGTTTATTAATTGTTTTATTTTTATTTTTTTGGTTTATTATTTTTATTTTGAATGAAAACTGGCATCTTTTCATTTTTTTTTCTGTAGCAGACCTCTGGTGAGTGAATTCAACTTCTTCATAATTCAAATTTTCTCGTAGTTTTTTGCAAACCCGTTTGACATTTGGCATTTTCCATTTTTAAGTAATTGGCAGCCGTATTTAAATATTACTTTGTAGTTATAACAGTTTATTGTACTAGAATAAAAGTTTAGTCAAATTAAATCCGAAACATTCAAATTAATTTAATGGCTTTTCCGTATTTTACCGCTAAAAGTCAAGGTCAGATTATCAGCTGATTCCCTTCCCTACTTAAGTCGTCGTCACTTCGTTAGACATCTGGATCGAATTCCACTTCATTTACTGTATCTGATCGTCTCTGATCGACTCTTAAAGAGTCACCAGCTTATGTTCAGCATGCTCTATTTTTCCACTCATTAGTTTGGATATGTTGGTGTTGTTTTTAATGTGGGAAAGGTTTCTGTTAAATGTTGTAATAGATTAAATATAACGCAAATTTAATATGATATTGAATGTTTGTCGAGACTGTCATGAAGCGTTAACTAGTTATGATCACAGTGCCCACGTTGTCATTCGCGGGTTTTATGAGTTACGACTAGGTGTATGGTATTATTATCGTAATTCGTAATGGTAATTCTGGTGAGATGCAGTCGTGATGTTCGTTGAGTGATTAGTGCCCATCTTGATGTGGATATGGGTATAGTCACAATATTTTCACTAATTAAATAACATTTCCCTCGTAAAATGGGAATACCTATTTAATAACCAGCTAGCCTATAAATTTCCGTACCATTCCGCAAAACCCCAAATACAGGATGACAAATCATGTCAATTAAAAATTGACTGTTGCGCTTCTGTTATCTTGAGTAATCAAAAAAGATAAAGGTAAGAATAAGCAGTGGATAAAAAAAAAAAGATTTCAAAACTTCGACCATGGTCCGTCCTACCATGGGTATGGAGAGGTGGTTCCCAATGACAGTGTTAAATTCCCCATAAAGGAGGGATCCGGCCATTTTACTAAAAGGCCCCTTTGAATGTCCATATGCCGCGAGCCTAGATGGCGCTGATTCAAAGGGGCCGCCGTATCATACCCATACAAATGTCGCTAGTATAAAGTAGCGTCCCGTCGAATCCCCTTATGGGAAATTTATCACTGTCATTGGGAATCACCTCTCCATACACCTGGGTCCTACTACTACCTACTACAGTAGCCTACTACTACTACCCGACTACCGAGCGCTCGGCCAGGGATCGGATTGTTCTTTAGTGATTGGCAAAGATGGAATTTCTATCTAGGAAAATGCGAAAAGCGCGCCAGTTATACAAAAATTTTCTCCTGTTATCGTGACCTCGGAAAAATGAGGGGGGGGTGTTGGTGGTATAGGGGATAAAAGAGTCAAGAGTCTTATTTCCATTTGAGAAACCTAGGTCATGTCATGTAAATATGGGTAATTGAGTATGGTCAAGGTATGGAGAAATGGTTCCCAGTCTCCATGTTAAAATTTCCGGGTCGTCCGCTCATTTTAATAAAAAGGTCTTTTTGTATGTCAATAACTCCATATGCCGCAACAGCCTAGATGGCGTGGCATTCGGACTTCGGAGAGACCTCCCTATGCCTCCATACAAAAGTCGTTAGTAAAAACAAGTAGCTTCCCGTCGCTTTCGAATCCCCTTATTATGGGAAATTTAACATGGTCATTGGCATTTGGCAACCATCTCTCCATACCCCTGGCATAGACAAAGACCACTGGTTTATTCTCTCCATAAGAAAATTAACATGGCCAACTGTCGCCAGAATTCTTGCTACCCTTCCTCCGATTTCTCCAACCCCGTATTACTTGTCCTGCCCTCTAGTGTACGTTTTCATCTCTACACTCTGCTTACTTCTATTCAATTGCAATGATTCAATTGATTTCTCTGCTTTTGTAATTAGCTAATGTCAAAATTTAATACAATTTGACTTCTTAATAAAAATTTTTAAGGCAAAATTACCTAAAACTATTAAACGCCAGCAAAGAATTTTACCAAGACAGAAGGAAAACAATCTTCGTCTGCAAAACCCTTCGTAGCCTCGGTGCAGTACAGTACTTTGTCCGCTAGAGGCACTACAATCGATACGGGAGCTCGGGGTCAGTAGGGATAGGGCTAAAAGGATAGCACAGCATCAACCAGTGGTCTTTGTCTATGCCCCTGGGTGAACGAAGCTATTTTTGTTGATGCATTTGCATAATTCATAATAACGAGTTGGCAACCCTGTTGGTATTCTTCTTAATCATATGACTCAGTCTGAATTTGCATTCACTAATCACTATTCAACCGCTGACAGGTAATGGTGGAACTCCTTACACTGTTCATGGGGTAAGAACTAGAAACTAATAAATCTTTTTTTCTCTATTCTTTTATTACTTAAATGATACGTGTAGTTGCTGATCATTGTTGGAATGACGAGTTGTGCGCCATTGCGTCATTAAAATGTAATAACAAATTTAAACCAGTTGAAACAATTGTTTGAAATGGTCAAGTGATGATTCTCCATGGTTCCTGAAATTAAAAAGGTTGACAACATTGCTTGAACTAGGGCGAACTGATGACCAGTAAGTATGTGTTGGTTTTATTACACTGACACATGTCAGAAAGCTTAGTTACTACTATTTAGAGTGATATCATTTAAAATATTTTAATCTATACTGATTTGGGTTATTTTTTCTGTTATTTAGTAGATGAAGACTAGTAAGCGGATAGTTACATCCTGTATGCAGATCATGAGATGTGCCACACTGTGTTCTGGAAGTCCTGAGAAGTGCCCTCTTTGCTAGTATGCATTGTGTCCTGCAAACAAAGGTATATCATATGTGTTATTTTGTTATTGATGTATGTTATACCATGCTGATGACACGCTTAGGACACCTAAATATTTACCATGATTGTTGCTAATTCTGGATGAATGGAGTCTTATCTTGAAAAAAAGGACCCCTATCGGTAGAGAAAACTAATAGTTTAATAATAAGACAGGTGCTGAAAGGTGGTTACAAGTTGCATGACGTGTCTTCCGCGGTGTTTTACTAGATCGCCGAACTTGGTGTTTGCGTATATGCCGGTCGGAGGCCTTCGTGATTTGGTGTGGACTGGTTCGTAGTTGGACTACTTGCCGTGTCTTTGTAAAGGTATTGCATGTTTTATACTGATCCATTCGAGCCTCAGAGTCACCGGTTTGACGTATGCCTAGGATTCCGGTGCTAGAGGATCTCGTAAAGTAAAGGGCTAACCACATATGCTCGATCACATAACTCGTCTCAGTGGTTGATCACCTCGGTTAGATACATATGGTCGCTGTGATTGGAGTTCACTAATCCATTTATGTTCTTAAGGGTGGACTGGTGTCATTCTGCTGTCCGATGTTCTCTCGCGATACGTAAATCGATATATCTACCATGCCTGATGTGAGTTTCTTTAGTGGCATTGATATTATGACTGCAAGTGATGATAATCTCAAGAGCCAATTTATCTGTATGAATTTAAATGAAATTGAATGATAGGACTGAATCAAATTTTTTTTACTGTCCACAAGCACTATGAAGATGGAATCTAATAAATTTGTCTATGTCCAGGTATGAGCAGTATTGCGTTTCGTGGACGTCAATGGTAAGGATGTTTTAATTTTTTCTGATTGCCATTTAAAAAAATTGAAGTGATGAGAAAGCTTATAAAGCAAATTCAGAATAGTACTATGCTGAATCAAACTGCCTTCCTTTTGATCGCTATCATTTCGCATTTCCATCCTACGGTTTGTGGAGCAGTAATGCAATATACTTTTCCTTGACTATTTAGATGTGGAAGGCGTTTTCTTCTGTTGGCTTCATTTGAATTTATCATTCCCTGCACTTCTGTCAAACATTAGGTAACACGAAATCCGGACTTCATCATTTTGGTTATATTAAATATGATGAAAACGAGTTACCGTTTGAATTTTATGAAACGTAATTTAGACTGTATGTTAACTGACCACTGACAAGTTAAAACTGTCGTTTGTCTATTTTTACTTCCTTAGTAACACTGCTTTAACGGTCTTTTATAGTTGCTGATGAATACCGACCGTTGATAGCTGCTTGGTACTGGCGATCAACTTTCGCAGTTGTAATTTGCTTCACATCTATCATCTTTTCATTTACTCAATGTTGCTAATCTTTGATCCGTTTAGTCCAAATTTTTATGAGGCTGTGTCCATTTATAAATGTTATTTTTTGTAACATGTTGGTTTAGTTGCGTTGAAATTTAAACGAAAGTGAATATATGACATGCTGTATACAAATTTTTTAAAATATGAAGTGCTTTATAATGTGAAAATTCTAATATTTTTCTGTTAGTATGTTTAAATGTTTAATCTAGAATTTTTGTGTAATTTCCGAAAATTTTTTAAGCAACAACGAATTAAACAAATCACAGCACGAATATGAAAGAAAACAGAGTCATTGACCATCTTTGTTCTTTGATTTCAGATCAGAGTTCGTGAATTTCACGGCTCGATCCAAAGGAGTTAATTGGGTTGTTTTTGGAGATAACAAATACGGTGAAGAATTCAGTCCAGAAAATGCTGCATTGGAATCGACATTTGGGAGGGCCATTAATGTAAAATTTCTATGCTTGCATCCACGAGACAATTTGAATAAGCAAGCAAAGTCTTCACATTCGCTGATCCTGCTGATTACAACCGCATTCAACCCTATCGAGACCCTATTCTACTCCTCGGACTTACCGTACTTAACTTAATATATAAGAAAGACCTAAAAACATTTTTCTGTTTTTTGTTTAGGAATTACGTGACAGGTTGTACTATTGCATTTCATGTGTGTTTTCGGTGTGTAATCCTGGAATTTTGCTGATTTTATTACTAGCTCCGGTCAACATTTGTTCTAGTTGCAGATGCATATTTCCATAACACTTTCCCGCCCAGAAGCCGTTCTTTAGTGGACAGTCAGAGGATCGAAAATCTGGTAAGACGCAAAAATCTTATTTTTGTTTAAGTTTCCTTTAAATTTCCTACTCGTTTATACAGCTCTATATGTAACGTGCCTAATATCGGGAGTCGGCCACCGATGTCAATCTACAACGCAGTTTCTTAATTGGAGCTGGTGTTTCCTGCGATGTGTTGTTGCGGATTTGTTACACTATCATGTTCAAAAAGGTAACTGTGTTCATTAATTTCTCTTTTAGAAAGCTTCAGATTAAGTAACGGAAGACCAGAGAATAGATCCCTTTGTTTCAGTATTGTAACTTTCAGTGAAATCTGTGGATGTGTGGTTTTACATTATTTGATTTTCATCCTTTTAATTTTTTTTCATTAATTGAAAAACATGTTTACTATAGATTTTTCTGTAAAATTTCTAATATCAAAATAATTTTGAGGAATTTTGGTGATTCAACTTTACAGTCTTTACTCTTTAGACTCTTTACTCCTGTCCTGTCATCTTGCTTGCTAATCTTATGCAAATTTTCTGGAATATGGCGCTAGGTAAAATTTTGTCCGCCAGGTGGTGGAGTGCCTGTTCGTGAGTGACGAAGCCGCCATTTGCTTTTGAGACAGCGTACGGGAATATGTTTCTGCTAAATGACGGTGTTCTTCGCTTTTACATTTTAAAAAATGTTTCCACGCCATTCGACCAAGTTGAAACGAAAGTGAACAATTCTAAAGCATGTAAGTGAATTGTGAGAGTTTTTACTTTTCGAAAAGTTCATTTTCTAATCTATTTTAATTTATTTTGTATAAGCATGTCGAAGATCTTGCCATTATCCACGTGATCGCTGCCATGAAGGTGTGTCTTTGAGAGGGTCTCTACTATATTGCAAGACAAAAATGTGAAGAAAACAGGAAATCTGAAATGGTTGTACTTAAAGGTAAATCAAGTAGGTTGTCACTTGTTTTCGACATCAAGAACAAAATACTATCTTATTTCCGTGCTTCCAAATAAGACAGCTTTTGTGGAAAGTTTGGTCAGTTTCTAATCAATCAGTACAGATATTCCCCTTCAACTTAAAAAATTCAAAGAAAATTTCACAAAGTGATCTTTGGTCATCTTCAATGACTTCTTTTTCTCTTGTAATCTAAATTTTAAGTATATCATTGCCTCAACTACAACATGTTACAACCACTTATGATACAGTTGCAAGCTAAAGTGAGCACTCTTCCAAAATAGTGTTCTTATAGTTTTGAGGGACTGTTAAGTTTAACTTTATCCCTTTCATTATATTACATCACACAAGACATCTCCTTCTCAATATTGATTTAATATTTTCCATTGTTTTAACGGCATCTGAGTATGAGCTGCAGCCAGTTGGTGGAAGTTGTGGATATGTTAGCTGTTGCAATCAGTTTGTGAGGCATCTCATGCAGAAACCAATAATGATAAGGTAACTATGTTCATTTATTTCTCTTTAAGAAAGCTTTAGATTAAGTAATGGGATACCAGAGAGTAGATTTCGTTGCTTCAGTGTTGTAACTTTCAGTGAAGTCTGTTAACGTGTGGTTTTACATTAATTGATTTTCATCCTTTGCATTTTTTTTTCACAAATTGGAAGTTTAAAGAAAATTTTCACAAAGTGATATTCGGTCATCTTCATGATATCTTTTTCTCTAGTAATCTAAATTTGAAGTACATCATTGCCTTAACTACAGTACATTGCAACCATTTATTGATCTTGCAACTATCTGCAAGATAAAGTCAATTATCATTTGCATATAGTTTTTGTGTTTTGCTTTGCAATTTTTTTATTCATTTTACTAATCTACTTTAATTTTGTGACAAGCATGTCGGAGATCTTGCCTTTCTCAACGTGCGGTGCCATGTCAACAAGATGTCTCTTTGATGAGGTCTCTACTAGATTGCAAAACAAAACTGTGAAGAAAACAGGAAATCTGAAATGGTAATGATTTACTTGTAAGATAGATCAAGTGGGTTAGATTAGCATTTTGCTTAAACTTGGTCTACGTTTGTGTGCTACCTATGCGTGATCTTTGTTTAGAGTTTACCTCAGTTAAACATTTGGTTTATTAGATGAAATTTGGCTAATTCCTGCTTCTAAATAAGACAGCTTTTATGAAAAGAACATCAGCTTATGAAGAGATGTAATTTTTTTTTATCAAACAGAACAGAAATTCCCTTCATTCTCAAAAACTTGAAATGAAAACATTATCTTTGGTCATCTTTTTGATTTATTTTTCAATAGTTTAATCTAAATTTGAAGAAAATCTTTGCCTTAATTACTAAATGTTTGAAACATTTATTTTACGATTGTAAGCTAAAGTTAAACATCACTTGCATTTTTTCTTTTGCTTTGTAAATTTTATTTTATGGTATCTTTTTTCACATTTCAAAATGTTATTGGTTCATTAAAGTTCTTTTGCTTTGTAGGATTCCATGGTCCGTTTGATGTTTGAGCTGTTTGTGGTGTTGCTGTTTGGTGTGAAGTGGGTTTGCAGTCATTTTCAACTTGAGAGATGCGCTGAAATGGAGCTTCGTCAGACTTGCAGTTCAACATCATACTTCAATGTGTTATTTCCCTATGTTTGTGTCCGTGCAGTGTTGAGCTGTTGGGCAAAACGGTCAATGTTGTCTGATGGCTGTCAGGCATATTTATCTGCTGCATTTTGTCAATATGTCGTCTCTTGCTACCTGTACGTTGAGGTAGTGCTTGATGAACAGTATCATTTAATTTTTCAGTCGTTATTGCAGCCCAAGCTGGTGAAAGATCTTTTTGTATCAAGTAAATCTGACTGTTTTTTTTGTGTTGTTGGAGTGTTACGAAAGTTGCGTCATTATTGTGTTGAATTGTCATTGTGACTGCAGTTCACCGTTTATAATTTAGGAAGGGAAAAAAACAGAATTATGGGGAATTTATGTCAAACAATAATAAACTTGCTTTCGGGATTGGGAAAGGAATGTGGAGGTTGTCAGGTGGCAGGGTGGTGACTTGAATTTTCATATCTCAAAATATAATGAGGTATGTTAAAATGTGCTGATGCGAAAAATGTGGATAAAATCTTTATAAATCCACAACAACTTCTATAATGTTAAAACCTATTACCTAATTACCCTAAAATCATACAACTTCTAAAATCCCATTACACAGTAATTTTATAATCTCCTAACTCACTATCCTAAAACAAAATACCCAACTAAACCATATCCCTACAACATCCATATTCCTTCAACCTATTACCTAATATACCTATAAACACAACTGTTGTATGATTTTTGGTCAATTAAATAATATGTTATAACATTATAAAAATTTTTGTAGATCTATAAACTTAAATCCTCATTAATCGTTACATAACATTTTAACAAACTCCATTATATTTTGAACTATGAAAATTCAAGTTAACAACCTGCCAACTAACAACCACCACATTTTGTTCCCAATCTCGTAAACTTGTTTATTATTTGCCATAAATTTTTCATAATTCTTTTTTTTCCCCTTTCTAACTTATGAACGGCAAACAGCAGTTACAAAGACATGTCTGCATAATAAATAAACAACAATACACCAAGTAAAACCAATTAATAATTATTTAATAATATATCAATAAATAACCTAATCATAGAAAAAAGAAATTTAATTATTTTATATTATATTAATTTTATGTTACATTGTTATTGTAACCGCTGTTTGCCGTTCATAAGTTAGAAAGGGAAAAAAAAAGAATTATGAAAAATTTATGGCAAATAATAAACAAGTTTACGAGATTGGGAACAAAATGTGGTGGTTGTTAGTTGGCAGGTTGTTAACTTGAATTTTCATAGTTCAAAATATAATGGAGTTTGTTAAAATGTTATGTAACGATTAATGAGGATTTAAGTTTATAGATCTACAAAAATTTTTATAATGTTATAACATATTATTTAATTGACCAAAAATCATACAACAGTTGTGTTTATAGGTATATTAGGTAATAGGTTGAAGGAATATGGATGTTGTAGGGATATGATTTAGTTGGGTATGGTTAGTTGGTTTAGTTAGGATAGTGAGTTAGGAGATTATAAAATTACTGTGTAATAGGATTTTAGAAGTTGTATGATTTTAGGGTAATTAGGTAATAGGTTTTAACATTATAGAAGTTGTTGTGGATTTATAAAGATTTTATCCACATTTTTCGCATCAGCACATTTTAACATACCTCATTATATTTTGAGATATGAAAATTCAAGTCACCACCCTGCCACCTGACAACCTCCACATTCCTTTCCCAATCCCGAAAGCAAGTTTATTATTGTTTGACATAAATTCCCCATAATTCTGTTTTTTTCCCTTCCTAAATTATAAACGGTGAACTGCAGTCACAATGACAATTCAACACAATAATGACGCAACTTTCGTAACACTCCAACAACACAAAAAAAAAACAGTCAGATTTACTTGATGCAAAAAGATCTTTCACCAGCTTGGGCTGCAATAACGACTGAAAAATTAAATGATACTGTTCATGAAGCACTACCTCAACGTACAGGTAGCAAGAGACGACATATTGACAAAATGCAGCAGATAAATATGCCTGACAGCCATCAGACAACATTGATCGTTTTGCCCAACACAACACTGCACGGACACAAACATAGGGAAATAACACATTGAAGTATGATGTTGAACTGCAAGTCTGACGAAGCTCCATTTCAGCGCATCTCTCAAATGGAAAATGACTGCAAACCCACTTCACACCAAACAGCAACACCATAAACAGCTCAAACATCAAACTGACCATAGAATCCTACAAAGCAAAAGAACGTTAATGAACCAATAACATTTTGAAATGTGAAAAAAGATAACAGAAAATAAAATTTACAAAGCAAAAGAAAAAATGCAAGTGATGTTCAACTTTAGCTTACAATCGTAAAATAAATGTTTCAAACACTAAGTAATTAAGGCAAAGATTTTCTTCAAAATTAGATTAAACTAGAGAAAAATAAATCAAAAAGATGACCAAAGATAATGATTTCATTTCAAGTTTTTGAGAAAGAAGGGAATTTCTGTTCTGTTTGATAAAACACATCTCTTCATAAGCTGATGTTCTTTTCATAAAAGCTGTCTTATTTAGAAGCAGGAATTAGCCAAATTTCATCTAATAAACCAAATGTTTAACTGAGGTAAACTCTAAACAAAGATCACGCATAGGTAGCACACAAACGTAGACCAAGTTTAAGCAAAATGCTAATCTAACCCACTTGATCTATCTTACAAGTAAATCATTACCATTTCAGATTTCCTGTTTTCTTCACAGTTTTGTTTTGCAATCTAGTAGAGACCTCATCAAAGAGACATCTTGTTGACATGGCACCGCACGTTGAGAAAGGCAAGATCTCCGACATGCTTGTCACAAAATTAAAGTAGATTAGTAAAATGAATAAAAAAATTGCAAAGCAAAACACAAAAACTATATGCAAATGATAATTGACTTTATCTTGCAGATAGTTGCAAGATCAATAAATGGTTGCAATGTACTGTAGTTAAGGCAATGATGTACTTCAAATTTAGATTACTAGAGAAAAAGATATCATGAAGATGACCGAATATCACTTTGTGAAAATTTTCTTTAAACTTCCAATTTGTGAAAAAAAAATGCAAAGGATGAAAATCAATTAATGTAAAACCACACGTTAACAGACTTCACTGAAAGTTACAACACTGAAGCAACGAAATCTACTCTCTGGTATCCCATTACTTAATCTAAAGCTTTCTTAAAGAGAAATAAATGAACATAGTTACCTTATCATTATTGGTTTCTGCATGAGATGCCTCACAAACTGATTGCAACAGCTAACATATCCACAACTTCCACCAACTGGCTGCAGCTCATACTCAGATGCCGTTAAAACAATGGAAAATATTAAATCAATATTGAGAAGGAGATGTCTTGTGTGATGTAATATAATGAAAGGGATAAAGTTAAACTTAACAGTCCCTCAAAACTATAAGAACACTATTTTGGAAGAGTGCTCACTTTAGCTTGCAACTGTATCATAAGTGGTTGTAACATGTTGTAGTTGAGGCAATGATATACTTAAAATTTAGATTACAAGAGAAAAAGAAGTCATTGAAGATGACCAAAGATCACTTTGTGAAATTTTCTTTGAATTTTTTAAGTTGAAGGGGAATATCTGTACTGATTGATTAGAAACTGACCAAACTTTCCACAAAAGCTGTCTTATTTGGAAGCACGGAAATAAGATAGTATTTTGTTCTTGATGTCGAAAACAAGTGACAACCTACTTGATTTACCTTTAAGTACAACCATTTCAGATTTCCTGTTTTCTTCACATTTTTGTCTTGCAATATAGTAGAGACCCTCTCAAAGACACACCTTCATGGCAGCGATCACGTGGATAATGGCAAGATCTTCGACATGCTTATACAAAATAAATTAAAATAGATTAGAAAATGAACTTTTCGAAAAGTAAAAACTCTCACAATTCACTTACATGCTTTAGAATTGTTCACTTTCGTTTCAACTTGGTCGAATGGCGTGGAAACATTTTTTAAAATGTAAAAGCGAAGAACACCGTCATTTAGCAGAAACATATTCCCGTACGCTGTCTCAAAAGCAAATGGCGGCTTCGTCACTCACGAACAGGCACTCCACCACCTGGCGGACAAAATTTTACCTAGCGCCATATTCCAGAAAATTTGCATAAGATTAGCAAGCAAGATGACAGGACAGGAGTAAAGAGTCTAAAGAGTAAAGACTGTAAAGTTGAATCACCAAAATCCCTCAAAATTATTTTGATATTAGAAATTTTACAGAAAAATCTATAGTAAACATGTTTTTCAATTAATGAAAAAAAATTAAAAGGATGAAAATCAAATAATGTAAAACCACACATCCACAGATTTCACTGAAAGTTACAATACTGAAACAAAGGGATCTATTCTCTGGTCTTCCGTTACTTAATCTGAAGCTTTCTAAAAGAGAAATTAATGAACACAGTTACCTTTTTGAACATGATAGTGTAACAAATCCGCAACAACACATCGCAGGAAACACCAGCTCCAATTAAGAAACTGCGTTGTAGATTGACATCGGTGGCCGACTCCCGATATTAGGCACGTTACATATAGAGCTGTATAAACGAGTAGGAAATTTAAAGGAAACTTAAACAAAAATAAGATTTTTGCGTCTTACCAGATTTTCGATCCTCTGACTGTCCACTAAAGAACGGCTTCTGGGCGGGAAAGTGTTATGGAAATATGCATCTGCAACTAGAACAAATGTTGACCGGAGCTAGTAATAAAATCAGCAAAATTCCAGGATTACACACCGAAAACACACATGAAATGCAATAGTACAACCTGTCACGTAATTCCTAAACAAAAAACAGAAAAATGTTTTTAGGTCTTTCTTATATATTAAGTTAAGTACGGTAAGTCCGAGGAGTAGAATAGGGTCTCGATAGGGTTGAATGCGGTTGTAATCAGCAGGATCAGCGAATGTGAAGACTTTGCTTGCTTATTCAAATTGTCTCGTGGATGCAAGCATAGAAATTTTACATTAATGGCCCTCCCAAATGTCGATTCCAATGCAGCATTTTCTGGACTGAATTCTTCACCGTATTTGTTATCTCCAAAAACAACCCAATTAACTCCTTTGGATCGAGCCGTGAAATTCACGAACTCTGATCTGAAATCAAAGAACAAAGATGGTCAATGACTCTGTTTTCTTTCATATTCGTGCTGTGATTTGTTTAATTCGTTGTTGCTTAAAAAATTTTCGGAAATTACACAAAAATTCTAGATTAAACATTTAAACATACTAACAGAAAAATATTAGAATTTTCACATTATAAAGCACTTCATATTTTAAAAAATTTGTATACAGCATGTCATATATTCACTTTCGTTTAAATTTCAACGCAACTAAACCAACATGTTACAAAAAATAACATTTATAAATGGACACAGCCTCATAAAAATTTGGACTAAACGGATCAAAGATTAGCAACATTGAGTAAATGAAAAGATGATAGATGTGAAGCAAATTACAACTGCGAAAGTTGATCGCCAGTACCAAGCAGCTATCAACGGTCGGTATTCATCAGCAACTATAAAAGACCGTTAAAGCAGTGTTACTAAGGAAGTAAAAATAGACAAACGACAGTTTTAACTTGTCAGTGGTCAGTTAACATACAGTCTAAATTACGTTTCATAAAATTCAAACGGTAACTCGTTTTCATCATATTTAATATAACCAAAATGATGAAGTCCGGATTTCGTGTTACCTAATGTTTGACAGAAGTGCAGGGAATGATAAATTCAAATGAAGCCAACAGAAGAAAACGCCTTCCACATCTAAATAGTCAAGGAAAAGTATATTGCATTACTGCTCCACAAACCGTAGGATGGAAATGCGAAATGATAGCGATCAAAAGGAAGGCAGTTTGATTCAGCATAGTACTATTCTGAATTTGCTTTATAAGCTTTCTCATCACTTCAATTTTTTTAAATGGCAATCAGAAAAAATTAAAACATCCTTACCATTGACGTCCACGAAACGCAATACTGCTCATACCTGGACATAGACAAATTTATTAGATTCCATCTTCATAGTGCTTGTGGACAGTAAAAAAAATTTGATTCAGTCCTATCATTCAATTTCATTTAAATTCATACAGATAAATTGGCTCTTGAGATTATCATCACTTGCAGTCATAATATCAATGCCACTAAAGAAACTCACATCAGGCATGGTAGATATATCGATTTACGTATCGCGAGAGAACATCGGACAGCAGAATGACACCAGTCCACCCTTAAGAACATAAATGGATTAGTGAACTCCAATCACAGCGACCATATGTATCTAACCGAGGTGATCAACCACTGAGACGAGTTATGTGATCGAGCATATGTGGTTAGCCCTTTACTTTACGAGATCCTCTAGCACCGGAATACTAGGCATACGTCAAACCGGTGACTCTGAGGCTCGAATGGATCAGTATAAAACATGCAATACCTTTACAAAGACACGGCAAGTAGTCCAACTACGAACCAGTCCACACCAAATCACGAAGGCCTCCGACCGGCATATACGCAAACACCAAGTTCGGCGATCTAGTAAAACACCGCGGAAGACACGTCATGCAACTTGTAACCACCTTTCAGCACCTGTCTTATTATTAAACTATTAGTTTTCTCTACCGATAGGGGTCCTTTTTTTCAAGATAAGACTCCATTCATCCAGAATTAGCAACAATCATGGTAAATATTTAGGTGTCCTAAGCGTGTCATCAGCATGGTATAACATACATCAATAACAAAATAACACATATGATATACCTTTGTTTGCAGGACACAATGCATACTAGCAAAGAGGGCACTTCTCAGGACTTCCAGAACACAGTGTGGCACATCTCATGATCTGCATACAGGATGTAACTATCCGCTTACTAGTCTTCATCTACTAAATAACAGAAAAAATAACCCAAATCAGTATAGATTAAAATATTTTAAATGATATCACTCTAAATAGTAGTAACTAAGCTTTCTGACATGTGTCAGTGTAATAAAACCAACACATACTTACTGGTCATCAGTTCGCCCTAGTTCAAGCAATGTTGTCAACCTTTTTAATTTCAGGAACCATGGAGAATCATCACTTGACCATTTCAAACAATTGTTTCAACTGGTTTAAATTTGTTATTACATTTTAATGACGCAATGGCGCACAACTCGTCATTCCAACAATGATCAGCAACTACACGTATCATTTAAGTAATAAAAGAATAGAGAAAAAAAGATTTATTAGTTTCTAGTTCTTACCCCATGAACAGTGTAAGGAGTTCCACCATTACCTGTCAGCGGTTGAATAGTGATTAGTGAATGCAAATTCAGACTGAGTCATATGATTAAGAAGAATACCAACAGGGTTGCCAACTCGTTATTATGAATTATGCAAATGCATCAACAAAAATAGCTTCGTTCACCCAGGGGTATGGAGAGATGGTTGCCAAATGCCAATGACCATGTTAAATTTCCCATAATAAGGGGATTCGAAAGCGACGGGAAGCTACTTGTTTTTACTAACGACTTTTGTATGGAGGCATAGGGAGGTCTCTCCGAAGTCCGAATGCCACGCCATCTAGGCTGTTGCGGCATATGGAGTTATTGACATACAAAAAGACCTTTTTATTAAAATGAGCGGACGACCCGGAAATTTTAACATGGAGACTGGGAACCATTTCTCCATACCTTGACCATACCCAATTACCCATATTTACATGACATGACCTAGGTTTCTCAAATGGAAATAAGACTCTTGACTATTTTATCCCCTATACCAGTATACCACCACCCCCCCCCCCCCCCTCATTTTTCCGAGGTCACGATAACAGGAGAAGCGCGCGGCACAATCAGGCAATCAGCCAAAGCGGCAAAAGTCCGACAGTGAACTGTGAATACAAAATGGGTTCACTTTCTCTTACAAAATGGTCCATATTTTCTTAACGAGATCAACTTTGAGAGTATCGAAGAACAGTAGCCTACAAAAATGTGATTTTCCTTAAACGAGCGAACGGACAGAATATTTCTATAAACGTGCAGTCGTGCATTCGTCAGCGTGAAAACGACGTGAAATACGGGATGTGAAAAAAAAATTCTTTGTACTGAATAGAACAATTTATTGCTCTTGGTAAATGAAAAATTGGAGGATTTAGCAGCATTATGACATCATTTATTTACAAAGGGCCGTCAACATGCACTTGATTCAATCGGTTGAGGTGAGCTTGCCACAAGTGCATCTGTGACAGCAGTAGGAGGCGACAAAAGCTGAAGAGTTGGTGATGATGGAGGAATCATTGCTTCAATTTGCGGAGGTTCAGGCGACCCAGGTGGAGGTGGGGGAGGTGGTAAGAGATCAAAAACGGGATCGAAATCGTCTCCAACAATCTTCTCCTTTTTGGGCTTTTTACATTTCTTTTTCGGAGACGTTTCGATAAGATGAACTGGTTGAACCACGGGCGGTGGTGGTGAGCGTCCATGTTCGTCCTCGTCTTCCGAAGAAGTTCCGTAACCGGGACGAACACTGTCGGCAAACACGACAGCTTTTTTCTGGTTTCCGCTTTTCTCATCAAGTAAAGATATCCGTGGCATCACCAGTATTCCTTTTCCAGCTTCCTTGAGCTCCACTGGAGGTGGTTTAGAGCGCTTCCCTTTTTTGACTACTTTAGTTTTATCATTCTTAGCTTCGAATGTTGGCGATTCACTACTGCACAGGAAAAAAATAATAAGAAGAATAATTCAGGGTAGTTTTAGAAATTTGCGAATTAATTCTTACCCAGACAGCAAGATGTTGGAAGTTTCAAATTGCATCAATTTCTCTTCTAATGCCTCCAGAACAGTTTCGTCTGCCACCTCCAAATTACTGGCCACAGCTTCCAGATTTTTGAGCTCCTTGTCCCAATCCTTTTTTATTTCTTGATCAGGTGCAAGATCCTGTGACTGGGTGTCAGTTTTATTAATCTCGTTCTCCTCACGGTGAACATCGTTTGTTTTATCATCTTCTGTCTTCGGAGGAATGGTTCGCACCAGTGGCTGATACAGAACACTTTGAAGGTGTGGGGGAACGTAAGGAGCGGCAGGAAGAGCTCTGTTGCGACAATGTAAAATCCATGGCCCGAGTGGTGCAGCCTTTGGTCCAAAACCTCTTGCTCTAAATATGAATAAGTAAAAGTGAAATAAAAAAAACGTTAGGAAACTTTAGCTTAAAATTATTTTGTTACCGCTTAACGGGACTTGTTGACATGCCGCATGAATCGAAACTCCACGAGTACTGATCAGTGACGGATTGAGGTGAAAGCACTGATGTTGTAGTTGGTATCTCAGATTCTACTTTGATTCCTAACTCCAGTTCCAAACGTTCATCTAAGGAAATTCTTTTTGCGTCTGACATCAATCCGTCAATTGCATCAATATCTCCAAGTCTGCTGCATTCCTTTCCACCTTCCCAATCGTTTTCCTTGCTATTTTCATCGGGAGTGTTTGGCTCTTTTCTTGGGATAGGCGAAGTACCACTTGTACTTTCGCGAGAAGGTCGATAGCGTGAAGATCGCCACTGTTCGTCCCAGTCGGGGCTTGGAGCAGATCGTTTTCTAATTCCGTTGTCTTTAATTTCACTTGACATTACTCCATCTTCAAAATTCCGATCCACTGCTTTTGGAGATTGGCTTGGCTCGAACTTAATTTCATTCCTTGTTTCGATTTTGTCATTCGTATTTTCCAGACTTAAGTTAGGCGAATAGCTTTTTCGAACTTGCACATATTTACTCTCCTTCAACACTTCCTTTTCGTCTCCAATATTTTGAGAGACAGCAACGGGCAATTCAATTGGTTCCTGCTTTATAACACGTTTTTCATTGATGTTTTCCAGGCTTGACATGAATGCAGAGTATTCTTCTTGAATAGCCTTAGTTTCGGATTTCGACGGTTCCAAAATTATTTCCTTTTTCACTTTCGATTGGGAGGAAATGAGACTTGTGAGAAAGTCATCATCTTCAAAGAACGGCAGTTCTACTTTATTGATTTTCACTTTTGAAACAACCGTTGTGTTGAGTAGGCTAGGAGGTGGTTTAGGAAGGAACTCGTCATAGTCGGTATTATCTCGATAACTGGACTCATCTTCTGAATCAGTTTCCCAATGAGTAGAAAAAGACATGTTTTCAGAATCTTCTAAAGACTTGCCCACAAACATCTTCTTGCTTACATACCACTTCCTGTATCTTCCAGCAAATTCCCGATTCTGGTATAGAGGAGTGGTACTATTCATTATGGAATTCATAATTCTTTTGGTATCTTCATCAGCTGCATCAAAAATTTCTTTTCTAGATTGAAACACTCCTTTAGCATAGTGAGGGTTCTCACAATAAGAAATTTGGGGCTCTGTTTTAGTATACTGGATTATGTGAGCAGGAAAACTGATTTCTTCACAATCTTCTCCTTCAACAACATAAGTGTACTTAAGAATTCCATGGCGGTTTGGTCGTTTCTGTAGGTTATTGTCCGTATTTAAATTCTCCTTTGTTTTGTTCAATTGCTGGGCAAATGCAAGCAATCTTCTCTTTGCTTGCTCTGGTCCTAAGACCACCTTTGAAGGAGATGAGCCTTCATTTGATGCAGAATCACAATTGGGTAGTTGTTGAACATTTTCTTTCCTCTTTTTTGAATTGAGATTCAAGGGAATTACCATATCCATTTCCATTGCTCTGAAGTTTAGGCGGTAAACGTAGACCGCCTATAGAAATAGTTTTTTTGTAGCGGTAAGGTACCGGCTGAATATTTTTAGGAAATGGATTCGAATACCTATTTTCAATTACAATTCAAAATTTTCGGAGTTAAACATCATGAAATAAATAACAGTACGTTGATTCACCAAAAACGAAAACAAAAAATAACGACAACTTTTTGTATGCCAAAGAAAATTTGACAGCGAAGACCACGATTTCCTGTAGACATCTATGAAATAAAATAGAAACTTGTAGTGGTGCAGTATTTTAGGGAAAGATGGCGTACTGAGACGACATTCGAGTAATATGCGAATATGCTTAGAAAGTGCCATGGCCATGCCACGTTATTTAATATTTACGCACATTAATATGACAACGAAACTATAACATCAACAATCGCCAATTTAATCGCTTTCAATTAGCAGCATGTGTCGACATTTTCCTCGTCTCCCGCTTATCTGGGCTCTCGCTTAATTCAGCTTGAGTTATAGATCAGCAGATCCGTCTCTTTTCTTGTTGTCAGCTTGTAAATTGTTTTGTAAGTGAGGAATTTTGTAAAGGAGTTCAGACTACCAGTTAAATAAATTCTTTTTTAACCGCTCAATCATTTTTGGAACAAACCTTCGCAAACCACCGTAAACTGATTCTACAAACAATAAAGTTTTTTTTTTTTTTTCGAAAAATAATAACGACGAATGCTTTAAATTACGTTTACTTAATCCTTTTGTTCTCGCGGCACACACAGACACGTAAAGACACAAGTTCAAGTAAATGAATAAACCGACAGCCGGCGAATAAATCAGGAAATAAATCGCCAGTATGAAAAGCGATTTATTTGTCAAATATCAAGTCATGGGGAATAAATCACGAGCAACTTAATAAGATGGGAATACAGGACAGAGATACAGAGAAAGAGATAGATAGATGAGAGGTGTTGGACAGTGTTCATTTTTGACGATTTCGTAAAAATGGGATTCTACAACGGAAAAAAGGTAATGTTCAGAGGGAAAGATAAGACGAGAAAAATAAATCTAGGGGAGGATTTTTATTCATTATTAGGCCAGATGATACCAGAAAAATTTATATACAAGAAATTCAGAAACAATTCACGACAAGGTATTTTTTAAATGATATAAATACGTCTAAGAAATAATCAGAAAAATGGGGTGGTGTGGCTTAAATTTTTCTTTCTCCCTTATTTTTCGCATTTCACGGTCGCAAGAATCAGCTGAATGGATGAGATTAACTGGTGTCCACACACACACGCACAAAAAACAGAGAATCAGATTAAGCAGCAGCACAATGTGTAGCACATTTCCTTCAGATATTCTTGTATCTACTTTCTTAGAAAATTTTTTTGTTGTTTTTGTTTTTTAAATTTTATTAATTTTTTATTCATCCAGTTTGAGCTTATTAGGGCTCTTTTTATGCCCTTTACTGTCATCATCAGCCGCGTGACGGCTCCTCCGTTCTCGTTCTACCGGCTCGCCTCCACCACGAGTCCTGGCCGGCGTCAAGTCTAGTCCATGAGAGCTCCGTTCCGATTTGGAGCTCCTTTCCTTGGAGGGACCTTCACTACGATCACTGCGATCGCGCTCAGCTCGCTCGGCTCTTTCGGCTCTTTCAGCACGATCAGTACGGTCGGCACGATCGCGACGTGAAGACGATGAGCCACGGTGAGTATCAGATGAAGTGCCACCTCCTCCCGAAGCGGAAGCAGTTGTTTTGGTGGAAGTCGAGCCCGGATCGTTAGCCATAGTTGTCGTCAGTCCATTCATGAAACCTTGGGCCCCCAAATTGGAAAAAGCTGTGGATAATGGGATGCCTGCTGGCAAAGAAAACGGGTTGAGGCCCCCTAGTCCCAGATGGCCGTACAGCATACTCGGATTGGGGAAAAGGAAAGGAAGTGAGGCTGCAGCAGCTGCAGCGGCGTTAGCATTGGCATTGGCGCTAGCACTAGACGACGATGTAGCTGGTTTCTTGCCTTTATCTTCGCGACGAGATGCCGATGAAGATTTGGTGGTTGTATTCGTGGTTGATGCACTAGGTGCGCTGCTAGTTGGCATGTCGGGCATGAATCCAGCCAGGTTGGAAAAGAGATGTTGCATACTGCCCATGTTGCCCATGGCCCCCATGTTACCCAAGGCTCCAAAGCTACCAAGTCCTCCCAAGGATCCTAGACCGGGAAATCCACCAAACATACTTAAAGCGTTTTTAGGATCCAAACCGGCCAGCGGATTATTCTTCGGATCGAGTGATGCACCAAACAGGGCGGCCGTCTTGGGGTCTAAGGCACCAAACATCTTTGGATCAAAAGCAGCCAACAAAGGATTCTTCGGGTCGGCTCCTAGATGATGAAGAGATGAAAGGAAATTGGGATTGAGGCCGGCAAAGTTGGCTAAATTCAGTCCCGATGTTGAAGCAGAAGCACCCGACGACGTGCTGGCCATGGCTGAAGATGTCGCACCACCACCTCCACTGTTTCCGGTTCCCCCTCTTCCACTGGAGCCTGCGGCTGCAGTGGCATTAGTGTTGCTTACACGGCTTGTACCGCGCTTCCGATCACTGGCGCTTGGGGTAGAATTGGACGTCGAGGTGGAAGCAAGGTTGATCACTGGAGCGTTTGCGGCCAAGGGGACGGATGGAGATCCGGTAACGCGGCGCTGAAGATCACCTGGTAAGTTGCCTTTTTCTTTTACCAGGTCGGACCATTTAGGATCCACGTCAAACATGGGATTGGCAAGCAACCATTGAGCCAAATTGCGCAAGTGAGGGGCTTTATTACCCGTAATTTTCTTTCCAGTCAGTCGGTTGATGACGCTGACATTCTCGTCTCCGCTTAAACGGTTCCAGTCAAGCAGAGCTGGGTCGATACGCGGCTTACGACGTCTTTTCGAGTCCAATAGGTCAGCGTCAGGGCTGGCCGGTCTTTCAGGTGTAATACCTTGTTGGTCGGCTAACCACTTGGACACCTTGAGCTCGTGAGGTGGTGTGTGGCTATAGGCGTCAAGTTTCTGCAACAAAAAGTCAGGCAATTTGTTGATTCCGGCAGTAGCAGCCAAGTCACTAACCGTGGCAGCTGCTGCACTATTCGAATTATTCCTTAGTGGTTCAATTGAGATCCTAGGAGCTTCGGTACCACTGGCTCGTCCGGGAGTAGATGGACTGGCAGAAACACCAGGAAGACGACTAAGACCAGCCAGCAAAGCTTCGGCTTGCATTTTGCCCATCTTTTCATCCTTGTCTTTGTCCTTACTGCACGGCATGATTGTTATTCCGGAAGAACGAGGAAAACTCAAACCAAGAGGATCGGCCGAGGTAGATGCTTTTGGTGTGCGTGGCGAAGCGAACAGAGCTCCAATTCCGCCTTGTCCTTTAGCGGCCGACAAACCTTTAACAATATCATCCAACTTGCGACGCTTCTGGTTCTTTTCACCACCCGGTGGGGGCATCATTTCGTCAGATTTACGTTTTCGGTCTTCTCGTTCTTCTCTGTCCCCATTCACTTCCGAAGCCCGTGATTTGCTTAATCCTCCTGAAAGATCCATCGGAGCGGATGAGTTTTCAGATCCTTTGACAGTCACGGACACTGAGATGGAAGGCGGCAATCCCAAAGCAGCCATCGAATTGGCAATTACTTGAGCCGCTGCTGCGTTGTTTTGCGCCTGGGCGGCTTGCATTACTTGGGCCTGTGCCTGAGCGGCCTGTGCCAGCATCAGTTCAAGGGTATGGGCAGAAAGTGCTTGTGCTTGTGCTTGGGCTTGAGCTTGTGCTTGTGCTTGAGCCTGGGCTTGTGATTGGGCCGATCGCGAGGAAGAAGACGATCCATGCTGATGAGCTGGAGGTGGTAGCGAAGAGCGTTGCTTGGAACGAAGAGAGACAGAAGTTTCTGATGGAGTGCTTCGGTCATCTTCTCGTTCATCCATCAGGATAGGCTTTCCTGTTAACTGTTGAGTCAAACTTCGCTGCATCGAGTGATTTAGGCTGAGAAGAGCACGAAGTTTAGCTCGCTCCTGTTCTACGTCCATATTGACATTTCGTTGGCCACGACCTCTTCCACGACCACGACCTCTGCCGCGTCCTCCACGTCGCGAAGATGGTAACATGCCAAGACCGAAATCACCAGATCTGTCCATACCAGAGTTCATCATCATAATGTCCGATGCATCAGATAGCGACATGGCCGAAACCGACGGTGCTGGGGTTGGTGGGTCACGCACAGCAACTGTGGCGACCACAGGTGGTGGAGGAGGCGTACTAGCCTGCTCTGGCGTCAGACTCTCCATTTCTACGACGCCATTGGCGAACGCGCTGAAGTCACGACCGACGGGCCATTCGCTTTTCTCGACGGCATGAACGATGTGCTGCAACCGAGCTTCAATGGCGCGATCTTTGGGCC
The DNA here is from genome assembly GCF_021134715.1 of Daphnia pulex. NCBI lineage: Eukaryota > Metazoa > Arthropoda > Branchiopoda > Diplostraca > Daphniidae > Daphnia > Daphnia pulex. The sequence continues at coordinate 5,149,122 of NC_060022.1, forward strand.
AGTTAATAGGATTTTGGTAAGTTTGTGCCAAGATTTGCAAAACGGCAGGATCTCCATTGGCCAAGAGTTCGGGATCTAGAAGTAGCCCTTGGCGCGCCATGGCTTCGTCCATCTGTGCCAAACTGGCAAGTGGTGGTGGAACAAACTCTTTTTCTTTTGTCTTTCCTTTGGCTTCTCTTTCTCTGACGCTTCTTTTCTCGACTTTTACTTCGATAATTTCGGCATCTGGGCTGGACAACACAACTTCTTCTTTCTTTACAGTTTTCAATTTGGTCACTTCCTCTTTAACATGCACTGGAGTATCTTCAGTAATTTCTTCCACTGTCGTAGACTCTGGTTTGATGACAACAGCTTCTTTTTCATTTTCACTGGTATCATTCTTCACCTCTTCGTCCTTTTGGGATGATTTTGGTTCACCTTCTGTTGATTCAGCCTTCTTTTCGAGAGTTTTGGATTCATCTTCTGATTCAGATGGATCTTCAACATCTTTGGACTTCTTTTCCTCCTGTTTGTCATCATCCTTGTTTGAATCAGATGGCTCCTCCTGATTTGATTTTTCAACGTTTTCCACACATTCCTTCTCTTCCGGCTTGCTGACATCCATTGCCTCAGGAGCAATTCCTTCGACATCGGGAGATTCTTTGGTGGAATTCTCATTTTCGACTTTTTTGCTGGTAGTTGTTGAATCTGTTTCTTCTCCCGTAATTCGTTTTGATGTTACGTCTAAGGGTTTTTCGTCTTCCTCAACCTCCATGGCTTCTTCGGATTTGTCATCAGCAACTGTCGCCTTGTCGGTTATCTTTTCAGATTTCTCATCAACCATTTTTTTTACATCTTCAACGTCTTCATCCATCTTTTCAGCGGAATCCTCTTCGTTCTTTTTCTTGGACTTCGTTTCACTCGTCTCTGTATTAATTTCCGCTATAGTCGAAGAGTTTTCTTCAGGAGTTTCTTTGTCATCTTTCTTTGTATCGTCGTCGGATTTATTTTCGTCGTCCTTTTCGGAATTTCCATCAGCAACTTTAGTTTCTTTGACAGAAACTTTCGGGGTTTCACAATCAGCGAGGGAATTTTCCACTTCAGTGCCTTCGATGTCTTTTTGGGTGTTGGCCACATCATCGCAATTAGTTTTTTTGTCATGTGATTTTGAAAGATCGGTAGCCGTTTCGAGAGAAGTTACTTCTGAGTCATCGTCAACTTTTTCAACTTTTTCTTCCTTTTCAGCAGCAGACTCTTTTTCATTTTCTTTATCTAGTGCCTTAATGCTTTCATCTAATTCTTCAGCATTTTCGTGTTTTATCTTTTCCGGAGATGTCTCATTTTTTATCTTCTTGCGTCGATGATCTTCTTCGGTTTTGGTCTTTTTGGACCTCACTGGTTCTTCTTCATCCTTGATCTTAACTGGTGACAGTTCCAAAATATCGTCAATTTTGGTCGGATTTTCTATTCGATCGCGTTCTTTCTTTTCGAGAGGATAGATCAATGGTTCACCAGCGTAATGACGACGTAGGATTTCGCGGTAACCAAGTTCAGGATCGTGAACATAGTAGAAATCTGTCCTGCCGAGTCCGTGCCGAGAAGCACCCATCAACAAGTCTCGATCATGCTTTCCGCAGACCCACCAATCAGGCAAATCGAGGGATGGCTGGCATAGTTTCAACCTTTCTTCCAGATCGGCGTGAGGTAAAACTTCTTCACGAATCTTACAGAGGAGTTCCAAACGTTCCAAACAACGTCTAGCACGTTCTTCACTGATCGGCTCGACTGTGGCTTGAGCAACCTCCTCTTCTTCGGACAGTTTCCTGCCACACGCTTTTTTGCACATGGCGCAGAACGCTCTTAAGTATTCGGTTAGAGTTTCGTCATACTTGCGCTCCAGACGCGAGATGGCTCTGAATTTAGTCCAGTCGTAGCGACCCAGCTTTTTGTTGTACTCGACTCCAAAATTGGAAATGGTGCGGAAGAAATCGCCCTCTTCACGGCGCGTCCAGCGTCTTTGTTGCAATTCAATCTTTTGTTTCTCTCGTTCGCGTACGATGGTTTCAATCTTCTCTCGCCTTTCCAGTCGTTTTGCCTTTTGAGCCATTTTCATTTCCTCCTTTTTGAAATTTCGCTGATAGGAAGTGATTAACCGACGGAGTCGAGTGTTTAATTCGGATGCTGGTGGGAACTGGAATTTGTCACCAGGAGCTATACAAATGGAAAGATGAAAAAGTTTTTTACTCATATTTCAACTACTTCGATCAACCACTACAATCTTAACTTACCACCGGAAGTAGTGGGCGCAACTGCAACAGCCTTTGAAGCATTGTTTGCCGCAGCTCCTTGAGTTTTCGTTGTGGTTGTACTACTGCTGTCATCGTCAATGTCTTCATCATCATCGGGCGCTTTATCGAGCTCGTCACCATTAGCTTCAAGTGAGGCCATTTCTGACAACAGCTCTTGTTTGTCAGGTGGTCCACAACGTACCAAAAAGCAAAGTGTCGGATCAAGTCGCATAACCGCATAACGTTCGTAACCGTGTTTGTATGTTCCAACAAGCAGAGATATATCAGCTTGGGAGTCCCACCAAGGAGTAGGAGGTTGGTCGCAGAAAGGCGGTGCAATGGGCAATGCGGTAGAAGCGACGCCAGCATTTACCTGATTCAAACCAAACAATTGTTTATCGAAAATGAAACAACAACAAACAAAAAGAAAAAATCTTACCTGAGATTCCAGATCACGAATGATCTCTTGCTTGATATAATATAGCATGCGTATCCGCAAAAGAACTTTGTTGGCGTGTCTGGTTACATGACGCCGGTATCCGGAGTCTAGATTTTGTTCGGGATCGTATTTTTCGTCGCGCGTCCACTCGGCACCCTCAACTAAAGGTGCATTAGGAGTGGTAGTGGTGGCAGCGGCCGCTGATCCTTTACTGGCTCTTTTAGATTCTTTCTTGTTCTTGCGACCACCACGTTGGATCGGTGCAGCCAATCCACTATGGTTTCGATCAACGCGAGCCTCTCCATTTTCCGAGGGGGCAATCAGTTCCCAAATAAAGCTTTTCATTTTTTCGTCACCGCGGAAGTTCAATAGACAGTAGACCATCTAAGTATGAAAAATAATATGTTAAATATCTGAAATAAAGAGGGCAAACAATGGTGATTACAAACAATATTTCCATCAGTCAACTGAAATTCTCAACTCACAGCGCGCCTAAAGCGCCCTCTGTATTAGCATGGCAACTCATCACACGGACAAAAGCTTTTAGATAAATCTCTATTTACAATAAAACAGAGAGAAAACTCACCATCATCCTAGCGCAATCCTCGACATCAGATTCACGCCAGCCTTTACGGAACTGTCCATGTGCCATGATTTCGCGCCATCTACCCCAACTGCTCGTTTAAAAGCAAAGTGAAAAAACATAGATGATTAAAAAACACACCACAAAAGCTGTTCGATGAATTAATAAGAAATTGTTTAAAAATCAGAAAGTAAAGATCAATCACAAATTTCCTAAAGAAATCTCCGAATTAGCATGAAAGTCATCACGGGAATAAACCAAAAAATATGAATTCAGCAAACAAAAAAGTGGGAAATAACATACCCAAAAGTCATGAGACCCTTTTCCACTTTGAAGCACTCGGTTTTCGTCCAAGCACCATATTCGACTTCTCCTTCTTCAGGCGCAAAATCTTCATCGTAGTTGCCACGTCTTGATCTTCGCAGAGATCGACGACTGCGGTCCTTGCGGCCAGCTACTTTAGAGCGCGTGGAGGGTACTCCAGGTTCCTCATCGCTATTGCTGGTAGTCTCCAACTCACTGACTCCCTCTAAAACAGCTTCGTCCTGTAAGCACAATCGATGCAGTCGTAAGCACAAAAAGAGCTACTGAAATAAACTTTTAGTACCTGTCCGTAGCGTTTGATCTGAGTCCTTCGTCGAGGTTCACTCAACACCAAAAGTTCTTCTTGGCCATTTGACATGATTGTGTCAGTATCGATTTCGGCACGTTTAGCCCATTTTTTCCAGAAATCTGGATCATCAATATCAATATCGGTTCGGTCGGAATTTGACGCGAAGGTTGCTTTGGAGAATTGGGATCCCTTTTCGCTTTCCAGCGTGATGATTTGCGTACGACGCATCAGGATTTGATCAATATCTTCTTCGCAAAATTTGTCGCCTGCATTATCATCCTCCATAAGTGCACCGTAAGCGCCTTTTTTCAAGAGATCTTCAATTTCTTTTTTAGACAACGGTTGCTTTCCACTTCCACCATAGTCTTTTCCTCCCTGAGTAGTGTTCATACTTTGTAGAACGGCCTTGTCAAGACCAAGCTTTAGTGAGGCTTTGTCAAACATTTCGCGTTCGTAAGTATTTCTCGTTAGAAGCCTAAATCCAATCAAAACAGATGTCATGGCGCGACTCAAATAAGCTATGCAATTAAAAACTTTTACCTGTAAATTTTAACCATCTTCTTTTGGCCAATACGATGGCACCGAGCCTGAGCTTGAAGATCATTTTGAGGATTCCAATCGCTGTCGTAGATAATGACTGTATCGGCTGCTGTAAGGTTAATTCCCAATCCACCAGCTTTGGTGCAAAGCAAGAAGACGAAACGATCCGAATCTGGTTTGCAGTATCGATCAATAGCAGCTTGTCGCATGTTACCACGAATTCGGCCGTCGAGTCTTTCGTAAGGATATTTTCTAAACAAGAGATAAATCACCTTAATCAATGAATACTTGGGACACATGAGGAATTAAAAGTGCATACCTGTAAATCAAATAGTCCTCCAAGATGTCAAGACAGCGAACCATTTGTGAGAAAATGAGCACACGGTGCCCATCCGCTTTCAATTTCGGCAGTAACTTGTCAACAAGTACCAATTTGCCTGACGACTGAATCAGAGCTTTGTGATGAAGATCCGGGTCGGAAGTATGCGATACTTTCATTTCGTACTGAATCTGCTCTTCGGCTCCATTCAACAAATAGGGATGGATGCAGCATTTACGAAGTTCCATCATCGTATTCATCAAATTGGGTACGTTGGCGTTTGTAGTACCTGTCACAAATAGCGATAATCGGGAATTTAAATAACGTATAACATATAATAAAATATTTTTTTCTTTACCTTTTGTTAAGAAGGAAAAATTGCGTTCTAAGATTCCTCGGTAATACTTCTTTTGCATATTAGTCAGCTCGACTTCAACGATTGTCTCCTCTTTCGGAGCAAGAGATTTTTCGACATCTTCTTTGAGTCGTCGAAGCATCATGGGCTTTAGTAAGGCTTGCAACTTTTGCACTTGGTCATCCGATTTAAGGTCACCGAAGTCACGTGTAAAATCTTCACTGCTTGCGAATTGAGCAGGCTCCAAAAAGTTAAGTAGGGAATATAATTCGCTGATGTTGTTTTGGAGTGGTGTACCAGAGAGAAGAACACGATGCTCCATTTGAAGAAGCCGTAATCCCTCCAAAAGCTTACAGTTCTTGTTCTTCAATCGATGGGCTTCGTCAATAACACACAGACGCCACGGGACTTCTCGCAGTTCCATGCAATCAGAGATGATCATTTCGAATGTGGTAATCAACACATTAAATTTGTACATATCCTTGAGTTGATTTCCTTTACTGTCTTTATAATGAAACTCGTACTCTTGCAGCATTGTACGACTAGGGTTGGAGCCGTGGTACACAATAATGTTTAAATTGGTCCAAGTTTCAAATTCGCGTTGCCAGTTAGGGATGGTGGATAGTGGGGCTATGACCAAGAACGGACCGCGGATACCAAGTCGATGTACTGATTCAACGAAAGCCAATGACTGAATAGTCTTGCCCAAACCCATTTCATCAGCCAAGATACAGTTGCGGCCATTGAACCATGAAAACGACAACCAGTTGAGACCTTCTAACTGGTATTCGCGTAACGTGTTTCCGTTTAAATAGACGGGAGATTCATCTAGTTTTTTCCATTCACTGGTTCGTGGCTTCTTCCTGCCCTTACCAAACAAATCCTTTTCTTTTCCTGGATACTTGTTAACTATTTCGTAATGCTTAATTTTAGCAGGATCAACATCTTCTTCCAGTTCCCATGTGGAATCTTCGTACGGTAGAGATTTCCATTTGACCAAAAAGTTACGAGTCACCTTATTAGTGGCGGCGTCTGTGTGTTCAGCTTTGTCGAGTACTCGGTCAACTTCTATATAGTCTGGATTGAAAAGGTCTTCCTCCAAGAATTCAAACATATTGGCTGACTGAGCCTTCTTTTGATGGAAGCGCTTGAGTTTTTGAGGGATTCGTTTGTCTCCACGAACCAATTCCTCCTCAGTCCTCCATTCGCAATGGAGGTATGAAAAGTTTTTATACTTGACATAATACTCCTCCACTTCGATGGTGCGAGCTGGCTTCTTGTTTTTCTTCGGCTTCGTCTCCTCTTTCACCACCTTAACACCAACAGATGTGTCGAGTTCGTCTAAATTTAAAAAAAGATTTTATATTAGATACATGTTCTATTTTTAAAATTTGATTTAATAATGATATTAAATATTACGTTCTAAAACGACAAGGAATATAATTAATTACCTTTAGTTTCTTCTTTAGATACTTCCTTTGGTTCAACTTCTTCTTTTTCTTGTGGTTCATCTTTGACAGGCTGATTTTCTTTCTCGGCTAATTCTTTATCTTCAGCCACTGCATCATTTTCTGATGAAACCACATCTTTATTTTCTAGAACCTCTATCTTTTCAGGCTCTGTAACCTCGTCGATTTCTTCGGTTTTAACGACCATTTCCGTATTTTTCTCGGGAATGACTTTTTCGGTTTCTTTCTCGTTGTCACCAGCGTTTTCATTCTCTCCGGTCGTCTTTTCCGTCTCCTCCTTCTCTTTCTCACTCGCTTCTTTTTCTTTTTCTTCTTCTACTTTGACTTTCTCTTCTTCAATTAATTTGTTCTTTTCGTCATCATCTTCATCATCTTCATCATCAGAAGAGACAATTTCTCTTGTTCCTTTTCGTACTGAGAGAATGTGCTGAACAACCATAGTGTCCTCATCGGTTGTGTTGACGTAAACAAAGTTTGGCTTGATGCCACTCTCTGACTGGTCCGGTTCGACCGGCACTTCCACTTCAGCGGGCACAACTACAGAAGTGTCAACTGCAGCAGCTGCCGATGGCGAACGAGAATTGTCAGCGCCGGCGGCCGCTGCTAGCGCTGCTGCAGTAGCCGCAGCTTCTTGTTCTTCGTCAGAAATACTCCTCAACTCGGCCAAATCAAGGTCGTCAATATACTTCTTTCTGCAAAGGCGAACAAAAACAATTTTTTTTAATTCTCTTCAAATCTTAAATGACTTGTAAATATTCACCTGTTAGTATTGCGACCGGAACGTCTCTTTGAAGTCGAATTTTCATCATCTGGCAATGGCGATGGTGGTGGGGTGACTTCAAGATCACTGTTTTTGTCTTCATCGTCACAAAGTGGGCGCTTTTTCTTTTTTGAAAAGCTAATATTGGTCTTCGAAGGTTTCTTCTTCGTAGGTGTTGCAGACTTCACTTTAGGTTTCTTTTTCTTTGCTGAGCTAACTACTGGCGCAACATCGCTCAAGGCTGCAGCAGAATCATCAGCACTAGCTGATTCTATGGTTGGCGGAATATCGCCAATAGCAATACTTGTGTCGACGGTACTAGTATCGGCCCCACTGTCCAGATCTGCACCAATTTCTCCCTTTTTGGCTTTCTTTTTTGAAATACGTATCCTCTTTGGCTTTGGTGGTTTGACCTATAAAAAAATACGACCAATTTGAATGATTAATTTTCCAGTAAAAATGGACGTTAAACATGATTTTACCTCGTCATTGGTATCGGCTCCAGCTGAAGACAAGGCTTCCCCATCCATCCAAGAATCTGCCTCTTTTTTGGATTTCGATTTACCAGCTTTGGCAGCTGATTTCGGCTTTTTCGTGCGTGGTCTTTTGCCACTTGGTGTTTCAGTAAGGATTTCAGCCTCTCCTTGAATTTGTTCAATTTGAGGAATTTCGCTAACCGGGACTGCTGGTTTCACATCCACTGTTTCAGTTTCAGCAATTTCAGGTGCAACAAAAGGAGGAGGAATCGGATCTGGAACAGTAGCGGATGCAGCTGCAGCCATTAAGGTTTCCTCCAGATCCATACATGACTCTTCGATGGCCATGGGCTCAAGTACAGGTTGAGCCTCATCTTCTTGAGGTATCGATTCTTCTTCTGGCGCAGCCACCATTTCGGGGACTTCTACTTCATCCAAAGGGGCACTAACCGGAGATGTAAGGGCAGGGGCCTGTTGGTAAACATTTGGCGATGGCGCCACTGGTAAAGGAGAAGCAGAGATGCGAGGCGAAGTAACAGCTGCTTGCTGCTCGCCAGGAGAATCCGGATTCATGCTGACACTTAAAATTGTGCTCTCTATGCTATCCATTATACCACCATCTAATGCGAAATTCAAAACAAAAAAAATTAAATTAACTTTCAAAATGTAAATTTAAAAAAGAAAAACAATCAATGAAAATAAAATCCAAAAATGAAAAAAAGAATTCTGACCAGAAGAAGCTGAGCTAGAACTTTGTCCAGCGGCTTTGATTTTGGGTGTCTTCGGAGTTTTAGGAGTCTTTGGCGGTTTGGGCTCCTTCTCTTTAGGCACCTTCTTTTTAGTCTCTCGTTTCTTCTTGCCTTTCCCACTAATTCCAGGTTCATCATCCATACCAGCTGGGAAATCGTAAACTTGTGAATTGGGTGGGGCCATGTGTGGTGGTCCCATGACCATTCCGGCACCGGCTCCTGTCGGTGGACCCATTGGGTAGTTTTGCCCTTGAGTCTAAAGTGGTAACAATGAAAAATATAAAAACTCTACTCGAATATAAAGGAGAATACTATAGAAACGTACCTGAGGCATGTAAGGAGTTGAAGCTGGTCCACCCATAAAGGGTTGAGGCACTGGCATCCCTCCAGACCATCCTTGTCGCTGGAGCGCGGACATGCGTTCGTGTAGCTCTGCGATCTGCTGCTGGGTTTGTGGATTAGACGGCAACGTATACAAGTGTTGTAGTTGTTGCTGCAAATGTTGCATCTCTCCCTGAGGATTCATTCTTGGACCTGGATAACCGGCGACGCCATGACCAGCAGACTGGGTCTCGTGGAACTGTTGAGATGGATGTTGCTGGATCTGGGGTTGATGTTGCTGCTGTTGGTGTTGAGGTGGCATGTATCCCATTGCACTGGAGGAACTAAAACTGCTCGAACCAGGTAGTCCACCTTCGCGTTGGTGCATTGAAGCCATACCGCTAGATCCAGCCCCCTGGTGAGATGGAATTGAATGGATTTGGGAAGGCTGTTGTTGCTGAGACGGCATTCCTGGATGTTGATGGGGACCGTTCGGTTGATGTTGTTGCATGCTAGGAGTAACTGAATGGTTCGATTGGTTAGCCGAAGGCGGCTGTCCAGGGTGATGTTGCTGGGATTGTGGAGGCACTGGAATTGGAGGTTGAGGTTGTGGTCCTGCCACACCTGCCACCGACTGAGTTCCAGCCATTCCCATACCGGGCAAATGATGGCTCGGTATAGCATGCTGCTGCTGCTGCTGTTGATGGTGAGGTTGCAACTGTGATCCAGCATGTTGGGGCATTCCTGACTGGTTGGGTAAAATCCCACTTGGGTGGTGAGAAACCATTCCAGGTTGAGGCGTCATTTGCTGCTGTTGATTTTGTTGTCCCTGGTGATGCTGTGGACCAGGAAATCGTTGCACCATAGGAGATTGTGGCGCTTGCGATGCTTGCGGCAACCCAGGGTGTTGTTGAATGCCTTGATGCTGCTGAAGTCCTGGGTGTTGTTGAATGCCAGGGTGTTGTTGAATGCCTGGATGCTGCTGAATACCAGGGTGTTGCTGGATTCCAGGGTGCTGTTGAATGCCAGGGTGTTGCTGGATTCCAGGGTGCTGCTGAATACCTGGATGTTGTTGGATACCCGAGTGTGGTTGAAGACCAGGATGTTGCTGAAAACCTGGATGCTGTTGGCCATGGCTTGAAGCTTGGGGTGTCACAGGAACACTGGTAGATCCATGTTGCTGGTGGGGTTCCATTGAATCGAGCATCGTTTGCTCGTGTTTTTCAATCGCATTCTTGGTAGATCTGGAAATATCGTTTGCTGGTGACTCTGGAAAATGGTTCTTTTCGGAGGGAACAGCTCCTGACTGGGCAACAGGACTTGGAGGGGGCAGCAACCGAGGTGAAGGGGGGACCAAGCCAGAAACGTTACTCGGCGGCCTAGGAGGCTGCGCAGGAGAAGGTGCCAATGGAGTGCGAGGAGGAGCAGGCGAACCTGGCATCGCATTCCGGTTCGGGCTCGCTCCAGCATTGGTCATCTGTGTTGCTGAATTGCCAACGATGGGTTTTGGAGGAGAGCTAGCCATATTACTACCAGTAGGCCCAGCCATTGCCATTTGTTCAAGTTGTTGGAGACTTGATGGCCCAGCTGAATGCATGTGAGGAATTTGTTGTTGTTGTTGCTGCTGTTGGTGTTGTTGTTGGTGTTGTAGATGGGGTTGATGTAGCTGATGTTGCGGCGCTGCATGTTGCTGTTGATGTGGTTGTGGCTGCTGCTGCTGTTGTTGCTGCTGCTGCTGTTGAGGATGATGGCCAATACCAGGGTGCTGAGTTTGATTCATATAAGGTGCCGACATGGAGACAGTTGGTTGTGCAGTCGGACCAGCAGGATGTCCTAACGGAGGTAGAGGCGAACTTACAGCTCCAGGCATCGGAGAGGTATGCGGAGGTCGCGGAGATGCTTGCGGACGCGGAGACATTTGTGGTGACATTTGAGGAGGGAATGGAGCCCTACAACAAAGAAAAAAGGTTAAAATAATTTCAACATTAAAACAAACAAGTATGCTAAGTAACATGCCTATAATGCGGTGTATTATGCAGCTGAGCTGGAGCTGTCTGTTGTTGTTGCTGTTGTTGGTAAACGGAGGACACGTCCTGTTGCGGTTGCTGGGTCGTGTGCGGCTGTGCAGTCGATTCGGGCATATAATGCTGTGCAGACATCGGGTACGGAGCTTGCATCGAGTATGGATAAGGTTTGGACCCGCCTTGTGGCTGCTGTGTTTGGGGTTGTTGTTGTTGCTGCTGCTGTTGATGGATCTGCTGCTGTTGTTGCTGCTGGTGTTGATGCTGTTGATGGGATGATGCCATTGCATTTTCTGCAGAATAAATTGCAGGTCTAATAGGAGGAGCGGCGCCATATGCACCACTCATTGCTACGGGCGCCCCCTGTGCATGGGGGTACTGAGGGTGCATCGAAGCGGCCGTTGCCGTACCGTAGTTCGGCGGAATGTTTTTGGCGTTGGCGGCAGCGGCAGCAGCAGCGGACGCTGCAGCCGATGGGCCATTGATACCAGCTCCGTAAGTTTGTTGTTGCTGAGACTGCTGTTGCTGACCACTGAGGCGCATTGGTGGTTGATGTGGGTAGTGAGGCTGGGCATGCTGCTGTTGCTGTTGGGCGTGCTGCGGATGGTGAGGACGGTAGCTGCCATGACCCATTGCTGAATACTGGGCGGGAGGATTCATGGAAGGATAGCCTGTGATACGAAAAAGTTAAGACATTTCACAACGGATTGAAAAACATGCTATAAATTTACCCTGCCACCCCGACATGCTTGCTGCATTCTGATGCATCGCACTTGAATACTGCTCAGCGGCATGCTGCATCGGATACATTCGGCTGTCGGCTACATGAGGTTGGCCACTGTACATGGAATAGGTCGATTGTTGGCCGGCCATTCTGGGACCAACACCTTGCTGAGCATAAGAAGAGTAACCTAGTTGGCTAGGGGCTCCTGCTCCTGGCCCAGGACCTGGCCCAGCATATGGCACTGGACCTTGAGGTACCTGACCATATTGTGAAGTTGAACCAGGGCCATAACCTAATGATTACAAAATTAAAATTAGACAACATTCTTAAAGTTGACAACGAAAACAAAAAAACAAGGAGGGCACATGCAAACCAAGCAACACCACACCAAAACTCATCTTGAAGAACGAAAAAGCAAATATATCTTACAACCAAGCATTCTTTTGAAACATCACTTGATACGAAAAAAATAAAAATAAATGTGTGTGTAAAAATGTGGACAATGACAACAACAAGATGAGTTAATGGTGTAGCACACCTGAAGGAGGTGGATAGCTCCCATAATATGAATGCCCTCCTGTTGCCCGAAGTCCATGTGACTGACCTTGGCCTTGGTTATTAGATGTAGGGTACTGGGATTGATCCGTTCCAGTCCCAGTCCCTCCTAATTCTGCCAATCCATCGAGCATGCTGCTACCCAATGAAGGTAGGTCGTCACTAAATAAATCGTAGCCCTCCATGGCTCTACTCTTCTCAACTCTTCAACTCCAATCCATGGTAGAGAAATACACTTGCACTTTTGCAAATATTCGATTATGTGGGCATGTACAACAGTCAACCTATGAAATAAAGAAATTAGAATTAGCAAATGATCAAATAACATTAAGTATTAAATGAACACAGGTACAAAAAGTTTCATAAACAAGATATTGGTTATGCAATAAATGATGCCACAGCAGTTCATCAAGTGACACTGCAGGGGAAAAGCCATACGCTTATGCTAATCAAAATGAGACATAAGAGCTACAACCTTTCCCTTGCTTTGCACACTTCTTCACATTAATTGTTCGATGCATGCAGTCGGTTAACGAGCACTGTCATAGAAAAAACTAGAAACGACTTGAATAAGGTCGATGTACGAAAATGTACCAGACAAAAAAGCTACCCCAGAATGGCGTACGGTTGGATGTTCAGCGAGTCAAATTTGGCAGATGCAGTTTACAACAAGGCAAAAAACAACTGAACGACTGATGAAGAAAAGAGAGCAGACTTCAAGCTCATTTGCTTCGAGTACGGGTCAAACCCGGTATACAAGTGCGGCCATTCTCCTTGTCTAACACACACATCAGAAATTCTCCTTTACACACATGGAAAAATTCCAGATTTTACTCGAGACTGCCAAAGAAAACAACGCGGGCTTTTCCCGGTCCAAGAGAAGTTCTTTCACCGAAAGAAATATTCACCATTTACCAAGGAGGCCAAGGAGGCCGAATCGATGCAAAACAATACCTGGCAATCTCATATCATTCCGTTGGACGTGGTCAAAAAGTCCGATGTAGTTTTTCACGTTAATCACACGCAGAAATGGTCACAAAACACTACAAAATGTTAACACTCGCCAATTTAACTTCTTTTAAAAGTTTTTTCGGACCAAAAAATGTCGCTTTCCTTCGTCGCTTTAGCTTTGCTTGGGAGTTGCAAGCGTTCTCCAATCCTGGTTGGCGTTCTGTTCTCATGCTTCTCAAAGAAAGGAAGGGATTGGTTAGTGGCTTCGGGCAATGTAGTAGCAGGCCAAACTACCCGCCATCTTGCGGCGATGACCGTCAACCGTAATAATGACATACCAAAACCCGAAGATTGTTGGAAAAAAAATTTTAACACCTTCCTCTTACCGACATTATTTTCTTGCTTTCTATTAGATGCTATGCGTCGATTCAGCAAATTATATCAATATATTTTCATGGTGAAACCAAATATTCACAACAAGTGTTTTCAATGAAGTTTTTATTAATAAGGGTTTCTTATGCAAGTTTTTGTATTATGTTTTCATCCTCATTCACACACGACACGCAGTCAACATACAAGTCAAAAATCAGTCATGAAATCTTGAGAAATGGTTGCCGTAGAAAGAATTTAATGAAAGGAGATGACTCTTGTAAGAAAAAAAAACTGGTGACATTCGGGTAAAAAAAAGCATTTGGGATCGGAAATTTTTTCCATGGATATCAGACTTAAACATTACATCTCAATCGTCGCGACTCTTCTTCGCTGGTCCTTCGCCATGAGCTCCGCTGAGCGATCCTTCTCGTTTTCGGTCCTTGCCTTTGTAGCCTCCTCTTCCACCTCTTCCACCACGGCCACGACCTCGTCCGCCACCTCGACCACGGAAACCTCCTCGACCACCCATGTTCACTCGGTTGTTGACGTTTTCTTCGGCTTTCTTCAAATAGGTCTCCTCTTCTTCGCCCTCCAAAAGGCTTACTTCAACAGAGGAATCTTTGATGCTAATTTTCTTGTCAGTTAGCTTGTCCAGCACCTTGAATCATTGACATAAAAAATTAGCATTTACATATTCGCAGAACTGGGTAGATAAGATAAGGCATACCAATTTTCCATCATTTTCGCCACGAAGTCTTACGAAAGCAGTGCTTTCAGGGGTAATTTCAACGTGGGCGATATCGGCAGGGTAGGTAGAAAAGGCTTGCTTTATTACGTCGCGATCCATTCCGGAGGGAAGGTTAACAAGCTTCAAAACTGTTCCACGGGACAAAACAATCTTTTCGTTCTTCACCGACTCCTTATCATCGCCCTTGTGACCATTGCCATTTTCATCAGTGTTCTACAATAATAATATTTTAGAATTATTCTAGATATTTCTCAGAATGTCCATACCTTTTCCCGTTTCTCTTTCCTTTTCTTTCGCTCCTCGAATTCATGTTCCTTTTCCTTCTCCCACTCAGCACTAAACAAGCAAAAAATGTTAATATCAAGAGTTTTTAAATGAATAAAATTTAACCTACCTCCATTGACGTTGAAGAGTGTAGTCGTTATACTTCACAGATTCAAGAGAAATGAACTTAGCAGCTTCGTCCCTCGTGGCGAAAGTAACAGTGATTGATCCTTTGAACTTGGCCATGTCGTCTTTTGTCTTGTAGTAACGCATCTAAAACAAATCAATTTAGGAAAATTTTCAATACAATTTTAAAGAGAACAAGTACAATCAAACAGACCTTAATATTCAATACTGTAGGGAAGCTCTTGAAAAATTCTAGAAGTTTGTCAATTGTCATGCCTTCCTTGGGTAACCCTTTGCAATAGATGGTGCGGGCCTTCACTTCAGCAAGATACTCTTCTGATTCCACAGGGATGGGTTTGTCTTTGGACCTGCGAATCTTGGATGTAGTTTCATTTACCTCCATCAATCCTGAATTTGATTTCTTCAAAGCGGCAAAAATGACTGCTGGGCTTTTAGTCAGCTGGGAGAGTCGTGCAAATTTAAGCATGGTAGCAATAGGGATCCAGCCATCATCAAGACCCATTATTTCCTTTAAGAACTTGTCTCTTGGCAGATTGTAGTCTCCAAAATAGTACTAAATCAACAGAAAATTACTATAAAGAATCCATAGTAACATGTAAAGGTTTTTTTTTACTTCAACTTGGCGAATGATTTTGTCATCAAGGTCACCGTTAACATTTGTGCCTGTAGTTAGCTTTCCATTGGCAGCATCTGCTTCAGCTTTTTCATTATTAGGACCATCTGAAGTATCCATCTGTGTTTTTTCCTCGTTAGGCTCGGTTTTCACAACTGCCTCGACTTTTACAACAGCTTCCATTGCTTCAGTTTCGATATTCTCTTTAGGCTCAGTTGTGGCAACTTCGTCCATAACTTCTTGTTTAATTGTGGCCATTTCACAAACTTGTTATTTTAAGAGTAACAGGAGGTAAGCTGGAAACGATATTTAATAAGTTTTAATTCACGTTACCGAAATACAGCTAGTCAGCTACTTACTCATAAACCACGTGTGTCCGTGAGCGTAGAAGTTGCAGGACGAAAAGAGACCGGTACAGACTCACAGTTCTCGCCGTGAATGTCGAATCTCGTACTTCGACATGGCTCGCGCTGCTTGCACGCCTCTTGCGGTCGATCGAAGAAATTTCAATCGATTAATAAGTCGTCAATCGGAATAATTTTTTTAAAAATAATTTTTAAGATTTAGTTGATTTCGAAGAATCCTCTCATACTTGCAAATTTTTTAACGCTAATTAAAAATTTTTTCGCAATTTGAACGCGGTTTTGGGGGAGGAACAGCATGATTCATTTAACATTCAAAAGTCTCATTGAGATTCAACTACTAGTTGCTGCAGGTGTTTGATTCAATGTCATAATAATTGCTGAATGCATTTTAAAATAATGGGAAACAATTTTACTTCAAATGATTTCCCTTGTTGTTTAACCCTAAATGACTTGAATTTGAACGTAGACCTCTTATTGTCTCGTCCCCTTTCGCAACAATTATAGACCTATATGGCACGAACTTTGATTGCAAATTAAGAGTTGTTTTTTTCCGACCCTGAAAACATCGCATTAATTTGTTTGTAAAAGTCACAGTACTCAGCGGCCAGACGGATGATTGATATTTATTGAACTTTGGCTTCTATTGGTCTTATCTCAAAAGTAGCTGATAAACAAAAACATGCGATGGTATTTAAGGACGCCTTTTGATCACTGAGAATCGCGGTTGGGATTCAGAAAAGAATTGAGTTGCATAAACGTTGAACCAGCAGATTTCTACCGTTCATGGATTTCATTTCGGAGGCATTCGAAGGCTTAGGTCACCTTTTTTATATTGTTAATCCTTTTCAGGTTAGGGATAGTTCAAGGTAGAATTGTAGAACAAAGTTAATGGTTTTCTTGCAACTTTTAGACAAGTTTTCGAACCACGGATGAGGTGCCTCATTATGTTAGTCGGGTAAGTTACTCATATTGTATCTGTAAGATGTAAAAAGAGAATACATAAATAACAAATCATTGAACATAAAATTTCGAGAATTATTGAAGAACCTGGAGTTTGTGTACCATTAACTTGCAGGCCTCAACGTGGTTTTTTGCTCTGATTGTAATTGAACGAATTATACTGCGTAAAAAAGGCAAATCACCACCTATCAATGACTGTATAACATCAATGGCATGCGGGTTATTTATGGAGATAAATAAGTAAGTTAAGTTATATACTTTTATAATACTTACATGTTTTGTTGTTTTCCCAAGATTTCAAACGGTCTTTTTAAATAGTATTGCCTTGAGAGGCGCTACTACTGCTGCGTATGTTTACATTTACGAGTACTACCGCATATATGAGCTTCCCTGGGATTCATTGTGGACATGGGTTGCTTGCGCTATAGGGATGGATTTAGGATATTACTGGGCTCACCGTGCAACTCATGGTATAAGCCTGCAAATAATAAACGAAATATTTTAAATGGAGATTCGATATATAATATGCAATCTTTCCGACGTATGGCATAAGCAGAGGTGAATCTATTCTGGTCTCAGCATCAGGTAAGAATGTCCTTAATTTAACCGTTAGATTATTAATAATTTACAAATTATAAGATTGTTATTGCATTTCCATCAGGTTCACCACAGTTCCGAGGAGTATAACTTAACGACAGCTCTAAGACAAGGTGTGTGGCAAGGTTACAGCACCATGGTAAATTAAATTACCGCAATTCACGTCTACATTATTTGCTGAATATGTTTTCGTTTATTTAAAGTTTTATTACCTGCCAATGGCGTTTTTCATTCCTCCGAGTCAATTCTTCGTTCACTCTCAATTTAATCTTCTATTTCAATTCTGGATTCACACGGAAGTTATCGATGACCTTGGTCCGCTTGAATGGATTTTAAATACTCCTTCACATCATCGTGTGCATCATGGTATTTACAAATACCTTTAAATTGTTGACGAGTGTAAATTTACCACCTTACACGATCTAGGATCAACCCGTTATTGTGTGGATAAAAATTACGCAGGTGTTCTCATTATCTGGGATAGAATGTTTGGAACTTTTGAACCCGAGCGAAGGGACGAACCTTTAGTTTACGGATTGATTGAGCAAGTGGACTCCTTTAATCCATTTTACCTAGAAGTAATAATAATCAATAACTACTATTTGAAATTGATTCCGGTTAACATTATCAATTCAACTTTCCAAGTTCTTTTACCTGCGGAAAGTCTTCCAAAAAATGCAATCCATGTCAGGATTGACCAATAAGCTTAAAGCAATCTTTTATGGACCCGGATGGGTTCCTGGTTCCCCAAAGCTTGGTCATTATGACCAACTTCCTGAAGTATCTTCATAGAATTCTATAATTTAAAAACCAAATGGATTTAATATTATTACATTTCTTAGACAATTGTGAGAGAGAAATTTTCGCATTCTCTTACCCCACACGACCAGATATATGCTGCAATTAATTTCCTATTACTGAGTGAAGGTTACCGATTACTAGCAACCCATTACGAGGTATCGTTGTAAAATTAATTAAATATAAAAGGGAAAATAACTGAATTCTGATACTTTTTTCCAGGAATTTGATGACTGGCTTTTATACGCTTGCTGCGCCTACATCATAGTCTCTCTAGTCAGCATCGGACTGATGTTCAACCGAAATTTCTGGTTTCCATGGGTCGAAATGGTCCGCTGTCTGGTTTTCCTGGGCTATCAGCTCCATTTCAAATTATTTGCTGCGGAAACAATTGGGATTAATTTAGTTATGAATGGGGTTAGGCTCTTCTACTTGTACTCGGCATTGCAGTGCAAAATCGAGTGCGTTCATCAATTCAGAGAAAAGACCCAAAAAGAGAAAATGAAGTAAACTTCTACAAAATGTCTATAAATAGTTAGTCGGATTGTGAATAAAATACATTGGGAAAAATCAGCGTCGCCAGGAAAAATTTAAACCTGTATTCTGTTCTCATCCGATTTCGTGCTGAGGTAGATAAATAGCTGAGAACTACTTCTGCAGAAACCGGAATTCATGATGTTTTTTCGTTTTAAGAATTATTTAAAAAACCCGTTTTATATCGTCAGAATTAAATATTAGCTCATCTCATGGATTCATCCCTGTATTTACGAAGTTGCTTCTTTAGAAAGTGCAGTCTAACGAGTTTTTCTCGAAATTTATTTATACGACTAAAACTGGGTCGAGTTCTCATCTTCTAGTTCTGAATGCCTGAAGAAACGCTTTTGTGATTAAAGGCGCCCTTTTTATGTGGATTTGTGCACGTATACCAACTAAGCTATACCGACTTACTCAGACAATCACAAGCTGCGAAATAGTGTCAACATGGATATCGTGCCAGGTTCGTATGTTGACAATTTTGGATTCTTCTTTGCCGACGAAATCAATCCGTTAAAGGTTAGATAACAATTTCAATTAGAAATATAGCGTTATTGAATTGCCTATGATCTTCTTAAAAGAAAAGATGAGTAACGGTACATTTTATATAGGAGTTCAATAAATGGATAACGTACGCTACCTGCGGCTACTTCATAGTCTCTCTAGTCAGCATTGGGCTGTTTCTCAAACGAAATTTCTGGTTTCCATGGATTGAGATGATTCGTTGCCTGACTTTCCTTGGCTATCAACTTCAGTTCAGAATATTTATCGTGGAATCGGGAGGAAACAGTGTCCTTATGAACAGCATCCGACTTCTTCACTTGTACTCGGCTGTGAAGTGTCAAGTTAAGTGTGTTGGTCAGGTGAGAGATGCAATACAAAAAGACAAAATTAAGTGAATACCTACATCAAAAACTGTCGTGCGTGCCATCTTGAATACATTTCCCGAAAGACAATACAAGAGCTGCTCCCAAAATTATTCCTTTAGAAATGCAAAAAATTAATGGCCTCGAATAATTCGCAGTCGAACGATGTTCCATTGAATTTATACTTTTTTTGCCACAGCATGTAACAAAGGTTCTTTTATATGTTGAAATTCATTTGAAGTCTGTTTTGTGTATGGCATTATGTCCCCTAAGTAAATTAACCTGTTGAGTAATATTTTAGGGCATAGGCTGTATACTTCCTTCTACAGTATCAACATCTTTCAGGGAAATAAATAGCTCAACCATAAACTAGAATTGTATTTTAGGATATACATTAAGGCTACACATCCTTCCAGAATTTTGATATCCTTGCACCACACTCAGGCATATCAAACAATTAGGCTTTCTTTTTCTGCTCCAACTCTGTGATTCTCTTTTGATGAATGTCAATTGCATCCTGATGTTCCTTCATGCGTTGCTGATGAAATGTTATCTCCTCATCAAGGTGAGTTTTAAGTGTTTTCAGCTGTTCAGTTTGCTACCATCCATATAAAAAATCAATACAAGCTATACATAAATTGTAAAAAAAGATATTTCTACCATTTTACGGAAGTATCGTTCCTCATCAGCGGCTTCCTTCTTTCCGAAAGTTCCACCAGCTTCTCGAATGGCACCAGCTCCACCATCTTGGCTGTAATAAGCTAAACGACTAGAAAAGGCAAAACAAATGACAATTAATTCACGTCACAAAGGTAGAATGCTCATTAAAATATTAACTACTCACCTCATAATGGGTATATTACGAGAAAGCTTGAGCGCTGCAACAGATCGAGTCAAAGCCATTTTGTTTTGATGAGTAGACTCGGTGATTCACAAGTCAAACAACTGATTTACAAAGAGAATTCGTAACGACGTCAGACAAACGATCGTTTGGATTTCTACAAACGTCGCAATCGACCAAATAAAATTTTTATAATAATTAAAAGATACATCTGAAGAATAAAATTTCTTACAATAATGTATTCTCTTTAATGGAAGATCTATATTGATAATTAAAAACTGGGTTTGATAGAAACTGATAATGAAACATTTTTCATTCATTGTTGGGCAATGTTGCTAACCAGCATAAACCCGTCGAAAAACGTTGCGCGGAGCGTGAATTGACTATTCTGTGACGGAAGGATTCATTGTTTTTACCGGCCGTTCTACTACAAAGCAGTTTCCTTTTTCTTCATTCGAAAAAAAGTTTGAACTAATAATTTAAAGAGATAATGGATCGTCTATTACGGCTCGGTGGCCCGATGTCTGGCCTCGGACAATCTGCTCCGCCAACTGATGCACCGGTTGTCGACACAGCCGAACAGGTATGACAGATTCGTTTGCATTTACAATAAATTACTTACTATACCTATTATAATTGTTTTCACATTTTTGTTGTAACAGGTTTATATTTCTTCTTTGGCACTGTTGAAAATGCTTAAACATGGACGAGCTGGAGTTCCAATGGAAGTCATGGGACTTATGCTTGGAGAATTTGTTGACGATTACACAGTCAGAGTGATTGATGTATTTGCTATGCCTCAGTCAGGAACAGTATGAAACCATTATCATTTATCAATTTTGCTCACAGTAACTTAACAAACTTTATGTAGGGTGTCAGTGTTGAAGCTGTGGATCCAGTTTTTCAAGCTAAAATGTTGGACATGCTCAGGCAAACTGGCCGCCCTGAAATGGTTGTTGGCTGGTACCATTCCCATCCTGGATTTGGTTGTTGGTTATCTGGTGTAGATATCAACACACAGCAGAGCTTTGAGGCCTTGTCTGAACGTGCTGTCGCTGTTGTTGTTGACCCTATTCAAAGTGTCAAAGGTATTACAGATTTATTCATTTTTTTTTTTGCAGTTGTAATAAATAGTTTTTTATTTACAGGCAAAGTTGTCATTGATGCATTCAGGTTGATAAATCCAAACATGATGGTATTGGGACAAGAACCTCGCCAGACAACATCAAATCTTGGACATTTACAGAAACCATCAATTCAGGTGTGTTTGTTAGATTTTACAAAACATTAAATTCTGCAAGACTTTTTAATGGTTTTTTCTCCAGGCCTTGATTCATGGACTTAATCGCCACTACTATTCAATCAGCATCAACTATCGAAAGAATGAACTCGAACAAAAAATGTTGTGGAACTTGCACAAGAAATCATGGACCGAGGGACTATCGCTAGCCGAATACGAGCAACACTGCAAAAGCAACGAGCAGAGTGTTCGCAGCATGCTCGAATTAGCCAAAACTTATAACAAGGTAAATTCTGAAACATACCGGCCTTTGTTCGTAATCAGATGTTAAAATGATGTGTGTTGGACAGGCTTTGGAGGAAGAAGAAAAGATGACACCCGAACAACTCGCAGTAAAGAACGTTGGCCGTCAAGATCCTAAGCGTCATCTAGAGGAGGAAGTGGATGTACTGATGACTTCTAATATTGTCCAGTGTCTGGGAGCTATGCTTTCTACTGTGGCTTTCCGATGATTTACTTCAGCTGACGCACCTCTCATATCTATCCGATGAATACAATAATTCTCAAAAATCATTATTTTACATGCGAGTAGACCAACCAACCACGTACAGGATAGAGAAAATGGGTCGATGTCATAAGTGGTAACCCCCCGCATTCAAACCTTTCAAAAAAAGAATCGTCCAAACACGTCCTACTTGGTGTTTTCATTCGGATTCGCTTGCAATACAGCTTCAAAAGCTGCCATCGAAAAAGCCCCCCGTTTTCTGATCCCTTTTTAATGCACTCAACTTGGAACAGCGCAAGAAGGGTAAAAGGGACTAGTAGATCTTTGTGATACAGATTATATCGATCACCCGGAATGAAAGGAGCAAAATAAAACCTAGACCTGAAATAACTCTACGCGGATTTAGGAAGGAAAAGCAGAATGTGTGGTGAATGAAATGGCGTGGTTGCTCAAGATTAACAACGCGCCACCCACTGAGCATTTTAAAATAAACTCGAGTTGTTTGTGCTACGTGTTTAATGGCCTGCTTCTCGTGCTGTTCTGGGCTATTAGTGCATAGGGCATGAGCCGTGAAAAAAGATTGTCTCAGACAGATCGCGGGTTTTTTATGTTGTCGTTAACAAACGCGATCCTGCCAACATCCACATCTGTCCTTCTTGCCTCTGTATATATCCGTAAATGTTCCGACCTTTGTTATTTAGCCGAGCGAGTTAATATAACTACGGTTTCCGGTTGCAATGAGAAGAAACAATAGCTAGCAGGGCTGTAATAATAGATAGAGATATGTTTGCAGCAGAGCCCCCGCACAGACTTGCTGTCGGGTTGCAATGCAGTCCGACCTATTGAATAATTGAAAAGCAATTCGTTTGGCTGCGTGCGCAGGCTGTAACTACGCCGGGATTACAAGGATAAAAAGAATCTACTATAAATAAATGTCTGTAATAGAAAATAATAAGGAACCGCGATGGCGTCTTACCTGGATCGATGACGCCAAAAAAGTAAAAAAAACCTGCAAAAGGGACGACACAGTATACGCAACCGGTGGCGGCCTATAACGCGGACTGGCCAGCCAGGGCGCCGTCGCTGCTGCTGCGGCTAGATCTTGATGTATATGTGTTCTGCCCCCCTATTCTTTACCCCTCTTTTCTTGTTAAAGGCACTTGCTGGTCTAGTACGTGCGTTCAGTTCGGGATTGGACGTCATTCCGACGAGAGCGCTTGGCGTCGCACGCCCCGCGACGCCGCTATCCACACAGACCAAAACCGTTAATCAATCAGCAACTTTTTGATATCCGCCTAGCTGTGTGTCTGAACTATTGTGCCGGACCTCCAATCAACATCATTCCTCAACTTTTGGATAGTAGGTAAAAACATAAAGAACAGTAGGCATAGAAACGGACGAGAGATAAACAAAAGAAAACCACTATCCATCGATTTTCGATCCGACTTAATGGATAACACGCGGGCGGCGTGTACAGGATTCATCCATTTGAATCAGCCGCTATCAAGATTGGCCCACCTGTCAAAAAAAGAACTAATAAGGAAAAGTCATTTTCTTTTTTTGTTGGGGGAACAATTGTTTGGCAACATTTGTGTGTGTATGTGTGTGTGTATCTCCAGCGAGATCTAAACTTGGCTTGGCTGCGCAAGTTCTACCCTTCAGACGTGGATAGCGGGAAAATCCGTGAGAAGATGTTCCAACATCTGTCGGGGAGGAACGACTCCATCTATCACGAGGCTTTGAAGCACGAACCGAATAAGACGAAGAATAAGAAAGAGTATTTTCCCACGTTATATTTATAGCAGTGGGCGGCTGCTACCCATTGAATGGCGTGACCCTTTTTTGAGTTTTGACATTAGTCTCTTTCGTGTTTTTTGTTTTCGGCAATTGAAAAGTGCGCGCCCACGTAAAAATTGAAAAGCCGCTTATTTCAAATTGTAGAAACTGGCCGGGCGAAATTGCAAATACTAAAATTCACTTTGGCTGGGAGCAGCCAACCAAATAGCTCGGCTGTTCTTGGTGGTTTCGTTGTAAAATCAATGAAGATGCATGGTTATATTATGCGAGTAGATCATGCCATCTGAAACTCGCCGTAATGGCCGTAATCAAAACGCATCGACCCTGATGATGAGTTTTTGTTGTGTTTTCCTTGCAGTATCATAGTTCGCCCGTTTTCCGGCCAGCAGCAGGGCAGCGGACAATGGATTGCCGCCGCCAACTTGGAAACGTCGAGTAAAAGTTGATGTGAACGAAGAATCTGATTCATGGCAGACACTCGTTTGCCGGATGTGGTTCCGGCTAAAGATCTGGCGTCAGGCAAGGAAGCAGTCGAACTCATGTCCGGGAGCAGCGCCGCTCAGCTCAACAGTGATAGTAGTCAAGTGGGAATGCCCGATTGGCACATGACGGTTCTCAGTGCTAATGAGGATCATCCGTCAGATACGCCGATAGTGCACATATGGTCCAGTAGCGATTCAAACGACTCGAACGATTCGTCTCTGCTGGCCAAGCCGGAAGAAGTTTGCTCCCGTCTGGAGCATCAGATTGAGCACCGGAGCGATAGCCAACTCGGCTCGGATTCCGGCATTGACTCTCAGCTGGCGAGTCCCACCGTGATAGACGGGGGTTACAACAAGTTGCAAGAACAATCTGCCTTCGTATTGGACCTGTCGGCGAATCACTTATCCGTGCCGAGTCGGATGAAACTAGGCAGCCTGCGCAGCAGTCTAGAGAAGCACAACCAACAGCAGCAGCAACCAAAGTTGAACGAAGATGAACCCCCCATCGTTGAAAATAGCGTTCACGGAACTGGAGAGCAGAGAAACGATCCGTCACCAGCTAAAACTATTCCAACTTCGCCCAGATTTTTGCCACAGAAAAGGTCAGCATTATTATTATTATTCTTAAAATTCCGCCACTTTTTTTTTACTTTTGACGTGCTACACACTTTTGAAACTAACTTGTCACAAATGCCAGTGCGCTAGCCCTACATCTGTGTCAAGTAAAAATGCATGTACTGTAGTAGATGCTAGACAAAATCAATATTTCCTTATGAATGTTTGATGTGGGCGGTGAGACGGCTAGTCCCCGACGGCAGCGCTCATGGCCGGGGTATACAAGTTAGACATCAAACTAGAGAAATAACAGGCAATTAGGAAAGCAGCACGGATGAATTGTTGATTAGAATATGGGGGGAAACGTTTGACTGTGCTCCACAACGGATTTGTGCGAAACTTGTGTCTATTGTTCAAATGCACAGTGCTGCTGCCCTGAGGAGTCCATCATTATAAACTGAAAGTTGCATCTTGTTCAATTTCTTGTCTTCTCTCAGGAGAGAGAAAAGCCCATAGCTTTGTTGTGCTGGGCTGTTTATTTGTTTCCTCTTGAGCTAGAACGCGGAGGCATTTTCTAAAAATAAAAAAGGCTCTTTCTCTCTCCTCCGCGTTCCAACAAACGGAAAATGTAAAAAAGTAGGGAAAAGAAAAAAAGGCAGCCATCAATTTTCCATTTGACCTAAATATGTTAGTATACCCCTACGGATGTGGCTTGCCGCTAACAGAATAAGGATCGTTTTGTGATTTTTCCCCTCCCCATCCTATATAGGCATCACCGGAACTTTTTACCAGTGGATTACAGTCTAGACGGCTGGCAGTCACCACGATCGGACAATTTCCTGAAGATTCGTTCGTTGCCGAGTGAATGTGAGCAGCAGACGGAGATGGAAGAGACAAACAGTTTGGCGGTCAGCTGGTCCGATACTAGCAGCACTCCGATTACGACAAATTCCGGCCGTAAACAACAAACGACAACTTCGTCACCCAAGATCTGCGTTCAACGGGATGCTCACGTCGACCGGAGTTTTCACGAAGGCCAGTCGTCCATCGTCAGTGAACGCAGTTGCAGTTACGACTCTCAAGAATCGTCGCACTTTCTGGCCGATCAGGAAAGCGATTCCCGATGTTATTCTCCTTCACGCAAGCCGAGCTTCGGCTCCATTTGCAGTGACTCGTGCACAGACAACAACATGGACTCGCGGACATCGATCAAGCCGACACGTTCATCTCATCACAATTCCTTGTCCAGAAGTTCATCTTCACGATCGACTTTCCTCTCAGTTCCCACCAGAGTACCTAATCACCTGTGGCTGTCATCCACTTCCGATCAGCATCAAACCGATCACAACAAGGAGCAGCACGGTCAATCCTCGGCGAATTCGCAACTAGGATCCACGTCGTCGCTGATGGCATCGCACTTCAGCCTATCAAAGTATGATGTCATTGAACCCTTTGAACTTTGCGATTTTAGACTTCAAAGGCTATATAGGCCGGCAGAGTTGCCATGGATCGCGTGGGATTGTTTCTACAAAGAACTTTCCAGGAAGGAGAATAAGCAAGAAGGTTATTTCTTGAGTGCTAGGACGTAAATCCGCCGTTGTTTTTTATCGAATTGCTCCAGAAATCGTTTTCGTGTCAATTATAAGAAAACGCACCGGTGACAGGCGTGAACACCACGCCCTGAAACGTCTGTCGACAGACGGCGGTCTACGAGAAATCCGTGCAGACAGGCGGGCAAATCTACGTGCTATCCACGGTCACGCAATCCTTGCTACAAAAGAATCGTGACCTATATATATTCTACTACCAGAGTTGGGTTTAATTGGGTTGCAAGAGATTATAGACTTTTCTTGGCTTTCATCTTTGCACTGCATTCGGTTATTTACGTACAGTATAATCAATTAGACAAGTAGCTAGGCAGTGTTACCTTATTACGACTCATTCGCTACACGATCCTTATAGACTTTTGGGGATGTCGAGACAAATTTCCTGGAAAGTGAATGAACCATGTTAGTAATCATGATTAAAGTTTAGTTAACTGTGTACATAACAAAAGACGGTATTGAGCTAACTATATGAGTATGCGTAACAATGTAAAATGTACAAGGAATAGTAATTGATCATTATCTCGGTGTGCCTGTATGTTAACCAGCCCGTACCTGCGGCTGTGCCTGAACGAAGGCGGAATCAACGACGCCCTGCTGCTAAGCCTTGCTGGAGACGAAACGAACCACCACGCCGTTCTCGACATGTTTGACGATCCTTATTACGATTCGGCAACCGCTGCCGCCGTCCAGTTATCACTCACCCAACGGCTGGCCTTCCCTCAGCTGGTGGAGAATGACCCAGAATCGGACAAACAAAACAATCGCCATCAGCAACGCAACCAACTCCCTAGAGAAGAGGGAAGCCTCAATTTCTTCGCCAAAATCATCACCTTCCTGGTACGCCAAACTTTTTCCCGTACTATATTATACGTCGACTAACTAAAAAGTTATATACAACTTCAGGTTCTCGTGTTCGTCATCGTCCTAGTGGTAGGTGTCCTCGTCAAAATATCGCACACACCTCGATAGCTGACGGCCAACCGATCGATTCTTCTTTCAATTTTTTGTTTTGCGAATAACTGTAAGATACGATTGATTTGTAATTCAATTTTGTATTCTCAATTATTTTACAATGTCCTTGCATTACTCCCTCCCCTTTTGTCTGGCACTCTTTCAACGTTGTTTGGGGGCCTACTAGTGAGGACGGGAATAAGAGAAGCTGCAGCCGTTTCCAGTCAACATGACGTCAATTCACTTCTTCTTCGGCTTTCACGGGTTTGATTCGATTTTGCCGAGCGACGACGAGCGTCAGTGCGTTTCTCATTCAACTGACTGTCATAAGAACGAATTATGCACCGCTCGCTGGAACTTTCTCGCAATATACTGTTGGTTTTCTGTTGCTGATGCTCACGTCCTACTTATGATTATTCTGGTGCTCCAAATGATGAATAATTCCGTCTTGGATTGAACGCGACGACGACGACGGCCAAGGTCGTGTGTTTGTGCCAGTCGGACCAACGAGAAATAACAGTGGCAAGGCACGCCATACGACGACTCTGCACACAAACATCTGACTTATTTCCCTTCGCGTGTGTGTCTTGAAACAAATCGATACGGCGCCTACATGCGTGAGCTCGGCTAGACGCACGATAAGAAACAGCTGCCCCCACCCCAATCCCCGATATTCACGCTATGGCGGCGTGAATGTTGGTGGCTATACGGAAACGCCAATCAGAATAAAAAGCTACCACACTATCCTACATTTAAACAAAGAACCAAACAATCGATAGATATATTTACGTCGTGACACTATTCGTCGTGTTTATTTCACTGGTATAAACTCCGAAAATGACCAAAAAGGAAATGAGCAATAGACATAAATTTAGGTTAGAAATTCAAAAACGGAATAAAACGACTTTGTAACAAAAGTGGACATTCGTCTGTGGGTTTACATGTGAGAGTAGACGAGAGACATCGCCATGGTGATTCGGCTACAGGCCGACACACTTAGACTCGGGAAGAGCTTGATCAATTTTTCACAATGGAAATGAACGGCCGCTTCTAGGAGCTCGTCGACCGAGTGTAACTTGGCCCAGGAGATTAACTGATAAACGTTGTTCATTCGGATGTGTGAAATCAGATAACTAACGCATTGTTGTTTGAGATCTCCAACATCGAATTCGTCGGCAGCTTCAAACAATGACTGGGCTTTGATTTGGTTGATGGAGGACGAAACTTTGCCAGAGTAGATAAAGTGGAGAACGTCTTTGAAAATCTCGAAGCGGATGTGGTGGATCCTGATCTTGCCCTGACCGCCCTGACGATTCGCTTGTTGTATCATAGCAGCGAGCACTAGGCTTCTGGCCGTCAGAATGATGGCGTGTCCGCCCACGCATTGGCCGTTATCAAACTGAAACTCCACATCACAGTTGGTTTGACGAACGTACAAGTTTGTAAACTGCTTCAATGCATTCGTTTCACTTTTACTCGGGGCCTTTGTTGTCATCTCGTTAAACTTGATCCAAATACGACAAGTAATCTCCTGGTCGTAAATCGCCGTGGAACTGTACATCAACTTAAAAACCGATACACGTCATCAGCCATATAAAGTCTAAAACACGACACAAACAAAGACAGACAAAAAACAAGAAATATTTACCGATTGCCATGTGCACCACTTTTCGTTCATCTTGTTTGTCGCCATTTGAATGCTTCCTTCGTCAATGCTGACCCCTACAGCTTCAGGTAAAGCACTGCAAGGTTGACTCGTTTCTTCGTCGATTTCATTGCCTCCAGGAGTAATCAGTTTCAAAATGAAATGAAAACGTAAAGCTTTCTGTGCATTGTTACTAGAATCGTCTTCTTCAAACTGTTCTAAACGAAGCTGAACTGCATTCGCAGCATCACAGTGAACACGTTCAAGTTTGAACCAAGAGGAACGGACTCCCCGGTCATTTGTGGCCTCTGAATCCGAGACCACAGTCTTCCACACAATTTGCGTTTCACCGTCGTTCAGTTTCTTTACATTTATCGACATTCTTTTCTCTGATATTTGCACAAAAATGACTTTTACTTTTGACTACTTTTACTTTTGTCAATTTGATTATCTTGATCGTACTTAATGTTCAAACTCATTAACCATTAACGACACTTCCACCCTTGAGCTGAGTTTAAAGTGGACTGAAATTTGGAGCAGACGACATTGCCAATTTTGACCTTGAAAATGGCCGATTTTTTCGAAATGTCTGAAATGCGTTATTCGTTATCAGTAATATCCCGTAATAATTGAAAACTCAAACAAAATTGTTGATCAAACGAAAAAATACTACAGCAGTTTATTGAGAAATTGTTTTTTATCTTTTAGTCATCCATTAAAGTAAACTGCCATACATAAATACGTCCAACCCACGTTATGATAATCATTTACACTGAAAAACATTCCAAATGCACGCTAGATCAAATAAACGACATGCTGTTGATGATGACGAGATGACTTTTGGAGCTAGTCGTATCCTTGGCTGTGTACTAAAGAGAGATAATAAGCATGAAAACGTACAAAAAGTGGATTACCTTGGGGAACAAAGGTATTAACCTGGAAAGATCGTAGTAACATTCGGCATTGTTATGGGGTTCATCCGTTTTATCGTTTGGTGTTTGATGGGAAACTTTGCGAGATCGGAGAACAAGGGAACATGAAAAAGCCTCTGGAGACGTTTGCCCGTTCTATTACTTGGGGGATGAGGAACCAAATATAAAGTGGATGGCGTCGGCGCCGTTGTGGAATGGAAATGTCTAGAAAATTGAATTCGTGGCTTGGTGCACTGTTGCTCTGCTTAAAAAGTATTGAACCAAAAAGTTTAACGTATTTTACTAACACTTAGCCCTCCCAAAAGTTCCGACACCAAATATCCATTACTGTATGGAATATCCTCTCTGTTTTGAATATATTGAAACTTCATTTCAAGTTTGCCAAGTTACCACATCAATGATCAAACTTTTCACGGTCGTTTACGTAATGCCGTTTCATGCCCTAGATAACAGTCTCTGAAATCTTTTTGTTCGTTTATTGATTAATTAGTGATGAATTATTAGTATCGAAATAGTAAACAGAAGGAAAGGTGACACCAAATCATTCGGATAAGGGAAATTAGATGAGAAAGATAATATCGTCTGCTACCATGATTTGATTGGCCTCCGTCATCCTTTCGAATGCTGCCCGAGTTTCATGAGACTGGAAAGGCTCGGCCGAATGTTTCTCGACCAGGTAAGCGCGGAAACGGCTGGAAGGCAGCGACTGGGCACGCGATTCGCGGAATAATTGGGTCAACGACTTTTTGAACAAATTGTAACGCTCATCGCTAATAGAAGCGGGAGTCTCATCTTCATGGACGGTCGTATCCATCGGGACAGAGTCCGTTTCCAAAGAGGAACCTTGAGATGCCGTCGTGTCTTGTGTTGACTTTTTGGCGCGTTTGGTGGTGGTGCCACTGGACGTCGGTTGGCTGCTGGTAGCGTCGAATTCGTACGGATCTTCCTGAGTGGTTCGAGTGCGCTTCCTTTTTTTCTGCGACTCGGCAGTAGACACGGTCGTTTCGTCGACATCTTCTTCCGGTTCCTATGTTCGCCAAATCGTGTTACATTCAGACTCGAGACTAAATGGATTACTGTTAAATTACCTCCTCCTCTTCGGTATCGACTTCATCATCCTCTTCGCCGTCGTCTTCAACCTTCTTCTTCTTACGCTGCTTCTCAAGAACTCGCTTGAAGTAAGCGAATTGGACGAGCTCAATGGCCGAATGCGCGTCATCAGCATCGATGACTTTTGATAGACGTGCACGGGCGTGAGCCGTGGAGAGACGGATCAGCGTCTCGAGCGCACGAGCCGTTACCGGTTGGGTGCGCGCCACATCTGGATTTTCAACTTCGTGAGACCGGAGACGCGAATATTCTTCAGCGATGGCGTCAGCTGCTTCTTGCGACAATGTTGGCTGAGATTTGTCAAGTTTAAATATCATGAGAACTTTGCCAAATGTCACAAAGAATAACGAACCAACCTTAAGGGCGCGGGCGACGTGAATGTACTTCTTCATGAACTGCATGCTAACGACTTTGTCCGTTTTCAAACGGCTTGAACCGTGGAGAAGAGCGTCGTACTTTTCATAAAGCGGCGTCTCCTGGACGGTAGACTCATTCTCGTCCGGATTCCTGGTCGATAGCATGTCCAAATTCATGGCCAATGGGAGCGGTTCCCCATCCTGTTCCGTTGACGCACGGTAGCGATGCATTCGGACAACATGGTCGGCGATTCGACGGTCCTGCTCAACATCCACCAGATCCAGCACGATGAACAACAAGTCGAAACGAGACAGTAGTGAATCCTGCAGAAAAGCAGTCAACCGTTATCGATCATCTGCTCCAAAACAATTATAGAAAACCTATTAAAAGAACCTGCAAGCCAATGTTTTCCATGGGTGTTTTGTATTGGTCATAGCGACCGTACACTGGATTGGCGGCTGCCAGGACAGAGCAACGAGCGTTCAGTCGAGCATGGATGCCTGCCTTTGCAATGGTTACCTGAAGGAAAGAAACAAAACAAAAACAATTGACTGAGTTTTCATCTAATATTAAAAGGATGGGCGAGACGAAAAAAATCGATCGACAAAAGTAAACTTTTTTGCTTGAGTGGAGGTAAGCTGGATTGGATCGATTTCAATAAATACTAGGAATGGAGGGAAACGAAATTCGTGGTACGGACTATTAAATATTTGATTGAAAGCAGAATAGCATGGGAACTCAATTAACTAGTGGGCGCACGCGGCCGGTGGACATCAAATTACCATTTTCAAAGCGATCATGGCAAAACGAAGTTAGTTTTCTATTTCTAGAAAAAATGTACACGTCTAATAAAGCAAGTGGGAAATTTGATGCATTGCGGAATTTTTGAACTAAATTATTTCTAATATTTCAAGTAAGTTTTGGTTCAAAAGTAATAAAAGAATTATGTCAGGCGAAACGTAACGCAGCAGTGAAATATTTACCGATCCTTGTTCCATGACTTCGTGGATGGCAGTTCGATCGATGTCGGACATTTTGTCAAATTCGTCGATACAAACAACTCCGCGATCAGCCAAAACCATGGCGCCAGCTTCCAATCGTCGCTCACCAGATTCAGGATCGTTGGTCACTGCAGCAGTTAAACCGACGCCGGATGAACCACGGCCTTTCAAAGAAAATCAGATTTATGAAACGGTAAAGATCGATAGGGCGGGAGAAAGGCAACCAGTGTAAGATGATACCTGTTGTAGCAACGGCTCTCGGCGCCGTGAAGAGGACGTAACGAAGAAGTTGAGATTTGGCAACACTAGGATCGCCAATTAGTAGAATGTTGATGTCACCACGAAGGCGAGTACCGTTGGGCAAAACCTTTTCTAGACCGCCGAGCAACATGCAAAGAAGGGCACGTTTGATGTATTCGTGCCCGTGGATGGAAGGCGCCAGAGATTTGGCCAAGAGCTGGAAGACGTCAATTGATTTCATCCGAGAGAATTTTTTACATTTTCGGACATCATCACTAGTGATGAAGATGGAAGCCTCTTTGCTGAGGGGGACAATGTTGCAAGCTAAGAGGATCGTCCTGTAAGATCAAAGACGAAATGTTATATCAAAGTTTTGGGAAATAATAATTCTGAGAAGACGCGTTACTTGAAGGCACCTGATGTGAATCCTCCTTGTTTTCCTGGTAACGAGCGGAAAGTGCCAATAACTTGGATACGATCGCCAGGTTTGCATCGATCCACCAAGTCGTTATCACAAATAATGTCCACCGCACGAGGCAGTTGTCCTTTAATGAGCAAGGTCAAAAGAACGTGTTAGAAAAGGGGTTATAATTTACGCTCCAAAAAATTTGTATCTACCGGCAGGAGCTTTTTCTGGCATTTCTTGGATCGTTAACGTTTGATGGTCTCTATAAGTAGACAGTCCATACTCTGTCTCTAGCAAATTGCCATCTTCGTCCTAAATTATTCAAAGACAGACATGAGTTCGTAATTATTGTAGACTTTTAAATTTCATTTTCATAAGTCATCCCGTAATTTATTCTATTTTTTTTTAAAGTTAACTAAAAATAACGACCTGTGTACTTTCATACGCCATCTGAGGATGCTAGATACAACTAGACTGAACTTCGAAATCTTTCCTTTCTTTCCTTCAAAAGTTCTATTTTTACTACCACAAGATAAATTACCTTGGTTGGATAGACGGAACTTGAAGGGAATGCATCAAAACTAGTCAAATCGGTGTAACGCCGTTCGATAGTTTTCTTTGTTGCAGGACAATAATGCACGCTGCGAACGATCTTCGGTCGAACCAGAGAACCTAACATTTTAATTAAATTAATTAAATCAATTAATTTATCTTAAGACTTTAAAGAAATTGGATTCTTACACTTTGTGACAATCCCTTCAACACAGACTAAATTTCCAATGAATCGTGAAGTGAGACTTCTTGGAGTGACATGCTTTGCTCCAAAACTTCCCTCGAAACCAAGAAAAAACTCGTCATGCTCCTTTGCATAGCTTGAATCAATACCTCCAACAAACTCTGCTAAAGCTTTCTGGAACGCCAATTGCTCTTCAAAAGCATTTGTAAGCAGGCTGCATGAAAAGAAAGGTGAGTGTTTCTACAAAACTTTGTTAAGTGTTTATTTTACCCATTGGCTCTAGCAGCATTGACACGGCGAAGATCATTGATGTTGACAACCAACCTAGTTTGTTTGTTACTCACCATATCCTTCACAAGTTGAGTATAAATTCCATCTCGATTCTGCAAAGCAAAAAAGTTAATAATAACCACCTATTGAATTGTTAGTTCAAATCAACAGGTCCCTACGTAGTCGTCGAGAAATTCAGCGTATTCACGTTGAATGTCTCGGATGCGTTGATCGACATCTCCTGCAGACATTTTCGAATAACCAGTGGAAAGCAAAGTAAAATTAATCTAAAATAGCAAATTCAGTGAAAACACTGAAAAAATCTCGATCGCAGACTTGAAAAGTTGAAAACAAGTGTGACCGACTACAAGCACAGCAGACAACGAATCTACACAATGAAACTAAAGCGCCAACTCCCGCCAAAATACGCCATCTAGTGACATGACAGTATAGGCTGGCGGGCGATTTGAAATGAAATTCAAATTCGGAAAAATATTTTGTGAAAAATATTAAATAAACGAAATAATAGTATTGGGAGTAAAACAGGCTAATACGCCCAAGTGTATTATAGACGATACAGTTTTCCCCCTTGCGATGATACAATCGGGTAAATTATGCAAGGGCGAGACGTGGACGCATGATTTTTACGACAGAAATAGGTGGATAGGGAAGAAAAAAAAAGTAGAGCTATGTTTATGAGGACTACACATGATAACATTATTCTCACTGATGATTGCCCCACATAAGACAGCACAAATTATTCCATTCTCTGGGGTTATCTCTACAAAAGCGGAAAAGTCGTATGTAATCTTTTCTTTGTTTTTTTCTTTTAGATTCAATTCCAGGCGCAACAAATATTCTGTGTTTTCAACTGAGATTGATCCGAGGAGTTGAAGAAAGGAGAACAAGAGAGGGAGACGCATCTTTCTTCCTCGAATTTAGATATGCCCAAAAAGAGATGTGTTCGTTAAAGTTTTTCTCATTTGAAATCAAAATGTCCCGACTTTTTTCCTATAAGTTTCTCAACTGTAATAAGCTGAGGGGTGGGGGGTAGTAAAGATTATGTTTTTATATGATGGAAGTAAAGCTGACTGGAACTTTCAGAACGGGACGTGAATGGGACCTCTATGTTGTTGATTTTTGGATTCCTATCTGACTTGGAATGTCGGTGAAAGAAAACAGAAACATCAGGAAATAAGCCCAGATCCAACCCAAGAGCTCGAATTATCTAGAAAGTTTTTTGAACGGATTCAGTTGAGAAAGTTTTTGGGCAGAAGTTTGTCTTTTGTCACCAGGGTTTTGAACAATAATTTCTTTCCCCCTTTAAATCCCATATCTTTGTTTTTCTTTTTAAAACAAAAGCAAAAAAAAAAAAAATCCCGTAGTGAAATGAAAGCGTAAGACCTACCAAAACTAAATAATAAAGAGGCACAATTTAGAAGAAAAAAAAATTGGACGAAAAAAAATTGCAAAGGAAAGAAAAGTCACCACGCGCAACATAAAAGTTAAATCGTTACACACTCACACACATTGGAGGTAAATGGCGCGGAGGGAATATGATGCAGTAGAGGTAAAAGTAAACCCAAAATCATATTTTTGTTTTTCAAAAGAAGCCGTCGGAGGGATCGGGAACGTGAGCGGAGAAAAAGGATTGTTTTTTTTGAAGCGGCGAGGACGGGTAGTACAGAGTGGGAGAAATGGTTAAAAAATAAAGGGGAGACTTGATCAGATATGTCAACGGTATTCTGACTCGCCTAAAAATTGTTGAATGCTTTTCCTGATTTTTCACTTATTTAGCAATTAGTAGCCGAGAGACAGATTCGGCGCATTTTTCTTTTGTTTATAAAGCAGCTACAGGTACACGGGGAACATAACTCGGGAGACAAAAGAGCGGCAGGCGACAAAGAGGGAAACCAAAGCCAATCTAAAGAGTGTGAGATGAGGACGTGAAGAGAGACACACAAATTAGGGAAGAAGAAGAAGAAGAAAGAATTGATATTTCTCACGCTTGCCGAGAAACGATATGGCTATTATTGTCCGCTCGAAGGAATTCCCGACCTCCCGTCCAAAAAGAAAGAAATTTAAGAAGAGCAACACACGCACACACAACTAATTAACTACACGATACTTATTTCACTATCCAATCAAAAGGAAAACCAAGACAAGTTAAGAAGGATATTCTTTTTTGTTGTTTAAGGAGAGAGGGCCAAACTTGATTGTAGGGTTGTAGTATATAGTATTACATCGCCAGCAAACTCTTTCAGGCTGACGTCGAGGTGCGGTGGGTGGGATATTATTATTTTCTTATCCTCGTCAACTCCTGCCCGGACGTTTTTTTAAGAGCTGCCCGAATGTTGCGTTGGGACCGCCCCTTCGCCACAACAAAATACACATGTACACTCACGCACACACACATAATTATTATTTTTTTTTAGCTTTTTTTTCTTGAGGAAGATGGTCGATGTCGGTGTGAGAAAGAATTATTTACGGGGGCAAGGATAATTTTGTCATGGCGAAATGGCCTTCCCAGCAGATTCTAAATGCACACACTACTCTCTCTCTCTTTTGCTTTTTTTCGATTGAAAACGTTTTTTTTTTTGAACGAACGCTGAAAGACGTTTGTAGCGCGGGAGGAGGGGCGATGATGTTTTGTTTTTTTTTGGTATTTTTTTTTTAGATTTTTTTCGAAATTGATTACAACTGTATCGAAGAACAAAGATAATAAAGGTGGTTCTCTATCCTAGGTAAATTTTTTTGTCCGGAAAAAAAAAGAAAAGAAACAAGTTTGACTTTTTGTTATTAACGCGCGCCGTTAGTTCGATTTCAGATGTCCTCTCAACCTCTTAGGGGGGAAACGAATGAAATGCTTTTAAACGCGAGAAAGAAAAGAAAAAACTGGGAGCGGTGTTGAGAGAGAGAGGGGGGGGGGACAGTGGATTGTTAAACAAACAGATCGGTAACGAAAAGAATTGTCAATTTGATTTTGTCGTTTTTCTTTGAAGTAGATACGGTCGAGGTCGGGATAAGGGGAAATGCTGATTGGGCAATTTCACGATTTGCTTGGTCCGTACTACATCCACATGCTGAAGGGAGGGGGAAATGCAATTGTAGTTGAGAGCTACTAAATTATCTCTAACCCTTTCTCACACCGCTCTTCCCGTTACTTCGTGTTCAGAGATGATTTCAAGGGATAGGGGGGAACAAATTCAAGTGTTTTTTAAATTGCCACAAGGGAATTAAACATTTTAAGTGCAAAGTCTCGTTTAAAACCCCACCGCAGTATGTGTTTCGACTCCCGCCATAAGCGTGAAAAATATAATGAAAGACTTGACGGCCGTGGACAAATTATTCTTTTGCGCCGGGGATGGCTCTGTTAAAAGGGACGTGTGAAATGCTCCTCCTTGCACGACAGATCAGAGATGTGGTGGTGATGATGGTTGGTGACATGAAATATGTGTTGGATATTGTGCTCGCAAGCTGACCTTCCAAACTAGCTAGAGAAAAACAGCGTCAAGTCTCGTGGAAATACAACAACCCCACACTCCTACTCCATCCTGATCCGCATCCGATATACACGTGATGACCAAGAGACAACTTACTGGGGAGGGAGGAAAAACTTCACGATGACTTTTAAGCAAAGTACATGACTTTCTTGGTATCCGCGTGAACAGTGATAGCACGAGCCATGGCGCCTGGCGTGCGATCTTCGCTGCTGCCACTTTGATGCGAACCTTCTCCACTGTTTCAATAGAAATAGAAAATTTTAGTCATTTTCTAGGCGTTGATTTAACGTTCAAAGAAATGTACCTGGTGTAACTCTTAATGCAATCCTGTAGCGATCCTTCCCCACTGCAAATATTGGAAATCAATAAAGGATTAATAAAGTCTTGTTGCCAACCACCGTCATTTAAATATTACCTGTCGTGCTCCTTCTCCACTAAGTGGTATCTGGCACGGAAAGCCACCAGATGGGCGTAGTAAGCCGGCGCCGGAATGGAGACGGAACGAGTACAGCGCACATAAGTATGACAAAGCTGGTAAGTTAAGCACTGCAATTCGTCAGCGTCAAAGTGGTTGTCATCCCACAAAACGTGATAGTGGCTAGGACGGCTAGTACCCTGTACATAAAGAAAAATACATTAAATATCAAACCACTGAATAAATATTAAGGAAATAAATTGTCTCACCTGAATGCCTTGATGCGAGCACAAGTAAAAGTCGAACTCGGTTGGGTGTGTAATGCCCGCGTCGACAGTGGTACCGGCGGGAATGTTTCCAGATTTGCCAGATTGCTCTTTCTTGTCAGCACAGAAGAGCCTGGTGTGATGGCGCTTCTGAACCACGATGAACGTGATACCTGGTTTGTAGTCAGGTTCCAATTTTATGCATGCCTCGCGGATAGCGGTCAACTCATGTTGCAAAACCTACAGAAAACGTGTCGTTTATTCGAACGTATTTCTTTTTTAGAAAGCCAAAGTTAGTTTAGTCTAGTAGAATGTTGCTTACGGTGCTAAACTGGCCTTCACTGGCGCCATCGCGATACATGATAATTCGGTTGGGTTTGAACCTTGTAGTTTTGTAGAACAAGATCAATAATTCCCTGGGAAAAAAAAGGAAAGTTCATCAGCCTCAAAAACACATGAAACTCAATATGCGGATTATCAAAATGTCAAATTTCTTACCGGACCATAGCACTGAGCTCTTGAATAACTTCTTGGCGGT
Source organism: Daphnia pulex (assembly GCF_021134715.1). Classification (NCBI taxonomy): domain Eukaryota; kingdom Metazoa; phylum Arthropoda; class Branchiopoda; order Diplostraca; family Daphniidae; genus Daphnia; species Daphnia pulex. The sequence goes on from NC_060022.1 coordinate 5,187,925, forward strand.
GTTGTTGGACGCGAACAGTTGCAGCGTATCTCGAAGGATGAGCATCCATCGAGCCCACAACGGCTGCGATCGACGGCTTTTTGTTGTCACCAGCTGGAGGATGAGTTATATCGGCCCCAAGGAAAATGACAGGCTCATTGAACACCTAAGAAAACAACACACATGAGCATTTTCGTGTGAAAAGTAGTTGATTTACGTTTTACCTTAGGACGAATGGTAGGAACAAGGATACTGTTAACACCACCAAGTTTAACGTTGATCTTCAGACACAAATTGGACAGAGTTTGAGGCGATGTTTTGTTGACATTCTTTGCTTGTACGCACTGTGTGGCCATGCCAAGTACAGTATCGCCAACACGTTTGACTTCGGCTATTGGAATAATCAAATTAAAAACCTTCATTATTGTCGATGTCGACACAAGTAGAATGTGTAAATGATAGTACCGTAAACAGGAGTTTTGCCCGGTAGAACGACACACACCAACTGGAGACCTTGGAAGGTTGACTTGAGGTAGCGGAACATAGGCTCCACTTGATCGGGGCCAGTGGCATATTTGCAGAAACAAGGTTGGCCTAAACAATATTCAATTTAATGACAACCCATTCTCATAATCCACAATTATTTCGTTATTACCAATGATGGGCATCCCGGCGTCATTACTTATCTTCTGCAATTGCTGTGTGAAATTTCTTAGCGCATCTTCGCGAACTGTTCTTTGGGGTGCAAAGCAAGCGATTGCCCAAACGCGAATCTCCACTCCGGTGAAGAATTGCTTGCCACGCATATCCCAGACACCTTGATTAGGTAGCGCCTGTTGCTTAGTCCTTCCCCCATATTGCAGTTTTGGTGGCGGAAGCACACGACCGCGCACTTCCATCATGCTGCAAAACAAAGTCGAAGTTACATTTTTAATATGTCACTCGTAAAGAATTGCAAATCAATAACTGACCTATTGGAAATGGTCAATCCAAACTCCTGAACGTAGGGATCGTTATTGAAGTCGGCCTTTCGAATAAGATTATTGATCTCACGCTCACGGTCGGGAGCCGATCGGGCAGTGGCTTTGATCATGGTCGATGTCTGCATATCAGTCAGTTTCTTTATGCATCGTTGCCCGGCTACAATGTTGCAAACTTCCAGCGGCAAATAGGTGTGCTTGTGCTCTTGTCCAACCTGCAGGAGAAAAAAATTGATTAAGAGATGTAGGGGGATATGACCAAATTAGAACCAACCTGCAGGCAAGGCAGATGCGGGTAGCGCAATTTCATTTTGTATTTGTCCAGGAAATATTTGGCCACTGTACACTCGACAGTTTGACCGTTCTCCAACTGCAGTGGGAAAGACTGCATTTGAGCTGGACGGCGAGTAACGTTGCATACACGATATTTTCGTCGCATTGTTCCACAGTGGGTAATTTCAATTTTTAAGCCTATGGGGATTCAGAAATAGGAACGTTAATCAAGATGCACAAGAACAGGGATGAGGCGACAACCCACCAGCGAACCCACCTTTGATCTCTTTGGTAAATTTTACTCGCTGAGAATCCGTTAAAGGTTTTCTCTGCTCGTTAACATCGCGAATGTCTAACACTTCGCACATAAATTCGATCACTGGTTGCGACTTGTAAAATGCCGTCGCCGAGACGTCAATGTTTAGCATCATTTTCCATTGTGAAGGGCGGACAGATTGATGAAAACCAAACCAAACCTCACGTCCACCACCTAACGGATGATAATAACCATCAGGTGATGAAAAGAAACTCCGACCCACTGGAGTATAAGTCATTGAAGGTAAATGGCGCATAACCACGTCGAGAGCCAAAATGGCATCCATCGGAATTGTACGAATGCGACCTAAGAGGAGAAACATATTAAAATTGCGCTAAAGGTAATCGGCAGTTGTAATAAACATACCTTCCAAAGCTTCTTCGAGAGCGTAGAGGGATACTTTGGCCAACCATTTGATAGCTACATGGAAAACACGATCTTTTCCCTCTCCGGGCAGGGTAACGTCTAATTCGACTCTTTCATTGCCGATCGGCAGAGGATCTCGGGTATACAAGTTGCTTCGACCATCGAAAACGGGTTTTAATGCTCCAAATATTTTGCTGTAGGCATGCACCATCGTCTCGATAATCTCCCTGTAAGTTTGTATGACGAATGGTAAACAAAGCGAAATCCAAGACGATTTTAAAGATGAATTATTCTCTCACCGATTGACTTTTCTCGGGCACTTGTCTGGTTGAATGCTGATATCATAGTGGTGAATGTATCCTCGTGGCATAGATATTTGAAAATGATTTGCTCTTAGCATGATAGGTCTACCCTCACGACCAAGATTTGGACGACGTGGACAAACAAACATAGGAAGTTCTGGTGCCGCAGCTTGCGGCGCGGCCGAAGCCATAGGTGGGGGCTGTTGAGTTGGTGGCATCATAGGTGGAACCGGGGCCATAGGGGCCATGGGAGTCATTAATGCAGTTCCGCCTCCACTTCCACCACTCACTCCACTCAAACTTGTTCCACAATTACTACTGGTACTGCTGCTACTACTGTTACTTCCACTTCCCACTCCGATACTGGATACAATTGACTGGGCTCCAACACCTGAAGGGCCAAGTGCTCCTGCTGCAAATAGAAATAAACAAACGGGAGTTAGTACATCTGTTTCGAACAATAAAAACAAACAACAAGATACAACAGCAACAAAGAAGTCTTTAACCGGCAATATCAATGGAATTCATCTTCAGTTTGCACGAGAATAATGTTACTGCGCTGAAGAACTATGGTGCATAATGTGAAAGACTAAAGATCTTTAGCCAAACTTACAAGTGTACTAACGTTCAATGTTCGTTTCTACGCAAACAAACGTTTCTTAATCTTAATTAAGTGTAAACGTAGAGGGAATCGAATGAAAAGTATAAATGACGCCAGCACGCCCCTGTTCCTTCACTTTACTTATCATTACCCCAGACGACCGTATACGGAAGGAAAAGCAAACTCAAGGTCTTTTAAAAACTACTTCTCTGTTCTAGTGAATGTATGAAAATATCACTGAGTGGTAAGAGCTTTTAATAGAATAACAGATGAGAAACACTGTAGGGCGGGGGTCGAAACAATTTGCAGAATCGAGGGCAACTTACGCTGTCCAACAGGGTACATAATACGTCAACACGATTCCACATCGACAAGTTTGGCGCTGTTAAAAAAATCGAAGGCTTTCGAGAGAGCAAAATTGGTGTAGAATAACAAATTCCAGAATGGATGGATGGAGTAACGAATTATTTAAATGAAACACCAAATGAAACGAGGCACACAACGACGCACGGAAGTTGTGGCACACAAAACCCCACAAAGGCCGTCCGTTTCCCTTCCTTCGTTTTATCCAAGATGGCGGCGCGACCAGACGCAAGGGAAAAATCCCTCCCAACAACTTGCAACGTCGTTTTGAAAAGTCCACATTTAAATTTTTATTTCTGTCATTATCAAATAGTTTGTCGCAATTGACAACTTGATTAAAAATTAGTTTAGTTATTCTATTTTATTATTTCAGGGTTTCATCTAATTTAAATGTGAATTTCGAGGCACGGTTTTTGTTTAGTAACTTGGGCTGTAGCAAATGGAGGGAGGTCAAAATCCAGGGGAATCCACAACTTTCACAACACAATTTTTTTTTTTTTTTTGTAATTTCTATCTAATTTCTCACGCTAGTTTTCCTGAAAGTTAGTGTAGTGTCATCGAGTGCCCGATGTTGTTGTCATTGTTGTGATTCGAACAAAAAAACTTACACTCCCAATTCATCTGTCAAAACACGACAATGTTTGCAATTGCTTCGAATTCTATTGGTGCTGTCATCATCCGGACAGTGTTGTTCGCCAAATTGGTAACATCGCTGTCAACCACCACTAATCGGAGCCATTTGACAGGTAAACAAACCCGAGTTGAAATGCGAGAAAAGAAGGGGGAGAATAGTAAAAGAGATTGAAAACTTACTGCCATTGACATATTTATCCATAAGAATATGAGTAGTGTTGAGAGTACAAGCGACCCCCATTTTGCTCAACTAAGACGCACAAGTCGACTACCCTCCTACTGTGTGTGGGGAAACAGAATGTGTTGTGTCGTGTGTGCGATTCGTGTAATGCGCAGTACAATGCCGAAAAATCGCACGCACGGCGACGACGACTGGGGCGATAGGCAACAAACCGCTGGTTTTGAGATATCAGCCCTTCACAATCTCATGTGTGGAGAAACGAGAAAAAACAAACAACACGCGCACTAAATAATGAGCGACTGAAAAAGCAGTTTTTGGAGGTTTCCTGCACGTCGATTGACAGGCGGAGAACGCACTTGGGCTACGACCACGCAGTGTCGAGTCGGCCTAGAGACAATTCTTCTTCTTCTTTCACCAACTGTTGTGTGCAGAGAAGAAAGGAGGGGGAAAACCTCTTTGACCCCTCTGGTTTTTTTATTTTCTTTTATTATTATTATTATTTCGCCCCCTCTTTCTCTTTTTTGGGGTACGTCTACAGACTTAACCCGGTTCTTCCACCACCACCCTACCCGCAAGCCAATGAAAGATATATCCACCTCCCATTAGAGAAGTATTTCCCCCTCCTTTCTCTTAAGATAAAACGCAAATCCCTAGAGATGGAAAAAAGTAATAACCATGAAATTCTTGTTTAATGACGTTTGACATTGAATTTTTCGTAGTTTGTTCGTAATGAAGTCCTCAGGGTCAGCCGTGAAATATATTTAGCAAACGTCGATTTCATTTTGACGCGTCATTTGTGTGTCAAAGATGCAACACATGGTTGCTTACCAAGACGGTGCGTAGTTGGTCCTGATTCGTCCCGTCGGCGTCGGTTCGAAGCGACACCTATTTTCAAGTTTCAAAGCTCACATTGAATCGTCTTGCGGTTTTAGACTTGAACGTCAGATGGCGTTGAGTTTTCCTTCTCCAAATCAAATATCGATTTTTCCGCGTTTTTTTATTTTAAAAATGAAAATTTACTTTTATAAACTCGATTTTCATTCTTAGAAGCGCGTTTGGTGTCTTAGAAGTCTGCGTAACTTTATTATGTTGCTAGGTTATTCTAATAGAATTGGTTTCGCTAAAGACATGTCATGAAAGTCTTTGTTGTTGGCCAACTTAGTAATGAGATAAGGTAGTAGTAGTAGGTTATGGACTCGCTGAATCCCGACAAATAGTTTATCAGACCTGTAATGCCGCAAAACTTTCCCCCGCGGGAAAATGTTATTAAGCGACTCGGTTGAGGAGGAATAGGACGCGAAAATTGAATCAATGGAAATATAGTGGCTTCAGGCCAAGATATTTTTCGTTCATACAAGAGTTCGTTTCGTATAGCTTGTTATCGTGCGTACAAAACCGGGTTCCCTTTTCTCCTTTTTTTCAAAGGTTTTCATCTGGATTACTTTTTTGGCATAGATTTGCCATAGGAACAACGTCATGGGGCTTGCAAGAACTTTTATAGATAGGGCGGTGGGCATACCAAAAGCGGCCACATGACATGGTGAATAACATCGGCAAGATGACAGCCAAGTTTCCAGCGATCATACATGTGTGAACGCAGTCGAGAGAGAAGATTTGGGGCGATGGGGGGGCCTATAAGACGTGTGGGCGAGATGCACAACCGGAAGTAGCTGGATCAATACGCCCACCCCGACTTAAATAACAAATTGCCATATTGTTTTCGCTGCTGTTTTAATTCTCTCATTCATCATTATATACACAGATGGTGCAATGCGTTGCTACAGTTGCACTTCTACCGAAGAGGGTAGCCAATGCCAGACGAACCCCTCCACCTTACCTCATGGAATATTAGATGGCTGCACGCGGGAAGCTTGCACGATCGTGAGAGTAGAACAATGGCCATCTCAGCGTGTCAAGTATGTATGAATCGATATGTCTCCATCTGAGACAACATGTTTTGCGAAGATTTACAGAGAAAAAAGAAATAATCCGGAAAACTGTTTAGGAGTTTCTATCGTGGATGTGACGGGCGGACCAAAGTATTTGAGCAGAACAAATGCCAAATCGAAAAGGATGAAAGGACGTGCTTTACGGCTTGCGTGGGCGATTTATGCAACCACGGAAACGGCTTGGTCGACCACATTGTTCATTCAGGATCGATCCTTACCGGATCCAAAGCTGACGGCTGGGTCTTAACGGTGACAACCGCTGTTCTCCTCGTTTTCTCCGCTATATTATTATCCGGTAACGCCTAGTTTCGGCCCGCAGCCTCACGCCATTCACGAACTAATCAATACACACATACTATGTACATACTCTGTTGATATATTGCGCTATTGCATCACATTCTCGTGTGGTAGAATCGGTGATGATGAAGACTTGGCTGCTAGCCCGATTAGGTGTGGCACTCTTGTCCCGGGCTCTGTAATCAGAAATGAATTAAACAACTTCAGTAAAAAGATTTCCAATATCCGTTTTTTCCCTCTTTGTAGAAAATCTGGGACATCACCAATGAAGATCCTGGACGAGAGCACAAAGAAGTCTAAATGGAAACACTCAATCACGTTGTGCTATGCCCAAAACAATAAAACTGAGAGTAAAGAGATTCGCCATCCATCTTTATTTGATAGATAACTGCACTTCTCATTGGTGAAAAAAAAAGAAAAACAGCCAACTCGATCTCTGTTCATTCTAAAAGGCGAATAGAATTTTAAGGATCGATACGAGCCGATCTTACTCGACGATAAATGGAACAGCTTGTTCCCGCAGTGCTGTTGAACTTTTGGCGATCCCAGTTTCTCAGACTGGAGATGACGCTGCGAAAACTTTCATTTATATACAACACAAAGGCAACAAAGGGAGTGCTGTACCCAGATGGCGATCATAAATGAAGGAATAGGAGAAAGAGTTTACTGCTTGCCAAAATAACAAACAATGCAAGGCACTTCAGACAGATTGCAAGTTGGTTCCGCGAAAGTTAAATATGAGCTTTATAATTGAATCGCAGATTGTTCCGCGGCGAAAGCAAGACGACAAGAAACGCCATGTTTATTTTTGATTCGGCAAAACGCTTGTGTAGTTTACAGGATATATTCGTGTTTATTGTTTATGAGTATACCTACTCTATTTGATATTTGATCAAAGAATCTATTATGAAGCTTGCCGTGCCAAACGTCTATTAACATTTCAAATGCTATGGCAACGTCACAGAACAGTGTGTTTGCACACGAATAACTCATTAAAAATGGTCGCTTGAAGGAATTGGCAAGCTGCTTCAAACAGCTTCTCCTGGTACCCCTAAACAAAGAAAAAGAAACCGATGGATACCAATATAAAGATGCAAATGCCAAGTGATGTCCTTGCTCGTTGGGTGTACAGACAGCGTCCCATCATGAAGTCAATGACCTTTTCCAAACGTCGATGGACACAGTAACGAAACTTTTGGGTACAAATGCACACACACATGTCCCCCATAAACTTTTCCCTTGACAACTAGATGCCAATTGCTGGACTAAATGATTTTGTACAAAGTTCATTTTTCTCCGATTTTCCCCATGTGGTTGTAGTACTACTATACGATAGAAAAACATTTTATCGTTAACTTTTTTATCCAGAGTTATTGAGAACATATTTTGTCATATCAATAATTTGTTGTTTAATTAAATGAAATCACAGTTCAAAGTCTTGGCTGCATCCTGCGAAGCTCGTCACGAGCTTGAACTGTGGAAACCTTGAACTCAACGGCTGAACGAACAAGCGAGCGGCCATTGAAATGTTGCTTGCGGCCAGGTGCTGCATATGTTGCTGATATGGTTAGTATACTGGTTTGGTCGTACCTTTCTTACTTCCGCATCTCCACGCCTTATTAGAAGCACTGAAGGACACTATACTCCACACACATAATACCTGCATCAGTAAAATTATCGGAGTTAAAAGATTTGGAATGAGTCCAAAAGTCTATTTGTGAACATTGTCAATGGAAAAATTGAGGGCCGTTGAGGGCCCCGCGACAGTTAACGTACCAAGGTACATAAACTTGCATGGTGACGTAGATCTCTGACTGCGTGTGGAATGTCGTGAAGGTCACGCAAAACCCACGAAAGGAAACCGATTAGGCTGGTATTTTACTGCTGTGGAAGTTACCGGCCTCAATTTAAGTAGGTTTACTCTGAAGGATTTTTATCGAATAGAAAGTTACTGCAATTTTCCATCTGCTCGACTGCGTGCGATTACTGTATGCTTTTTTTTTAACGGTCTTCGGTTGACCGCTAAAATTTATATTTACATCTGACCGAACCGGTACCGTTTTTTATGTTGTGTGGCTGAAAGTTTTTCCCGCTAGATGACAATGGTGTGCATGCTGTTATCAAGGATCCCGGCACTCTGGTTTGTTGTTGGCTGAAGATCACACCACACCGAAGAAAACGTGAAATTCTGTACGAGTCTCTCTCTCTCGGTCTTCTTGTGAAGACGTTGCATGAGGGGCGTAACGTGAGGAATACGTTATTTCTTTAAAGTGAAACAATTCTCCCCAACAACAACAGGTATTGACGCCAAACGTTACTTCAAGGATTACACCAGTTTTCTTAAAAGTTATTTTTTCTCTGAAGGAATTCACCATGAGCCCCTTTATTGTAGCTTTCATCGCGTTTATTTTGCTATTCATTTTCCGAATTCTAAATATTGCGAGTCAGCCCAAAAAACCTGAAATCCTGTGCAAAGATAAGAAATTTGAAGCATTGTTGAGAGAAACTGCCCCAGAACTGGAACAAGCGTAAGTGACAACTATTAACAATTGTTATTGTTCTTCTTGAAACCCAAATTATTTTCACCTTGTTAGATACATTCCAACAAGGATATGGGGTTTCAGTGGTCATATTCAAACAGTAATGCACAGTTTGATTGGAAGGAAGAAATGTCCTTGGCCGATTGGAGAGAGGGTGTCACTTCTTTTGGATGATGGAGCCACCCTGACTTACGATGTTTACCAACCTCTTGATGTCCACTCTTCTGGAGGTATATTAGAATTCTTATTACAAACTTTTGCTGAATTTACTTACATTTTAAATTTGTTTTTATAATGTCAACAGAGGATGTCACTTTAATCCTATGCCCTGGTATTTGCAACTCAAGTGAATCTATATATATTCGCACATTTGTGCATCATGCACAGAGAAAAGGCTTCAGATGTGTAGCTATCAATCACATTGGAGCTATGAAGTCAATTAAATTGACTTCTCATCGAATTTTCAGCTATGGCTGCACAAAAGATTTCCATGAAATGCTTGTCAACCTTCAGGAGAATTATTTCCACAGCAGGATGGTTCTTGTAGGTTTCAGTATGGGGGCCAACATTGTTACCAAATATATGGGCGAAAAACGACCTGATATGCCGAAAAATATCATGGGTGGCATCTCTATTTGTCAAGGCTATGACGCACTCGGGTATAACGATAACGTTGTTAAATATTGTTTTATCAACGTTTTCCTGACTGTTGGACTTTTCCCCTTCTATAGTGCTATGCAGCATATGTTGCTGTGGTCAAACTTCCGTCGGTTTTACTTGTACATCATGACTGAAAATATGAAACGCGTCCTAATGGCTCATCAGCAACTTGTTCTGTCCGAAGACGTCAAATCTCGTTATCAACTATGTGAACGCAGCATTTTGTCCGCTGCAACCCTACCTGAATTTGACGACGCTTATACTAGGTATTGAAATTTTCTCATAAATTAATTCAAACATGGCGTCAACAAATTCTTTTTTCAATTGTTCGACAGACGAGTAAGTGGATATGATTCGATTAACGACCTCTACACTCAAAGTAGTTGCTCCTTGTACCTGGATAATATTACGATTCCCCTGGTTTTTATCAATTCACAAGATGACCCAATTATTCCTGAACCCTTGCTTAGTTGGCCTAAGCAATATGCCGGTTAGTTTAAAACACGTTCGTAGTATTCTCGTTGTTATTCTAATATTTGCTTTTTTCGATTTTCTAATATTTTTTTTTGTACATTTCATCTTCAGAAAGTCGCGATAGGTCTGCCTATATTTTGACGTCGCACGGAGGTCACTTGGGTTTTTATGAAGGAGGATTGCTCAAACCCAATCCTGTTACTTGGTTAGTAAACTCAAATATTTTATTTGTTCTTCAAATTTGTTACTGAGCAATACTTTCCTTGTCAGGTTGGATCGCACAGCTGTCGGAATAGCCGACGCAATTCTACGTGATACGCACAGCAAGTCGCTCTAAATCCAAAATGTCCATAACTATTATCAGCAAAGGCAACAACAATACTATCTAAAAATCAAGCAATCGTAACTTACTAAAAGATTTGTTGACTTAATCAACTTCGTTACTTTATATAATACATACTACATGGATTAAAGTTGGAGAATTTAACCCTGTTTCGAATCATTCTGTAATGAAAAATACCGTGCGTACGTGGTCTGAATATAAGGCTTTTTACGGTGCTCAGTTCAAACTGTTTCGTTCAAGTGGATGGCCGGTCGATGACATGCGTGATTCAGCTATTGGCAAACCTGTTTTTTTTTTTTCACGACCACTTTTCATATGGAAACAAGTGGCGCTACTTTTAAACGTCGCTCATACTAAACACCCTAACAATATTTCTATCACGATTGGTATGTCAACTGCTTTTTTTTATAAAAGATTTTCGAACGAACTGATTAGTAATGTTTCCTCCCATTATTGCCATTTCTTCTAAACAACGGTAAATATGGAAGCGTAATATCATGGTTACACCTATTGTGCCTCACACTATGGGGTGCAATCGGCGCAATAGCAATGCATTGACTTTTGTGAGCTATCTATCGATGTCTGCCTCCATTAAATGATTGTTCTGATACTGAAACATGATAGGAAGAATAGATTAGAGGTTTTTTTCAGTCTAGCACCAAATTTTACTCCCCACGCCCCAGGATTACTCTCACCCAAAATGGAATCTTTTGGCGTTTTGGGCTTTCGCCCGTTAGCGATGAAACTTCTCTATTCTTATCGCATTCACGCTATGCAACAGCGAACGTTCAGCACTTGACACAAAAATTTTCAAGATGGAAGAACGTGTCGAATATTGGTCGAAAAGGTGGCAAGCCGAAGACGCACCTTGGCACAAAGCTGATGTTAATAGGTTTCTCATGAGTTACTTTGACCAAGTTTGTAAAATCAAAGAAGGGAAGTTACGCATAATCGTCCCTCTGTGCGGAAAAACACAGGATTTAAGATGGTAATCAAAATTCAGATTTGTAAAACTAATTTTATTGAGTTAACATCTGATTGTGCATTTTACTTATACATTTTTTTTTAACTAGCTTTATGACCTAGGACATGAAGTTGTTGGAGTTATGGAGTAGATGGAGTAGAAAAACCAATCTTGGAATTTTTCAAAGAGCAAGGCCTAACCTACACTAAGGGGAATGAAGGAGGACTCCCGTACTATGTTGTAAGTTACTTATTTAACTTTATTTATTAAATCGTCGTACTTATTTTGTTCTTCCTAGAATGATGATGGACGGCTTAAAATCTATTACTGTGATTTATTTGCCTTGAATCCAGAAATTTGTGGCAAGTTTGATGGAATATGGGACCGTGGGTCTCTAGTTGCTCTACTGGCTGAAGATAGAGACAAGTAAAAAATAATGATGAAGTTTTCCAATTCATTGTAGTTTTTAAATAAAATTTTTCTCGTCCCCTTCAACTCAAGGTATGCAAAGCTCCTGAAAAGTGTGTTTAATGAAAATTTTGGCTATCTGATTCACACCATACAATATGAGCAGTCACAATATCCAGGGCCTCCTCTCAGTGTGCCAATTGAAGAAATGAAATGTCTATTTGGTATTCAAAATTATTTTAACATTAGTAATGCTATAATCAATAAATCACAATAATGTTTAATTTAGGTGATATTTCTGAAGTTGAAACACTGTTGAATGTCAGCACAAAGGATGATCCAACGTCACTCATCCGATCAAATTTCATGGGATCATTGATCAATGCTACAAAAATATATTTTTGCTTAAACCCAAGGCTTAGTAGCTTCTGAATACTAAACAGTTATGGCAGATTCAAAACACTTACACATTTAACATTTTCAAATTCCAAAACCTACTATGTATCTTAAATAGCATGATGAAATATATAATGGGAATCATTCTTGGTTATAATTCACAAACGAACTAAAAAAAAATGTTTCTCTCAGTGCTTTTTCTCACATCGCGTAGTGCCATAGACAACAGTAGTGCGTACTGGTGCGTACGTGTTTAAAAACTGCTGAGTAATGCTGAGTTTGGATTTTGCTGACTGACAACTGACAACCATTGATAAAATGATTTTGTCGTCTGCTTTTCTATCGTCTGCTCCTATAAAAGTAGATTGTACTGAATCTGAAACGTCAATTTGCAATTAAATTTCAAGATGGAAGAACGTGTCGAATATTGGTCGAAGAGGTGGCAAGCCGAAGACGCACCTTGGCACAAAGCTGATGTTAATAAGTTTCTCATGAGTTACTTTGATCAAGTTTGTAAAATCAAAGAAGGTATGTTGCGCATATTCGTCCCTCTGTGTGGGAAAACACAAGATTTAAGATGGTAATCAATATTCAGATTTGTAAAACTAATTTTGCCTAGTTAATACTGACATTATATTTCTAAATTAGGCTTTATGACCAAGGACATGAAGTTGTTGGATTAGATGGGGTAGAGAAACCAATCTTGGAATTTTTCAAAGAGCAAGGTTTAGCCTACACTAAGGGAAATGAAGGAGGATTTCCATTCTACGTTGTAAGTGACTAACTGTCTTTTACTTACCTGTCATATTCATTCAAAACTCTGTCCTTCCTAGAGTGATGATGGACGCCTTAAAATATATCACTGTGATTTATTTGCCTTGAATCCAGAAATGTGTGGCAAGTTTGATGGAATCTGGGACCGTGGATCTCTTGTTGCCATATTAGCTGTGGAGAGAGAAAAGTAAATGCTAGTGCTTAGTCCATTAGAAATTTTTAAACAAATGTTTCTATCTAGGTATGCAAAGCTGATGAAAAGTCTGCTAAATGAAACATTTGGCTATCTGATTGATACTATGCAGTATGATCAGTCACAATATCCAGGACCTCCTCTTAGTGTCCCAGTTGAAGAAGTGAAGCATCTATTTGGTAATCTGAAGACTCCCAGTACAACTAGCACTGCTCATGTACTGACAATATTCTTTGTTCTACTTAGGTGATACTTGCGAGATTGAAACGCTATTGACCGTAAATACGAATGCTGACCCTACTTCACCCATTTCGGCAAAAATACGCTGGAACATTGATGAGTGCTATGAGATTATTTTGTTACTTAAAGCTAAAGTTTTGTAAATAAAAATTTTACCAAATATCCAATATCCAAATGGTGATAATAATAAAAGTGAAAAATAATAATATTCACCTCCATTCTCCTATCCCCTACACTGCGTTCGTGACAGTTCTTTAAACTGTCAAGTACGACTGACAAGCATTGATAACGTGATTTATCGTCTGCTTTTCTATCTGAGACGTCAATTTGCAATCAAATTTCAAGATGGAAGAACGTGTCGAATATTGGTCGAAGAGGTGGTAAGCCGAAGACGCACCTTGGCACAAATCCGAAGTCAATGAGTTTATTTTTATCAAGTTTATAAAATCAAAGAAGGAAAGTTACGCATATTCGTCCCTCTATGTGGGAAAACACAAGACTTAAGATGGTAGTCAAAATTCAGATTTGTGAAATGAATTTTGCCTAGTTAAGTTGATGCTGACACTATGTTTATAAATAAGGCTTTATGACATAGGACATGAAGTCGTTGGATTATTAGATGGGGTGAGAAACCAATCGTGGAATTTTTCAAAGAGCAAGGTTTAGCCTACACTAAGGGAAATGAAGGACCCTGTAAGTGAGCAACTGTCCTTAATTTAACTGTCACATTTATCCAAAATTGTGTTCTTAGAGTGATGATGGAATCTGGGACTGTGGATCTATTGTTGCCATATTAGCTATGGAGAGAGAAAGGTATGCAAAACTGATAAAAAGTCTCTTAAATAGACATTTAGCTCTCTGATTGATACTATGCAGTATGATCAGTCAACACTTCCAGGACCACCTTTTCTCAGTTGAAGAAGTGAAGCATCTATTTGGTAATATGAAGACTCTTAATAGAACTAGCACAGCTTATGTATGACCACATGTTTTGTTTAATATAGGTAATACTTGCGAAGTGCTGTTGAACATCAATACGAATGCTGGCCCAACTTCATCTACTTCGTCGGAAGTACGCTGTAACATTGATGAATGCTATGAGGTTATTTTGTTACGTAGGGCTGAAGTGTTGTAAATGAGTAATATTAAAAATGTAGCGAATTCAATATACAATTCCATGATAAAATTTTAATTTAGAAAGTCCTAATTTACAATGACAAAAAGTTTTGAATGTTTTAGTTTATTAAAAAGCAATTCACAATTGAATGTACGCTATAGGAATTTTTTTGCTTAACTGGAAAACATTTAAATACGAATGCCAAAGTGAACCAACAACAAAAGTCAACTATCATATGAAACAGTTTATTTTTCGTTCCACAATATAATAACCAATCCAATATAAACATTTGAACTTACAAGTAGTAGATGTATGAAACTTGATAGTTCTGGATGAATTCTACCCGGTGATGTTAGAAAAAGAAACAAAACCACGGTCGAATTCACCGATAAATACCAAGTACTCGGAGAATGCACAACATATTAATCACCAGAATACAAGAGACCTACTCGATGAAATAGAATACAGCAACCGGACGAGTGTGGGTTCTAGTCATACCGACTAAATTTAAAATACAACTAAAACCGAACTCGCCGACTGACGTATGCTCAACTAGAAACTTAACAGGACAACTTTAAAGAGATGTTGCTCCGTCGACAGCAACCCACCGAATAAACTTTTTCAAATCCACCAAAGACCCCAACAGATCTGAGCCACCCCCTTCGGCAAAAGAGGTCACAAGAGGGTAAAACGGCCGGAACAAGTTCACGAGCTCACCCTACTATGAGAGCTCGCACAGGATTGGTCCAAATGTGCCACACGTGTCCGACCCCATTCCAGGTCAACGGCAGCTAACGGGATTCGAGGGGAGGTCATAAAAAGAAAGTTGTGAATACCGAAAATGAAATAAGGTCAAACCACCCTCGACGGTTGAAATCCTGAGATGAGCGACATCTGGAACGCAGTTTTCAAATGCCAAACAGTCCAAAATAGAAGTTTAAGATTCATTCACCAAGGGCGAACGTACCCAGTGATTTGCATATAATATGAATCAAACTGAGTAAAGTTCCCCCCTGATGCTTGGCTCGACTAAACAATTATACATGCAATGAAATAAAATATCAAACCACGACACACCAGCGGCTGAATCCCGTGGTGCTATGCAACCAAGAATTCAAGCTAAAATGTCTAGCACATCATCCACTAGACTCAGCACTGGGGGGCTGTGTACACACAAACACAAACATGCACGTTAACGAGACGAACGAGTATCGTTATCTAGTAACTACGACTGTGATAGAAATAAGACAATTGAATCGATTCAGAAAAATCGACAATTCAATCAACCACAAGCGGTAGTTCCTAGGTCCCGTTACTCTACACTGGAGAGGTAAGTCACAATTGTACATTTTAAACGTCGAAAACAATTCCACTTGTTGCCTTGCTGATCTAGCTTTATGAACTTATAAACCTCATACAGCTAGACCACCAAAGAAAAAAGCAAAAATAAAAATACAACCTGTAACAAGAGAAACGCACATAGGTAGATTGTTGGTTGACGTCGTGGACGAGTGTCAGATCTAGTCACGAACATGAGGACAACGCGACTAACGATCCCCACTCATCGACGAAATCCGACCGAGTTTTGAGTCGACTGCACCAAGTGGATGATACTGAAAGAACAAGCAATGTTTACTAAAAACAGGAGACATGAGCTCACAATTGACAGTTCGAATGCAAGAATTGAATTGACTTGACGAGTGCCGAGACGAGCCACTTTATGGGAGCTGCATTTCCACACCTTCTTTCCGAGCAGCCTCCCATCCCTATAACGCCGCTGGTGGTGGGGGGACTGTTTCGAGGTCGAACGAGGTTAAAATCTCTTCTCATCCCTACACCTTTAATGGCGTCTCTACCTTTTCGACTGCGCAGCTTCCCTTCCTCATTTAGCCAATCAACCTTGATCGACCAATTGAAACAAACAATTTAGACAAGGGATTTTCAAACTGTTGGGGAAAACGAGACGACTCCATTTTGTTTTGGCCTGCACACAAAGAAATGGGGGGAAAAACAAAAGACGGCGAGATTTTCAGGCCGTTATAAAAGCCGCTGGGAATCTCAAGGGAGTCTGTGGCTCTACATTTTTATTTCAGGAATTTTGAAAAGATGAAAATTGTGACTCCCACTTGACTCTAAATGCAGCTACCAATTTAACAAAAGAAAAATGGCAATGACCTCGCACGACCTTCTTGTTTTTTTGTTTGTTGAAGGTCAACAGCCTCAACGAATCTCAATTGTTAACATTCAAACTAGTTGAAACTTGAAAGCAATCAAATGTAAAATCTGGAATAAAACACGAAAATCAAACAAAGTAATGGCCGCCTTGCTTACGCCAAATCGGATAACGATGCCAAAACGTTTCAGTTTAAAGTGTCGAAGATTTCAAAATTTCCCAGGAAATGATTACGAATGATTCACGAGTTTACACAAATAGAGCGATAAGATTTAGCAATCACACAGATTACTTCACATGTAGGAAGAAGAGATACTTACGAAAGGGTAAAGAAGTGGACCACGTGTTGAAGAGATCAGTTTTCAAATAAGTTGATGCAGAATTGCAGATAATCTTTCCAACAGATAAGTGAGAGAAATATGATCATCATAAGAGGAAAAGTAAATCGAGTAATTCAGTTGCCATAAAGTTAGATCGAATTAAGTTTTCGAATTCCATTACGTGACTTCGTGCGTTGCGTCGAGGTCAGACGGCTTTCAAGGGTATAATGGCCACCATAACAGGGTTGAGAAGGCTTTGTCCTTTTTCTTACCCTTCCTCCAGAGTTTCCGGTGCATAAGAATTCACCAGAATGAAGCACTCAGGCCATCTAGCGGTCGTTCTGAAAACATCAACTTAAAATTACTTCAAAATTTCAAAAAATACGCAAAAAAAGTATCTTTTCAAGTTCGTGTATTACACACATTTCCCTTGTTAACACAATGACTCGTTTAAAAATATGAACTATAAACTAAAGGAAATCAAAATTGTTTTCTTTCTTAATTAATTAATCGATGATAAAATCTCAAAATCTTATATGGCCACTCGATCCTCCAACAGTGTGGTGTCTGACAAAGCATCTT
Organism: Daphnia pulex; assembly: GCF_021134715.1. NCBI lineage: Eukaryota > Metazoa > Arthropoda > Branchiopoda > Diplostraca > Daphniidae > Daphnia > Daphnia pulex. Next base: position 5,205,349 of record NC_060022.1, read on the forward strand.
CATTCGGCTCAAACTCCTCCTGTATCAAATACGATGTCAATTAAGTAACACCAAAAAAGCTTAAAATGAAAAACTATTTTACATTTGAGCTGAAGAGCCCAGTGACGTGCTTCTTCAACTTGGCAAAGGTAGAAGGTCTCTCATCACTAGACTTGACATCCTCAATTGATTGACTCGATCCAAGTTCTTGCTCCATTCTGCAAAGTGATGATACAAAACAGCAACAAAAGATGAATTAATATTTATTGATTCGTGGCTCAGACGCACTCAAGGACTTACGAAGCATCTGCACCCGGAAGAAGGGATCCGGCTTTCTCCTGTCGGCGCTCGTTGACCTAATATTAACAAAATATAAGATACAATTTGATAAATTATAAGAAAAATAATGTACCTCCACAGATGGTTGATCGTGATGATGTGGTTCGAGATGCAGTTTTTCCATCAATCCATGAATGGCATGTTCGATTTTGTGACCAACTCCGGGAGCCGAATCTTTCGCCTGTTCCATAGATTCGCGTGAGTCGTCACGAACTTGGCCCGTCTTGTCTTTGATAGTCTGTCCAGCCTGATCGTACAATCCTGATGCTTTGTCTTTAACCTGTTGGGCCGTTTCCTCTGCTGAGTCCCGTGTGCCAGTAACCCAGTCCTTGGCTTTCTCAAACACCGATCCAGCCTTTTCTTTACCTTGTTCAGCAGCTCCAGACGCTTTGTCTCTGGCCTGCTGGGCCGTTTCTTCTGCCGAGTCCCGTGTGCCCGCAACCCAGTCTTTAGCTTGCTCGTAAACCGATCCAGCCTTTTCTTTACCTTGCTCCGCTGCGCCAGAGATTTTGTCTTTCGCTTGATGAGCAGTATCAGCAGCGGTATCCCGGGCTCTTCGGGTCGAGTCTGCAACCGTATCGCCGGCCTGCTGGGCCGTTTCTTTAGCCTGTTCGCCAGTTCCGGTGATCCATTCTTTAGCGCGATGCAACAATGACTCGGCATGTTCTTTGCCCTGGTGCGCAGTATCTTGGGTTCCTTCCTTCACCTGATGGGCTTTGTCGCTGATTGATCCACCAGCTTGCTGGGCTTTCTCTTTAGCTTGTTCGCCAGTTCCGGCCACCCAATCCTTGGCTCGCTCCAGCAGATTTCCAGCTTCGTCTACACCTCGGTTTCCAGCATCTTTAGTTCCTTCTTTCAGATTACGAGCTTTTTCCTTGGCCATTTCACCAGATTGCTGGGCTTTATCCATGGCTTCGCTTCCAGTTCCGGTAACCCAGTCTTTCACTTGTTCGAAAACAGTTTCAGCTTTCTCTTTGCCTTGATTTCCAGCATCCTGGGCTCCTTCTTTCACTTGGCTACCTGCTCGCGAAGCAGCGTCTTTAGCTTCCTGGGCCGATTGGGAGGCTTGATCACCTGCTTGATGGGCACTTTCTTTGGCCTGATCACCTGCTCCAGAAATCCATTCTTTGGCCCGATGGAACAGCGATCCAGCTTCCTCGTTTCCTCTTTCGCCAACATTTTCAGCTCCTTCTTTCAACTGATGGGCAGCCCCGGAAGCGGAATCTTTTGCTTGGTGTGCCGTATCGCTAATGGAATCCCCAGCTTGTTTGGCTTTGCCTTTAACATGTTCACCAGTTCCGGATATCCAATCCTTGGCTTTCTCAATCAGCGATTCGGATTCTTGCTGAGCTCGTCTGGCGGCATCTTCGGTTCCTTCTCTAGTCTGTTGGGCTCCTTCAGAGGCAGAATCTTTTGCTTGTTGGGCCGTCTCTTGAGCTTGATGGCCCGTTCCCGACACCCACTCTTTTGCCCGTTGCAAAATGGATCCAGCGTGTTCTTTTCCTTGATTAGCAGCTTCTTCAGCCTGTGCTTTTGCCTGTCGGGCTTGTTCTTCCGCCTGATCGCCGGTCTGACTGACCAAGTTCTTTGCTCGATCATAGGCCGATCCGATATTTTCACCGGCTCGAGTTCCAGCATCTTCGAAACCTTCTTTGACTTGTCTGGCTGCTCGAGATGCAGCACCTTGAGCCTGATGGGCGGTGTCCATCGTAGCATCTTTAGCGCGCTGAGCTGCATCCATCGTGGCATCTTTTCCTTGTTGGAAATAAGTCGATGGTTCTTCTTTAACCTGTTCCAATTTCTCCTCGCCTTCGTGCGTAGTTCCAGCTATCCATTCCTTGGCCCGTTTGAAAAAAGATCCACCTTCTTCTTTACCTTGACGGGCAGCTTCTTCGGCTCTCTCTTTAGCTTGCTGGGCTTGTTGTTGAGCCTCGTCGGTGTTTTGGGAGACTAAATTCTTGGCTCGATCGTAGGCTGATCCAACGGTATCACTTGCCCGGCTACCAGCATCTTGGAATCCTTCTTTAACCCGTTGGGCCCCACGGGATGCGGTATCTTGGGCCTGATGAGCAGTGTCGACCGTGGCATCTTTGGCGCGCTGGGCAGCATCCATAGTGGCATCTTTGGCCCGTTGGGCGGCATCGACTGTGGAATCTTTAGCGTGTCCTAATTTCTCTGCGCCTTCGTGAGTTGTGCCAGAAATCCAATCCTTGGCTCGGTGCAGCAAAGACTCGGGTTTTTGTTCCAAGTTTTCATCCGCGCCAACGGCTCGCTTGACTCTTCCGGCCGTCTCATCTTGGGCTCCTTCTTGACGGATGTCTGAAGGATCAAAAGGTAGGTTATCACTCATGCTGGCCTTGAGGGTTTCCGCCGTTTCCTTGAGAGCTCTTTCAACTCGATGCAATAAATCTGCTCCGGAATCTTTAGCTTTTTCTAAAACCGAACCGGCTGGAGGTGATGGGCTGTGAACGTCGGTGGCGAATGATCTTTCTCTTTCTTGTTGATTTGTTCTAAAAAAATATCAAAAATAAATGGCACATGTGAGGAAAAACATGAAATGAGGGTAAACTTCGTCAATCTAAATTATTAAGTGACTTACTTCTCTTCGGCGGTAAGAGGCGGTTCGATCGCGGCGGCCGCCAGGAGAGTGAAACAAAGGAAAAGAGCAACATCGACGCTACGTCGACGTTTGTTTCGACTGAAACGAATTTTGTAAAAAAATCAAATAAAAAGAAAAATTTGTTTACTGGCAATTTCTAGGAAGGAAAAAGATACAAAAAACGTTTTCCGGACGGCAGCCATGATAACGAACCGCTTTCGAGAACTACTTATACATCAAATCAATAACTTTTACAACCGAAAACTAAGTTTTGAATAACGATCCTTCTTGTTTCATGAAATGTGCCGATTCACACATACACATCAAAAACTAGCAGAATAATGGAACAAGGTTCAAAGTGTACGAATAAAAATATCGATCCCGGCTTTAACAGAAAATAATAGACACAGGAGCACACAAAAGAGATTGGGATTTCAAAAGGGCTAGAAAAAAGAAAAAAAGAAAGAACTTACACCAAAATATCGATGAGATCCACTACGTCCGTCATTGGTCGTGAGATTGCGTGCTGTTCTTCAGTTGGATGGCTTTCCTTTGACGTGCTTGTCTATACACTTGTCGATAGATCGCTGAAAGACTCGAGAATAAACCATCCACCGTCCAACAGACTCTATATATACCTCTCGACAGCCATCGACGTTGGTAGATCGATGGATGACGAGAGAAAAAAGGATTTTTCCACGATGACGACAGCATCGAGATTCAAAATTAAAACGTTTTCGATTCGAGAAGATACGACATTGAGAATTCGGGGAATTCATTAAGCTAAACGTTGTATTTCCAGTGAGAGAAAAACGAGCAGATTTTATTTTTTGTTTTGTTTTTTTGTAGTTAAGGAAGATAAAGATCGAATAGATAAACCGGCCGACAGAGAGAATGACATAACGAAACGATGGAGAAACACACTTATTAGATCTGATGAAATTTTTTAGAAATCCCACGCTCCCCAAAGCAAAAAATAGAATAACTATAAGAGAAAAAAAAAATTGGAAAGCAAAAAAGAAAAACAAAATTCTTTTTTTAAATAGATTCAACCATTTGGGGATGGGATTTTTCTTTTTTTGTGAGACGGATACAAGAGTCCCATTTCATTTAATGAAGAAATGTTTTCCCCTTGTTTTCTGCGAAGACTAACGAAACGAATCCAACACGGAAAACAAATGGAAAACATAAAAAGAATCGAGGGAAAAAGGTTTTTTTTTTAGTGCCATCGATGGGATTCGTCAGGGGAGGCAAAAAGGAAAAGATGGCGGGTGGTTGCGTGATTAAACATGTGTGTGTGTGTATAGTGATTTTAAAGAGAGAGAGGAAGTGGGTCGGGGGGTAGAAAGGAGAAAAAAAAAAAGGAAACGAGTGCAAGTCAACAAAGTCGTGTTCGACCATCACAGTTTCTCCCCTCTCACAAATTCACATCAGCAGTTCTCCTGCTGTCTAGTTAAGTGGTCGAACCAGTTGAGTGTGTGAGAGAGGTAACAGAGAAATAGGATTGAACACTATAGTTTTTATATAACACACTCGGTTAAAAAAATCGAGACGAAATCAAGGGAAAGAACAAACCTGGATATCCCTAAAACCACGATCGCCACTTTAGCGTGTTTTACTATCTTTTATTACTTTCGTTTTTTCGTTTTTGCTGTTTTTTTTTGTTTGTGTAAGCTTCCTCAAACTTTTTCCATATTGATTAAGTTGGCAGTTGCTTCAATTGGTTTCAGTTATGCAATTTGGTGTACAAATAGAACTGTCTCATTACATCCCCCCTAAAGTTTATCCCAACGACTGCGGATAAATTATGAAGAATAATTAGCTCCTTTTTCCTCGAAAAAAACGCACGCGAAAAAAATTAGAAAAAAGAGAAAAAAATTATAAATGGATTACGATAAGGACTTCAACGGGAGTTTGATAATTATTTGTTTTGTTTTTAGATGTTTTTTCCTCCTTTATCAAAAAGAGTTTAACAAGACTCTCGCCGAGGTACATATTTTTCCCCATTTGTGAAATTGTTTGTTGAGTTTCTAGGCCACTGGTTTCTCCAGTTGGGTCGGTGTAGTGGTCGGAGTAGCAGTCGACGACGAGCCAGTGACGGTCAGACCGCCCGAGTTGGCGGCTTCTCGCTGAGCCTCGGCTTCCTTGAGAGCCTCGTCCAATTCGTGAGATGAACTTGAACGAGACGTCACCACCTTCGACTGCAAAAGAAAATGAAATGAGTTGGGCCGTTATGAAAGCCAATAAATCAAATGTTGTTTATACCTTGACGTTAGTGTAGACTGAGCCGACTCTTTCCTCCATGGAGCGGAAAGTGTCCGAATTTTTAACGGCTCCTATCTTGGCGGACAATCCTCCAGTGATTCCGCCGAGGAAAGTCGTCGTCTTCTCAGCTGTCGTCTTCAGCGCAGTCTCCGTTTTCTGGTACCTAAAAGAAAATATCGGGAAAAAGTAAACGGAATTGTTTTATCGCTCCACAAAAATTCGAAAATGTGACATAAAATGCCACGACAAAATTGGCAATAATGGATCATCCTAGGGGACTTTCATCGCCCCGTCTTTTGTGCAGGCAAGCAGAAAACCCCAAGCAAGACTCTGACGCTGGACTCAGTCGAGCGCATCGATCGCAATCAGTCCGGTATATGAGCCACACACAGAGAAGAGGACCAAAAAAAGAAGAAGAGTAGTACTCGCATATATGAGACAACAGGAACAACAACCACAATAAGAAGAATAAGGAGGAAATACAAAAAAAAATAAAAAAATAGATATGAGTTAATAAATGTGCAGCCATTTTTTATTATTTTTTCTTTTCCTTCTGCCTGGGTCAATATAACGCATAAAGATCTGGGGCAAAAACTAAGGGAGAAAATGTGGTGAAAGGGCAGAGCGAGAGAGAGAGAATATGAGAGGGAGATCAAGGGAGGTGGGAAACTGTATTAACATTTCTTTCTGAACGAGAGTGAACGGGCGCAGATAGCGCGGGGAAAGGCGGTAGGGGGTTTGCAAGGACGGACAGACGGAAATCAATACGAATAGTCAAGCACGTCGAGTCGATATTTTTCAAGGGGGGAGGAAGTGGGAGAGGGTGGCGGGGGATGTGCGAACGATGAGCTTTACAGCTCCAGGAGCATATAGAAAGGAAAGGGCGGTGGGAGGTGGAGGCGGAAGAGTACAAAATCCCCACCCCCTTCTTCCGCCTCCCACTCTTTCCCTTCTCTCTTGTGCCCAGATTGCCCTTTACCCCTATAAGCCTTTCATACAGTGGATATCAAAGAATGGAGGGGGGTCCCGAAAATGGTCCGGCTAGACTTAGACGTTTTTCTTTTGAGATAAGTCTTTGTTGGAAACAACTGATTTTTGTGCGATTTCCTGCTAAATGTGCTGCGGGAATGGATGGGGACCCATTTCGCTTTACCCCGTTTACCCCAGTGTCGACAGCAACTGCCAAAAGAAACCCACAACCTCTTCCACAAAATAAAGTTAAGGCTTGCGCCAAGCGAGTAATATTCCCTTCCAAATAATAAGCGCTGCTCAATCCAATTATGCACCAGCAGCAAGAATGAGCGAACTAGCAACTTCTACTCTAATCGTTTTGCCTCAAAATACTACTCGAACGAAAAGAAATAGCGGGGCCGTTGAAAAAGACCTAGAAGTAGAAGACAAGCGTCAACTTACATTTCACGAGCGGCGTCCATGATTGCGATCAATACAACAAGTAACAAATAATTCGATGACACTTGATAAGATATGTATGCGGATAAAAAGGGTCGGAATGGAAGTCCTATCAATTTTGGTTTTTTTTTTCCTCTCCTACTAATTCAAGTCGGATGAGCGACTTGAAACCAGCGACACTTCGACACGGAGAGAGAGAGGCAAACTCTGGCAGCAATGGCAGGGAGACGAGCTCCTTTTTGCTCCTTCCCGTTTTCTGACTTTTTCTTTTTTTTACAAATGGATTCCGATGAAAAGACGCCCAGCGACGACGCCGATCGATGGACACGCGCAAGGCTATTTTACCGCACCGCTCGCGCAACCACTCACGCTCTGTCTCTTTTCATATCCAATACCCGCCTTCCTTGTGGTCTGCTCTGCCTACACACACACACATAACTATGGTACCGTATCGAGCCCAGCTGTTGGGTTCTCGGTATGGAATTTTCTTACAACTCTAAAATTTCTACTTGGATTCATTTTCGAGTGAAAATGCAAGACCTACAAACAAAAAAAGCAGCATACTTACAGGGGAGCGCTAGAAATCGCCTTGGATACCTCCTCCACCTTTTCCTCAATCGTTTGGAAGCTGACAAACACAAAATCAAGCAGTCAAAACTACAGTGGTGCTAAGGATTGAAAAAAACCAAGTATGAAAATAAAAGCTAAATTTGAGCAACAGCTGAATGGTTAAATTAAACATATGAATAATCGTTATTGGTTGTCAATACAACTCAAATTATGGACAGGCCAACTGAAATTAACATATAATTACTTTCTGCTATTTTTGTACTAAGATGCTAATGTTTAACTTTAAGCTGTTGCTCTACAATCAAAAGTAAGAATAAACCCAAAAAGATTGTACGCAGTTCCACAAAACATGTAGACGAGAACCAACAGTTAACAATGATTAAGGAAATGAAACTGTAACCTTTGTGTAATGCAGTAGTACTTACGTGGAAGTCTCCTTGACATTTCTCAAACCCTGTGAAATGTCATTCGAAAATTCACCCCAGGCTGTGATACCTAGTTTACGTTTGAGTTCTGAAGATTTCCTTAGTTTTGAAGTTAGGACTTGGCGCATTGTTTGAATTTCATATTCCACCTGCAGCAATTGATCATGACACTGACAGTTCATTGAGACCCAATAAATATAATGTACCTCAGCCAGCTCTTTCCTCCATTCTTCTTTTTTAATTTCTTGTTCTTCCAGTGATAAATTCATGAACGATTGAGACATCGGGAATTCACCCATACCGTCAGTGACGTCAGGAGTTTGAGGTTCATCTTGAAATTTATTGGAATTGGACGCTATAAAAAGATTAAAAACCTTTAATAAATGTACAAAAAAACCTATAAAACGCAGTTATACCAGAGGTGTTCATGTTGACGAGAGAATGTGAGGTGAATTAATTCGGCTTTCGACTACAACGAAACAATTTCCGGAAAAGCAGAAGCACTTTGTAAAACAGTCGATGTGACGTGTCTTGCTTCCCCCAATAGAGAGGGCGCTTTTTCGTATTGTGAGAACTAGACCGGCTTCACGAAGCTTACTTGCCGCTTTTTGTTTCAAATGACAGAAAAGAAGTTTTATCGATGCAATTTCGAAAAACAAAAATATTTCGTCGCCTCAGTTGGCAATGCCAATACAATTAAAATTAGGCAAAAGCTTTGCACACAAAATTATGGTACTGAATAGACCGCCATTTAACAGGTAGAACACGAGCAGTTTGGCAGGTGGCCAGGTGCAACGCTAATGGGCACCCACGCTACATCATTTCGTCATTCGTGAGTCAACTACCTCGAGTCATTTCTTTGTTCTGACTTCTGATAGTCAACTTTTATTTCTGGATTTTTTATCATACCAAAAAGGGTGCGGTTCACATTGGTGAAATAATTTTGCAAGCTAAAATAGGGCGGGGCAGCGTTTATAGGCACTAACAATAGTTATAACGAGACCATTTCCGTAAATAGACACGAATTTATTAAAAGACTTGGTTTATTCGATCTTATTTATTTATTTTTTCTTGAGCTGAATCCAAACGCACTAAAGAAATCTGAAGATAAAAACTGTAATACAAAACTGCCAAGTGGTCAATAATAATAATTCCATAATTTTTTTATAGAAAAAGCAGTGCCATTCTGAGTAAAGTATATGACGAAATGACGAACTGACATCCATCATTGATTAGAGCGATTAGAGTGAGTTTCAAACACAAATAAAAAATTGTTTTAATTCAATCGTGAGCACCGTCGGCGAAACTCCATTCCAACGGGAAACTCTTCCACAGGCAGTTTTAATTGCCGAGCTCGGTGTCGAGATCGCCAAATTTTTAACGTATAGTCATCGGAAGCGGTGATCAAAACTTCGGGATCCCTGTTTTAAAAAAAAAAGGAAAATTAACATTCTGTGGCGATTTATTGACAAACGAATACGAACCTGGGGTTAAACGAAACAGCATTCACCACATCTAGATGATGGAATAATAACATTAATGGGAAAATTAAAAAAAAACGTCACTGTTCATAATTACCTAAATGGTTTAATTTTGCTAGTACGCCACCGTAATGCCTATCCCATATGTACGCATACTTGTCCTCCGCACCACTTATTCACAGCATAAATAGAATGATTCGAATCATTGAATTGGACTTAAAGAAACAATACAAAGTAAACGCCCATCTCCTATACCTTGCAACGTAATCCTTACTGACGTCCAGAAAGATAAAAAAGCATTCGTCATTAGGCGTGAATGACCGATGAGCCCGTAACAAAGATCCGACCTGAAAGGCAGAAACGTGAAACCATATTAGTTTCCCTCGCGTCATACCTTCTTACTTGGCCAATGGCCATATTTCCAATAGTGTTCCTATACCTGCTTCAATGTAACTAGATCAATTACGTGTATGTCGATCTCTTGGGCGATGGGCGGTGGTTGGAGGGGATTCTCTATAGTGCAACCTTGTGGCCAGGGTCGCACATTGACGTATAAATATCTGAAATCGGATATACGGATTTTAAGAAGTCGATAATAATTATTATGATGAAAACGAGGATCCCAAGTAATACCTGTGGTCTGGAGACAAAGACATTCCAATTATATGTCCATTCAAATCGATGATATGATCAATTGGGTCAAACCGATCGGCTACCGCCTCAAAGTCCTGCCAAACAGGTTCGGGACTGGAGATTTTGGAAATGTAGAAAGAATTAAAATGATCAATTAAACCACGAAACCTGTTCTTACGGAGGAATTCCAAGGGCCAGAGATTCTTCCAAAGCTTGCCGCTCTTGCCTCTGGATAGCCACTCGTTCAGCCAAACTCGGCCCAACGTCGATGCGATTGCAAAAAGTAAACGGAGTGATTCGTTTCAAACCTGAGTAGAAAACGTAATTGTTGAAGGTTCCGGGTTCAAGGAAAACGCTATAAAACAAACCTATTTGATGCGGAGTGTAAGTTCTAGAACCCATAGTGAAAATTAGGAATTTTTCGCGGGGATCCAGCACTTCCTCTGAATCTTCGTCCGTGGCTTCAGATTCTGCACGTTGAGACCGTGCTCCAGTTCCGGAACTGGTAAACGGCGAATCGGATCTACCTGACTGCTCACCGGCTTCGTTATCTTCACTTTTTGAATCGCCCTCTATGTCATCGTCCATTGCGGATGTAGTACTAAACAATTGAAAAAAAAAATGTTTAAAATGAGCTTTAGAAAATTCAGCAATAGTTATTATTACCCTGAAATGGAAACGTCGGGAGAGTTTCGCCGCCAGCACTGAAACTCATCGGTAGTATTGATTGGCCACAAAGATCCTTCAGCTGAAACATAAGGCGAAATATTAAGATGCAACTGAACGCAGAACCCGCAGAATATCTAAAAGATCTTTCTACATGTTTCTTGGAAGGACTCTTTGGCTGAACCGGGATCTACAGTCTTGGTTCCGGCAAGTTCGGGCTGTGAAATTGGATTCCCCGTCTTGTGGCAGCTCTGTACAAAATCAATTAAAAGGGCGCTCTCCACGATTATGCTGCAAGTTACAGCGACTATCAAAAATGAATACTTTATTGGAGGCGCAATCGTCAGACGTGCCAGAGGGTGTCGGCGAGGAAGAAGACGTCTGATGTTGAGGTAAAGAGCGGCAGTTAGCCACCGTGATTGAGCGAATAGAAGAGGCGCTTCGGTTATAAAACTTGAACATACGGTTCATGATTGAAGTGAATTCCGAATCGGACTCTTGTGAAGCTCGATTCAACCAAACGATTGACGTACTAACGAGATGGGCAAGCCAGCGTAAATCACCGGATAGTAGGTAGTTGTCATTGTACCACGTACCAAAAAAATCGTAAGGCTTATTTGACATTCTGCACTGAATCACAAAGTTCTCCTGTGAATCCAAGATAAAATTGATTTAAATTAATTTTTCATCTAATGTATCAAGTAGCAGCTCCCTGCTACGGCACTTACCTCAAGATTGAAAACGGCGATTTCACCCGTATTTGAGTGATTACCAAAATGAACTCCCGATACCAACAGAAGGGTATCTGATTCATTAAATTGACTAAACTGAGTGTTTTTCCAGCTGTACACTTTCATATCATAATAATGTTTGATTCTGGCAGGATAACCAGCATCCCAAAGCTGCACAATAAGAAATATCAAACATCATTCAAGCAATGTACTAGATATACCAGTGTTTGTAATCTTTTAATACCATAACATAGCCATCTTTGGAGCAGGTGGCAAAATATTTGCCATTGTGCGAGAAACTGACATGAAGCACTTGATGTGTATGGCCCTTTAATACCTCAGTTTCTAATATTGGTGTGTGCTGCCACAGTCTCAGATATTCACTGAACCATGAAGTTTTGCCTAAACAAGGATGAGATTTACACATTAGAAGTCATAGATATAACACATTTGATAAATATGAGAGCAATTTTAAAAAATTTGATAAATTCAATAGATATGAGAGAGGAGATGTACCCGGAGCGATTCCAATTTTCGGACTGATGTTCCAGTCTCTTTTAAAGAAAGATTTCCACAATAGTTCATCTCTAGAGACTCTGTACCAAGTCTGGGAAACGGTGGAAAGTTTCAGTATGTCCTTGAAACATCAAGAGAAAGAAATTTAACTTGAAATGATGACTATAAACATGAAGCTCTACATACTTCTGCTTTGAGAAATCGAAATATCTGCAACAAAACGTGATCAGGCAGTTTACTCCAACCATTCTCCATGTCCATTTTAGATTAAATTTAAATCTTTTGTAAAATCATAAACATAAGATTTTCTGTGGAGATTCCAATTCAAGATGTTTCAACAGTTTATTCCGGGCATTTCATGTTGAAACTTTTTTTTGCTTGACGAACTGGAATGATGGATTGGATCTTGGCACAATTCACCATTCCTAGAAATAAAAACAACAATAACAACAAAGCGATAGTTATGGATGGTTGCCGCTAGATGACTCTCGCATCACTTTATTCCTCAAAAATATGCAGTGAAATCCCAAAAAGTGAATTTGACATTATTTGTAGGTCAGTGTATGGTTGACTTTGCAAAAATTGGAATGATATCACTAAAATATAAACTTTACAATTTAGGTTAAAGGAAAATTGCGAATCATTCAAAATGTTGACAAAAATGTTATAGCAGAGCGTGGTTTCGATCCACGGACCTCTGGGTTATGGGCCCAGCACGCTTCCGCTGCGCCACTCTGCTGTCTTGCTGATCACGAATGTTTTTTAAATAAAATGCAAGTGATTTGCAATGCTTGCGAATGTTGAAGGATTGTTTTTTTGTCTCTCTTGCCTACCAATGTTCAACAACAATCGAATAAATGATTCCATAACATTTTGACACAAAATAGCAATTCCTATTCATTCAAAGCCACTGTAATCGATGCGTTACGTCTGAAATGAGAAAAAGAGACCGTTCGATTTTCGCTAGCAGGAACACGAAACATTCAAGTCAATTTTTCTCGGACTCGCCGACATACGTTGCTGAGAGGTCAAGCTACTAACAAGCAAGTCGCGAGTTCATAGGTCATGGACTGGTTGAAAAATCGGGCGACGTCGAGTCTAAAGTTTTTTGTAAAATAGACGCGCTTCTCCGTCAAAGCCACTAGCCAGTTTCGACGAGATCAGCAGCAGCATCAACTATAAGTTCAATCAAGTTTTTGGTTTCTACATATTGATGAAGCCTTCCAGACTGGACGAGAAAGCCAACTTGTGGTCAACCTTGAACATGTAGGAGGATGTAGCTATTGAGCCAATGCTGTGTCGGTGTTGATCCAGTTGTGAGTCTCTTGTGACATCCACCAGCTCCACTTGTTGTTTCGTATTGTTTTACTTTTACTTTTGGGTGTATATATAGTAGACACATGTGTGTGCGTTGGGCCGGAAGACGGAGTAGGCGGAATACGGCTATATAGACGCGCATACATATACAACAAATCCAAGAGAGGAAAAGCGCCGTCGTTATCTTGTATGTGAACTTCTCGGGGAAAAGAAGATAACGATGGACGGTCGTCGCCAGGATTTTTATCTCGACCAAAGTTTTTTTATTTTATTTTTCTTTTTTCGTCTTTTCGGTCAGGTAAAGTTCACTTTGGTTGCAATGAACTTGACAATGGCATGTGACCTTTTCATTATACATTTAATTTTGACGTCTAGTTCAGCCTTACAAATGTGTCAACTGGGCAGCGCCAGCCGCATCGGGGCTATTATAATTATCATCCAAGGCTGGATCCAAGGCGAATGATGAGTCTCCACCAGCTTTGCTCTGTCTGCTTGTTTGAGTCATCAACAAGAGAGAGGGGAGGCGGTCGTTTTCAATATTTTGACACATATATTGAAGAGGAAAAAGGGAAAACAAAACAAAAAGGCCTACACACAGCACAGCAACGGGCCAGAGAGAGAGAGAGAGAGGAAGGAAGGTTCTTCGCTATCAGCAATACACAGACGGACCAATTTTCTGTTTCTTCAACTTCTTCGGGGCGGTTGGGAAGAGGCGGAGAGTCGGAGGCTGAACTGTGTAGAGAGAAAGAGAGGCCTAATCGCTAAGCAAACTCGCACATGGTTGGAACTTCTTCTTCTTCTTCCCCTCCAACTGAAATACACACATATACGAGCAGTATATTAAATTTAAAAAAGGAACAAAATCGAGGGGGTTGTAAATCATTGAACAAGTTTGCCATCCGCACATATGGGGTGGTTAAAGAAAAAGGAAAAAAGGGTCATCTTATTCTGTTTGTGGGGTCATGAAAGAAGAGAGCTAAGAAAGAAAAAAAGGTCATCATTGAGTTTCGCGCATTGACACTATCGTCGATACCATCCAGCAGTGTATAGGGGGGGTTTGCACACACACAGCTAGGACAATTGGATCTAGCGAAGGAGATGAGGAGCGGGCGCGTGCGCTCGGCATCTTTTGTTGTTATTGGATACTCATCTCAGGTGTGTGTGCGTGTGTGTGTGTTTGATGACACACCTGTTGGACACGGTTGTTGGATGTTTGTCCTATTATTAGTCGGCGCTAAATGGGCCTATTCTTCCTTCTTTGCTGGCCAGAAACACACCCACAAACGACATGGGAGGTCTCTCTCTCTATAGTTAGTTCTATTTGATAGTCTCTTTTTCGCCATTGATTCGATGATGACGACCGCACGCGTTCATCAGCTGCAGCCACCCGGCGCACGCCCCCACCTGTGCCGACGAGAAGACAAATCATATTGTGCCAGCCACAACAAGAAATATTTGGTTGTTCCGTGCTGCTGAGGGGGGTATTCCCTGGTTGATGTATTTTGTTGGGTCCAATTTTATATTCTGACATTTCAACTAACAAAAAGGCAAATTGGAGGACATTTTTTTTTATGGAAAGAGGAAAGTGAAGGGCGAGGCTGTTATGACGTCATATCGGCAAACAAAATAATTTCGCTCTCGTTTCTTTTTCGACTTTGTGCAAAATTTGTGATTTAAAAGAAAAGAGTAACATCCCGGTGTGTTTCAAGGAAAATGTTGTTTATTATATAAGTACGTCATTCCTGCGGTGTGTCATTTTGAGTTCCGGTTTTGAATCCTCTTCCCTGCTGTCGATTGCCTAACGAGTTATTTAAATAAGAACATTTGTTCGCTCTATACCGTAGATATCGCCTGAGTCTAACCATTTCACACTCGAACACAGAGCGGCTTGTTTTAAAACGGGATAAACATATACGCGATTGCCTAATATCCCAATCAGATACTATCTCAAACGACTTAATTTTCAAGTTCAGTAGACTGTGGAGCTGATAACGCCATTATTAATTGCTGACGATAGCAGCAGCAGCAACTACTCTTGTATATAGTGCTGCTAGCATTTAGCAAAACGCCGTGTTGCATCAATCGCTAACGGGAATGACACCAAGTGAATCACGACGTCAAAAAAATTGAAAGCGCTTTAGAATCATCCCGTTAACGTGAAGAAGCTTATAGATTCGTGACCGTGATCAATCTGATGATGCAACCCAATCGTGCCGGACTCTGTGAGCAGCCAAAAAAAAACATCAAAATGATTTCTTTTTGACGAAAAACAAATAGAAATGCATATAACAGGCCAGCAAATCAGGCAGAGGAAGAAGCGCGCGTTGAGCTGAGCGGTTTCATCACGAAATGTTTAATAATTAAATCTCGTCAAGAAAGAAAAATCTTTAGTTTTGTGTACAGTGTTGAATTACTTTTCAACTTTCGTCGTTGACCTTTTCGCCGAGACGCGGTTCGTCAGCTCCCATACATAATATTCGGGATGAAAAGAAAATTCTGCACCGACCAGCAATCGCTGATGTTTCAAAAGTTATAACATTTTTATAAAAGCGAAATTTTTTGGGGCGATTTAATGGGCCGCTTCAGCCCAATTTTTGTTCATTATTATTCAACTGACTGTGATTTTCCTACCATATTTGAATTTAAAAACAACCCAGCAGCAGCCAAGATGAAAATGTTTGCGAGGGATGAGCATTTTGAAATCAAAAGAAATCCAGATGAATATTGGGCAGGACGGATTCATTTTCGACCCTTGACATCGAGTACATAGCTTCTCTTTGAATACGCGTACATGCAGAAATCTCGTCCACACACACATGTGTGTGTGTGCATCAAAGAGAGCTATATGTGCAGCTGCGCTATCCAACAAATGTAATGTGATTTGTCGCGCGGTGCTATATGGCTCCGTGGTGGTATCCATGTAAACCGTTTGGGATTTGAGTTTGGCTGATGGAGAAAAAAGAAAAATAAGTATTTTTTTTTTAAAGAGAGAATAAAGATGATGAACATTCAAGCTTATTGTATTCGCCTTTTTTTTGTCAGAGCCTCTCTCCTCGGCCACCAACTATATACAGGATATTAGTTGGGGTGGGTGGGAAGGAAGGGGGAGTCCCTTGGCAAGCAAATGGTTGAACGAGATAAAAAAGAAAAAGAAAAAAAAAAGAAAATACTTGGGAGGCCAACGCACACATAGGAAAAAAAGCTAGAAAAAAAGAAAATTAGGAAAAAGAAAAATAAGAAAACATGTAGAAATGTATATAAAAGAGAAAACGAGAGCTGGACCGAGAGAAGAGCTGTGTGCCATGTACACAGCGTCCGGCCCGGCAGCCGTGGTCGGAAAAGGGGCGGGTATATGCTATACACGCTAGAGAGGAAAAAGAAGAACATAGTTTTTAAAATAAAAATATATAAGTTTCAAATGTTTATTCGCTTTCCCAGCATCCCAAAAAGTGATAGGCTGGTCTTAACTCAAAAGATTTAGAGTTTGTGTGATATTATGCTTGTTATGTAATGACTGGTAAACAATATTGACAAGACCACAAAGATATATAATCCCTTTAACTATATCAAAGTATTAGAGCAATCGCTACCCTTAATCATTGGCAGTCCCATCGGGATAACGACGAAGAATGACACGCAACTTATGTTGGTTGGTGCTGGGGGGGGAAATCCTCCGTCGGTCGCCGGGTTCAAATAGCCCGCGCGATTTATAGCCAGCCCCCTTCGGCCTTCCTGGTATATCGAAAAAATAAAAGGTATAGGTCTTAATCCTAATAGCATTTGATATCTCTACCTAATATAGGATTAAAAATGGAAACAAATTTAACAACAAACAAGAAAATGTGTTTAAAAAAACATAAAATAACGAGCGACCCACGGTTGTTGGGAAACGTGCGGTATTAGGTCAAGTTGAAGAAGAACAAACACACACCCACGTATATAGACTCTGCTGGCTGTGCATAGGATGCTGCTTTCACTCTCTTCCCGTTCGGAAGACATCCGGATGGTCTTCTTCTTCTTCTTCTTTACTTTTCTCGGATATCCGCCCCACCCTCTGCCCCCCTATAACTTACAGAGAGAGAGAGTACCTTTCTCCTGCCCAGCGATGAAATGCCCGCGCGTGCTACATTATATATATACCGGCCAGACAAAAACAAACCGTTCAAATAGACGGACGGCACACCAGTCAACTTACTGTCACACAGTGTTGACTCACTCTCTTTTCTTCGCAATGAGAAAAAAGGGAACCTTAAAAAATAACTTTAGAAGAACAGGCGAAAGTGGAATAATATATGACTAGTTAAATATATGCACACACGCACTTGTTGGTCGAACGCGCTCTGAACTTGACTGATTAACCTTAATACCTAATACGCGATTTATTTGGCGCTGGCAAGGCCATGGGAAATATAAAATAGTCGCGTTAAACACTTGTTCTTCTTCTTCTTTTGAGCTGCTGTTGTTATCTCAGTCGAGATAACAATCGGACCAATCACCGACGAGAGAGACTGGAACTTATTATTATACCGCGAATTACTCCGCGCGCGCATCCGTCGTGGGGTTTTTCTTCTTTTTCTTTTGGCTTTCAATGGATTGATATTATATTCCGCCTATTTCGGTAGGAGAGATACAATATTTGCATAGACGCTGAGGTCCTTCTATTCTCGTAAGTGTGTAAAAAAGATAATCGTTATCTCTAAACAGTCGCCGATTTTTTCCTTTTGTTTCTTCTGCTTCCCGTCGTCATCTGGGGATTTTTCTTCTTCTTTGGTATAGATGACATGCCACAGTGGATGCTGTGTCCAGCCATTCCCAACTCCTTCTTTTTCTTTTTTCTTTTTTTTTTAGATCATCAAGATAATATCGAATTCTCCGCGGGAAGAAGCCCAGCACGTCGTCATGGATTCTCTTTTCCGTCATCAGCCGGTCGACACATACGACCGAATGTTCGTATGTGTCTGGGTCAACGGCTCGTTTTTATATAGGCCCAACCAACCAACCACAAACTGATGGCGGATTGATTTTTATTACGACATCATCAAACACCAGAAAATTTCATGGAATCCCACAGACGGGATGGATGACGCTGGATAGTTGGAGAAGGGAAACAAATTTTCGGGGAGAATTAAAACAAACCCAAAAGAAAAAAAAAAAAAACGCCCCATTACAGGACGACATTGTTTTGACGCTCTCTCAAATATTTTTTTGTCTTCCATCCTCTCGGAGAAAAAAAGAAGAAACCGCCCAGAGATAAGACGTCAAGGGTTCGTCAAACTAATTACACACAAAGCCCCCACACGTATGTATATCCACACACAAAAGAACCCCAAAAAATCTTATGTGTTTATTGTTTGTTATAGACAGACCGGTCAAATGATACATTTGAAAATCACGAGGCCTATTCTTTGATTCTCTTATTAATTATATTCATAATTTGTTTGTCATAAATTAGTGCACTAGTATACATTAGTTTACAGAATATTGTTGCTTTGAAATGATTCCGGAAAATGTTTTTGGCCGTGGTGTGTGTGTGTATGTGGGAATTACTTGTGTAACAAGTTGCGGTGAAAGTTATTTGTGTAAACTAGAGTACAGAGAAGAGGAAAGGAAATACCGGTTGGAGTGTACATTTTTTGAAAAAAAAAAAAAAAAAAATCCTTGTGCGTCTGGTGAACAATTGTGTAGCTGAATTCATTGGTCGTCGCTCGAGTATGGTGTCCCGTGTCCTGTGGTGAACGCCAACCGTTGAACGTGACGGGCTTTTTGCGGTGACGGTGGCGGGAAACCGAACCATAACCGAATTCACTTTCCTGAAACTAAAAAATCCAATTTTTCAAAAAGTAAAAAGAAAGAAGAAGAAATCTCATATAAATTGTATAAACGAATAAGAAGAGGGCTGTGTGTCGTGTATAGGAGCTGGGTGCCTAAGCCCCGCCTCCGGCCCCTCCTGGTGCCATCCGCAGTCGGCATAGGAGGAGGGACACAAGTAGAAAAGGGGCGAAAAAGTGGATCCATCTTCCATGTATCATGGCGCATGCCGATAGTGTAGCTCCTCACTCTCTCGCCTAACTCTCAAGTCGACGCATGTGCGCTCATTTTCCATTTCTTGTCTGGTTTTATTTTTTAAAAAAGAACAAAGTTTTTCGTTTTCGCCTTCCGTTGCGGTGCCCACAACAACAGTCGCATTTCCTTCCATCGACCGACAACAGTTGGACGAAAAAAAATGTTTGGCGGCTTACCAACTCCGACCGAAACTGAAGCTCCTGACAATGTCCTGACGGCTGGATCGGCCAGCACGACGGCCAGTGTTGACTATCACCACCACCATCATCACGACCATCCGGATTGCGACGGCAGCCCCGGCAGTCATGAAGATCACAACGGCCATCTAACAACATCTCAATCGGCTCACATTACCCTCAGGTTTGACACAAAATAAAACCCTAATCAATCTAAAATTGTAACCTATCATAATGTAAATCGTTGATTAAAGCAGTAGTAGCTACTACAGCACCTCAGGATCAACAGGTGCTCTCAATAATTCCGGCCCTGTCGGCTCTCCTTTGCTCTACTACGACGGACCTCCAAACAGCCACCACTGGATGACTCAAGGTATTTGTTCATTATCTTTTCATTCATCATTATCTTGGTCCGCAATCGACTCTAATCCCATTTGTAATTGTTGAAGGATCGATGGAGCATCACCCGTCGCAACAGTCTCAGTCCAACTACGGCGGAGTCATGAGTCGTTACAACAGCGTCGTCAGTTCAGTGCCGTCGACGCCGACGTCGCCTCGCAACAGCACCGGTAGCAGCAACAACAGCACGACCGGAGGAAGCGGTACGACTCGCCTTCCGCCTTACGCCACCACTTACGGCGACTACGGAGCAGCGGCGGCTGCAGCGGCGGCCGCAGCGGCAGCCGCCGCCACCGCTGCCGGATGGCCTAATGTTCCATCCTCGCCTTCCTTTGATTCCAACGGTACGCAATCAAACCCCAAAATTATATTTGATTGAATTTTGGTTAATAACAAGACAAATTTTATTCCACAGGCCTGGGCGGTAGTTTGCCATCGTCCGGAAGCGGCTGGAACGGCAACGGCGGCCACTCGCGCGGCGGACCCAGCAACAACGGCCGCCACCACAGTCTTCCGCACCAATTCGGCAACAGTCCAGCCTCGATGATGCTCAACTCGTATTGCACCATGACCAACAGTAAGTCACGCCTTTTTTTTCTATCGCCCCCACCATTTAATCAACACACATGTGTGCCTTATAAAAGTCTATTCTTTTGTATTTGGGAGAAAGAAAAGGGCTTCAAAACTTGTCTCGCGGTAGATCCCAGAGGTACAGTCAAACATGTAGACATACAAACACACAGCCCTCGAAGCCGGCCAAACAATCACAGCTCGTTGAGTGGGGGGGGGAGCAGAAAAATATTCATAAAAGAGTCGTAGGTTTTGAGACCCAAACAGTTGACTCAACGCACCTGTGCCAATCTTATACAGTGGTATCCACCATTACATTGCCCACGCATATACAAGGGCCTATCTACTATATCTGTGCTCTATACCAGGTCATTCGAGGTCAGTAAAGCGAGGCCCATAGTGGTGGTGGGGGGAGTCCCATTCGATCGGCCTCTTTTGAGATTGAGTCAACATATCATTGGGCCCCCCCTTCCAAACCAAAACAGCGACCTCAAACAACACTGGCCCATGTTTGCTGATCAATTTCGCAGAAAGCCCAAGTCTGTCCGAGTCGAGGCAAGAAAAATATACGGGGCCCCCTCTTGGTCGCTGACTCGTTTTTTTCCGAGAACCCACAAATCTTCCAAAATGCTCAGCTTCACTTTTTGGATTAATCAGCCAAAAAATTATTTTTAAAAAGTTTTTTTTTTTTTGGCGCTACCACATTTTGTGCTGACACCGGAGCAAATGATATTGACGTCTTCTTCTTCTTCTGTGTGTTTGGGTGGATGGAGGTCAGCATTCGATTTTTTTGTGTCTGCCATTTTTCGCGCTACCCAAAACAAAACAAAAAAAGTGGCAAGAAGAAGAAAAAAAACTTTTCCCAAAAAAGCGATAGCGAAAGGTCTTAATCCCGATGACTCGATCCATCCAGCCGCGTGATTCCAGCAGTCCCGATTTTGTTCTTATAGCTTTTGGCTTGTTTGTTATTTTCGAAAAAAAAGAAGAAACAAATTGAAATTTTTCTCATGAGAATGTTGGAATATACGCGCAATCCCGGAGAGGAGCTCCTTCACAAATCTAGCCTGTCCAGTTTTGTTTCGTTCTCTCCGTTGAATGGTGGTGCGGATTCGAATTACCACACAGCGGAGAGGTCACGGAAAGCGCATCGTTAGGTTATCAGAGTCGAGGAGAAGTGTGAGCGCTGCTGCTGCTGCTGCTGCTGTGATTTAATGATCTTCTTCTTCTTCTCTTCCTATTTAATGGTGTGTCTATACACTACAACTCGTTCACATTTAAATAAGAAAAAAAAAAAGAAAAATATGTGAATTCGAGACTGGGGTTGAACTTCTGGTTGCCTTGTCGTTATATTATATTATATATTTATTTCATTCCCGGTTGGACTTTTGATGCCATTTTGTCAAGTCGGGCGAAGGCCACTCGCAGATCCTCTTCATCTGCGTACATGGAAAATTCAACTGGCAGGGGAAAAAACGAACATTTCGTCATGTATTTGAGCAGAGCGTGGTTTCGATTCACGGAACTCTGGGCACGCTTCCGCTATTTGTTGCCACTTGTGCTGTGTAATTTTGAGTCTTAAAAAATTGATTCGGATTTAATCTGAATAACCAGCGCGCAACCTACCAAGTGTCAAAAAAAAAAAAAAGAGTCTTGTTTCTTCGTATGTAACAATTTGTAATTTGGGAGGAAAAGTCGTAAATTGTCTTCCAACTCTTGTGCATCAGTTACTTGCTGCCCAGCCGACGTTGGACACAAGTTTCGAATTTTTTGGGGAAAGAAAAAGGGGGAGGAGCTGGAGCAGGTCCGAAGTGTTAACTTCTACAATTCTCCTATTACCGCACACAGCACTCGTGACAGAGAAAAAAGATTCTTCTTCTTCTTTCAACTTCTCGCGGTCCATTTACCACTTTTTTTTTCTTTCAAATTTCGTAAATCTCAATTTTCAATGTTAGAATGTTGGTTAACATGAGAAATAACGAGGTTTTATTTCGACCCCTTTTTTCTTAACTTTTTGAACCCGATGACTTTTTTGTGTGCAAGTTTGACTAACATTTCTCTTATCTTTTCTGTTTTCCCCAAAAGCAGATGAGGATTACGAGCAGGTGGACGGACGGGAATGCGTCAATTGCGGCTCGATTTCGACGCCGTTGTGGCGTCGCGACGGCACCGGCCATTACTTGTGCAACGCTTGCGGACTCTACCACAAGATGAACAACGGCACCCAACGGCCTCTGATCAAGCAAACACGTCGACTGGTAATAATAGCAACAATACTATGTATAACTTGTATAGTCAATTACAATAATCAGTAAACAGAGCCCTGATTTGATTATCTGCCACGACGGCAACATGCTGTACGCAGCCAACAAAAACGGTCGGCTTATCGCTGAGACTAATCCGACGTTTTGTAGTACATTTCATGACACACCAGATAATTTGGTCCTCATTCGTCTCTTTTGATTTGTTTTCGTCTCATTTTCAGTCGACCACGCGACGTTTGGGCCTGCGGTGCGCTAATTGCGCTACGACGACGACCTCCCTGTGGCGCCGTAATAACCAGGGCGAAACGGTCTGCAATGCCTGCGGACTCTATTTCAAATTGCACGGCGTCAACCGACCCCTAGCCATGAAGAAAGACAACATCCAGGTAATTATTTAAAAAAAATATCGCCAAATAATTTGAAATGCGAATTAACATTTTATTTAATTGAATAAATGAACAGACTCGCAAACGTAAGCGAAAGGGAGACACTACACCGGTGAACAAAGTTGTTTTGGGTGCCGCTCCGGCCAGTTCGTCGGGCAGTTCCGGCTCGGCCGGCCATTCCGGCCACCACCACCACCTGAGCCAGCACCACATCAACAGCAACCAGGGCCAGCAACAACAAGCGCTGACCAGCAGCAGTCTGGCCAATCATTTGAATCCGGGATCGCCCACCAATAACTCTTACGGCGCTCCCATCCCCATGATGATGGGCAACAACGGAAGCGGCAAGTTGGTCTACCAACAACATCACCAACACCACCACCAGGACCCGGCCAACAGCATCAGTCCCATCCACCACAGCGACTTGATCAAAACCGAGCAGCACTCGGTTCTAAATGGTAAATTTCTCTTCTGAATCAAACTCGTTCGGTATATTATATGACCTCTCTCTCTCGTGGTCCGTTGGCAATTCTCCCATTTCGTCCATGTTTATCAAACAAAAATTGGAAATGATTGAACTGGGCGAGAGTATATATGGTTGAATCGTTCGTTGACATATGCTATAAAGTCATCCGCGTCAACCGCGACGTTTCCCAGATAAGCCAAGGGTTGCGGCGTTTCGAATTGCTTCTTATAGCTTCCTCCATCTGTTTGTCGGATGCTGTTTCATCAGGAAATTCAGTTTTTAAATGAATTTAGATTTTTATTTCTATATCAAAGCCTTGGGATTGTATCAATTTTAATTAAAAGTTTCACAATTTTGACCGATCGATTCAATAACTCGACTTTTCTATTTATAGATGGAGATTGCTTGTCGCCAGAGAACACGTCGCCCTACGTCAGTGGCAACGCCAGTCCGGTGGAATCTCACCACCACCACCACCATCACCACCAGCAGCAGCAACTGCACCAACAGTGTTACGAACTGCCGCCCATGACGGCGATGAACATGACGGTTCAGCAACAACACCAGCAGCCGGGCTGCAGCAACAGCGGGGGCCATTACAGCAACAACAATTCGCCCGTCTCGTCGTCGTACCCGGGCTCCGTCAGCCCCAACAACAACATCATCTCGTCGCAAACCGGCAGCGGCGGCGGTGGTGGTGGTTTGAACAACAACGATTTCAACACCTTTTCGGCCTACTACACCACGGCCAGCAACGCCAACAGCAGCCAACAACAGCAACAACACTATTACACCAACGTGATCCAGCAACAACATTCACCAGACGACTGTTCTGGCGATCAACAACAATCCCTCATGACCAGCTAAAGATTAAAAAGACAAACAAAAAAACATAATTTACTATTTTATTAGGCTTTAATAATAAGTGACATTTTTTTTTTTGGTTATCTAAAAGGGGTTTCAATTTAATTGCATAACATATTTTTTTTTCATTATTATTATTTTGCATGCCTTTTATTTTCATTCATTTTTTTGAATTTTGTAGTTTAGTGACTACAATCTTTGGTGAGTGCTTTCTAGTTCGTCCCTCATTTTCAATTTTTTGTTTTCAATTATTCATGGTCGCGTCATCAGCGCGCAGTCCTATATTAGTTGACTAATTAATGATTGTAATTCGCTTGTTATTATTTAGTTTTTTCGCAATTTTCCTTTTTATTTGAGAGTCTCCCGACCTTTTTGTTTTTAAAAATGTTTGATTGAATTGTTCGTCGACCGAGACGACACATTGATGTTATACAGCCGAGACCAAAGAATATGAAGACGACGACACACGTGCGACATCAAATTGATTCGCGTGTCACATTGACCCTACCACTCCCTTTTCTAGGCGACCCCACCTACACATTTGATTTTGATGCTCCAATTGATTTCATTTTTCTCTCGTGAACTCCTTTTTTTTCCATCCTATCCTCTTTCATCGATTTTATGTTCAAATGCTGATGCTAGTAATCTCAAATGCTACAAGTGCACTTGTAATCTCTTATATTCAATGTTATGTTGTGTCTGTGTGCGCGCGTTGGAAATCATCTTTCTCCATTTCGCTTTTTCCTATATCCTTTTTCACCCCCGACAGTTTTTTATTTCTTTTGACTGAAATGTTGTTGTTGTTGTTTCATCTCCTATAAATTTCGATTGCATCCAATTTGATGATAGGAAGATTTGTCTTACCTGAAACTACTGTGACGTGTATAATCTGTCTGTCTAATGAATGACGATCGATTCATGAATATACTGCTGCAGTTTTGCATCTGATTTCTGTGTGCTCAATTGTTTGTGTGAATTCTTTTTAGAACAACTTCCAGGCCGGAATATGGGCGCTCATTACGCATTTCTTTTGGTTTCCTCCCGAATCGGGGACAGTTGGAAACATCTAGTTCCGGAAGGAACACACGAGCGACCAACAAGACTAGTATATTCTCTTTCCACCTTTGTTAGTTGAGCCTAAATATTATAGTGAAAGAGGAAACTATATTTCCCTCTCTGCTGAACTGCGTTATGTTATGTGCTGTGTGTACGGTGAGCGAGCGCGCGGGAAACGTAAAAATCGGATATTGACATGACCTGGATTCATTTTTTTCGTTTTCTCTGCTTCCTTTTTTTGTTTCAAAATTTTGGTTTTACTCTCTCTCTCTTATTGTAAATGACTTCATCTGTGTACTACATACGTGCGTGTGTGTCTAAACGGGTCTAGTTCACTTTTCGAGTCAAGGCGGGTATTTCGAAATTGGTATTGAGGGGGTTTTCAAATTCTCCCGTTTCTTGTATACTTTTCTCTTTCTCTCTCTAACTGGATTATTATACAACACTTTTTGAGCTACCCACGTCGTTAATGGAGAGATTAGGTCCTCTTATCTTTGTGACTTACGTCCCAAACCTCCAAAAAATGACGACCAGTAAATAAAAAGTTCTGTATTGGATGCCGTTAGGAAAAGAGAGAGAGAAAAAGGGTCCGGAGATTAGAAAAATGGACGAATATTTTTACACTCAGGGTCGTTTATTATAACGGGATACCTTATCCGCACTAATTCTAAAATGACAATCCAAAAAGCGCGGGATTTTTGAATTTTCAAAAAAAAAGATTTCTTCACCACGGACTGGGTGGGGCATTATTATATTCTACGAGGTTGGTATACTGAAGTTTGTTAAGTTGTCTATTAAGCTGTGCTCAATATACATGTCTGGTCTCATATATACTACTTCCCCCCCCCTGCCCCTCGAACCACCCTTGACGCTGACTCCGTTGTTGTATATATGTTTTGGCTGATAAGAAACCAAACTCTTGCGCTAGCTCACTCGTTGTTGGCTGCGCGTTGCGTTCAATTTTCTTCCCCTTATCTGCACCAGTTACAAATACAGTCTGCTGTCTACATATTTACCTGGGCCGGCTTGCGATAGCGTCGTCACGGACACAACTTTCGATAAGAGAAGAAGAAACAGAGAGAAAGAGAGAGAGAAAAACCGTCCCAACAAATAAAAATTAAAAATTAAAAAAGACACTTGTCTCAAAGTCTTGTCAAAGCCTCTTGTATTCTTTTGGCGTCGTCTTCAACTTTAAAATTTTTTTCAAATGACATAATGATTTTTGTTTAGTCCCCCCACAAAAATTAGGAAATTGTACAACGTTGTCCGATGGCCATTTTGAAATGATCCTGGACGCCCCGCCGAGTGTGTCCCCAGGAACAAAGGAGGGTAGGGAGACGAAAAGGTGAGGGATCAGAGTCCGACTGGGCGGCCGCTCCACATTGCAACTCGGACGCGCGGAACCAACAGGCTGGTTCGTGCGGTACTACTATACAAGCCAGAGCGCAGAGTGCTGGGGCTTTTGTCGAGGGGAAGAAGAGAAAAAAAAAGGCTGGGCCACCACCACACGCAACTACAACCTTTTGCTTGAGTTGTGAACCGGCGGAGAGCCAGTTGGCAGCCGACTTTACTCACCTGTAGCAGCACAACTCGATCCGCCGGCCCGGCTGCCACTTTTGTTTTTTTTCTTTCGTCCA
This sequence comes from Daphnia pulex, assembly GCF_021134715.1. NCBI lineage: Eukaryota > Metazoa > Arthropoda > Branchiopoda > Diplostraca > Daphniidae > Daphnia > Daphnia pulex. The sequence goes on from NC_060022.1 coordinate 5,232,158, forward strand.
GCAGCAGCAACTTGTGTGTGGGTTTATTTAGCAGAACATCACAGCCGGAGAAGGTAAGAAGCCAACAACACAAGTTGATTGTCGATCTGTGACCGCAACTCGAGTCCTTCCGTTAGCGACTGCTGGCAGCGTGTATATATCAGAGTAAGCAGCAGCAATCTCCGGCAAACTATATCGTAGATGATGTTATCCACTTATCCCCCCACCTCTCACCTTGTTGTCTCTATTAGTGCCCACCTACCTACCTGTGGCCATTATCCGCTAGTATTATATCTCAGTTCAAAACTATACTGTTAAGACTAATCAACGGACACTGTTGATGTCGCCCAGTTTTAGTTCAGATAGAGTATCGCATGTCGACATCAGGTTATAGTCATCTGGTTATTTATTACATCCGACCAACCGCTATATCACCCGGGGGGTGCATCCCGTTTTTATTAATAAGACTATATCTGCGCTGCTGTCTAATCTAGCTAGCGATTCCAGGTTTAATTTTTATCGGTTCATTCTAACGTGTGCAATCAGTGAAGTGAATGTGTAACCTTGTTGGTCTTTTCAGAATGGAGAGTACCAACGAAAACAACGAGGAAAAAGTTAAACAAGAGGAACAACAAGAGGAGCAATCCAGCAGCAGTGCCAAACCATCTGAAGACAGTCAACCTGAGCAACCGGATGTCAAACCCACTCAAGTTGATCTCTCGGCCATTCCTCCGCTGGTGCATGTCACGGCCGAGGACGCAGTAGCAGTCGAACCCGATTCGACCGTGATCGAAAATCCCGTCAATTTGAAGGTGGAGGACGCCGCTATGAACGGAGCAGCGGAGGAAGAACAACAAGTAGAGCCAACGAGAAATCCGGATGGATCTCCTCCTGCTCCGGCCGAAACGACTGAACAGGAGCGCCAGCCGAGATCGTCTCCGCCACCGCTCACGCAGCACGTACGGACCATCACGCTGACGCCAGACTACCGCCAGTTGCACCAGAGTCAGGAGAACAATCAGCAGGAGACGGCCATGAGCGAGGGCCAGCAGCTGGCCAACGAAGGGAACACCGCGAATATCTACGTAGAAGAAGGAGCCGTCGATCCTGCCCAACAGGAGGCGACGGACAATGGCTCCTATTACCATCACTACGCCGAAGAGAACGGAGCCGGACAATCGGTCCGCTACCGAGAAATGGCTGACGACCACAAGACGGGATCGGTTCAACACACCACGGAGCTGCTGGATGCGGCTGCGGCGGAAGCCGGAGTCCCGACTGGTTACATCATGATGGAAGGTGAAGAAGACGACCAAGATGACCGGACATCCTATTTAGGCAGCCGTTTGGCCACTTTTCAGGTACATCTAACATTATTATCTTGATTGGATTCCGGTAAATCCGTTCGATTGAGGATTTCCCGGGTCACGAAAACAAAAACATTTCACTTGTCGTCCCAGTTTTGAGCGTGTATAAAGAAGACGATTATTTTCAGCTTGTCATTGAGTCCAGCCGTGATGTCACGGGGGAGACTTGGAAAGATAAGAGAAACAATTTTGACAGTGATGGGATTAGTTTGATAAGATCGGACATAAAAAGATGGATATTCCTTAAAGACATGCCATGTTTTTCCAAGTCCGTTTTGAAATACAAGAGGCCAGTTTTTGACTTTTGGAACGCTGGTGCGTTATTATTGACAGTCTGTGAGCTATTGTCGATTGACATTTGGTTTGTCCTGCGTGTTTTAGATGACGTTGGCTCGGCAGGTGGATCTGGAGGAAGGTGGTAACGGCGGAGGGCCGTCGGCCCATCACTCCCGCGACGAAGACGGCCACGCTTCGTCAGAGGCGGCCGACCACCAGCAACAACATCACCAGCAGCAGCAACAGCAGCATTCGGGCCAGCAAGTGTACAGTATGCTGACGCCCACGCGCTACATCATGCGATCCGACTTGTACAACCACAAAGGAGAGTTGGACGATTCCACTTACGACCCCAGTAAGTCAAATAAAACATTTGAACTTTGTCCTTGTGGTGGTTATTACACCATCGTGCGATTTTCACGCAACTTTTGAATATAGTTTTATTTTCTACCGCTAGATGGCCAGCGCTCGAATTTTTCCACCCCATTCTTTTTGAAATGTTGTAATAACAAATGTTTTCTTCTTCTCGTGTTGTGTAGGCGGTGAAGTGATGGTCACCGATGGCACAGTGGATAACTTTGGCAGCAATGTCATCCATGTCCACACGACTTCGCTCCAGCCGCTGCAGACGCTGCAATCGTTCACTTATCCGTCGTCGGACAGGCATTCGCCCAACTCGGCGGCCGCTGCGGCCGCTGCCGCCTACAACACGTCCGACGGCTACCAGTACCACCAAATCGGGAGCAATTCGAAGCTGCAGACCCAGCAAGAGACGTCGCACCATCACTACACTTCGCTGCTTTCGCACGGCGGCGGAGGATCATCGGGATCGTCGTCGGGCCGTCTGGTCGACCCGAGTCTCTACAGCAAACTCGAGGTGACTCCGTCGCAGTACAAGTCGACCCTGCACGGAGCCACCGCCCAGGTGTACAGCCACAACATCCCGTCGTCGTCGCCCAACCATTCCGGCGTCTACGACCACACGGCCACTTTGTACAGCGCCTCCAATCCGTCGCAGGGCGCCACCATCACTTACAATCCGTCCAATTCTTCCGGATTGTCCTCCTCTTCCGGCATCGTCATCGGATCTCAGTAAATTTCTACACAATCATTTTCAATCCATTCCAGGTGAATAATAATAACAATGAGGATTTTTGTTCGACAGTAAAATGGATGGGATCAATATTCAACTGCCATGGAACTCATCCGAATCACCGTTGGAATACAATTACGGATCTTACGGAATGGGCGGCGCAGGCTCGCTATCGCTGGACGTGTCGCCAACCGAGTTGAAATCCATGTCCGTCGGCGGGTATTCCGGCAATTATTCAACGGTCGGTGGCCAATTCACTTCGGTTAGTCCCGCGCCGAGTAATTCCTGGTACAGCCCATCCGACGGCAACGTTCACATCCTGCATACGGGTGAGATCCTGCGCAAAGTCGATCCAGGTCTGTGTGTCACGTCCAAATTTCGCCTATTCGACACAACAGAAAATTGTTTGGTTCAAATTTCACTCATATCCTCCCCTATAGACATAAGACATTCGTTAACTTTTTTAATCCATCGAGAGAGATGCCGATGATTTCGTCAGTTTTGTCTCAGTAGGGAAACCGCAAAAACAAAAGATACACGGCAAGGAACAACATCCCAAAGTTCTGCTGGTTATTTCTTGGCCGTCTCCTCTTTCTTTCTATCCGAAAAACATTAGGGAAACGTATAGTACACACACACACAAACACGAGTGATTTATAGCCCCTACTATACGGGATACACACACACACGCAGAAAAAGAAAACCACTTGGGTTAAAAAGGGAAAAAAAAAGGCGAAACGACGACGACGAAGAGATGGGCGGCGTGTTTTCTTTATTATTATTATTTCCCTCTCCTCCTTTTGGGGGTCCATCCTTTTCCGACTTGTTGACGATTTGCATGTGGGAGAGTGTTTTGTTGTTGCCGCCGCCACCACCACCACCACCGCCGCCTTCTTAGAGAGAGAGACGAGAGAGAAAAGGGATGATGTTGTCCAGAGTGATTTAGATGCAGGCCGTAATGGACGCTATATAGAATACAACTATAACTCTTCTTCTTCTTCTTTCTTCTTTCGATTGTTTTAAAATTCTTGATTCAAACATGCGCAAAGTACCCTCCCAAAACCCCAAACTATTTTTTTACTCCTTTTTATTTTGAAAGATAAATATGCGAAATGTTGATTTCATTCGAATTAATTTTTTCAACCCTTAACAGATGATCCGGCCATGTTGGAGGGCAGAGAATGCGCTAATTGTAGCGCAATTGCTACGCCTCTTTGGCGTCGCGACGGCAACAATCACTATTTGTGCAATGCTTGCGGTTTGTACAAGTTGACCAACGGGACCAATCGTCCGCCCGTCCGTCAACCGCCTTCCGGCGGCAACGGCAGCAACAGCGGCAACGGAATCGGCGGCCATCAGCCGCATCAAGCCAAGCGCTCTTCCGTCGGCAGCGCCGGCGGTGGCGGCGGGAGTTCGGTATATAAAATAATTTTCTTATCTATTCAAAGTACTATAATAACCTAAAAAAATTAACAAATTTTTTAAAACCATCACAGTCGAGCGGCAGTGGCAACCGGCGAGCCGGTCTGACCTGCTCCAACTGCAATACGTCGACGACGACTTTGTGGCGCCGCAACGCCAATGGCGAACCCGTCTGCAACGCCTGCGGACTCTACTTCAAACTGCACAATGTAAGTGTACCTCACAAATTCCAATTTGACCATGGCGATATTATGTAATATGCATATAGGCCTATATAGGACAGAGGGTTTTACCCGGCAGACATAGGCGGGCCGAAAGATTTTGATTTTGAAAAGGCGACAGAGAGAATCCTCATCATCAAATCATTAGTCACTTCTTCTGTCGATCGTTGGGTTAGATGCCCTTCCCAAACACCCAAAGGGCTCAACACCATAAGATGGAAAAAGATGATTATCATCACTAAATATAAAGACACGCTCGCGTCTCTATATAGCTCCAATAGGGACAAGCTAATAATTTGACTGGGATATGGTCATCGGGTTCAAAGTCTTTTGTCGTCGTCCATTTTCTTCTTCTTCTCGCCCGGCACGAGCCTTCATTCAATTTTGAATTACTTTTTCTTGATGGGAGGATGTGTATAGCGGCTGCTGGATGTGGTTGCGTGTTGGGCTTATTAGGGGGCTATTTGGTTGCGTGACTTTCTCGAAAAAATGGGAAATGTGGATATTTATAAATATACAGGACAGGTGGAGTTCATCGTCGTGGACTCCTCCCGACGAAAAAACAAAAGACAAAACAAGAAACTGAAAACCCGGCGACACTTTCCAGAAATGCATTTCAACCTTGGAGAAAATAACATAACGCCATCATCATCAACGACATCAAATCGATCAATCAAGATCATCAGAAATCTATAAAAACAAAACTCCCAATCCAACGTTTTATCGACAAATGCGAAAATAGAGTCTCGAATGGATAGAAAAATAACATACACGAATCTTTTTTTGAAAAGATATTTCGTCAGTTTAGTTTTTATTCCACAAACTGATTTGAATCTTTGGCGCGTGTGAGCTTTCGTCTGTTGCAGCTTTTAGAGTGGCTCATTTATGAAAAGAAAAAATTGACGACCAGAGAGAGTGGTCGTGATGATGAACGAGAGAAAAATCAGGAAATTGAACGTCTAACCCAATTGAGATTGAAACGACACGCAACGACGAATAATCGAATAACATATTGCTGTTTTCTACCTGTCACCTGACAACATAATTTTTAAGTATTTTGTCAAAGCAAAAAACGATCAATTCGATTGTTTTATTTATTATTTTTTAAAAATTATAGGCCTGTTATTTTTTAAAAAAAGAATCTACCGATAAAATTGAAACCAATTTTGCAACGCCGATTGCCATCCGTTAGAGAGGGTGGGTATCATGTCAGTCACGCGATTATTTCTTACCCTTGATCAGTTCGATAGAAAAATGCCACGTGAGCGGTTAACAAACATTCCTGATGGTATTTTTGGTGTTGTAACAACTTAAGTTGAAACATTTACGACTGGCAACTGGCGAAATGGATTGACCTGATTATAGGCCTGATTCTTTTTTGGTTTTTATTCATTCCTGGAATGGCGAGTGCGAGTAAGTTTTTGCTTTTGTTGCTTTTGTTTCTTGTTCTCTTCCCAATTTGGTTTGCAATTCCATAAAAGGCCCTTTGAATTTCCTACGCAACTCTCCCAAAATGAGTGACATGCAAGTTTATGTACACACATAACCATAGCATACCATTAGACTATAGCCTACGAGTATTCGATATCAGGTCGCCATTTTCCTCGTGGTCGCTGGGCCAATCAGAAAATTACTTTTTTCTTCTTTCTTGTTTGTTTTTGAGTAAATGCTGTCTCATTTACCATTGCGGTGGACGAATTTATAAAGTAATTATTCTAATGAGGTGAACTAGTCTTTGTGGTGTGTCTCAATTAAATTGCTGCTGCCAGGAAAACTTGAAATGGTCGACCATGAAAATGGAAGACATTCTTGTTTTCTTTTTCAATTCCTCTGCTCTTTTTTAAAATCCCAAACTTGCACATTAAAAATAATACATGTAGTACATTTTTAACTGAATTGTGTGCACGAGGAAGGGTTTTGTAAGCACAAAAACTGCCGACTAAATGGCGTAATATTTTGTCGTTCCTTTTTTTCCTTTTTAAAAATTCGTTTTTCTTTTCCGTCTTAATGGAGGTGTGTGCATGTCTATGAAGGCGACCGCATAGAAAACGAAAGAAAGTCATTTTGTTCGACACAGCCGCAAAAGAATCCCAACATCTATTTCTTCTTTCGACCCCTAAATAAACATATTAAAGAAAAAGACGAAATGGGCAGAGCGTCTGGTCTGTTTGAAAAAAAAGGCCCAGAAAAGTTTAAGGAGCGAGGCGACATCTTTCCGCGCTCTGCCCATCAGCCAACTCGTCGTCGACTCAATCTATTATAATAGGTCCAGCGTCCGTATCGCTGCCAACCATCGAAACAACAAGAACAAATACCTTGGAAAAGCCTCTCCCATATCAATCAATCAACATAGGGCAGTTCTTAATTTTTGTTCGGGTTTCTCTACGAGTTTTGTTTAATATTTTTGTTTGAACCTCTCAGACTTTTTTCTCGTTTTTCTCTGGCATCCTTCATCTTTTTCGGGGCTGATAAGACTAGTAGACCAATTTGGCCAAATTGTGCAATGTAGGAGGTCTCTCTAAACAAAAAGGGGCGGGAAGTTGAATCAGTGAGGATTAAAAACAAATTTGTCGATATCTAAGTGATTGGTGTGTTTGAAGGAAAATGGCGACGATGATTAGTATTAGGATGGGGAGTCAAATGATTCAATGCCAAAGATAAATCAGATAGAAAAAGAAAGTATTAGATAGTTTGGGGTCCATTATACGGATTATGTACGGTGGCAATGGCAGCTATAAATCCACTCGGCTACTTTTTATTCGTCCACTGTGGTATAGTAGTAGACCCTCTATCTATTATATCAACTTTACCGGTGACTTGTGTGTTTTGGGCGAGACGCCCGCCGCCATCGTTTTTTCTTTTCTTTTTCTTTCCTATTCTGTCCACTGCCGACCGCTGATTGTATTTTCTCGGTAATGATCAATAAATTCGCTGGCAGTCACGGCGGTGGCGGCGGGAAAAGCGACACAGGGAAATCAGCAGAGCTCTTTTTGTGTGTGTGTGTGTGTGCGCTTATTCGTTTTCTCTGCAGCTAGTTAGAAAAAAAGGGAAAAAGTCGTCGTCGTCCGTCGTCCGTCGTCGCCGGCTCATGGAAAAGATGAGGACGCGGGCGATCCTGAGGGGCGGCGGCGGCCACGGCAAAGTGGCTTTCCGTGTCCGGATACCGACGGATCGAATAATAAGAGACAGCTTTAGGGACGAGAAGAGAGAGAGAGAGAAAGAGAAAAAGTCCAGCACAGCATCTCAGCGTAGCTTCATTTGTTTCCCCATTTTGTTTGTTTTTATTTGGTTCTTTTTCGCCTTTTTTGTCTGTGTCGTATTCGTAATGCGTTTGAGATGAAGAACTGGCCGTACTCTTACTGCTGCTAAGCTACACACTGTCGCCGTTTTGAGAGTCGTTTTATGCTTCATTCACATGACAGAAGACAGTTGAGGAGGGAACCGACCGGTTATTCGCCGCATTTCGACACTCTTAATCGAATCTCTAGTCTTTCTTTTCCCTTTTCGTTTATTTCTTTTTCTTTTATTATTTGGCCAGAGTGTGGGCGAGACGACGACGTGATATGAAAGACCAGGAGACCCTCAGTCTCCGCACAGAAGGAAAATAAAACCAGTTTGAATTTTTCCCGAATTTTTGTCGAAAATTGAACCAATTTAGCGGATCATTATGTAGCCATCTTTCCGTCTTTCTCGAAGAAAAGAGTACATCTAAAGTGTCTTTTTTTGACGTGGTTTTGTCACTGCCAACTTTCTTTTCAAATGCCAATGTCATCAAAGTGATCCAGCAGCCACTCAGTGATGGGGTTGCCTAAAACTCGACAGAGAAACCGTAAAAAAGAACTTTTTTTTTAATAGCCAAGAGTATATTACCAACTGTCTGTGGTTCGTTAAGGAGCTCGTTAAGGAGCTCTTTTGCCAACCAAGCTGATTGCTGCCTTGCCCTGTCTGAAAATGAATGAATGATAGCCGGTGTCTATTTGCAACAACGTCCCAAAGTCCTCAGCGGGAAAAGAACTAAATTTGAAAATAGAAAAAAAAGATACGAATTTTGGTTGGTGTGAGGGACACAGAGTAAACTTGTTTAGTTTTTTTTTAAAGGGGGTTTTCCATTTCGTTTGGTTATTATTTTTTTTCTTTCCACCTCGTTTGTTGTTGTTGTTTGACTGATCAGCATGCGAATAGTGCTACACGTCACGCATATGGCCGGCTGCCGATAATATCCGCGTCGTGTAAAGTGCGTTGACATGGAGAGGAGTCGCCGAAAATAAACTTGCAGGAGCCCCGCCGTCGGGTAGTCTGTAAAATCTGGATAAGATTGGACATTTACGGAATACTAAAAAATATGAAGAACTGCACCAGGGTGCCAATGGGTTGGGCTTTTGTCATCTCTTGTAGCTACATTGCCAATCCATCGCTGAAATTTTGTGTGGCGGCGGTGTATTTTCGACTGTTAAAAGAATAACTGTTTCTCAGCGGTTTGATTATTTCGGTTTCGATTGAAATCATTCATTTTTCCATTGGAGGGGGGTACTTTCCATCATTGGAAAATTCTTGACATTAATTGAATTGCATCAGATTGGCAAATATTTATCATCCGTCATGTCTTTGAAAGTTGAATTTTTTAATTGAAAATCGCCAACGGATACCATGTCGTAATAGTGGCGGATGATTCAAACGATCCGTCATCTGGTTTTCCTTTTGATTTTGCGGTAATTTCGTTTCCTGTTGACTTTTGTTTGTGTGTGTTGCAGTGCGCCGTGATGGGAGGATTGCACTGGCGCCATTGTGTGTGTGTATAATATTCTGCCGCTGTTTGACCGCCACAGAGCCCCAACTGTAATAGCGCTGGCCAGTCAGGAGCTACTGCTGCTGCTGCGCTGGAATCAAAGAATGCGTGTCCCCGGTGGTGTATAATGGAATAAATGGCCCTCGTTATAAAAGCGCTGGTGCATGTACATATGTAAAAGGAATTCGAGAAGAAAAATGGAGGGGGAATGGAAAATAGCTCAGCGGGTCAGAGCATGTGTATCGGCGGCGACGGTGCTGGCGTCGCCGGTCTGGGGCCCCCTTTTTCTCTCTCTCTCTCTCTATTTCTTCGCCGTGTGTGTGTGTGTACAGCAGGAGAGGAGAAGACGAAGGAAAGAAGAAGAAGAAGCCTGCCAGCGCAGAGCTGGTGCTGGTCCATCCACTTAGAGCCGAAGCCAACAAGAGAAAAGAGAGACCGGGAGATTAATGGCGGCCATTAGGGCTCGTATCAAAATGGTCGGTCCGAGACAGTTATATAGACTCGGGAGTGATGGTGCCGTGGGTATGCGTCTATCCACACACAGGAGAAAGAAAGAAAGAAAAAAAAAAAAAAGCCCAGCTCGCGCCATAGCATCACCGGCATTGCTCCTCCTGTCCTAGCGCTTCCTGTATATTTACGTATACGACGCCAAAATGGCCGACGACGAACCTCGTCGTGAGACGACATCGACTAGACTATAGACTAGAAGACACCCCCGTAATTCTTTTTTTTTTCCTTTTTTCTTGGAAACAAAAAATAAAAAAAACAAACAAAACTTATGTCTGTCTAAAGACACCCAACCACAACCACCCCGCGTTTTATTTGACAGCGGGGGCCGGTCAATGTCATCATTTCAAAATTTTTCTTTTTGTATAGGGAGGGAGCGAGAAAGAATTTCGATGAAATGACAAAAAATTGATGGGGACGACTAAGGGTCTCAATATCGGTCACAAAACAAAAAAACAACTAAATTTTTTTAAAAAGTTTTTCAGTCATACATTAGAATAATAACGACGAAATTGATTTGTTGAATGCGGATGACAGGTGAGCCGACCGCTAGCCATGAAGAAGGAAGGCATCCAGACCCGTAAACGAAAGCCAAAAGCCGGAACTCCCAGTGGCGCCCCGACCGAAAAATCATCAAATAAAAGTAAATTTTCTTTCAATTCCAGCACCGAAAAGAAATGAATAACCCAAAAATTTTTGAAATTTTGATTCATAGGGTCGAAGAACAGCAACAACACATCTGGCGGCCAATTGATTCTTCAGCATCCCTCCGGATCGTCTGGATCGCAGTTGCATCAACAACATCACGCTCAACTAAACCAACACTACGAAGAGATGAAGCACGAACTGGGCGAGACGGACGATCACGAAATGACCACCATATCCAGTAATCACATATACCGTACTGTATTTTTTGAAATCATTAGCGATCAAGTGCTGCTGGCTGTATACTCGCATTCGATGAAACGTTATTTACAAATAATTCGGTTAACCACAACAGGCCAGATGTTGGGTGTGGGTGGTGCCAGCGCAGTGATTCACTACACCCCGACGGTGATCACATCGTCGTCGCTGACCGTCGGCAACGGCGGAGCCGTGGTCCTGATGGAACCATCCGGATTGATAACGACGGTGGCGAGCAACGGGGCAGAGGACGAGGACCAGCAGCAGCAGCATCACCACCATCATCATCATCATCAGGCCGATGGCGGGAACGACGAGGCCTCGGCCTCCAACAACGGCGATCACTCGCCCATCCATTTGCCTTCGACCACCTTCCTCAACACTCACATTAGCAAGTCAGTCAATAATCCTTTTAGCATTATCGTGTCGTGTGTGCTCCCCTTCTATTATACGGAGCTCGTAACCTAATCCCCCCACTCGACAATAGCGGAGGAATTAGTGTGTGTGGTGCACTACACTGATGTCGATATGCTGCAGTCCACTTTTTCTCTCTTGTCTGCTGCGCGTTGGATTCGATTTTTTGGTGGGAGGGAATCTGTCGTCCGTTTCGATTGTACAAATTGGGGAAATTGAAGAATCGGATGGCCAGTTAATGGCTTCCCAGCAGCTTTTTTTTCACGGTGCAGTTGATGGAACGAAACAAATGCTGTCGTATATCTTTTCGGATGATGATGACATCTATCCCCTATACATTCTAAAAGCATCCCGAGATTTAAACCAATGTTACGGGTCGCCAGCAACAACTAATGACAACGCATAAGTGGTTGATAATCAGCACACCTATACAGCTGCAACTTGAGTTAGGCTGCCATTTGCACGCGGTTCAGAATAATAACTATTTTATAAACGAAAAATCTGTCGGGTTATAAATCTAGTCGATATCTTTATTACACTTCCAGTGTAGAAATAATCTTTTCCATGTCTAAAAACTTCCAGAACTGGGAAAATGATACTTAATCCAATCACTCTAAATGGGTTAATGTATAACACTCAAGTTCCAATCTGATACAAAAAAAAAATGTTTATTGAAATCATATATTATCCTGCTAGATTTGCTTCGATTTGATTAAATATTTGTGAAGTAGACTGCATCATTGTTGATGATTTTTCTAATGGAATTATTGGAATTTGAATTTTCTGATTTCAGTTTGCCGCCATTGGAGCCGGTAGTGATGATGCACGGATCGACTCTGGTGACTCGAGGAGGATCGCCGATTGGCAACGACGTTGGATCCAACATCGTCATCCGCCAGTTTGAACGCCAAGTCGACTGATCCAACCCGCCCAAATCATCTTCTCCCATCTATAAATACGTATACCTCGTAACTATTTCCCATACTAACCGAACACTAACCAAGGCACCACACGTAATTGTAGCACATTGATCGCCTTATTCTGGTCGGTTGAACCAAACAAACAAGAAAAAACAAAGCACAAAAAAGTCAAATGGCAATCAATAAGGATTGCTTCTATTAACATTCGAGTTCATATTTTACACTCGAATTTGGGTAGTTAGGTATTCTGTCGTTGTAGGCTGTACTTACTACACGTCACTCGTATAGGCTAAATCATATTGATGCAAATATCACGTTCCTTGTTTAGCATTAATCCAATTGCAATCACGGTGTCGAATGGTGACTTATGCGGTATATGTTTATTATGCGGCGGCTGAGCGCAATATTTGAATTTCTTATTGTTGGAACTTCATTCGCCATGATAAATCTAAGCATTTATTACTAAAAGGGGAACTTGTAATTGTCATTTAAACCTACGTCACATGCATTTCGTCCTATGACTTTCATCTATTTCTTCCATACGTCCACTTAAGTCACGGCTCGCAATTAGTTGCGCAGTATATTATTGCATCCTCGTTTATTCATTCACATTCCCTTTTAACTGTCTAGTTGATTATTAGAGAAACTCATAAGCCATGTAACCATTATTATAGACTACTACTATGTGCAACTATACCAATATACCAAAGAAGAATTCTTTTTTTGTTCGGGGGCTCTTTGCCGGAAAAGTTCAAAAACAAAAAGAACGAACGAACGAACGAACGTAGATAATGTTAATTGATGTTTCCTCATTAACCTGTGGTACAACTTGAAAGTCGGACAAGAGTCGGCGCCATTTACCCGATTGACGGTATATATGAAGGTATGTACGGCACACGAGAGTTTAAGGAGACAATTGGAAAAGGGGGGGGGATCCACCCTCCTCCTCTGTGGACGACAAGGAAACAATCACCGCCACCGGTAAAGGAGTTGTCCTCCATGGCTGTAGGAAAATGAATGATGTATCCATCTAATATGTTGTGAATCGCACAGGATTGGTGGCGCTGGATCCAATGGCACTCTGACGGAGGTGGAGCCTCGAGTCTCCTCCCCGCAAAAGAAACGACCGCGACGAAACCAGCACCAGCCCCGAGTCCGACTTTGCTTCAGTGAGTCCCTCGGCGGCATCTCAAAGTGTGGCGTCTTGTGTTTGCTCTCCGTCTTGTCTCTTTCTCCAGCTCTTCATCGTCGTCGTCGTCGTCTGTTGCTGTTTATTTTTTTGGTTTTTTTCACGGTAGCCGAAAAAGAAGAAAAATAATCATCGACTGCATTTCAATCCATCGACCAATTTCCGGTAAGAAAAAAAAACTTGAAATCAAACATTTTTATTTTTCTTCTTGAGAGACTCTGGTTGTCGTGGAATTTGCCTTGTGTGACGTGCTTCTCTCTTTGTCGCACAGCATGTATACGTATGTAGTCCAGCATGCTCTGGCTGATTGCGGCTCTCACGTTTTGCTGATAGGAGAACAAGTTTGCGTCCATTAGAATTGAATGTTGACTATCGTCGTGCGTTTGTATTCCGCCGGTTTTTCATACTACATAAGAGTTGAGACGTTATTCAACCGCCTCTGGTTCAGAATTTTGATATTGGTTGCATAAACGATGCGTGCGTATATCTTATTATGCTGGTAGTTCATTCCGCCCGGAAGCGTAGAGCAGCTGATAAAATAGCGGCCTGTCATTAGCAATCAACTGGTCTAATCATTGATACATCCATGCAAATAATAACGTCCCGACCCGAGTCGTCCAACAAGTTATCTGCGCGATTAAGATATCGGTCCATCAAACAATTTTTAGGTTTTACAGCATTTCAGTCTAAATATTATGTTAAGCTTTAAGCGTCGTCGTCGAGTCTTGATTTGCATTTTGGTGTGGACCGCTACAACACGGATGAGGACCCGACGGCGCTCGGTGGAAAAAGATGAGGTCCGTTGACTTTGTGTTGCGTTGGGGATGATGGATCATTTGGAGCAGAGAGACGAGCTGTTGGACGATATTGGGAGACAGCAGGTGAGATTGTGATTCCTTTATAGTTTGGCTTTGGTCCTCCAAAAAGGCCGCTGAGCTGTCTGCCCAGCCTGGATGTGATGATGATGAAGAAGATTCCATCATCATTCAACTGTGTATGGGAAGGGGGGGGGGGAACGCGATGGGAGGGGTTGATGAGATGTTTATCACGAAGATCTCTCGCCGCTCGCGACACCAGCCATCGGGTTGAGGTTGACGCTGCTGCTGCTGCTGCTGCTCAACTGGGATGATGGCACGTGCCGGTCCAGCAGCAGCAGCTCACCACGGAATGAAACCGTTTCACAAGAGCCACGCCTCTTTCTGTCGCTCTCTAATCTCGACTCTTCTTTCTTTCTTGACTATTTTCCGCTCGAGGAATTTTTTCGAATTCTCCCCAATGTCGCGCGCAGCGGAGAAAATGTTCTTATTCCGCTATACACCGTGTGTGTTGTGTGTGTGTGTACACAAGGCGCAGGGTATCCCGTTCGGCAAACTACCAGCCATCGGATCTTATATAGAGGCGATGGCAAGACTAATTGGACTGATTGTATCAAAGCAGCAAAAAAGGTCGACGTCGACTTCAAAAAACTTTTTCAACTGCGGGTTGCTGGGTTGGGGGGGAGGGTGTCGGACACTGACGGCCATCTGGTGGCGACAACTCATCCGTCTTCTTCTTCTTCTTCCCAGCCAGTTTTTCTCCCCAAAAAGTCAATCAGTGACAAGTTCCAAGTCAATCAGCCCCTAAAATTCAATTTGGGACTTTGGTAGAAAAGAAGAAGAAGAAAAAAGAAACCCTTTTTCCTTCCCCTTGACTGCATCCCGTCGGCCTGATTATGTGCCCCATCACACGGGATCTTTTCCTTATATAGAAGTGACAGTCCTACCTTTTTCTCGACAAATAAAAAAAACCGGTAGTTGGAAAGAGAACGCGAATCATCCAACGAGAAGAACACATTTTTATATTTTTATGTTTTGCGGACCTTGTGTCGGTTGGATCAGGTGAGACTTTTCAACACCTCGTCGTCTCCCGTGTCGGCCTGTTATTTCACCCCCCAATCGTTACGCTGCCAGAACGGGGGGCTCCCAACATCTCATTGTCTTTGGTGGCGAGATACACGTCGAAACAAGAGAGAGAGAGAGAGCCGTCATCTTTTCTTTTTCCATATTTACTTGTTATCAGTTTGCTGGCAAAGGATCTGTACGTCGGTGCGAAGCGAACGCAGCTAAGAGAAAAGAGCGTCAGCAAACCCCCTCCCGAGACCCGTGCCACCATCAGATAGGATGATGATCAGTGTCAGAGCTAATGAGCTCACGGGATAAGATTAGATCGCGCGTACAGAGAGAGAAAGAAGAAGAAGAAGAAGACGACGACGACGACGACTAAGAACTTTTTTGTTTGTTTTTTTTTCGTATTTTTCCCACTTGGTGCCAACCTATAAATAGTGAAGTTTCCTGGCTCTTTTCCTCGCTGTACACCTCCCCGTCACCCGAAACGCATAACATTTCATAAGTAGAAGTATCTATCTGAATATATGAAATGTTATATATTCTTTCGCGATGATGATGATTGGAATGTCGACGACGGAGAGGGCCGCTGCTAGCGCAGCAACGAGATAAGAAGAAGAAAACTTGGGAGCAACACATTCCGTCCCGAATAACAGGCAAACCAAACACACAGGGGCCGACTCCCTACGTGTGAGTGTGTAGTAGGGCCTACACACAGAGAGACATACTCCCGAATAACTTCATATATTTATACATGGATATAATGTTGGAAAGGAGAGAGAGAGAGATGTCACTTGTCTACAGACGATGATGAGTCGCATCGCTCCTCTCCGCCCATTTCTTTTTTCTCTTCTTCCTTCTTACTTCCTCTCACGTTTTTCTTTGCTGCCCGTCGAAAAATATGCCGGCCTGTAAATAATTAAAAACATTTTCGGTTTTAGACACAAAAAATCCCGGAACGGGAAAAAAAGAGCGAAAAAATGTTCATTGAATTTTGATGGAAAATGAAGAAATAACAAAAACAGTTCACGGACTGTGTGTTGTCTCAAGTTACACACGACAAAACCTCACACGGGTTAGGAGGAGGGGGGGACTAGCTAGACAAACAGCAGCCATTATTGTCCCAATAAATTGAGAGCGTTGCCGGGAGCCGTGTTAAATTTTAACGGCCGTCTAGTCGTAATTCATCGCAGACAAAGTTTGTTGCCTTTAGTTGCGGCTGGGGGGGGTTCTCTCTCTCTGCGTCACATGTTGTGTTACCCGTACAATGTGCGCGGCCTCATTTTGCATCGGACGCATTTTGCCGTAGACATATGCGTGACCGCATCGTCTTCTTGTGTCGGTTAATGATGCGCGAGGACGACAACAAGTTTGACCCCCCGCCGTCACCTCCAGACCCGACCAGACCCGCGCGTCCGCCACTTTGAAAAAGCGCAAACTTCTCTCAAAAATTTGTGACAACTCTTTTTCTTTTTGAACCCCTTTTGCGGTTTTTCCGGCCCATCTGCTGTCGAGCTTTTTGTCTAGGCTTCGCGAATGGCGGATCGGAAAAAGGGCCGGGCCCTGGTTGCAAACTGCGGTACGCGTAGCACTTCCGTTGATTTATTAGCCTCTTTGAGACTGTGTTTGTGTGTATGTGTCTAGTTTAGCTCGTTGTGCAAAACAGGATTTGCACCCAGCTGAGAAATGTAGCACCCTTGTTGGCCAACCACAAACACTTGAGCGTGTTAGCCCTATGGATCGATTTGTATTTAACTGGGCGATTGGACCAACGGGGGACGAAATTGGAGGTTTGATGAACTCGTCGATTGATGTCAAAAAGTTAAGATAATGGGCCATAACACTGTCGCTGTTATGGGCGAGCAGATTAGGCTATTTCGGTGTCGGGGGAGTAGCCAAAAAGGCCCCCGCGCAGTCGTCATCTTATCCCAATCGCCAAGTGTTGTAATGGCGACACACGATATGATGTGATAACTTTGTAGCTTTTTCTTCAAAAAAATCGAGATATTGACGCAATCCACCACAACGTCGATTTCGTCTTGTGTTAGATTAAACACTTTACACGGCAATAACTTGTGCTGGCCAGCAGCAGCAGCTTCGAGCCAGTTTCTCCATCTCTTTCCTAATATGCACTTTACCTCCCCTCATTAGAATTCAAGTAGATATTACCCATTTTTATTTACATTTGATGTTTCTGGCCAGTTAATTTTACCAATCTAGACTTTTATACTTGTTTTATAATAGACGTTATTTATAGGCCACAATTTTTTTTCCTTCTCCAATAGATTTGTCCTGAATAAATCAAACCGAATCGACAGCTGGATCGTCGGGCCGCATCATGTTTCATCATCACCATCAAAACCTTCCGTCCCATCACCACGGGGGGAATCCCAATTCGGCTGGAGGTGGTGGGGGTGGCGGAAATGTGAGTCCGTCGACGGCCGACCAGCAGCATCACAATTATTTGGCCTACATGAGCGGGCGAGCTGCGGCGGCCGCTGCAGCCGTTGCCGTGGCAGCGGCAGGATCCAGCGGAAGCCTAGCCAATACGGGCTCATCCGGCGGGGCTTCGTCGAGCATGTTGACGGCGACGGCGGCCGGATCCAGCGGGAGTAGCAGTATTGGCAGTCCGTCTGGCGGCGGAGTGAATCATTTGAACGGCCACAATTCGGGCGGATGGGCCTCGACCGATCACATGGGCAGCCCCAGTGCTTCAATGTTTCATCCATCAGCTTCAGCCTACAATTCATCCGTCATGTCCGGAAGGTTGGCCTTCTCCTCTTCGTCCGGTTCGACTTCAGCCGCCATCACCAGTTCGTCCTCTTCCGGCGGCATTTGCTCCTCATCGTCGCCATCCAGCGCTGGAATGATCAGTTCGCGCGATTACAACAGCAACAACAACAACAACAACACCGGCGGAGGTGGTGGCGGCGGCACTGGTTCGTCGTCTACAACTCCCGTCGGGGTTTCAGCCGCTTCATCCATTCATTCGGCCGCCTACTCGACCATGTCCATGGCTCTTCCGGCGGCAGCGGCTGCTGCCCTCAGTTCCACCGCAGGTAATCCAGCTACAAATTTTATTTCAATGAGTAGACAATTCCCAGTTCAAAAAGAAGTCTAGGCCTAGCACGAAATGTTTAGCCGAAAGAAATGATGTTACAAGTGTTTTCTCAATTTACTAAACCAACTGGACTTCTCTTGCGGTTGGAAAAAATTGACAGCTTCGAGTGGCTTCGGCGCCTATTCCGCCTACCACCACCATCACCACGCAGCGGCAGCGGCTGCAGCCGCCGCCGCCGCAGCCGCCGCCAACCTGTCGCCCTGGACTCGAGGAGCCTATCACCATCCGCACGACGGCTCGTTCCACCATCAAAGCTTCCAGCACCACTCTTCCTACGGTAAACACAATTCATCCATTGCCTAATATATTTGCCTATATTTGATCGTCAAGTGTCTATTGGCTCTATGGGAGTCTCTACGTAAAACGATAATATTTCAAAGTCGTAAAACTCCCAGGCTTTGGATCACCGCAAATGCGTAACAAAGTGGGACAAGCCAAGATCCATTTTCGCCTATATATGGCCGTAAAAAAGAGAGAGAGAGAGAGAGATTCCCGTTTGGCGGCCTTTTTCCTCCCTTTTAGTCTGGTCGGTGTTTAATTGTTATCTTATGGGCCGTTACGGATATGTATAGGGAGAAGAAGTTTGGGATAAAGTCGAGATGAGATTGTAATGGTGGCAGTTTATTTTGTTGGGTGACGTTTGATGCCGTGATGTGATGGGTACAGGGGCCAAAAAAGATCCGGAATGATTTGAATACTCTAATAACAATTTTGGATTTGGCGCCATGTACGTCTGCGGTTGGAAGTTCGGCGTGTAAAATTTCCAGTTTTTTTTTTGCCTGGCTCTCCTGCGCTCTTGAAGGGGACGACGATGATTCATTTTGAATTTTGATGATGGCGGATATACTGCGCCGTGTCCACTCGTCATGCGGTGAAAGGTGCAGAGTTGACAAAGCGCGGGAACCGGTCTCGATTCAGTTTTCTTGACGGACTCTTAAGAAAGAACAAGAACGAAAAAACCCAGAAAAATTTGCCATGTCGGATTCAGGCGTTTGTCAGACCATATTGAAACGGAAACCCAACGTGAGAATTAGAAAGAGGTGGACGCCAGTCGCCGTATATTATTATTTCAAGAAGGAACCAACCAGCAACAAGGGGGGAGAGACTGGGCATGGATGGGGGTGGGTGGTAAAGGAAGGAAGGATATATAATCGACGACGGCGCGGTTGAGAGAGAGAGATGCTATTAGATCCGAGATAGCCATCGCCTACTTAGCTGACGAACAGCGAAACAATCTTATCGCTTCAAAGTGATCGTCCCGCCGCGACGACCTGAACCCAGAACCGACCGCGCGACAAAGAAAAAACAAAACTTTTTGTTTCTTTTCTTTTTCGTCTTTTTAAGAAAGTAAAGAAAAAAAAAAGGATTCTCTCCTGTTTTTAGTGTGTTCGAAAAAAGAAGAAAAAAAAGGCGGTCAAACCGGAACCATTATAGGTATATATATATATATATATATACCATCTATTAAAAAGTTTAGGGGACAGCTAACAATCCTCTCGCGTCGTGCACCACACAAAAAGAAGAAGAAGAAATAACTGGAAAATCGACTATTGTTGCGAGTCTCTTTTTTCCACCCTCCTTTTTGTCTGCGGTTGAAAAGTACCCGCTGATTTTCAAATGAGGAAAAGCTCATTAGTCATTGAGCAGAAATCGACTCTTGTTCCATTTGCCAAATCGGCACTCAATCATTCCACCGGAATAATATAAAAGCCGGATGGAATTATTTTTTAAAAAAAGTTCGCGATTTGTATACGACGACTAAATATCCGCCGGGCTTTATTTAAAAAAAAAAGGGGCTCAGACTGCACTTGAACGCTAGTCGATTTTGTTATGACACTATAGTCACTCTCTGCTGTGTGGGCAATTTTTCTGCATCGTCCTGAAAGCTGGTGTGTGTTTGTTGTGAGTGCCGATGATGTACGCGAGGCCGGAAAAGAATTCCAATCGAGTAGAAAGGCGTATTATTTAGTAAACACTTCTTCTTCTTCTTCTGCTTGTGTGTGTGTGTGTCTGTTGTTGTTTTCTAGAAGAAGAAGAAGAATAAAGAGCACCTCTCCACTTTTGCCCATGTGAAAGCTTGTGGCTGCTGCTGCTGTTGCTGCTGCTGTTGGAATCCGGCACTTGACCGTGATGAAGCGGGACCGGTCTGTACGGCTGGCGACGCCGCCGCCGCCGCAACAGCAGCCACCGCCGCCAAATGTCTGGTGTGTGTTGTAGCAGCAGTCCAAGAGTGTAGAAGAAGAAGAAGAAGAAGAAAGCTTTTTTTTCTCTTCTGCTCCATCTCCCAGCAGATATATTATGCAAGACAAATTCCCCTTCTATGTCTCTCGCTCATGTTAGTGTAGCGGGGAGAGAAAAGTGCTGGTCTTCTTGCGCTCTATTTGGCTCTTAAAAAAGCTGGAAAAGCCAAAGCTGTTGAGCGTCTTGAACCGGCCAAATAAAAAAAAAAGAAAGAGGCAAAACGCCATGCACGCAATATAAAGCAGCAGCAGCAGCAGCGTATTCTGGTTCTCTGTTTCTTGTCTCTCTTGTGCCCATACTGTTTAGTTTTCAAACATCTTGTTCTTCTATAAATTCTTGTGCGCCCGACATTCTCTCCCTTACGAATTTCCCGTTGATTGATGCCGTCAGAGGGACCCCGTTAATTAAAGGGATCGATTAAGACCGAGACAAATATTACTGGCTGGTTATTTTAAAAACCAAAACGAGTTGAGACACATTTCTAGTGTTTCTAAGATTTGTCAAATGGCGAAATGTGGAGTGAGTATATCGACACATTCACTCGACTCACTTGTGGAGACTGTGGGAAAATTCGGTTGGCCGCAATCCCGGCAGTAATCAGTCCGTATATTCTACAGGTCGCGGGCGCGCTATTATCCGCTTCCATTCCGAGTCGAGTGTGTGTGTGTACCTCCTAAGAGAAATCAATCAATGAGGGGGGGTCGATTTGTCAGCTGATGGGAACGACCAAAGAGAATAAGAAACAAAAAAAAGGGAAACAACAACAACAAAATGGGAAAGGCAAAAAAGGAGACTTGTGTGTGTGTGTGAGAGCTTTATATACGGGAGACAATGTTGTCGATGAAAGCATTGGAGCCAGTACGACTGGAAAACTATGGCAGACGAGAGAGAAAGAGGTTCAGCCAGCTTGTGTTGTTTTTCTCCTTTTTGTTTCTTTTTTTTTTCTGTGTCCGTCCCCTTGGCTGTCCTTCTTTGTGGCTGCTGATGGATGGTGGGCTGTCCGGCAGCGGATGGTTATCTCTCGTTTCCACCTGAGTGTATGTGTGTGGTGTAGCACAAAACGCACACAGACAAAAAGTCTCCGTCGCCACACGGTTTTCACCTTATAGGCTGATACCTTCTCTCTTTCTTTTTTCTTTTTTTAAGTTTTTTTGATTTTTAAAATTTAATTTTCCCCCTTTTTTCTTCTTCTTCTTCTCGGAAAATTTAAATTTGAAAATGACCCAAAGCGACTAATCCCCGGGAATTTTACGACTGCATCCAGTAGGTGGTGGTAGTAGCTTTAGTAGCGTTCTAATCTCTCGCTATAAGATATTAACCCGAATGAAATGGCTTATTTGATTGCGTGTTATTGGCTGCTGCCGGCGTCCCTTGCGTGTGTTTTTCTTTTGCCGAGCCGATAGTTAACGAGACTCGAACGATCGCTTCTCTTTTTTCTTCTTTCTTTCTTTCTCTCATTTTCCTGGAAAGTTCATTTCTTTTTCTATAGGCCTTAAACCATCCGTCACCATATAGTAATGACTGCCCTCCCCTCCGCTTCGGATCACTCCCTCCCTAATTACATCGTTGCCAAAGTATGATGGACTCGTTTCCGCCCCATCACTTTTTTTTTTTCACGTGAACGAAAAAAATTTCTTTCGCTTCGTTATAACTGGCTAACCATACACCACCAATCACGTAACGAAGAAAAAAATTTATTCCTGGTGGTGGCTTTTTTTTTCATGGCAAGATTTAAATCTATTGGCGCTCATCCCAAGTGGAAATTCAAATTGTAAATGTCAATTGTTTTAATTTGTTTACAGTGGAAGATGCGTCGAGTTATTTGGAGGGTCGAGAATGCGTCAATTGCGGCTCGATTTCGACGCCGTTGTGGCGTCGCGACGGCACCGGCCATTACTTGTGCAACGCTTGCGGACTCTACCACAAGATGAACAACGGAATCAATCGACCCCTACTGAAGCCTCCACGCCGACTGGTGCGTTTTTTTCTTTTTCTTTTTAACCCCCTTTTAAAAACTAATAATAAATGTACACGATTTTCACATTTGCCAAAAAAAAAAGATATATGCGGGCAAGGGCCCTGTCGACTGTATGGGAAAAGCCTTTCCTTTTTTGATTACGTCATCTCGCTCTTAAGTTTTATTTTTTAATAAGATCGACTCTCAAGGACTTTTTGATCCATTCAATGCGGCAATGTTTCATCGTCGTGTGGCATCATACTACCTTCTTTTCTCTTTCATTTGCAATCACGGGAAATTGTTTTTTTCTTTTTCCCCGATTCAATTATGAATTATTCAATGGCGATTTCTTCAGGGAGGGATAACGTTCGATCCACCTCGAATATTACGACAAACTGAATCAATATTGCGTGTCTAACCGAATGATGTTTTTTTTTCAAACTCTCGCCTTTTTCTATCACGCAGAGCGCCACCAGGCGGTTGGGATTGTGCTGCACCAACTGCGGGACGACGACGACGACCCTGTGGCGTCGCAACGCGGAGGGAGAGCCGGTCTGCAACGCTTGCGGACTGTACCACAAACTGCACGGCGTCAACCGTCCGCTGGCCATGCGCAAGGACGGCATTCAAACGCGCAAGCGCAAACCCAAGAGCAATTCGGCGGCGGCGGCGGCTGCGGCGGCTGTTGCGGCGGCGGCGGCAGCCAATCACACGAATTCGGTAGCTGCGGGAGCGGCCTCGATGGATCACCAGCACTCTAGCAGCATTGGCGGAGGCATTAGTTCACACCACCACCACCACCACCATCCTCACCAGCACAACGGCTCGTCGTCGTCGTCGTCATCGAATCACTTGATTGGCGGAATGAAAATCGACCGGATGCAGTCGGACTTGCATTCGAAATCGACCGAGCGAGGTATGATTTCCCGACAATGGCCATTTGAAATCATTTCGTGACTTTCGTGTAGCAGCGAACTAATTTATTCTGAACCTCCCTTTTGGGTCTCTGCCGGCTCTGTCAATGCAGATTTACTGTCTTCCTCAATGAACCACACGGCTGATGCCGGCCAGCAACAACAGCAGCAGCAGCAACAACAGGTCCGGCTCCACCACGGCCACGGCCCGATGAGTCACCACCAGCACCACTATTTCGGAGCGGCAGCCAAGAGTTTGAATTTTCCGTCTGTCCACCATCCGCATCACCAGTCGGCGGCCGGGGCGGCGCTGGGTGTCCAGCATTCGCATCACTTTGCCGTCTCATCGCCGCATCATCACCAGACTTATATCAAACAAGAGGCTAGCGCCACCAACCATCTCAATGCTTTTTACGACAACTTTGTCAGCATGACCGGCGGCTCCGCTCCTCATCAGACGCTGACGACAAAATTGGCTTAATCAATGTGCAATCAACCCTATTATTATTACATATTATATTCGAAGAAACAAACAAAAAAAACACAAAAACACAAAAATTATCAAGAATTTTCTCTTTTTTCCCCCTTGAAATATTTAAAATAATAATAAAAAGCTTGTTTTTTTTCTTTTTACTTTTGTTTTTTTTGTGGTCAAAATTGAAAAAGATTAGTAGCTAGAAAATCAATTGTGACAACTGGGGGGAATGGGAATATGTTGTTTATTATATCACTGGTTGCGTTCGTTGTTTCCTTCTTCGTTCTTTCTGATTTGCGGTTATAATATTGTCCTTTTTTTTAAATTTGAATACCGATAAATCTTAGAAAACGATGCAAAAGTTGGTTCATATACATAAATGTATTTCAAAAAATCTGTCTGGTTGTTGTTTTTTTGGTGTACTTCTTCGATTTGTGACTTGTTGGTGGATGATTTGCTGCTTTCATGGCAAAATCGTGCAAAAATATTTCGTTTTCACGTTCGGTGTAACCAATAAATATGTAAATCTAATGTGACCTCGTTTCTTTGAAGCTGAAAATGTTTCCGTTTGCCTTACCCTAATCAAATGTAATGGCATGCCCTTTGTGAGACCGTCTTTGTCGGACTCTTTGTGGTATTTCCGAGATATGAGTCAAGAATATTTTTAACCGGTTTAATAAATTAATTAAGAGGTAAGTTAATAAGTAACAGAATCAAATTTGTTATGGTTTTGCTCCTATTAGTTATTGAAATAATAATAAATTCTAACCATACCTCGTAACAAAGCACTATGTTGGAGGTGATTGACAATTTCGAACTTGTATTAAATTTAGTGCAAAATTTGTGTGTTGAAGCAGTGATGATTTGCAATGGATTATAGACTATTTCAAGGTGTCGTTCGGCGTGTGATCAATATACAAGAACCCACTCTTTCCTTTATTAGTTATATGAATGACGTTATCTGGATAAATCCATTCAAATTTTCAAGATCACGACGAGCATGGAAAGTAGCCTAAGCAACTTTTTCTAGCGCTTCTTCGAGTCTTTCAAATTGCTCTGGAACTGTCATGTGGTGTTAACATCATCGTACAAATTTGTGAATTGAAACGTATTCGTACGTAAGACCCTCTGTGACAAAGATGACCTACTCTGATTATCTCTCTTTAGTCTTTTCTCATGAACAAACAACAAACCGTTACTAAAAAATGTTTAATAATACCGATGCACTATTCAGGAAACCATTTTCTCCTTTAAAGAAATAATATTAAATGAAAGCTCATGTTGTTGACATGACCTTGGATTGAATTTATGTTTATTATTACACGTACAGTATTTGCATTAAACTCATTTACAACATTCAGGTAACTATAAAGTAGTACAAACCGATGTTGAAATTTGAAAAATGTGTGTTCCTACTTGCTATTTTTACTTTAAGAACACAGGTGGCGTTGGCGTCCAAAACAAAGTTCTTTTTTTTCGTCAGTCGCCATACAGCATTTTCTCCCTATTTTCTAAACGTTTTGCACTGAATTTTCTTCTAGTTGAATTGTTACAAATTGTTCAATCAAAGTATAATTAATGGCATCACCAATTGGATTGCTTTCAGGGAGACTTGCCCTTGTAACTGGTAATAATTTGATAGTTATTACGACGACCTTGTGTATCCCTTTCAGCTCCTGCTCGCGGCAGCTGTTTTGAAAGCCTGTTACTTTGTCACAGTGTAATTTAATGTAAAACTGCAATAAACTAAAGTAATGTTCTTCACAGGTGGAGGAAGTGGCATTGGCAGGGCGGTTTGCCATGTGCTTGCTAGAGAAGGAGCTAGAGTAGTTGTGGCTGACCTCAATTCAATTGCTGCTGAAGAAACGAAGAAGTATCTTGATGACATGGGTATGTATGTACCTACAACATGTATTTAATGTATATATGTTTTAATGCAATTGCAAATCAACCAGGGGGACGAAATGAACACTTGGCACTCCCAGTGGATGTCTCAGTAATTATGAATACATTTCCCCACCATTTCCCAACTAATCAGATTATTGTTTATTGAGAACAGGTAGGCAGGTCAGTTCAGTCTCTCATTGTTGACATCAGAGGAAAGTTCAACGCAGCTCCCTCTGTAGTTGTTAATTCAGCTGGGATCACAAGAGATAACTTTTTGCTCAAAATGGATGAAAACAGCTGGAATGCTGTCATGAATGTTAACCTCAAGGTACTACACACATTTGAAAACATAGATAATGAGATATCATTTGACTTATTTTGTATACTTTCTGTTGTAGGGTACATTTCTTGTCACACAAGCTGCAGCTGCTGCTATGCTGGATGACAAAATTCCAATGAGCAGCATAATAAATATTGCCTCAATTATTGGGAAAACTGGTAATGTTGGTCAGTGCAACTATGCTGCTAGCAAAGCTGGAGTTGAAGCTTTTACAAGATCTGTATCAAAAGAATTGGCAAAGTATGTATTATTTAATTTAACTGGGTTTGAAGCCCTTAGTAATGTCAACTTTTTCACTGAAAGGCACAACATAAGATGTAATGCTGTTTTACCTGGTTTCATTGAAACTCCAATGGTTCAGTCTGTGCCTGATAAAGTGAAAGAAAAATTCAAAGCTTTGATTCCGTTTGGTCGTATGGGGCTTCCTGAAGGTTAAAATATTCAATTCTCAATATTTCTATAATTATAAGTAAGACTATTTTTTTTTTTTGCTTGAAATTTTAGAGGTGGCCGAAGTGGTGCTATTTTTAGCTTCAGATAGAAGTAGCTACGTCACCGGTAATTGCATCGAAGTGTCTGGAGGATTAGCAACGTAAACAGGAGAGAAGCTTTCCTTTATCGTCATCAGTTTTGATTTAAGAAATTATAGATTTATTGTTATACTTATACTGCCAAGATAAATACTAAGGAGTGCAGAATGAACATTTGTATGCGCCTGAATTTTCGTTTTCAGTCATTTTTTTAAAGTTAAAGTATAGGTGTGCTGAGAAATTTCGCCCAACGACTAGTTTGATGACATGTTTTTTTTTCTGAAAATTCTTCGTGGCCAAAACGGCAAGATCAAAACGGTGATTACAAGTGTCTGTCAATCACCAGAATGACCAGAAATATCAATCTTTAATTGTTTTTTTAATGAGTACTAAATAACCGTCCTATCTGCACGGTGGGTTTTACACTTTTCATTTTTTTTTTTTTACTTTTCATTGCAGTTTCATTCACTGCCATCTCCAAAGAATAAAATTTTGGTATTATTAGTCGTACCTGGTTTCTCTCCCCCTGGTGTACCTCCTGGTCCAGCCCAGGCCCGGTCGCGCGTTGAAGCGGCCTCGCGAACCCCTTGCCTCTTCTGCTGTGGCGTAAACTGCGGCGAAGGCTGGATTTCGTTCTAATTCCCGGTTTAATCCCCGTTGGTCTTCGTCCGTAGAGCTGGAGTCTTCCTCCGACGAATCACACGGACTTATCCAGCAGAGTTGGAATTCCTCCTCCTCAATTGGCCTCCTCGGCCGGATTCTTGGAGCCGCTGCTCCAGCGGGAGGCTCAGGCCTCAGGCTTGCATTCGCTGTTCCTGCTGATTATGACCGCATTCAACCCTATCGAGGTTATGATCGCCATTCACTCCTCGGACTTGCCGATTTCGCACCAGTCAGAGTCAAACTAGTGAAATGTCAAATTCAACAGGACGATTCGATTAGTGTCCAGAGACATATTTTCGATAAAAAACCAGCCATAACCTCTCCAAGGTGCATTTTGGGATCTAAGGTGTTTTAAAGTCTTTTTTCTCGAAAATAGATGGCGTGTTATTATTTTGTTTTGGTTTTTATTAGTCGTCTGCTTTTCTTCGTTCGGAGTTTTGGACAGGAAGAATACGAAGAGAACTGTTATGACATTCGTTACTGTTTCTTGTCTTGCAATTTATTGACTATTTAATAGTGAGATCGTGGTTTCCCATAAAATTGAAACCAAAATATTACAGACCTGTGGTGACTAATGCAAGGTCTCTAAAAGAAAATTCTCGGTCGACCGTTATCTTCTTGTCTTCATTCGTCCTTCAAAACACCCAGGTGAATACACAACAGTTTATTTAGGATTACTTGTAGTCACTCGAGTCACTCTAACTTAATATATAAGAAAGATCTAAAACCATTTTCTGTTTTTTGTTAAGGAATTACGTGACAGGTTGTATCATATACTATTGAATTTCACGTGTGTTTTAGGTGTGTAATCCTGGAATTTTGCTGATTTTATTACTAGCTCCGGTCAACATTTGTTCTAGTTCCAGATGCATTTTTCCATAACACTTTCCCGCCAGAAGCCGTTCTTTAGTGGACAGTCGGAGGATCGAAAATCTTTAAGTAAGACGCAAAAATCTTATTTTTGTTTAAGTTTCCTTTAAATTTCCAACTCGTTTATACAGCTCTATATGATTCGTGCCTAAGATCGGGAGTCGGCCACCGATGTCAATCTACAACGCAGTTTCTTAATTGGAGCTGGTGTTTCCTGGGATGTGTTGTTGCGGATTTGTTACACTATCATGTTCAAATAGGTAACTGTGTTCATTAATTTCTCTTTTAGAAAGCTTTAGATTAAGTAACGGAAGACCAGAGAATAGATCCCTTTGTTTCAGTATTGTAACTTTCAGTGAAATCTGTGGATGTGTGGTTTTACATTATTTGATTTTCATCCTTTTAATTTTTTTTTATTAATTGAAAAACATATTTACTATAGATTTTTCTGTAAAATTTCTAATATCCAAATAATTTTGAGGGATTTTGGTGATTCAACTTTACAGTCTTTAGACTCTTTACTCCTGTCATCTTGCTTGCTAATCTTATGCAAATTTTCTGGAATATGGCGCTAGGTAAAATTTTGTCCGCCAGGTGGTGGAGTGCCTGTTCGTGAGTGACGAAGCCGCCATTTGCTTTTGAGACAGCGTACGGGAATATGTTTCTGCTAAATGACGGTGTTCTTCGCTTTTACATTTTAAAAAATGTTTCCACGCCATTCGACCAAGTTGAAACGAAAGTGAACAATTCTAAAGCATGTAAGTGAATTGTGAGAGTTTCTACTTTTCGAAAAGTTCATTTTCTAATCTATTTTAATTTATTTTGTATAAGCATGTCGAAGATCTTGCCATTATCCACGTGATCGCTGCCATGAAGGTGTGTCTTTGAGAGGGTCTCTACTATATTGCAAGACAAAAATGTGAAGAAAACAGGAAATCTGAAATGGTTGTACTTTAAGGTAAATCAAGTAGGTTTTCACTTGTTTTCGACATCAAGAACAAAATACTATCTTATTTCTGTGCTTCCAAATAAGACAGCTTTTGTGGAAAGTTTGGTCAGTTTCTAATCAATCAGTACAGATATTCCCCTTCAACTTAAAAAATTCAAAGAAAATTTCACAAATTGATCTTTGGTCATCTTCAATGACTTCTTTTTCTCTTGTAATCTAAATTTGAAGTATATCATTGCCTCAACTACAACATGTTGCAACCACTTATGATACAGTTGCAAGCTAAAGTGAGCACTCTTCCAAAATAGTGTGTTCTTATAGTTTTGAGGGACTGTTTAGTTTAACTTTATCCCTTTCATTATATTACATCACACAAGACATCTCCTTCTCAATATTGATTTAATATTTTTCCATTGTTTTAACGGCATCTGAGTATGAGCTGCAGCCAGTTGGCGGAAGATGTGAACATGTTAGCTGTTGCAATCAGTTTGTGAGGAATCTCATGCAGAAACCGAAAATGATAAGGTAACTATGTTCATTTATTTCTCTTTAAGAAAGCTTTAGATTAAGTAATGGGATACCAGAGAGTAGATTTCTTTGCTTCAGTATGGTAACTTTCAGTGAAGTCTGTAGACATGTGGTTTTACATTAATTGATTTTCATCCTTTGCATTTTTTTTTTCACAAATTGGAAGTTAGAAAATTTTCACAAAGTGATATTTGGTCATCTTCATGATATATTTTTTTCTCTAGTAATCTAAATTTGAAGTATATCATTGCCTTAACTACAGTACATTGCAACCATTTATT
Organism: Daphnia pulex; assembly: GCF_021134715.1. Lineage (NCBI taxonomy): Eukaryota > Metazoa > Arthropoda > Branchiopoda > Diplostraca > Daphniidae > Daphnia > Daphnia pulex. The sequence continues at coordinate 5,261,874 of NC_060022.1, forward strand.
GATCTTGCAACTATCTGCAAGATAAAGTCAATTATCATTTGCATATAGTTTTTGTGTTTTGCTTTGCAATTTTTTTATTCATTTTACTAATCTACTTTAATTTTGTTACACGCACGTCGGAGATCTCGCCTTTCTCAACGTGCGGTGCCGTGTCAACAAGATGTCTCTTTGATGAGGTCTACTATATTGCAAAAGAAACATGAGAACTGAAATGGTAACGATTTACTTGTAAGATAGATCAAGTGGGTTAGGTTAGCATTTTGCTTAAACTTTTGTCTACGTTTGTGTGCTACCTTTCGTGATCTTTGTTTAGAGTTTACTTCAGTTAAACATTTGATTTAGATGAAATTTGGCTAATTCCTGCTTCTATATAAGACAGCTTTTATGAAAAGAACATATGAAGAGATGTAATTTTTTTTATCAAACAGAACAGAAATTCCTTTCATTTTTTAAAACTTGAAATTAAATCTTTATCTTTTGTCATCTTTTTGATTTATTTTTCTATAGTTTAATCTAAATTTGAAGAAAATCTTTGCCTAAATTACTAAATGTTTGAATCATTTATTTAACGATTGTAAGCTAAAGTTAAACATCACTTGCATTTTTTCTTTTGCTTTGTAAATTTTATTTTATGGTATCTTTTTTCACATTTCAAAATGTTATTGGTTCATTAAAGTTCTTTTGCTTTGTAGGATTCCATGGTCCGTTTGATGTTTGAGCTGTTTGTGGTGTTGCTGTTTGGTGTGAAGTGGGTTTGCAGTCATTTTCAACTTGAGAGATGCGCTGAAATGGAGCTTCGTCAGACTTGCAGTTCAACATCATACTTCAATGTGTTATTTCCCTATGTTTGTGTCCGTGCAGTGTTGAGCTGTTGGGCAAAACGGTCAATGTTGTCTGATGGCTGTCAGGCATATTTATCTGCTGCATTTTGTCAATATGTCGTCTCTTGCTACCTGTACGTTGAGGTAGTGCTTGATGAACAGTATCATTTAATTTTTCAGTCGTTATTGCAGCCCAAGCTGGTGAAAGATCTTTTTGCATCAAGTAAATCTGACTGTTTTTTGTTGTTGTTGTTGGAGTGTTACGGAAGTTGCGTCATTATTGTGTTGAATTGTCATTGTGACTGCAGTTCACCGTTTATAATTTAGGAAGGGGAAAAAAACAGAATTATGGGGAATTTATGTCAAACAAATAATAAACTTGCTTTCGGGATTGGGAAAGGAATGTGGAGGTTGTCAGGTGGCAAGGTGGTGACTTGAATTTTCATATCTCAAAATATAATGAGGTATGTTAAAATGTGCTGATGCGAAAAATGTGGATAAAATCTTTATAAATCCACAACAACTTCTATAATGTTAAAACCTATTACCTAATTACCCTAAAATCATACAACATCTAAAATCCTTTTACACAGTAATTTTATAATCTCCTAACTCACTATCCTAAAACAAAATACCCAACTAAACCATATCCCTACAACATCCATATTCCTTCAACCTATTACCTAATATACCTATAAACACAACTGTTGTATGATTTTTGGTCAATTAAATAATATGTTATAACATTATAAAAATTTTTGTAGATCTATAAACTTAAATCCTCATTAATCGTTATATAACATTTTAACAAACTTCATTATATTTTGAACTATGAAAATTCAAGTTAACAACCTGCCGACTAACAACCACCACATTTTGTTCCCAATCTCGTAAACTTATTTATTATTTGCCATAAATTTTTCATAATTTTTTTATTACCCCTTTCTAACTTTATGAACGGCAAATAGCCGTTACAATAACGATGACAGTAGCAACACAAAATTAATAAATTATTTATAACAAATTATATTTATAATAATAAATATTATTAAACAATTAAAATTTTTTTTCCTATGAAAAGGTAGACTAAATATTTTTAATTATTGATAATTATTAAATAATTATCTTTTGGATATTTGTTGGGGTCCCATTGTTTATTATTATGCAGATTTGTCTTTGTAACAGCTGTTTGCCGTTCATAAGTTAGAAAGGGGAAATGAAAGAATTATGAATACTTTATGGCAAATAATAAATAAGTTTACGAGATTGAGAACAAAATGTGGTGGTTGTTAGTTGGCAGGTTGTTAACTTGAATTTTCATAATTCAAAATATAATGAAGTTTGTTAAAATGTTATGTAACGATTAATGAGGATTCCAGTTTATAGATCTACAAAAATTTTTATAATGTTATAACATATTATTTAATTGACCAAAAATCATACAACAGTTGTGTTTATAGGTATATTAGGTAATAGGTTGAAGGAATATGGATGTTGTAGGGATATGGTTTAGTTGGGTATTTTGTTTTAGGATAGTGAGTTAGGAGATTATAAAATTACTGTGTAAAAGGATTTTAGATGTTGTATGATTTTAGGGTAATTAGGTAATAGGTTTTAACATTATAGATGTTGTTGTGGATTTATAAAGATTTTATCCACATTTTTCGCATCAGCACATTTTAACATACCTCATTATATTTTGAGATATGAAAATTCAAGTCACCACCTTGCCACCTTGCCACCTGACAACCTCCACATTCCTTTCCCAATCCCGAAAGCAAGTTTATTATTTGTTTGACATAAATTCCCCATAATTCTGTTTTTTTCCCCTTCCTAAATTATAAACGGTGAACTGCAGTCACAATGACAATTCAACACAATAATGACGCAACTTCCGTAACACTCCAACAACAACAAAAAAAAAAAAACAGTCAGATTTACTTGATGCAAAAAGATCTTTCACCAGCTTGGGCTGCAATAACGACTGAAAAACTAAATGATAATTTTCATCAAGCACTACTTCAACGCCAGTGCAGGTAGCAAGAGACGACACGTTGACAAAATGCAGCCGACAAAATACGTCTGACAACCATCAGACAACATTGACTGTTATGCCCAACAGCTCAACACAGCACGAACACAAACATGGGGAAATAACACATTGAAGTATGATGTTAAACTGCAAGGATGACGAAGCTCCATTTCAGCGCATCTCTCAAGTGGAAAATAACTGCAAACCCACTTCACACCAAACAGCAACACCACAAACATCAAACTGACCGTGGAATCCTACAAAGCAAAAGAACGGTAATGAACCAATAACATTTTGAAATGTGAAAAAGATACCAGAAATAAAATTTACAAAGCAAACAAAATATGCAAGACATGTTTAACTTTAGTTTACATTCGTAATATAAATGTTTCAAACACTTAGTAATTAAGGCAAAGATTTACTTCAAATTTACATTAAACTATAGAAAAATAAATCAAGAAGATGACCAAAGATGAAGATTTCATTTTAAGTTTTTAAGAATGAAGGGAATTTCTGTACTGTTTGATCAAATGTAATTTACAACTCTGCACAAGCTGATGTTCTTTTCATAAAAGCTGTCTTATTTAGAAGCAGGAAGTAGTCTAATTTAGATTACTAGAGAAAAAAAATATGAAGATGACCAACGATCACTTCGTGAAAATTTTCTTTAAACTTCCAATTTGAAAAAAAAAAAAAAAAAAAAATGTGAAGGATGACAAACAAATCATGTAAAACCACACGTCCATAGACTTAACTGAAAGTTACAATACTGAAGCAAACAAATCTACCCTCTGGTCTACCATTACTTGACCTTAAGAGAAATAAATGAATAAAGGCCTAGTTACCTTATCATTTCTGGTTTCTGCATGAGACGCCTCAAACTGTTTCAACAGCTAATATGTTCACACCTTCCACCAACTGGCTGCAGCTCATACTCAGATGCTGTTAAAACAATTGAAAAATATTAAATTTATATTGAGAAGGTAGTGTCTTGTTAGATGTAATATAATGAAAGGGATAAAGTCAAACTAAACAGTCACTCGAAACTACAAGAATGCACAATCTTGGAATTGTGCTCACTTTAGCTTCAACTTATCATAAGTGGCTGCAACATATATGTTGTAGTTGAGGGCTTGAGGAAATAATATACTTCAATTTAGATTACTAGAGAAAAATAAATCATGAAGATGACCATAGATCTCTTTGTGAAAGTTTTCTTTACATTTTTCAAGTTAAAGCGGAATTTCTGTACTGATCGATTAGAAACCGACAACAAAACTTCCACAAAAGCTGTCTTATTTGGAAGCATGATTTAAAATGTCACTCTTTTCGACATCAAGAACAAAATGCTAACTTACTTGATTTACCTTAGAAGTACAACCATTTCAGATTTCCTGTTTTCATCACATTATTGTCAATTGCAATATAATAGAGACCCTCTCAAAGACGCACCTTCATGACACGGCAGCGATCACGTGGAGAAAGACAAGATCTTCGACATGCTTATACAAAAAAAAATTAAGTAGATTAGTAAATGGACTTCAAAAAGTCAAAACTCTCAAAATTGACTTATAACTTGCTTTAGAATTGTTCACTTTCGATTCAACTTGGTCGAATGGCGTGGAAACATTTTTTAAATGTAAAAGCGACGAACACCGTCATGAAGCAGAAACACATTCCCGTACACTGTCTCAATAACAACTGGCGGCTTCATCACTCAGGAACAGACACTCCGCCACCTGGTGGACGCAATTTTACACATCTAGACAAGCGACATATTCCAGAAAATTTGCATAAAATTAGCAATCAAGTTGACAGAAAGTCGAATCACAAAAATCCCTCAAAATTAAGCATTTTTACTTCACAAGAACTTTACTGGAATTTTATTTTTATTTCTTTTCTAATTATATTAGAAATTTTGCAGAAAAATGTATAGTAAACATGTTTTTCAATTAATAAAAAAAAATAAAAGGATGAAAATCAAATAATGTAAAGCCACATGTCCACACTCCACAGACTTCACTGAAAGTTACAATACTGAAGCAAATGGATCTATTCTCTCGTCTCCCGTTTCTTAATCTATAGCTTTCTAATAAAAGAGAAATGAATGAACATAGTTACCTTTTTGTGAATCATTTCTGGTTTCTGCATGGGATGCCTTACACACTAAATACAACAGCTGACTTGTTCACACCTTCCACCAATTGGCTACAGCTCATACTCAGATGCTGTTAAAACAATTGAAAAAATATTAAATTAATATTGAGAAGGAAATTAATATGAAAGGCATTTAGTTAAACTAAACAGCCCCTCAAAACTACAAGGATACTCTATATTTGGAATTTTTACTCATGTTGCCATTCTAATTTCATAAATTTTACAATGGAATCTACACTTAGCAAGACTTCCTAACTAAAAACAGTAAGTCTAGTTTAACCCCATGGAAATTGTATCGTAAAACCACATGTCCATTGAAGATGCAACACAGTCGATTCTATAACAAAATAGGATCTAGATCTACTCTGTCAACAATTGACTATATTTAAATGGGAATCAGTTGACATAACACACTTACTTTTCCTTCAAGTGTTTCTGCATGGGTTTTTGATACGTACATAGTACATACCGATACAAGTAGCAAGCAACGACATCACATCAGTTTCAGGCCACGTAATAACTGATAAGGTTATTAGGCAGATTTGAAATTGCAGGCTAGATCTCCTGTAAATAAACATGTAAAAATTTTACGTATAGCAAACCATACAGTCTCGTAACGAAACAAAACCTTTTGACTTAACTTTCATAATGGAACATTGTAATACGTCCTCACTGAGTGTTTCGGAAACGAATGACCAAATTTATGAAGAGAAGGAAAATATACAAGGTTGTCAAATCTTTATTTCCTGTAACAAGAATTGTTTTTAGTTATTTTCTTTTCTTTTCAACAAAGAAACATGCCAGGGGTTCAAATTTTCTAATGGCTAATTTTCGCTAATTTTTGTAATTGTAATAAGCCCGCACGAATTGTCAGCTCCCTCATATTATTAACTAGGTTTTTCTATCTGTGTGCACAAGTTTGTACTAAATTCGCCACAAGAAAACGATGTCACTAATTTCATTTCTGGGTACTTTTTTTAAATATTTTTCCACACTCCACTGGTGTTCGGAATATAATTTCACCAACCTCATTGGCTCATTGCCATCATTCAAAAATTTTGTTCTGAATAATATTGCAAGATTTCACGCCTGATCTACAGTAATCAGCAACGAGCCGCGACGACTTGCACTAAATTGGTGACGTGATGATATGTGTATTTGCCAAGACGTCTTTTTTTCCCCATTTATTCGTTTGCCTTAACAGCAGCATTCAGAAATATGGTATTATTTTGGAAAATGAGTTGCCTCTTATGCACACACACAGACACGCACAAAATGTTATGGATGCACAACAGAAAAGATTTGTTTCGACGATGTACGAGATTTCGGTATAAGGGGAAAGAAAATAGGAGACAAAGAAGGCACGATTGCACTGCATGATGAAAGGCGGCACTGGAGGGATCGGGACATTCTCGAGGCTATGATTCATTGGGGAAAGGGTGCGCTGAATCAATTCGCAGGTGATTGAACTATTTACAGTGTGTCACGGAATCCTGTCCGTTAACTATCGTCGGGAGCGTAAATAATTGAAAATAAACAAGAATAAAATAATCAAGACAACACTAATAATAAATGGAATTATTTGTTTTTAAACATTAGATGGAATTATTTTTCGTCTTGGGCGAACTGTTATTCGATGAAGTTTGTGCTTGTGGTGATGAAATTGACTAGCGAATGTTTTGCTGGATCCAGTCAACAAAATGGGGAATGTTGGTATATACTCCCGGCAGTGACTCCCGAGCGCACCCGATGCCCCACGAGACCAGACCAATCAGGGTAGATCGACCATCCTTATCAATGGTCAATGGTCCTCCGGAATCACCCTGTAAATGATTTGGTCAGCAATCTTGATTTAAAAAGCTTGCGATTGGCTTCAATATTTACTTGGCAAGAGTCACGACCGCCCTCCTTGTAACCAGCACAGGTAAAGACATTATAGATAGTCTCCCGCCGGCCTGCATCTTTATACCATTTCTGGCAATCACCGTTGTCAATAACGCGGACGTCGACTGCTTGCAAGACGTCCGGCACTGTCGCTCCACCTTTAAATCAAACAAGAAAATTCCCGTTGAGGAAAAAACCAAAACAAATTTAAAACATCAGGAATGAAAGGATAAATAACCGTGAGTTGTGCGACCCCATCCTGTAACGGTTCCGGTTTGTCCGACGTAGTTAGAGTTTGCGGGTGGTAGACACACTGGGATGATGTGCTCCTTGTAGACTACGTCGCGTTTAAGTTTCAATAAGGCGATATCGTTCTGGAAGTCAGCCGGATTGTAGTTTGGATGAACCTGTCGAACACAAAAGATTTAGTTTACTCCAATTCACAGTGATTATTCAGTTAAACGCACCTCTTTGCGATCGATATCGTAGTCCTCATGAGGTTGAGGCTCGTTGGTGTCTTTCATGTTCCATTCGCCCAGTCGAACTCGAATCCCCGACGTGGCCGTACTGCGTTCACAACCAAAAACGAGAGTGAGATTTCCCTTCCGTACAGCTTTAAGGATCCCGATGTTGATACCTGTGTACGCAGTGAGCAGCTGTTATCACCCAGCGGTTGTTGATGAGAGCACCACCACACGAGACCCTCCTGGAGAGATAACTGGTCTTGACGATCGACGCCTGCCGCCACCATTCATATTTGGAGAATGTTCATCAAAAATTAGTTTGGCGATTCTTAATAAATGGAATTGTTGGGATTATTTTTCATTTTACCTGCCATGGAACTTTTCCGAAGCTTGTATCGTGACCACCGACGATTCGATTCATACGAGTGTAGGTCAGTCCGCATTCTAGAATCACAAAATAGTTTGTTAAGTTTGGGCTTTTGACAGATTTTAAAAAGAAGAAAAGTGAAAAAAAAAACAAGCGTTGCTGGCTCCCATCTTCGGCGCATTAAAAGGTACACAGTGACGGTAAATAAAATGTTGAGCAATTGTGTGTGTGAAACAAAATCTACAGTTCGACAGTGTTTACGCTAACTACGTGCTGTGTTCCATAAATCCGGATGGCTTTGCGTGTTTTGTTTGAAATTCCCGCGTTGGTGCAACATCTCTGTAGATGTTTTATATCTACTGTTTGCTGCGCCGATGGATGTGCGGTAATCACAACTCGTGCATTCTCCAAGGCACGTAGTCAGCCCTACCACTGGGTCTGGTGTATTGGGTGGACGGGCTGCTTGAACTGGGTCGAGTCGGTCTCAACAACAGGTTGAAAGACGGTGGTCGGAAAAAGACCAAAGACGGACCGTTCAACAGCGTCGGTCGTCGCGTCGTCACGGAAGTCGTGGTAGTAGTAGTCGTCGTCGTCGGAGCTGATTATGTGATGTGTTTTGATTTGTTATGTGTCAATGATTTTGATTACGTCAGAACCCACCCAAAGAATGATTTAAATATACAAAAATAAAAAAGAAATAAAGAAAATGTTTAAGAAAAGAATAGAAAACTGCACTGAGATCAAGGCCATTGGCTTGTCACAATGTGTTTGGGAAAAAGTTGACAATGATGATTGACATGCGATACTACTATTCAAAGTTACAAGGTCTTAAAAAAAAATGGCCAAGGCCAAAATGATTTGGGTTGTTGACGTTTTGTCCGAAAGTCAAGTCAATTGTTTGGTTATTTCTTCTTTTCGTCCGAATGGTTGGGGGGTGAAGGAGGACAACTTACTTGCGTCATTCAGTGAAAAAACCGGTGCCTGGACAGAATTTTCATTGTCGGCGGATTTGGGCACGCAACACTGCCAGAGAGGGCCGCCGTTGCAAACATCCTTAGTTACACCACCTGCGAGGGTGCAGGCCAAACTCAGGCCGCAATTGTACTTGACACCCTTGTACTCGCAGCTAGGTTGTATCACTAAATTTGGTAGCCATACAGACGCAAACATCAGCCAGGCATTAACAAAAAAGAAACAGAAAATAACAAAAAAGCAAAACCACAACAAGCACAGACTGTGCGTTGTCAACGATATAGTAGAGAGCGAGGGAAACCATCGGTACGCCAAACCTTAAAAGAGGAAAAAAAAAAACCAACGGAGAAGACGCCGAAAAACCCTAACCGACTTTCTCCTTAACGCATATCGTTCTCACTCATCAACTTCATGTACTAGCCGTCATGTACTAAGGTACAGGTACAAATAAAGAAAGTCATGTGATATAACTCTATGGCTCTATCCATAGTAGACCAGAATCAGCCTCACGGCGAGCTCGTGATGAAATGTTTTCGCTTTCACCTCCCCCCCCCCCCCCCAATATCGCGCTGAGAAAACGGGAGCGCCGGAGTGGATCGGAAATCCGCATCCGTGATCGCCATATAAAAGAAGGAGAGAAAAGAAGATCTGGCTATGATATGCAAAGCCAGTCGGGAATCTACTTAACCATAAAAAAATACAACCGTAAAAACAAACAAACAAACAATCGTCCGTCGTCAGGTAGCGTCGGAATACTATATGGAAATGAACCTTTAAACTGTCGATGAACAGTTGGTTTCTTGGGACGTTTGTTATGAGATTGAAGAGGACGTTGTTCGTGATTGAAATGATTGCCAGGAGGTAGATCTGATGGGAACTTGATTGAATTCTTTGGGGGCCTTTTGACGGGTGGCCCGGGGAAATTCAAATGAGAAGGGATCTGCTGTGGCGGAAGAAGAGGAGGTGGGCCCTGATTATGAAAATTGCCTCCGTGCTGATTATAATGATGATGGATGTTGAAATTGGGCTCTTGATTATTGAAGAAATTTGGCACAACACCGTTGAATAAAGGCTCGAATGGTTTCAGGAAGGTGTCGACCGGATGAGGAAACCGACTGTTTTGCTGTCCATTTGGAGGCCCTCGACGGTTGTTCGGCGGAGGACGAAAGGCCAGTGGAGGAGCTGATTCGCCGACAATTTCATCGTCATCCTCCGGAAAGACGACAGTTCCACTGTAGAGCTCGGATTCGGACTGGCTCGTCAACTGGGCCCTAGTCGTATCCAGGTCAGAGAGGATGAGTAGGGCACAAATGAGAGCCAGCACGGCCGTCAAGGGAGAAATCCGCAGGATGTTCATTCTTCTATTTGGCTGTGGACGAACGTACTATAATGCACTCAATAGGGAGGGATGGGTCGAAAACAATGTTGGAGGTCACTATTGGCTTTCACGCCGAATCATCCGAAACACACAATTGGAGAGTGTCTGGGGTTGGCGAGAGCGGACAAACTATTCGATCCTTCCCGTAGTCGCTACTGAGCTCGACTGATCAAACTCAGATGGAAACCCCCCACTTTATAAAGAAGTACCGCAGTCGAGAAAGAGAGAAGGCGAATGAAGAGGAGAAAGAAGAATATACAACAGAAAAAAAGAACACCACCTTATTTTCAACAACAATCTCTAACTCAAGGCCCTGCTGTTGGGTGTGTGTTTTTCGGAGGGAGGGTTTCACTTCCAACACGAGAGAAGAGGAGGTCGGCTGCGTTGGTTTTCTTTTTCATGCCTTCAAGAGGGAAAACGAATGGGTGGGCAAGAAACTTTCACCTTCTGAACATCGCCGGCGCACTATACTCGGGAAAATTCGTTGTCTGCGACCAGCAGCAGATGAGGCAAGGAAGAAAAACAAAAACAATAGGCTGCATCAGATATGCAAGCAGGTAAAGGAGGAATACGGGCAGGTGTTTTTTGGGTCAACTTTAAATCGATTTTTAAACAAAACTCGAGGCTTTACTCCGAATTGTGCTATCGCGATATGTAAATTATAGACGCAATAAAATATATTTCCAATCATCATTTGTATAAAGTAGGCAAACAGCTTCCAGGGAAATATAACAGCAGACGGGCGAGTATTAAAGCTACCAGCCAAATCTAATGGGTGGAAGAAACTCAATTTCCCTTTGCTTTTACTTTCCCTCAAATTCCCTGAAAATGATAGTTGTTATAATTCTTTTATGAAATATAAACACAGTCGATTAAAGATTTGATTGCATTATATGTCGTAAAAACACCTTCATTGAAAAAAGGGAAAGACAATTTGGTCTTCCGCAAAGGTGGCAAAATCAGAATAATTGCAAAATACAAGAAATCAATATGAGAAATGACTTGGTTAAGAATTTCAGTCACATTGCACATATTACTTGTGACAGAATGAAGACAGAAATCTAACCCATATATCATATCGATTTCTAGACTTTCATCTTCTAGATCGTTTCATTTTCCCCTCGGGCGAAATAATAGTACGACACAAGGTGTACGGTGATGAGGTCTGTTGTCCAAGGAAGAAAGAGCTTTCTTTCACCAACTTTCTGCCTTCATTAATGCCAAAGACAAACCACCTCTTTGGTTGATGGGAAACAAACGCATTTACCGCTCGCGATTCGGGATCGACCTAGCTTTCTATTCTATACTACATCTGTTTTTTTTCCTTCTAGTGAAGTTTTCAGTTACTTTTTTTTCTATCTCACTTTAGAATAAATTGAACATACCAGGAGAAAGAAAGAAAGAGATTAAATAAATTAAAAGAAGAAAGAGTTGGCTTCATTTCTTGACCTTCAGTAGCAGCTGGGAAGTACCACTATGATCCCGCGTCCGCTTTTTGTGTCAAAAAAACAAACATTGAAAACTTCACAACCTTGTGTCCTGCATATAATCTATAGAGTGAACCGATCATAATCTGGACGGTCACCGGATGGTGTCGTATTTAGGTTAGAGCCGTAACTTTCCTTTTCTCTTTTTGTATTTCTAGTCTATGTGTGCTGCCCCTCTTTGCTTCTTCATTTTCTCTTTCTTTCGTTTTGATATAATCTCTTTTCATTCCTGTTTCATGGACGGAAAGACATCGGTAGGGGTCTCGACTTTATGGTATCAAAATTCAATCAAGGGGATATTATTAGGTCTGTATATTGTGCTGGGCAGTAGAGCCTATCCCGTTTCACACCATCGGTCAGCAGCTGTTATGAGCTTTTATTTTCAGAACCGTTTCTCCCGAGAATCATGGATCGGAAGAGAAGAAAAAAAAACCGTGAGCATCACGAAATTCTCCGTTAACTCATTATAATTGCCTATTTGTTTTGATGCTTTCCCCTTCTCGTTTTCTCCTTCATCTCTTAAAAATGGCTCCTACCAATGGTTTTCTTTTCTCTCTCCTCGTATCGTTAACAACAATGTTGCTGAATAGCTGCAATTATATTCACAAAAGAACTCAATCAAAGTGGGGCACTTACATTTGTTGATGGTTTTGACCATGTTACTGAAGATGCCACGAGCATCGCTCGTATTGCGGATGGTGGACTGCTGGCCGGCCTCCGACTCGTCATCGTTGGCCAATTTTTCTTCTTTCCAGAGATTTTCAGTGACGACCTCGTTGTCACTCGAGTCGACCACAGCCAGAGAAGTCGTCGGAGTAGCCGTGGTGGTGGTGGTAGCAGACACTTGCTCTTTCTCTTCTCGGCCGCCTTTAGTCGGCATATCCTTCAGCGTATTGGCGTTATCCCCACTCACTAAACGCACGACAAAAACCGTTATTAAATATCGAATAGGGAAAAAAACGGGTGATAAAAATTACAAGAGTGACTAGTTTTTTCTTTGCCGTTCCAGCTGACGCATCGCAATAAAAAATAAGAGAAAGTCACGTGTTCCATCCCCACAAAGAATTCATTTATTCCGAGTTGAATTGGACAACTCGCACATGGATATATAGAAAGTAAAGTATGGATAATAAAAAAAAAGTATGCTAATAGGCTTGTGGCGGCGCATGAGAGTGCCGGATTGGACAGTTTAGCTAAGGTACAAAACCATTTTTACGACATTCTGGCGGGGGGGGATCGCCTAAAAGCGGAAATGCGACATCGGAAATATAACGGGCCCTAAACTTTCGCTTTCTTTCTTATCGCTTCAATTGAGAGTGAAAGTCTCGGTTAAATGCAGACTGAACGATACATACAGTAGTCTAGCTTTTGTGCCGAGAGATAAAGAGGTCTAGTGAAAGAGTGAGATAAAGAAAGATTTGGGTGGCGTGGGGCCCTTGCCATCGTACTGGAACATAAAGTAGTTAGGTAACAAATAACAGTGTGAAAAGCGAAAGGGAAAGCCCGGTAGTGTCAACATCCCATGGAATATCTCTATATTGCACTAACCTCCACATACAGACAAGATTGAAAACTAGAATTTGTCGTCATCATTTTCCGTGGTAGAGAAATCTTAGCCTACTAATAATTTGGCGATCTTAAATTTACTTTCTATTTCTTAAGATTTTCTTCCAACCATTTCACCCGCAAAGATTTCTATTTCATTACGTTTCTATGCAAGAAGTTGCATTTGCTATTTATAGGACGTTCAAGAAACCAATAAAATGTTATGAGAAGATGGGATGAAATATGAGCTGGTAACGGCGGTTTTATCGTGCGATTCTTTTCAAATTTGTTTTCCCTACATTTTTATGGGTTGAAAGATTTACCTTGAATGGCTCGTGAGGTCTCGTCCCGGCCTTGGGAAGTCACATCGTCGGCATCGTTAGCAGCGGCCGAGACCCAGGATGATGATCGGCGGAAACCCGACCGAAAACCGGTGCGGATGGCCGGATGTTGCTGCTTGAGCGCTGAGGTCGCAGACGCTGTCAGCGCAACTAGCGCCAACACTAAGAGAAAGTACCCGGATATCCTGAAAAAAAGAAAAAAAAAATCAATAAAACAAAAAATATGAAGAAATCAAAGGTGCGATTGCGTGAAAAAATCTGTTGCATCAGTATAAACAATGAGGCATCTAGTGTCCTGGGCATGGCTCCAAGTTTCTTTTGATTTCTCTATTGGTCAAGTCTCGATTAATTTGCGATGAACGCCCATCTGTCGAAACTGCGAATGGTTAGACAGTAACCATCCTTGAAGCGACAAAAAAATTGGCGAGGAAATAACAACATAACCACATGTTCAACACCCTTGAATCAAATTTCAGGCGGGAAATAAAAATAGTCGCGGTTGGCGCAATTAAGTCAGCTGAGAAAAAAAAATTCCTCCGCAAACTTTCAAATCAGTTTAAATTTAGATTTAGACTTTTCCTCTCCTAGCACGCGCGCCATCTAGCGAAGAAAAACAGAAACTTGGAAAACAGATTTTTGTAGATAGAAAGTCGTTCCGAACCGCAACTGGTACACACCAATAGAGTGCTCTGTTTTTGAGGGTATAAAACACCTCGATATCATTCGGAGAACGGTTCATACTTCATAGCGTGTTGACATAAAGAGCCATAACACAAAAGAGATAAGAGAGAATTAAAAAAAAAGTTCAAACAGAATAGGGATAATAAGAAGAAAAGAAGGAAAGAGAAGAGAGAAAGAGAAAGCAAACAAAGTACCACATGACCTAAATACTGTTTCGTCAATGGTCGTCTCTGAATATCCACTTACAGTTGCAAATGAGGTCGGAAGCTCTTTTAAAAGCCATAAATTGTGAAAAAAAATTTAACACCATCCAACACCATCGCTCCTCTTATCAAAACATTGCAATAATCCAGCGATCTGGTGCCGTTCGTGTGGAACGCAATTCTTCCAAAGATCCGTGGCCGACTTCAATAAGTCCTTGGAAGGAGTAAAGTAAGTCAAGCCAGCGACCTGATTGCTACTAACTAAGCTAGACGCCTTCATTTGCAAAATAGGAAAAAAGTCGTTGTGAGGAAACGTGGAGAAACAAATGAATACTAGATTCGCTTCCCGACTTCGGTCTGATTATTAAAAGGGCGTCAATGGAGGAGGAAAAATATGACTAAAGGTCGACTTTTCATTTCCAGGATGACTGATGAATAACGATTGTTGTTCCAATACGGATGCTAGGCGTCGGCGAATGACGCCGACGACTGTTAATGCTCAATTATGTGGTTGACGATCCAGTTCACAAGCGGTTGAGCCATCACGTGGGCGCCTATGATGTGCAAACGTGCATCCGGAGAAAGTCTGGTGGATGTTTAGAAATATTTTGGCAGAAAAGATGAATAATAAGAAGAAAATGAGGAAAAAATAGGCAAACGATGATCAAGAGCTTTCCCCAAAACGGAGTGGGAAACGGTTTGACGCACGCAAGGATGTGAACTGAATTTCCCATGTGGACTGGATTCTTGGTCATGCCTTCACGAACGCGACACAGTTCCTCTTTCACGCGCTCAACCAACAAACGACCGAAATAATTGTCACGATTTGAGCAATATGGTTGGCACTCGCTATTAATACGGCGACACTTAAAAGGTAAATTTTCAAATCAAATGTAAGATTGTGAAACTGACAAGTGAACTGACTTACCGCATGGTCAGAGTGGAATGAATCGTTTAACTTGAAACAGGTGAATGTCGGTTGCAAAATCACTAGGCAGAAGATCCAGTTGGGTAATGTATGAGTAGACGTCTTTGAAGCACTTGTCTTGGTAGCGGTAGTCGACGGAATGGACTGTCTACAGGTAGCGGATCGGGGAGCAGACCTAGAAGAACTATCTAGCTGGATCGGTCGGCTCAACTGTTGAACTTGGCTGCAGGTCGAGCCATTGAAGAGTGAGATCGACTGAGAAGAAGAGCTCGAGAGACCGATATTCAATTGGAGAAAGCACCGTAGATAAAGTATACACTCCCACCGGTGCTCTGTGCAATGCACGGAATAGTGGAAAAAGTATACTACGCGCCCGTGTCTTCTTCTTTCTCCACCACCAGCAAGCCAACCCTCTCACTGGAGGAGTGCTCTCAGCAGGAGAGATTTTCGCCTCGCAGGCAATGGAGAAAGTCTTCGTCCTCAATTTTCTCCACAAAACTCCCCTTTTAGTTGGTTAGTGTTGCCTTTCTTTCTCTCAACAGATACAGCGTTTATATACTGTATTTTCTCCTTCTGCTGGAACAACACGGAAGAATTCACTACATCCTAAATCCTCAAACGTGCCGATGTCACCGATCATCCGATTCAGCACAGACATGCAAATGATGCTGACGAATTACGGTTCCCGCATCGAAAATAATTAAGGTGCAACTCCAAGAGAAAGCTTCAAAACAAAAACGACGGATGAAATTGACGACAATCAGCTTTTGGTTTCCCACTCGGCTGAATAGGCGGTCGCGGAGGCCGGGCTTCGATTTGGCTTGTCGAAAACAAGTTAGAGATTTGACCTAAAAACAAATGGCAGAGAGAATACGAAATGAAAGGTAACTTAAAAAACGATAAGCGGAAGTGGCTCATCCGTATAGAAATCGAGAGCATTGCCTACGGAAGAAGAATGACCAATCGCGTGTCGTGCGGTCACCTGCTGCTGAATCGCAAAATCAAATTTCAGGTTTTTGACAATTTTGGGAAATATAGGTTAGCAGACAATTCTAGCATAGTTATGTTTGAATGCGATAGAAGTTCTGGTCAAAACATGTTTAGCCGGATTTTCTAGCCCCCACAACTGCATCACGGAGGGAAAAATTCCTGTACTCCTTCAGAGTGGATTCATCCGTATAGTAGACGTCACGGCAAAAGGGAAACTTTTTATGTTTTTTCGATTTCTGGGTTAGCAGGACAAACGAAATGCAGCTGGTTATATTTTTGTGTGTCCGTCCAGAAAAGAAGTAGGTTGATCTTCTTTTCTTCGTCTTTCTTGTCTTTTTGAGGCTGCTCATCCTCCCCCCTCCTTCTCCTCCCCCTATTCGCTTGCCCCCTTCCATTTCAGGCTCCTCCTCACCTTCCCTATATACCAACAATTTTCTCCTTCCGCCCCCCTCGGCTCATCTTTAGACACCTGTTTGCAATACCTGTGGCTCACCATCGATACTATAGAAAAGTTGGAAAAAATAGAGGAAATTTCAACACGCAAAACGTCCATTTGACACCCTCCCTTTCGCAATCACCCTTAGGGATTGGCATTGTTGATTTGTTATCCCATACCCAGTCGGACAGCGGGACCGACAGGAGAATGAGGATGTTGCATGATTCACTTTCTTTTCCCGACTGGAAGGCACCGCCTCCACGCTCCGCCAGGTCATCCCTCACTTCCAGATTCTTTCTTAACCTTGATACTTGACCCATATTTCGCCCTTAAAAAAAGGAAGAAAAAGAAGAGAGAAGAAAGAAAATGAGCCAGGGCTTGTGCCGAATGACCTCATTCAACGCCAGACTCTTCTTTTCTTCATACTCCACGTCGTAATATTCCAATAGTACCGGCGCGTGTGTCTAGCCTCACAATCCTTTCCCTAGTCCAACGCTTTAAACGGAGTAAAAGTTCGGTTTCTTCAGGATGACCCGGAAAAAAAATCTATAAAAAATCAATTATGGCGCATAAAGAATTAACAATAGAAAAGAATAATGCGCTTTCCCCCTTTCCTTATCACACAAAGAAAAATTGGGGAAAGTCATTCTTCGGAAAGGTTTCAAACCACTAAAGACCGTGCAGGGCACAGCCAACGATTCTTACGCAATACTATGCACGTTTCATGGAGTCACCTGAGTCACGTTTTCGCCTCATTCTCCCTTCTTTCACCTGCATCACCCCTTAAAACTCCGTCTGCAAATGGATGAATGAAAGTCATTAACTTGAAAAACACAAAATACTGATGACTTTGAAGTTAACTCACTTTGAAGACGAGATGAAAACTTACCGGTTCGAAATCTTCATCTTGTCATTAAAGAAAACAACAACAAATGTATTCGACTTCACTCTAACAGGGAAGGAAACATACGACTGGAATTTGTGTTAAGTTTTGGGCGTTAAGGATGTGGATGAGCTTGCATTTTGTTTAGCTGGGGTTTGATCCTTGTTGTCGGTTGGATGATTCCTCGGACCACTGGATAGGGATTTCAACGCGTGGGATACATTCTCGTAGACGACGAATGTCAAAGCCGTGGCCGGAGTGACCCTCAGTAAGTTAGGGAGCAATCCCTTGTAAAAGCCTCTCACACCCTCATGCCTGAAATTATAAAAGAAAAAGCTGTAGGTCACTCCACACCACTGTTGTAAAGCCACACTACCTCAATTATAGACACAAGATGACGTCTCCCCGCGAAAATGACAAGACAAAGGCACAAAGAGGGCAATGCGAGATTCGTTATTGATCTTAATATGTACAGGAATTTCCAACTAAGATTAGCCCGGCATAACGAGCCGTACATAAACAAAAGGGGGGATTCGGTTGTACTCGATTCTGCGCAATTTCTTTAAATCCTAACTATATACAGATCACCGTTCTCCGGTGCACATTTCATAAATAAGGAAGACCAGGCAAATATTGGGCGTGACGTGGACCATGTAGGGCGACAGGCCTTTGTAAAAGCCGCGGACACCTTCGTACCTCCACGTCTGCGATATCACATCCATGACGCCCTTGTAGTCGCGGTATTGGTCCTGTAATCTTGCTCGCACTACTTGGTATGGGTAAGTAGCCGTTGCGGCAAACAATTTTGACAGGGCAGCAAACGACAAATATTCACTTGTGGCCTAGATACAGGTGATAACACATTTTTTATATTAAAATTCAATTCTTCCTATCATCTATTGGTCATAACTTACCAATTTTGTGTCAATTGGTAAATTTCGGTAATTATTGTAACTATTCTTCATCTCTTCGTAAGCCATGAATTGGAGGGCACCATGCGAAACACCGAAGATTCCAGGTACGAATCCTTTGTACAAACCGCGAATACCTTCATAGCGGTACATCTTGACTAGAGCATCGACCATTCCCCTAAAAAACAATGATAAAATGAACATTTCAAACACAAATATCGTAAAATATAGATAAAACCTTACTTGTATCTTTTTTCTTCAGAGAGTTTGACTGTTTCGGGTCCGTATTGTAGACAGAGACGAGTTTTCACGACCCATATAGGATTTGTCAATATTTGAGTCGCTACACCTGCTTCAGCAGCCGCTAACATGTGTTTTGTAGGGCTTAATGCTACAGTGGGATCTCCATTTTGCATTTCTACTTTGATGGCATTGTAACTGTAAAAAAAAATATATACCCATAAATACTCAGAAGTGATCTATTTTGAAGCCACTTACAAAAAGAAGTAGGATCCCCAAGCGCATCCAGCTCCACAGACATTGGGTGCAACACCTCTGTATAAACCACGGACCCCCTCTGAACGAGTTATACTACATATTGCGTCATATAATCCAGAATACTGAGGTCGTATACTCAGCTGACCGTCACTAACTGAAATAAGAAATCATATAAATTATTATTTTTTAATAAAAACAACTCAAAACTAGAGTGAATGTAGATTTAATACCTGCAAATCTGATTTTGATCAAGTCCAGAGGATGAAGAATCAATGTGGATGCAACTCCACCAGATATTCCTGCTATAAGATGCTCATACCTCATGTTCGATAAAAAAATGGAAACTCTTGAGCTAGCATTGGACATGCCAAAGCTAGAGTTTGTCTTATCCATGTTAACTTGTTGCATTTACAATGAGTAAAATCGAAAATGTTACAGACCCAACATCCTAGATAAATGAGAAAATAAAAAAAACAGTTTAGTTCAATACATTCCACTTTCTTAGTTAGGAAGACACAAACTCATGTTTAACAGACAGCTCTCATATATAAATATCCAGCTTTATTTATCTTAAGATTGTTTACAATCTATTAAGACGATAAATTATTAAATACAAGATCATGGAACTTTGCAAGCCTCAACGATAACCTATTCCTCAACTAATAGGTAAAATGAAATAACATCTTCACAAGTATTAATTTCTTCCTGCTTACATTGACTAATCATGGAAAAGGATACTTATCATGCCACTGTTATAAACGAACAAGAAATTCAAAAGTTCAACTGATTCATAAACATTTTTAATAAACATTTCTAGGGCGCCTTTCACAAAAACACAAAAGAAAGTTTCAACGACAGATTTCTTGTCAATTACTTTGCAATCAACTCCTTCATCCTCCCAGGCAATAAAAGCTTAACAGTGTTCAAAAGTTTCTATCTTATTAGTTGTAAACAGATTGCAAAGAGATTGAGACATGGTGCAATCCGTATTATGTTACATAAACAAAACGTGACTTTTAGTTACGGACTAGTACATGATCTAGGAAAATTACTTTAAATTCCGTTAGTAACAGCATGGGATAATATACCTGAGAAAAAATGGCCAGAGACACGATGCGCCTTGTATCAAGGTTGACGAAAGATTGAATTGTTTGAGAACGTCTGTAAATGAAAATAATCCGGCCTTGGAATGGTTCCCTGAATAGTACGTAACGTTTCACGGAAAGTATAATAATTGGCCTATGGGTCAAGGACTTGCGTAATAACTAATGTGTGTGACTGTGTGCTCAGGCGCAGGCGCGCAGATCCTTGCAGGTTGCAGCTTGCAGACAGAAATAAAAACCTCGTCTGCTCGTCCACTGTTGCCAAGTATGGATTTTCAGTATTACTCTTCGCGGCCGATTGATCCGGATCCGGCAGAAGGAGAATGACACGGGAGACGGGACACGGACCAACACGATGGCACTGTATTAGACAGGATCGAAGAAAAATTCAGAAAACTTTGTTAAACTATAAACTAAATTCATCAAATTAAATGTAGATTTTTTCAAAAGAACCATTCAAAAGAACCAAAATAAATTAAGTTTCAAGGAAATGAAAATGGTGTGTGCGTGTCTGAATTAAGTAGGGCATGGCCTCTCAATTTGGTCGTGGAAGTCAACAAGATAAAAACCTGAAGGAATGTAAACAAGTTGTTGTTTAAACAAAAACCAGTTTAGAAAGATAATATCAAGATAATACCAGAATCCCAAAAAAAATATTTTTATTGACTAATAAACAGGTGAGATGCACTATGGAATGGGTGCTCCCCAATCACGACATAGAAATTACAAATAAATCGATAGGCCTACAAAAACAGCTAAAAAGGCATAAGGCAAAAAATCATGTCGCGCACCGTCAGTACCTCATATAATTTGCTTATTCGATAAGCACAATTAGCTAGAATGATAGAAAAATAGTGTTAAACGTTAATCGCATGCCTTTTTAACGCAAAGGATGAAGAACACAACTAAAAATGATGGACTTGAGACTTAACCAACACTGAATTTCATGGTGGTATACTCTAATGTTTAAAGTGACAATATTTCACTAGTGCTGGCTTGACCTAACGGGGGCCAGTCTTTTTCCAGAGATAACTCCAACTCCACTTTTTTGTACTTGTTCTTTGGTTCAGAATTTCGAGGATCGTTTGTAGGGCGCTGACTGGACTCATTTTCTGCAACCAAATTTTCAATAAAAAGCGCCACGGATGTGTGCAATATTACTAGAAGTATTAGGCAACTGCGGAATAGGTACATGTTGTCGTCGTCATCAGTTCTTGTGGATCCAACAGGAAGCTCCTTCTCATCTCCTGAGTACCAGTGAAAAGGATTTACGTTGATCCCTATCACTTGGAAAAAGTCAGCCAGCGGGCCAATCGGAAGCAACGTAAGGACTAGAGAGAAGGCTGTCAGGACCATCATGGCGAACAAAAAGAGTTTGTTGGTATAAAAGGGCTGTCTATAGGGAGGCCCGTAGGAAAATGCTAACGCAAGAATAAGGTACTGAAATGAACTGATCGAGAAAATGACGGTTACTTCCCAACAGGGAATAATAACTTCATCGCCCTCTGGACGCACAGGAGTGTACCATGGCTGCAGCATTAAGAGCAACAGTGCGCCTAGTTGAATTGCCGCTGTCAAAGCTATTTGCATGACGAGGGATAGCATATTGGAGCTGGTAAGTAGAGATCCTCTAGGCCGGTGAACCACTAGATGCGGATAGGGCTCTGTGTGTCCCATCAGTACGGCCACTGTTGTCGTTATGAACAAATCATGGTACAAAAACATGTAGTCGCCCAAAGTTGTGCGTAGAGAGTAAAGAATCAGCACCGAGATGAACTGAATCAAGCTGTAGAGGGCCATGTACTTGAAGACCCCAAAACTAGTCACTAATGCGCAACGACCTTCACGGATGATAGTTGGAACGCAGGAAATGTTTCCTGCTCTTGCAGTGAAGGGGGCGGCAACGGATGCCTCAGCATCCGATAATGAGATGCCTACGTGAGCCGCTTTGAGAGCACCACAATCATTAGCTCCGTCACCACAAAATCCAACGGCGTAGCCAAGTTCCTGAAACTCTTCAACCACCTGTCGTACAAGAACAATAAGAACCGGAATATAGTTACAAGATTCGCGAAAACAGAAACAGTCATGTGAAAAATTACCTTTGTTTTCTGATCAGGCGTCATCCGAGCTAAAATTGTTGCTCGCACAAGAATTCTTTGCAGTAATTGAGGGAAATGTTTACGAATTACGTCAAGGGTTTTGCCTCCCAGAGCCAGGTGTAATCGAGGAGTTAGATGTTTACTATCTAATCCTCTTTCCGCGTCTGAAATAAGAGCTTGCCTGCGCCACATTCGCGCAATGTTTTCCAAGGGCTGGAAAACTGAGTCTGGCCATGAATCGGTGAACATGGCGTCCGACTCAGATGAAGACATCACTCCACTTTCTTCAATTTCCGTTTCGTACATTTCTGCCAATGAATATGTGATGGAAGCAGAGGCGGTGCCTTTCGGTGAACTAGCTGTGACAAGAATGACTTTCTCTCCCACAGGAAGCATATCGCAGTCTCTGCCTACGTTGATTGCTGTTAACAAGTTGTCACCTGGTTTTAAAAATCAAATCGTCAATAAAATGTATACAATTTAACAACTAACTGATTTTTACCAGTAACCATAACGCAGCGAATGTTAGCGTTCCGTAATTGTCGAATAACGGGAGTTGTTTCTGGCTTAAGAGTATTATGCATAACTAGAAGGCCAAGGAATTTCAGATTGCACTCCATGTGTTCCCGTTTCATGCGATGCATTTGATGCCAAGTCAAACGGCGGTCGAGAACACGATGAGCCAGCGCAAGGACACGGAAGCCACGCATTGTGTACGATCTCAAAACTTTGGCAAAGTTATCAGGTACGGATGTACTTAAGCAGAGTGTACGAATCATTTCGGGTGAGCCTTTGCATAGCAGTTCCATGTTGGCGCTACCTAAGGTTCGGACAACTACCGACATCCTCTGTAGGCTAGAGCTGAACGGGAACTGACGCACAATACCTACTGCATACGGAATCTGAAACAACAATAATTTCAGTCATGACGATCACTAAAATTTATTCAAATTCTGTATACCTCAAATCCTGTTTCGGCAAAGTCAAAACCATGTACGCCAAGAAAAGTATCTCGCGTCACGGGTTTGACAACTAAGGGAGCCATTACATCGTAACGAGTAATGTCTGCTCCTGGTTCTTCAAGGATCCATTGGGTTGATTTAAACATTTCCAGCTCCAAGGGATCACCAATCAATTGCCCTAAGAAAATCAAGAGAAACTTTCTTGAAACAAGTTTAGGGTTTTTAAATAAAAAATAAAAACCTTCAATTCGGGTAAGTGTGTGACATGCAGCTAAAGTTACTAAGACCGGGTCATCTTGTTTGAGTTGAAGGGCTGGATCGCGAACAAGATCATCAAAAACGTTTTCATCTTTCGACCGGGGTGCTACACCACAGAACTCTAAACCACCTTCTGTCAGCGTTCCTGTCTTAAATCAATTTGAAAAAAAAAAATACAACATCAATAAACGATCCTTTTTATATTAGATTGTGAGGTTTCTTACTTTATCAAAACACATAAGCTTCAGTTTGCCGCATACGTTAATACGGGGTGGTGAAATGCAAAAGATTCCATTATGGCGCAGTCGTGATTGTGCATACACTGTCCCAACCGTCATAGCAGCTGGCATGGCTGGTGGTACGACTATGGTTAGCATATCACAAGCCCTGATGATAATTTCCCATATAGTGGCCTAGGGAAATCAAGGATAAATTAAACCAAATTCAAATAACTAAAGAAAATACTCTTTCTTACCCCTTTTGTTATATAAACGTATACGCAATACGTAATGCCACAAAGAGCCACTCCAAATAATAGCAAGACAAATTTGAGCGAGTCCACGTAGAATTTGAAGCCAATAGGCTTCGGATATAGAATGGAGCGGACTAATTCACCCTTTGCAGTCGTGAATCCTGTCCTTATCACGACAGCCAAGACTTTATCTTGGCCATAGTATCGAGTTTGAAGGACTTGTGTTCCACAGAAAAGAGTGTGCCTTTTGTGAATGTCGGTACAGTAGGGCTCATCCAGATCCGGGACGGGTGTTTTCGTCTCGGGAGCACTTTCACCTAATGAAAAGAAAGCAATTTTAGAGGAATTTGTCCAAATAACAATAAGAAAATAAGTTTAATAACTGACCTGTTAAAACGCTCTCATTGACAATGCCTGTAATAGATTGGAATAATAACATTGAATAGAGTTATACATGATAATATGTTTAAAACATTTAATTACAAGTGCCAGCTACAAGAACGGCATCGCATGGCATCATGAATCCAGTTGGAGGAATGACGATGACATCTCCCGGAACCAATCGGATGGCATAAATATTTTCATAAACTGAAATAGAAATCTTTATGTCAGCGATACTTCAAAAATACGTAAATGTAAGGCAATACCTTCTCCACTGCGACAAACAGTAACCATGGAAGAAATGTGAGCTGCTGTCATATTCTTTAGTGTCTCACTTTGCTGGATAATTTTTTAAAAAAGAAATATAGTACTTAATTACTAGATATCTAAACAACCAAATATTATGTTACCCTGCGGATTTCGTAAAGCGCAACGCCAACGGATATAATGGATACCACGAAAATGCATGCTGCGTAATAGATGTAATCATCGACCGTCCAAACTACGCAACTAAAAATCTCGAAAAGGTAGAAGGGATTGAGAACTTCGTCTATCAATAAACGCCAGTAGGATTTGACGTCCACAGACATTGTATTGAAGCCGTGTAGCTGAAGCCTGCAATCAATGAAATCAATCAAAATTATTTCTAGCCTATTGGACAGAGGAATCAAATATTTTATACTTTGCTTCTTGAACATGCACAGATTGCCCTTCAAATTTATGGAAATCACAAAGTTGAATGCCTTGTTCGATTCCGGTTAGCATTTGAAATCGCTGGTATAAAAAAAGTAAAAAACCATCAATAAAAATAAAAAAATCAAAAGTATCAGATATTACCTGGTACTTTTTGCTCCACAGAAACTTGACATGTTGATGGATAAAATACCGGGAGTAGGGCATAGCATCCTCTTCAAACAATTTGCTTGTTTCAGAATCCTCCTCTTTATCTGAATCCTCGTTTGATAAAAGAGAATATTCATTGGGAAAATAATCACCAACATTTTCTTGGTGCACTTTCGCGATGTATGTTTGTCCATGAACATCCTGTAGAAAGAAAAATATTAAAAATTATGCCTCTTTATAAAACTAAAGTTAAAACACAAAGTGCATGAAAACACATAACATACCTCTAACACCAATACTTGAGATTCATCTATTGGGCATCTAATGTACTGCCAACGAATTCCAAAGACGTTGTGCCAATAAGTGAGAACATATGGAAGGCCCATGCATAATATTGCTAGACAGTGGAAGACGAATGTCTTGACATAGCTTCTAGTGTAGCCAACTGCTACAAGTTTCTCTTTACTGCCATCTCCTATCACAGTTGAATTGGGCTTGATATTTAAGTTAATGTAGCCCCCAACCATCTCACTGTAGGCGCCATACAATCAGAATCTGAAGGGGAAAAATATACAAAAATTATGAAACTACTGCCGATGACGTCGTAATTTTTTTAGTCTGATTAAAAAAATCCATCATCCAAAGAAAACTTGGACGGAGATTTAACAGTGTGAATAAATTTTCTCTTAACTTTTACTCTTACAACTATTTACTCTATTTCTTAAAAGCTAAAAACACATAAATGAAATTTAACTGATTGGAAGCACTTTAGAAGTGACATCCTGAAAGAAAAAATCTAGTAGAGTAAAATTATTGTTTCAACCTTCACAAAATAAAAAGTCGGGAGAGATTTCCCGGATTTCACTGTTGTTAGATTGTTGTAGTCTCCTCTGTTTACTATTGACTTTCATAAATGAAATAAGGCGTTGCCATATTCTATAATATTGGTTTTCTTATCTAATTTCTAATTCCGCAAATTCAATCAGAATTCAGATAATCTGAGATAATTCATTAGATTTATAAACAGATAAGATAACCGTTTTTATCTTTGAAATGATTATTCTATCATCGTGACCCATGAAAAGGGACAAACAAATTGAAGAATAACCGGACCGGAGAAGAACCTCATCAGTTTATTGGCGCATTTCAAAGTTCTTCCTTCTTCTTGAACTGACTTTTGGAAATCTCAATGAGAAAATTCTTTTCATTGACTGTAAGAAACATATTTTGACCAACCGCTTTATTCGTACAATATAAAAACAATAACAAATCATCAAAAGGGATAAGCGCAGGGTTTATAAGTAACCATTCAGGTTATCGCAGTCGCCTTTTGGAAAGGTGATGCTATACGGTTGCTCATTTCCGCAAAATGAGGTAAATGTAGCAAATAAAATGGGTATGCACTGCCTGGAATAAATTTTGGACTGGGACTGCTATAATAGTAAAAGTCTATCACACTACGACAGGGCCATCCCGACATTTGCGAAACTCTGTGTAGAACGGTAAACCTTCCATCTTAGCAAAGCAGGAGTCGGATTTTCCCAAAACATGGATGCGAGCAAAGTCCTCACAATCAGTAACGGCGTCTTCATTGCAATCCTAATACGACCATTTAAATATTTTTTAATCAAAGAAAAATAATTTTCAGTATGAATTGAATAACTACCTGAGCATATTCGTTCATATACAGACGAACAGTTCGTTCAGCGCAAGCTTTATCTTGTGCGCAAGCCTCAAAGGCTATACAATAAGGAAACATGATTATAAAGACAAGTATTTCAAATTGGTATAACCAAAAATCTACCCCCATCATTTCTTACCTCCTGTTGCGTTAGGATCGTCGTCTGGTTTGAGGGTAGGTTGCCCTGCATCTGCCCAGTAATTAACCCCAATGAGAAAAGGGCCGCAGAGGTATTGGGATCCAGTTGTGCACGGGGCAGTCAAATTGCAAAATGAGCTCGCTCGACACAAACATTTCATGCAGTCTTCAGGTATTACAACAGCAGGCTCACCCTCTTGTCCTGAAAATAATATTTTTCGGAACTAGATAAATCGATTGAATTTTACAAGGAAAATTAATATAACCTTGGAATATCTAAACAAGTTTTACATTAATACTTAGAATTTATCAAAAACATGATTAATTCTATTACCTAATACGCAAAGAGCGAAGAGTACTTTAGTTTAGTGAGTTTACTATTGACATTAGAAATACATAAACCGAAAAAAAAAAAAAAAACATTTTTTTACCTTGAATAAGCGGGAAAATAAGTACAGCGAAAGCGGCAAAAATGCAAGCAACAGCTAACTTGTTTAACATTTTTCTAGCTTCTGGGAGTTGGGAGCACCAAGGATAGGAGCGACTCAATTCTTCTAGCTATTGACTGCTTCTGGTTTCGCTAACTCCCGGGAAATCCTTATATACTCAGTCGGATGGCGACCACTCAATTTGGGTGACCTGAAATTGGTGTTCGAGCCAAATAAAGAAATTGTTGATTAAGGGGAAAGTTAATAATTATGAAATTATTACTTTATTTTTTGTACTGTTTTTTTTTTATTTTGTTACTTTTTTCTTCAGCTCTGAAGCGAATGGTACCGCACTCTCACTCGCTCAATTTACTGTACATCTAACTATAGGTTAAGTGTACGTTGATTCATTCATTTCTGAAAACTTTATAAAATTGTTGGTAAAACAAACGATGTGCTATGTGGCACATCATGGCACGCATAAATTTGCTAAAAATGGTCATCATATAATAAGGAAAGAGCAAACTTTTCGTAAACCAGTTTGCGAGGAGACATGCACCTTGTGTGAAACCTTGAGTTTCCATCATTGTGGAAAAAATCTAATAAAATCACCCGGAGGAAACTACGTACATAAATGCCCTTCAAGACTGGGCTACGATATTTAAAAAAAATAATAACTACCGTCTTGGATCGAACGACGATCAGGCCACTACCTTTCAAGCTACCGGTGTACACACAACACTATTCGGTTGTCTGATCGCACTTGTAAGTTGATGTCGCTTTCTTTTTTTCCCCCTCAGTTAGTTCCTCAATTGTCAAACTAAAGTTCTGGGTGGCAACACGCGGATTTGTTGGTATTTTTAGAATTAGAAAATCTTTAAAAAGATCTTAGAATCTTAGAAAAAACTGGAAAAAAAACAAACTGGTTATAAGCTGACACTTTGTCGCCAAGGTGATCGAAACAAAGAAAAGCAGAGAAGCAATAGATTATTCGGCATATCTTGGATCCAAGGTTTCCGATACATTTTAGAATGGTAAAAAAACCCTAAAGCAGAAGCGAATTGAACGGGGAAAACAATTAGGTACGATGGAGTTTCTTGTTATCAAAATTCATTTCTTGCTAAAAGACTTACCAATCCTAGTAAAAATTCATTACACAATGAGCTAAATGGATGCCAATTTTTTAAATTAATTACCCAACGTTAGTTTAGGTGAATTTAACCTATCACATGGTTGAACCATTATGCGCGCGGGGCTTTCCTGTATCTGGTGAAAATGAGAAAGGACGAGATCGTGAGTTGGACTAGTTTTTTTTGGCACGAATATATAACCCAGATTTCAGCAGAAATAAATTAGTGTAAAAATTAATCTATTTTTTTTTACCAATCTGCGTTGTAATTAAGAAATCAGAAGATTATTAAATAACCAGAAAGACGTGCAACTTGTACTAAACTTAAATTAGAAACGCACTTTCTCTAATTAACTCGGGTATACCTGTGTATAGAATTCATAAAATACATGCGAATTTCACAAATACCTGCGGGTCATCTTTAAACTTAAAAACAAAAATGTCGCAAGAAGCCTTGAGACGGCGAGACGTGCATACCTTGACAACAATTCTTCAAGTTAAGTTCAGCATTTTACTCTGCCATTACTTACTTGCTGAGCAACGTCTAAAGACAAATAAGAGGTAAAAGTAGAATATCAATATAAACAAACCCCAATGACCTATTTGGCATCAAAGATCCAATGCAAATTTCTGAAAACAAAACAAAAAAACAAAAAAAAAAAATAATAATAAAATTGCAATCGCTACGTGTTGGCTGGGTTACTGTTTCTAAACTTCATTGCCAATCTAAAACGATAAAACCTTTCTGTCACCTGTACGTGACACGAAACTCTGCGTTTCTGTGTAACTTTCTCCAGCACACATCAGTTTGCACAACAGATAGCGTCTTTAGAAGCTTTTGGCCAAACGCAAAAACTTTTCGCAATAAACTCATAAAAGCTATTTCGTCGTCAAGCGTATATTGAATTGTAAATCGTTTCAAGAGTCGTTTAAAATTTAAATTATGGAATGAATCCCCACGAACTTTTAATTAATACTACGCGAGAAGTACATCCGGCTAGCCACAGTTGTGTCGCAACGATCGATGTTTATCCCGCCAAAGATTGAACAGTGTTTCTACACGCGAGGTAGCCTTGATAGAAAGGCGTCTGAGTAATTGGTGCGTTACAACCAAATCCACCCAAGATGTGGAGGTGAGCGTAGTCGTCACAATTAATAGCGCCATCTCCATTGCAATCCTAAAAGCAACAACAACAAAAATAATGATGAAATTGTTTCACAAAAAGAACGCGAGTTAAATCATTAAAAAATAAAATAAAATGAAATAAAATATTACCTGTGCGAACTTGGCCATGTATCCACGGACCGTCTCTCCAGCACAAACGGCATCTTGGACGCAAGCCTCAAATGCTATTCAAGGTTTAATAAAGATGACCTTAAATGGTGCCGCAATTTTTAAGATATGAAAACCAAAATGATTTACCTCCTTTTCTTTCAGGGTCATCGTTCGCTAGAACAAATTTGCCTGCATCGGCCCAATAAGCCCACGAAATGAGGAAAGGGCCGCAAAGATATTGGTGACCAGTTGTGCATGGTATAGTCATGTTGCAGCCGGTACTTGCTTGACATAAACATCCAAGGCAATCCTCTGGAACAACAGAGGCTACCTGACCTGAAAGAACGATGACGCAATTACTTAGACGCGTACTGGACAAACTGGGGAATTTCCAATGTCTTCGTCCTCGGGATAAACTAACTAGTAAATATTTATTTCGTTTTTAAGAAGAGCCAAGGAAAGTCAGACAAGGTCGTGAGGAACTAAAAAAACGGGCATTTTGCCCTGGAGGAAACTATATAGAATGCGTTGACCGATGTTGCAACAGTCTAGCCATGAACTTTAATATTCTGATATTTTTGTCAAATAGCAGTCTACAATTTTAGATATCTGATTATTTAACCAGTCTGCTATTATAAATTTTGAGACATAACAGAGACAAAAAATTCAATTTTTACCTTGGATTGAAGGAATTAAAATAGCCAAAAGGCAAGCGGCAGCGATCTTGAACAGCATCTTGTGAAGCTGACAGCAGGACAACGACTCAAGGTAGGTTCTGGTATCTAACCGGTTTTAGGTATTGGGTAACCGCTTCTTCGTAGCAGCTTTAGCTGTTGACTCTCTGGCTGGAAGTTGACTCGGAAAATACAAACCTGGGGGTTTTATATAGGCTCCGGGCACGGACGACCAACGTCCTTACCACAAATCGATTCGTAATAAGCAATTCCGGATGCCGGATGGGGAATTACACATAGATATAAGTCTCCGGAAGACCCAAAGGATTTCGAGATACGAACAACGACCTTCAGGATGCGAATATTAATAAGTATGGATACCAGGTAGTGTCCTAAGGTTTCAATCTTCATGGTCAGTAAAAGTGTTCAAGCGTAGTAAGGTAACCACACCCAATTCAATTACCAAATTCTTGTCTCATAGGATCATAGCTAGAAAACGGATCCAAATCGTTTTGTATGCAGCCCACGAGAAAATTATTAAACGTCAGTGGCTTTCTTTTATTTTTCTGCATGAGAGATACGTTCAATTATTAATCAACATGAAGTTCGCTGCGTGCCTGCTGTCAGTGCTGTGCAAGTGCAATTCGAAAATTGAAAATGTTTTCATTGTTCATATGCAGGCAACAGCGGCAACACTGTTGGATTGGATTTTGTTTTCGTCGTCTGCTACATTTTGACATTCTCATTTTTGACATAATTGCTAATTCAAAACAAGTTTTTTTTTATCTGCAACTTTGGAAATGGCGCTAAAACAAACAGAGAAGCTGAAAGAAAATGTGGAAGAACAACTGGAAAGACTAGTTAAACAACTAGAAGATTTAGAAAAATACAGGTACTGATTAAATTTAATTATTGCACTTTTTGCACACATTAATAAGTTGAATAGAGAGGATTTTGAACCTGAAGAATACCAGGAGACTAAAACTGAAACACTTGAACAAATGAGGGAATTCCAGTCTTCCCTAGCAAAACTAGCAGCTGGTGATTTGTCTTTGACTGATTACTTTGCAGCCATTCAATTGGTAAGACACATGAATCAAGTAGACAAGTAGCATAACATTTAAAACATTATGTGTACCATTTTGATAAACCAGGGAATACAAGCAGCTCTCAGTCAAGTATTTAGAACACCAGAAGTCATTCTCATGTTTGCCAAAAAGCAACCAGAACAATTACGACTGAAACTAGCTCAAATTCAACGAGATTTGAAGCTAGGAAAACTCTCTAGTCAAGCAGCTCAAACACAGCAGGCATGTTTCCCTCATGCTATTTAATTATGGGAGAACACTTTTTAAAATTTGGAACTACAAAATCTACAACAGGTTGAAGTACTTGGAGCTTTGAAAGGACTTGGAGAAGTATTGAGTACAGAAGAAGCCAACATTCTTGAGAAAACAAATTCTGCTTCTTTACAGCAATTCATTAAAGTGTCAACTGATCCAGGTATTTTTTCCCCCCCATGCAACCCCATCCAAATAATTTACACTTTATCTTGTTATTTTTATAGAATCAAAAAGTAAATTGCTGGCATTGGCTGAAAATTCTCTTAGCCTTCAGTGAAAAGACAGTAAAAATCAAATAAATGGATGAAGGATCTATGAAAAATGTCTCCTGCTTATAAAAATCCTATCTTTTTACTACATTCAAACTGGTTAATTGGCAAATCGTGTACCGCAATTTTATCCAGATGAAGAATGAGGATATCTAAATGTTTGAAATTTTGCATTGCTCAGTTTTTTCGCTATGACCGATTCTGGTAAATCATGTTTAATAAAAAAAAAAATAATAATCAAAATTTCTAAATCAAGTCTTTATGCTTAGTTTTTAAGATTTTCTCACCATCACTTGGTCAAAATTTCAAAAAATAAATTTTCATGTTCAAGACATGTTCAAGATTTGACCACTAGATGGTGTTCGCTGGTTCTTGGAACACAAAAAGTGCAAAATTTTGAACTTGTTATTCTCCTTTTTATACTTTATTTGAATTGCAAAATATCTCATCTTATCCAATTAAAAAAAACTTGAATTTCCAGTTCTGCAATACAAGTTGGCAATTGATTAGCAACATAGTTCTAGATTCGTATGTTAGTTTTCATCGGGAGAGTTGAAAAGGTCTCAGAAGGGATTACCGATAAGCTGATCGGACAAAAGTGGCAAGAGAGAAACATACTGTTCACTATCGTATAACCAAAACAAATAGATTAGTTGTAGCATATCATGTTTTGTGGCAAAAGAACCGAATTCACACGGGATCAAACAAATGGCCTGCGTACACGAGAGGAGGAGTCAGTTGGCATCGGTCAGTGAGAGAGTAGAAGTTTTCTTGACAACAACCTCGTGTAGATAGTTGAAATCGCGCAACAGCTCCGGCCAATGAGGTTTCGATGCGGCAGCCTTTTACTCATTTGCGATTGGCTCGTGAAAGCTTATCCGCGACGTACACTTTCACACACACTCTCTACACACCCTTTTTTTCAAG
Source organism: Daphnia pulex (assembly GCF_021134715.1). NCBI lineage: Eukaryota > Metazoa > Arthropoda > Branchiopoda > Diplostraca > Daphniidae > Daphnia > Daphnia pulex. The sequence continues at coordinate 5,294,838 of NC_060022.1, forward strand.
TTTTAGTTGGGAAGAAAAAAAGAGGGGGGGGGGGAGGCGCGCCCCCAGCGCTGCACAGGATGTACGATTCATCCACATTTCGATTCGCTCGATGAGCTCTGCACGCGAAAAACCATAGCAACTCCCGCTCGCACGCAATAAAAAAAAGGAGAGAGGAAAAAGGGAATAATGACGAATATCCTATATAGATGATGCTCCATTTCCTTACAATTTCCAGTTATTTCTTGGCTTTAATACCTTGGTCTTTAATTCGATTCGAGTTCCTGTGTGCCCTCCCAAAAGGATCAAAGAAGAGGCGCCATCATTTCATTTGAAAAGGTCTTTTAGAGAAGAGCGGGGGGGATTCGCAGATTGGTATCGCAAATTATCGACAGAAAGATTGATGGGTGCCGTTGTAACTCTGGCCGAAGGAATCGTAAGCTATACGGTGAAGTGAAGAGAGAGAGAGAGAGAGAGAGAGATGCTCTTCTGCATTCAGTCCGCCGCCGAAGCATGGGCATTTGCAATATATCAAGTCCCCCAGCTGCCGGGCAAACTAAGTTGTATATCACTCTATTACGAGTGTGCGTTTAACCGACTCTGTATAACTGTGCACTGCGAATAAACATCGCCGGGGCAAGTTTCCCTCAACCGTCTGGATTTCTCGATAAGCAAGACTCACAGACTCGGGCGATACAGCTCCTCTAAACTCTTGGACTTGATTCGCTTGGAAAGTTGAAGCGAAGCAGGCGCCATTGATCCTCCTTACACACTAAACACTATACCACCGGCACGGGTTCACTCCAAAGTCCAAAGTAGACCACCACCACCGCATTTAATTTGATTTCTTCTTCTTCTTCTTGCAGCCGAAATCCAACTGGAGGTGATCAAGTCAGAGTGGTTTTTTTAAACAATTAATTGCGGGAACATATAGAGAAATGACCCACGCTCAAACAGAAAAAAAAAGAGACAAATATTCGTTCGCACAGACTGGCCCACCCCGAAATAGCGCCGGAGCAAAAGCAAAACAGTTTGTCTTACTTATTTACTGCATTGTGTGGATTAATCGCATCGCTGAATTCCTTTATGATGAAAAACGAGAAGATTTCGACACCGTGTGGCGCGTTAGTAAGTTGTTGATTTATGCGCCACTCGGATGAAGAAACGGGGCCCCCCAAAAAACTAAAGAGATTCACTGGACTTTTTCTATTGCGAGTTGTTAAAAGAAAGGAAATAGAAATCCTTGCTGCTGGCCATAAAGTTAAGAAAAATCAATTCAAAAGGAGAGGGGCAGCTTTATATCAACGGAATATCTTTTTCGGCGACATGTTATCGAACACTGGGAAAACCACGCATTTAGTTAATACGGTATGAAAGATGACGCCCGAGCTAACGGGTCAAACTACACACACACACAAACACCAATGGCAGAAACGGAACGGCATTCGATGCCGTTAGATTGAGCACTCCCGATGGTGGTGGTGGTGATGGATCAGTGCGTTTGACTCCACATCCACAATTCCACATGTACACGTTTCACTAACGTAGTATATAGCACGAGTCGCAGCTGCCTTTTTTTTTAAATTTTTTACTCCATTTTGTTTCCAAAAAGACGACAGTAATACTAACTACATGGCGAATGCAAACATCGCGGTCGGTCGCTACAACGACTCATCGGAAGAAGAGCGCGTACGAGCCAAAACGACTCGGCGATTGAGACTTTTGAAACACCTGACACGCGCTCCACCTGATCCGATTCCCAAAAGTGGCAGGTATATCATGACACACACACGACGCCAATAAATACGACGTCGTGCCTCGTAACGATATATTGCGAAACAAGACGAAACGGTGTAATGATGGCGGCGACTATTCTAATCAGCCCACGCTAAATGATGAGCATCGAAGACTATCAAATCTATCACATGGAAGATAAGAGGAAATATTCGAAGCGAAACCTTGAAAGCGCGCGGCCATCGAGCAACGCGAGCCAACCCCATTACCGCGGATAATGAGCACCTTTGGAAAGCGGCTGGAGAATTTATGAAATTGGCTCGACAGAAAAAACTGAACAGCTTTAATTATTTATTTCCTACACACAAAAGGGGGGAAGAAAAAGAAGAAGAAAAAAAAGCGCAGAGCGAACACGTTGGGCGGAGGATGGAGGCGGGACCGAATAAGCAAAGTTATCGATGAATGTGCTCATTGTGGCACACGGCCCGAGGTCGCCAAAGATTTTTTTTTTATTAGCAAATCTCTCTCGCGGGAGAGATAGACTCTGTACAACAAAATCGTATTTGGGTACGTATGGGCGGTCATCTCATATATTCTAGCCATGACACACTACTACTACTCTTTAAGGCGAGAGAGAGAGAGAGGAGAGACTGGTGAAATAATAATTCGATTCAGTCGTCATTGTCATCCGACTTTGGCTGGTGATATTACGGTCGGTCGGGCGGGCGGGCGGCGAGAGTCCAACAGTATGTGAGGGGGTGCAAACAAGGGCGAAATCACCACACGTTTCTCATACATTTGCACAACTCTCGTCTCGTCAGCCAACTGCTGCGAATACGTAAACTGCCAGTCATGTATGTCGTGTTCAAACATAATAACACAACAACAACACCGGCGACTCCTCCCACTTCTTATATCAAACCTCAAACTTCATTCGATTACGCAGGATGAAGCAGCTGCTGTAGCAGCAGGAAACGGACGCGGAAAAAAAAAACGGGATACGCGCAATTTACAGCGCAGTTCAGAACAAAAAAATGAAAAAACAAAAAAGAAACAACCTTTTTTTTTTTTCTGTTGTTCCTCCTCGTACTGTGTTCCATAAGGGGGTTTGGTAGCTGCTCTCGCCGGAACAATTGGCAATTTAACAAATGCAGCAGGGCTGGCCAAACAAAAATAAATCAACTTGAGGGACTGTGCAACGTTGGGAATAAATTGTCCGTGCACCCACCCGCGCCGCCGTAACAGTCAGGGCAATATAAGTGATGAGATCACCATGTGTGTGCCCCATGAAAAGTCATAATTTCAATAACACAACACGAAAAAAAAAAATACAAATATAGGAGGAAGAAAATAAGATGAAATAAATGAAATACGGACCCCTTTTTATTTTTTCTCTTTCTTTCTTTCCCCCCACCCGTCCACAAAAGGAGACCAAACCCAACGTGATGCACAATGAACCGTCTATCAAGGACCTCTTCAACTCAGTGCTGAATTATGGATAAAGGATCACGATTGATTTCCCAAAGGGATCAGGGCAACAGTAAGTTTGTCACCTAATACGTTCGGTGTGGGCGCTCTGACGCCGGAGCTAAAGAGAAAGATAGATACTATATTCACCAAAAGTCTTCTTGTTAAAGGTTTGCAAGGGTTCCGCAACAGCTGTTGTGGTCGGGGGAGCAGCAGCAGCAGCAGCAGCAGCAGCATGCATATAGATATGCGGAGGAGCCGGCTTCAACAGCAATTTCCAACTGATGGGGGACCATCACACAAGGAAATGGGTCCTCTTCTTATATATATCACTGGGGCGCCTCAACCCATGATTGATACTTGTTACAAGACAACACTCCATATAAAAACCCAGGGAGGTTGTCATGCAAACAAAAACAAATGAGGGTCGGTAAATATGCTCTGCCGATACAACAAGGTACCGCATAAGAAACAAGTGAAACTAACACGGCCAAAAGAAAAAAAGGAAAATAAATAAATATGGCAATGATATGACTGCACGTGTGGTGTAGAGAGCTGCTCTGAAGATGGCCCTTTTCTTTTTTGGGAGGGGGGTTACGAAATCTTTGCGCTTTTATTGGCTGACATCCAATAAGTCGTAGAGGATCTTCGTTGAAAGGCGAAAAAGGGTGGGGGTGGGTGGGTAGGGAAGACAGCCCGCATGACGGGCACAATGTTTGCACGAGACATGGAGGAAACCATCCGTCTTGCAGCTTCCTAGCTAGAGAAAAGAGAACAAAAAAAGGAAAAGGGAGCTCGGTCGAATAGATATAACCGGTGGCCCGGACATTATTCTCTTTTGATGTGACGGACGCGCATCGCATACGACCATGTCAACCTGACAATCCTTTGCGGGACCGGGCCGGCCCGGGCACCCCCCTCCTTATTCCCGTTGCTATAGAAAAGAGCACAGGAAAAAATGTCGTCGTCCCCCTTTCCACAACTTTTTCTTTTGTTCTTCCCCCCAATTCTATTTCGGGTTTCTTCCTTTTCGGCTATAATTCATTGGCAGAGAGAGAGAGAAACTGCATCCGACTAGAACGTGTTTTTATCCTCTCTCCTTCCACATTGGATTGACATTCTGAAAACGACGCGGTCGACTTAAACAACGCCAACACAAATTCCTTTAATCGATTTCGACAGCAATTTTGTCTCGACGGGATCCATCCTGGCGTGATTCTACTACTAAAGACCTCATACTAACGCTGTCAACACTTTAATAGTGTGCCGGCAGACAAGTGCTGGCAGCCAGCTCGCCCGTGTACATATATCTACTGTTTTAATATATAGTCAATGATCAAAAAGGGGGTGCCAGTGCTTGATTCCCCACTGTTGCTACATGTCTTGACGGTTATATTGTCTGGAGGAAGCACCCAACGCACACTGTGGCGGCCCGCGTCAAGAAGAGCGGGGCCGGGGCTATTGTCAGATGAATGGACAGGGACTTGTTATCGTAAGAGGCGGAAGCGGATGGGGCCGGGAGAAAACCCAAGAGGAAGAAGAAGAAGAGGTAAAGTAAGGAACAAAAAAGAATCAAAATAAAAAAAAAGGAAGGCAAGTTGTTGGTGACTGGCAATGGTTACCATACACTACTACTACTTGCCCTCCTCCTTATTCAACCAGCAACTCGTACTCTATCATTTTAACTTATACATTACTCGCGCCGCCTTTGTTGGCACACTGACTCACACTGACTCACGACGAAAAAGCAGGCTGTTTTACTAGTCCAAAAAGGCGAGAGAGAGACAATCATATACGCGATCTGTTATTAGCTTTCACGAGAGTAGTGGGCAAAGTCCAGAAAAATCGCGGGACTGGCGCCAAAATCACAATGGGAGCGAACGAACGAACGCGAGAAGAAGAAGCAGTAGAAGCCTTTAAGAGAGGTACTACACCAGCTTTGCTGATAGGTTTGTATGCCGTTTCACCAATTAAAAATATATCCATGGTGCTGAAATGAGTATGCGTGCCTAGAAGCAATAAATTGCGACGCTCCCAACCCCCCTCTCCTTGCCCGTGGTACGAGTCAGTTCCACCGTCAAAGCTATTCATACGTGAAAGATGTGAACGTGTGCCTTGCGTAGCAACCAGAGGCATTTCCAGCTTGACTGTCTAACTTTTTGCGAAACAAGAAATATGTCCAGCGCCGCACAAGAATATAAGAGAAAGAAGCTTAAGCTATCGCCAAATGGCAACTTAATATTACGATTGACGATGGCGCAACGGCCATCAAACTTTTGCCTGGCATCTAAAAATTGAGAAAGGTGATGGCTATATTCTGACAATGAAACGTTAGCCATTAGACATTTCCCCGAGTCGTATCGAATAAAGTGCACGACGAAATATTATTGTCATCTTTAAACAAAAAAATAAAACATTCAAGAGCCCACATATGGGAGAAATATTTTGGGCGAAATCGAAAAGAAAGTTGACAACCTTTTGGTGATGAAAAGTCGCCATTTTAGAAATATTCACGACGAGCGCAAAAACAATTGTTTTTAACGTGCATTTATTTGAAAATAATGAAAATTACACACACAAGTGCTACAACGAGTAGAGGTTGATTAAGTAAGGGGAAAAATACATATTAAAATTTTTAAAAGAAGGAATAAAAGCGTAAAAAGTAATAAAAAGTTTAAAATTTTGTTTTTTTGAACGCATTATGAGGTTCAAAATTTCAAGTCATAGAATTAACCACGCAAAAAAATTTTAGATCCCGCCTGTTCTACATTTTCTTACGGGATATTTCACAAAAAAAAGACCCGCCCTAACAATACTTTATTCAATAGAGCGCGGCAACTTAAAAAAGAATTCAGACGACACATGTACGCTTGAAATGGAGCAGTATGGCAGTGAGACATGAAAAAGAAGATTTCAACTTTTTTTTTGAACACTTGAATAATAAGCAAAAAAAAAAGAAATTCATTTCAATGCGCAGGTTGCGCATTATAGGGAACGCAGCTCTGATCGGTAATACTTAGCGGATTTCTCCTGTCCGTTAGCTGCTCAGAGCCGGGATACATGTAGAGATGAGAAGGATATGGATGCGTGGCCGTGGGAGTCGGCGGGAGCAGCAAACTATTTCTAAGCTCATGAAACGAATGGACAGGAGGACCCGCAATTGCCGAATGAATGTGCTCATGAGAAATTTGCTCCTGCAATTCCCTCTGAAAATCGTTGAGAGGTACTGCAACCTTTTCCACCAAGACTTCTCTGGCTTTCCTGACATCGTGGGTAAGGGTTTGCAATTCGACAACAGACAAGTCGGGTTTTGACAGGGCATCTTTCAGTAATAACAGGTATCTTTTCAGGAGGGAACATTCAACGAGAATATTCTCGCCCAGCAGCAGCGAATACGGTTTACAGTCGGGCAGATTGGAAGCGAATGAAGACGGCGGCCCATTCAAACTCAACATCGCGGACGTCATAGAAGAATTGCTTTCACGTTTGGCCGCAGACTGGCGTGACGGCCGAGAGACGAGCGACGCTTGCAAAGAAGAAGAAGACGACGACGTGGGCCCCGGATTGCCCACTGATTGTGCCATTATGGAACTCGACGAGGCTCCATCAACGACGGTCGTCTTTTTGGAAGCTACGAGCTTTTCGTACACTTCCCTTTTCTTGTAACTACTTTCGCGATGCAGTTGAAAAGCGGACACGGGGTGCCCATCATCCACCGTCAATTCCTCATTTTCCGACATTGTCGCCCAAATTCTTCTGCATAAACAAAATAATCACAATGCAATAAGTCAACTGAAATCAGTTCAGAAAAGAGAGAAAAACGTCTAAAACAATTTGAGCCTATTTAAGAATGGAAAAAGCGTAATCACTCCAAGGAAGACGAGAGACGAACAATGGAAAGCTGATTGAAATTCTGTCCCAGTGTCGCAGCAGCAGCATGCGATTCTTCGAGTAGAGTTAATCTACTAGTACTAGTTCTCGTTGCAGCCAGAGAGAGAGAGACAGAGCCAAGGTTCGAAAAGTATTTCAAAAGCAACTTGAAAGTGGTCGGAAGCGAGCGCAACTTCTTCGACTTACTTTGTCACACACCAGGGGGAAACTAGTCAGTGTTACGACTTTGAACCTTGCCGAGAACCTTCTGTTACCATGTTGCAAGCCGGCCCGGCACACAACCCAGCGCTGAAGGCGAGAGCACACTGCGCTAAGGGGGAACTAGTGGAATACATTACTCGGCTCGTGTTTACGCTTTGCTACAAGTATCGAGCTGCCGCTGTACCCCTCCTCGTGTCGTCGTCGTCGTCATTTTGAATACAAAACGAACCAAGGATTCCAATATCTGGCGAGCGACTAAAATTGCTGCACACATCTTCAAGAACACTGAAATCGAAGGGTAACGGCGTAGAAATGAAAAAGTAGCCATCTTTCAAAAAACGACAGATATTGCATTCTTTGACGAGCCCAGCGCTGCAGAAGAAACATGTTGCAAAAACAAAAAGCAAACACACGCAAGAGAAGAAAAATAAAAGATCTAGCTATCGACTTAAATGCTACACGACTCGCATCTGTAATTGCAATCTCAAAAGGCAAGGAAACGAAATCACCTTCTATATCATTATAGAGAACAGTTTGATTACAAAGCTTCAAAGTCAAATTCTACGCTGACAATGCTTTCCTCTCTCAACTGGTCCGCCTTTGTGAACTCGATGACGTTGTGTAGCCGTGGGCCCAATCGAGCCACACACAAAGTAGCTGGCCGCAGTCACGCAGTCATGTGAGATTAACGCCAGTCAACGATTGCCCTAATCGAGTGTTTTTAATCTTATTCCTAGCCGCCGGAGACAAAATCAACTTCATCGCACTCGACATTTCAGAGATGAGCTTGTGTTTTACAGACATTTAGAAACTGACACAAGTCGGCCTCAACCCCAAGGAGAACCAACCATGGCACACACATGTATATATACTTAGGCCCGGTATTTAAAACAATTATTCGCTGTATCGCTGCCTTGAGCTTGCCGTACCCATCAAGGACGTCAGAACAAGTTTAGTTTCATTTACCGTGGACATTCACCACGGGGGGAAAAGATGAGCTGGAGCGAGGAAAAAAAAGAAAACTGCACGTGCTAGAGAGAGAGGTTTCCACCGTGACAGTCGTTATGTGCAAAAAAAGAGATTGTAGTTTAAGTCGGACGAAAGATTGTTTACCAGAGGGGGCAAAAAGCTACATACAGTATATCTGATGTTATTGCTCTGACAGAGTAACTTGAAGCAAAGCTCAGGCAAAGAGTCACGAGTTCCGACTGTTGCCAAGGTCCAGGGCAGTGGGAAACGTCACACACGCACACACACACACGCCAATCGAAAGGTTTGCGCGCTGAAAGCTCATGGTTTTCTATTCAAAGATGGCAATACTCTCAACGTTTTGACAATCGAAAGATCACTCACACCCCACAATCGATGGTGTTGCCAGCGTATAAATAGAAGGAAAGTCAGTCACTGGGTAAATATTGTGATTCTATCGTCTGAGGGTCTTTTAAATGTTGTCTACTGTGGAGTCAACTGGACCGGAAGGAAGAGAAAAAAAAAAGAAATCGCCAATGAATAATTTATAACTTGAAAATAATAGATGGTATCATCGCGGCAAGAGCCGCATTTCAATCGGGCATAATTTTCACAATAGCTCTCGACTTCCAATTAGGAGTCCACGAGACGGATCGAGGTTGGCGAGAATTCGCTGTCTAAAACGACAGCAGCACTGCGATGAAAAGAGTTCAGACTTTCAAAAAGAAAAGGGAGAAACGCGTCACTCACTGGTTCCCACTCCATCGCCATCTCAATCACAGGCTCGACAAGACGGAACAACGGATGAAGGAGACGGGATCCCCCCCCAAAAAAGAAAAGAAAAACAAAACACTCTCCCGAGAAGCCTCGAACTCCCTTCCCTACGCTCGACAACAGCGATCAGATTGAATTCGGTAGGAATCTCACGTCGTAGAATGGAAACGGGGGGAAAAGCCAATACATAAATACAGCTTCAGAAGCCATTGGTAGGTGAAACCCATTATACATTGACTGACATGGGCTTACCTTGGAATGAATATTCAAAGGTCTCCATCCATCCATCCATTTGGCACGGCGGAGAATTCAGCGGAATCCGGCACCTCACTACTTCCGACCGGTCAAAAACTCCTCGCGGCCTTTTTTTCCGGTTTATCCGAAAATGATCTAATTAAAGAAAACCAGTTATTATTTCAAGTGGTAGAACAAAAGGAACCCATCAACTCGCAGTTGTAAAACATTAAAGACAAAAAATTGGAAACACCAGTTTTTTTCTTTGGCAGAAACAAGTGATCATTAGTTACGTCATTAGAAATTGTATTGGGGCGGCATAAGATGTAATGGTCTTTCATTCACCAGATATAACGAAGTGCCCGATGCATTCAACGTAGCATAACTATGGGACCCTGTTCGCAAAATGCGGTTCTCAAACTCTCCCATGAAATATTCAAGTGCTGCTAGAGGAAAGAGGGGAGGGCGACCGACCGCAAATTTCTATCAGAATGACAGTAATCAGCGTTTCATGACGGACTGCACCCGTGTAGAGTTCCGGCCCGGTTAAAGTTTGTTTATTTTTTTATATTTTACAAAAAGGGGAGCCGTTCAAAATGGAGTGGGAAGCTTTGGAGGAAGTTTTTTTGCAAAACCTAGACGTTCATTAAAAATTCTTTTTCGCTATTGGTCAAAACTAGAGTTTCGTTCTAAATTTCACCCGTTAGATTTTGACGACTTTTCCTACACCTCCTCCATCACTCCATTTTATGCCCAGTGACATTGTAACACATGTTTTCGAGGCCCATATTTTTTCAGCTTAGTAACAAAATCTAAATGACTTGTAATTTTAATTCAAATATAAAGTAGTCTGATATATATACTGTAGACATATCAATGATCTTGTCAGCAATGACATCAGCCGTTATGGCAACGACTTTGTTATAACAGACATAACAAAACGCTATAAAATTTCTAGTTTCAACAGTAGAAGAAGAAAAAAAAGTTCAAAGTTGTGGAGTCGGAAAACTTTGCCTTGGAAGATAACACGACGCAGAAGAAAGCCGAAAATACATATACTTAATTTTTCAAAACAAAAATACAGAGTGTTGCACAATCGAGTCTTCCTAACATAACATCGGTTATCAAATCCTCCCCTCCGCCATTACCAAACGAACCCGTTCTAGAGCAACTTGAGAGAAATGTATCAATACTCGCTGCAACCTTAAATGGGCAGGCGGCTTCTCATGCCATGGCGAAGATTTATGACCCAAACTGCTGCTTTAGGCCGTCAAACATAATCGCTATATTCAGCTGCCGCTGCTCTAAATGAAGAATCAGGGCGAATCCACCGAATCGGATGAACTCACCGTCATGCTTGCATGAGCAATGACTCCTAGTCATCTCTCTTTCTTTGACTTTCTCAAAAGAGACCGTTGTCGAACAGGCAGTAGCCGAACAACTGAGCAACAGACATGACATCGGAACCTTTCTTTATACACAAAATGTGGCTGCCCTCGATGGTTCGATAATTTCCGTTTGTTTTATTTCTCCCTGCTTTCAACATGACCAACTACTCTTTACCAAAAGTCTCACATTTCTCCATAAAGACTTGACTCAAAACATCGCTCGATTCCCCACAGACATTCGCATCTCTGAAAACTATACTCACACGACGCCAAAAGTTTTCTTTTTCCACGACCGAGTTTGACCCTTAGCTAGATCATATTGTCACTGATGCTCAAATAACGAGTCGAGGCTAAAAATATACGTACAAATGAAACCATATACTAGATGTACTTATCCTGACTACATACTGCTAATATTTTCGGATAAAACCCTCCCTTTTCGTCGACTACACGCTTATGGCGAGTGAACTTTAGCTGACGATTGTAAAATTTATTGTTATATACCTCAACTGAGCCTACCTCACTACTGTGGCAACCTGAGATGGATGCATGCATAAACTTGCAACTTAACATCAATCTTAAGTTCGAACAGAAAACAAATAATCAACAAAGGACCTTGAAAGACAATGAAATGTCAAGACAAGAAACTGACATTTACATGAATAAAGTTTATCTTGCCTTTAACTTACAGCAGCCATAAAAGAAGTGGATGAGTGTGCGAACCAGGTAATCGGGCTTCCTTCAGTGAAAATTCAAAATGTCAAAACATCTTGGAGGGAAGACACCTGGAAATGATATAGATCTTTAGTGGGATATCAATACAGGTAACTTAAACTATAAAAATGTATAGCATTTTCTAAATTAAGTTGCAATTTAATGTTTGGGTGTAAATTTGACAGGAGTCGTTTTTCACTTGGACGTAAGATTTGTCAAAGTAGCAAAGTTTAGGATATAGCTTGTGTTGTTTTAAATTTAAGCATTACAGACATGAATAGATAAAATTAAAATGCAAGCAAAGGTAACTTTTATATGAATAACAATAAAAAAAACTATTCTGAGAGATATCGGGGAAAATGTTAGCATGGCTAAACCAGCACAATGCAAGAGGAGATACTAAAATCAACAAATCTGGTAAAACTGCAAATCTTTAAACTGTTTTTCTAGCAAAAACCATTCAATCTTACAACTTGTATCGATTTCAGTTCGCGCACGTGACATTATACCGCTTTCAAGCTCATGATTTCATACGAAATAGACGAAATAGATATCTTTTTTACCTTCGACGGGGTCCGATATGGTGATTGCACTTCTAGCTTGCGAAGGACGTTGGAAGAAATGTTTCAGAACATTTCGATTTCGGGACATCGATAATTCACTTGGTTCAGCGTGTGCTATAAGTCAGACATCTTTTAACGAGGTTTTGATGACAAGGTCGACTGCTCGTAAATTCGTGTGCCCTAGAAAGAGCTGACGGTTGCCAAATTTCCGTTTATCCTCCCGATTGGCTTCTTTTTCTCGAGTCGAGAGTAATTTCCATTAAAAAAATTGCGGGTAATTTTATTCATACAAAATAATATTCCTCATCCGCCTTTTTTGTCAATATAATTGTGTCAGTCAGTACTTTGTTACATGAAATTTTGATTCGTTGTTGCCTAGTAACTGGAGAAGGAAGAGAAAAGAGAGGGAATGCCAATGCTCTTTGAAAAAAAAAAAAAAATCTTTTTATAGAAATAAATTACATTCTTGTGGTTACTGGGAATTCTGAAAAAGTAATAACATAAAAAATATTATTTGTGAACCCTCCCATAGACCCCCCATCGGTTCGTTAGTTGAGTGGAACTAACCGTCACAGTTTTCACAATAATTAATGGTACTTTAAATAGCCATGACATTGTCCAATTGTCAGTTTGAATGCCCCAATAACCTACCTTGACGACGTTTAGGCCTAGAACCATTGAGCTATCAGTTTTTGATAAATAGTTCGATACTGCTACAGACAAATAACAAATAGTCAATACCGATACATTTGTGGTAGGATTTAGTGTATTGAGTCAATATATTCGATTTTATTTTTAGTCGATTTCCAGATTAGAGAATGGGGGGGGGGGGCCGCACAAAGAATTTTTATTACACTCATCACAGATAACTCCAAAAAACGAAATCAGAGAAGAAAAAAAAAGGTAAATCCAATGGCATAAAATCCAGTGGAGTTAATTTTAAAAAATTGACAGGTAAACGGATTTTGTTTATTTGTAACTCTAATTTTCTATTAAATCATGGGCCCAATTACTGGTTAACATACGGATAAACAGGAAGCGAAAGGTGACGTGGGGGACAAATGACGGTGTCTCGGCTCGAGTGACCGTATAGTTGAGAGACATTAAAAGCATCCTCCGATGCCACTCTACTGGATTGTTCCGAAAGAATTGCAAACTGGTTGGCAATGTACGACGGAACAGTGGCAGCAGCATTGGATTTAGCGGTCACATTACTTATCTGCTCTCGTTGCAATCTATCGATAAGATATTGATAGATATCATTCAATTGAGTTGAGACTTCGTCTCGAATGATACAAATCGCGGTACAAACGTCATTATCGAGATAAGCCAAATGCTCCATGGTAAGTCTCGAGTCACGAAGGGAATTTACTAGCAGGGAGGCTCTCCTTCCTAATAGAAAACATTCTAGAGCCATGTTTTTCCCGAATTCTTCGGGCCCACTGCCGGGAGTGTAATGAGATGGTATGTATTGAGTCGGGTTAGGCTCTATTAATGGGCGCTCCACGTCTAAAGCTGATCTAGTCGAGTTTCTTCCCAAATCGGATGGCGAAGCAGACGAAGCGAAAGTCCTCGGCGTTGACGAACCGGAAGGAGTATTAGTCTGCATCGTGGGCCTATCAATTCCAAGTTCCCTGTCTTGTTGCTGGGCCCGTCTGGTGGCTACCTGAGATGCGTTAATTTTCTGTTTCTTGCGTGTCACCCTACACAAGTCGCAGCTGCAACGCCCAAACGGACAGTAACGCTTGTGTCCTTTCAGCGGGCTATTGATGCCGTGGTTCTTGCACAGGGCACAAGTGGGATTGCGACAGGATGCTCCTTTTCCTGCGCCGAATGAATTTGGACTACTTTTCAACTCGTCCTCATCCATATGCTCTACATCAATCGTCTCTGAGTGATCAAACTGGGTTTGCGAGGACGGAGATAGCATTTCAGAGGATTCTTCATCGCTGAAGGGCATCTATTTCGGCCAAGGAGATCGCCTCTAAAAAAACAAAAACAAATGACAAAAATGCTTTTAAATAAAACATGAAATTCACAGAACGCATTTTAAGTCCATAAAAATTAACAAACTGCACCAAAAAGGACATTTTAGAAAGTTTGAAAGACATAAAAAACCCAACTACATTTTTTAAAGCCGTACTAAGTAAAAGAATTCATCCAAAAACAAAGATTCTAATTTTTGATCGTTTTCCAAATAGAATGTGCCCAATCGTATAATACCTCCAACAAATCAAATTCAAGCACAGGAGCACAATTTTTGAAATGAAAACTCGAATACAAGTACAATTTTGGAAGTCGTACACTTACTTGGGAAAGGATATAAGAGCAAACTGTCCGCCACTAGCTCGACTTAGTCACTGCTTCTGTGTTACCATGTGAGACCAGGAACTACACATACCGCCACTATGCGACGAAAGAAAAGCCTTGGGATTTTCGGCAGCCATGTTTTCATCGCTGCTACTTTCGCCTGGGTAGGAGTATACCAACAACCCACACGTACTTCGGTTGAAATAAAATAGATGGGAAACCCATCGCAACCCACGGGGTTGCGCGCGTAGTCTCTCAACTATTTAGCATTCTGAAGAACTTATTGACATGTCTCCTCGGCTTCCTAAACAGCTGGACCTGGACAAGATCAATGGGAATATACAGAGTGCCGTTTGGTAAAAAAATAGTACAGACAATATATTCAAAAAGAAATGAAGCTGGGCTCCCCCACTCTCCGCTGGGCATGTGAACATCCCCCTGATGCACAATCGTGCAATCAGCGTGACGAACCAAAGTTCGCATGCGGACCATTCGCCCTGTTTGTTCAGACCAGCAACACGGGTATTGGAAAAGTTTCATTTCTACGTCTCCTATTGCTAAATGTAGTTTGATCGATTTATCTAATAATAAAAAGAAATAAAAAAAAAAACCTAACGAACGTGGCTTAAAAGGCTATTGGTACGGACCCGCGCAAAACCACCGGGCGCTGTCATTCAGCACTACAAGATTACCCAGCAGTTTCATAGTGTCATGTCAAAATCAACTGCGATTCAGTGTGTGTGAGTCGTGAACCGGTTCGATATGTATTTGCTTTTGATAAATGTCCGTCCTTAGATGCCCTTGCGCCCCAAGTCGGCTGTTGCCAAGGGACTCCAGGAACTAGTACAATTAAATCTTCATTCCCCAAATTTAAATTCAAGGGTAAGAAAGGAAAGAAAAAAAAAACGGGAAAACATTTTTTTCCCCCTTCAACATTTAAAGGAACTCACGTCAAAAGCAGCGGAACGTTACAGAGCGCTTCGTACCGCTCCGTCCAAATGAGACTGGCATCTGACTTGACAAGTCACCCGCCATGTGACAAGCGTTTCCACCGCAGATGGGCATGGCATCAACGACGCAACGGACGGAATAGCAGCAGCAAAAAAAAAATAAATAAAAGTTACTAAAAATGGGAAAATTAAACTGGTGAATACTCCCAAGGTTTTCCTAGGTCAAAGCTGAAGCTGAAGCTAAAGTCGGGAATTGAATTCTTGGATCCTGCATGTAGGAGAAACGGAACACAGAGTCTACGACGAGAGAGAAAATGTTCACCCCCAGAAAGAAACGAAGCAACGGTGCAGGATAATTTATAGCCTGAAATGATGGAGGAGCGATAAGGGGGAGGGGTAAAGGAAGAAAAAGAGTTTGCTCTTTTCCAAAACTTGGAGCGAGACGGGCGAAAGTCCGTGTGTGCGCACGTAGAACACCGCCTTCTAATTTAGGAGCTAGGAGAAGAGGGATTGCCGCATGAATCGGAATAACTTTTGTCCAGCTTCTTCATTATACACAAGATAACCTTCTTTGACTCTGTGCGCGTTGATTGTTACCGAGTTCACATACACACAAAGCAATAATCTATTACACAGACAGAACGTCGGCCACGAGAGACTTTGAACAACACAGCAAATAGTGGACGAGAAGAGAGAGAAAAAAAGGTGAACCGGGCGAAGAAGAATGATTGCATCTTACACTCATAGCCAATCAACACGAAGTTAGAGAGACACACACACAGCCTCAGTAAACATTGCCGTCGAGTTTGCAAAGTCAGGGAGTAAACCACCACCACCACATCTCTCATGGCAGTACTCACCTAATTAACAAATTGGATGTTGGTTAAGTACAGCCACGCTTAACCTAGATTCGCCGTGGGCGAAATTTCCGACAAGCAGGTCACGTAGGATCTGATTGCTTGTCAAGCCAAAGGATCGCAGGGGGGGATCAATGGTTATATACAACAGCACACACACACACACACAAGTTCATGTTAGATTTCATGACTTGAGGGGAAATGGCTTGTCACTTTGGTGTAACCCACAGCCACGAGGAGGAGAAGCCACTCGGTGTGCTGATGCTCTATGGGAAAAATGGCGTGCTTCCACGAGGGCCAGAAGAGATTTAAATGCGCGTCGTATCATTAGTTTTAAGATGGTATCACAACGATGTAAAAGTCAACACAAAATAAGTTATGCAATAAATATGTTGCCATTTCCGAGTGTGATTTATTCATGCTTTCAACCCATACGCTGAAAAGTTGGGGGAGAACTATAACGCTGCAATAACGGGTTCCAGATTGTCTATGGATGCGGTCGATAGCGCAGTCACTGTCGGCTAACATTGCCATTCGAAACCATCATCAGCGAGTTGGATGGGACAATGACCTGCCATTTTTTTTTATCGGTTCCCGCACGCGCCCTTGGTCCCTGGACTGGAGCCAACTTTTGTATGCACGCAGCCAGGCACCACACACACACACACACACAAGGTGGCAAAAATGCACGCTACAAGAAGGAGAATAAATAAATAAACGGCAACTTTTTGCGTCAAGAGAAACTTGGGGGTATTGCAATCTCGACGGGGCCAAGAAGTGGAAGGGGGGAGAGAGATCCGTGACGGGAAACCAACATGGAAAAAAAAGGGGTACGAAGAAGAGGCGGGCTGAGCCGATTTTCTCTAGCGTTTCGCGTGCTCCTAGGACATTAGACTGCGGCAATTTTCCCCCCTTTCCCTATATCACGTCAAGGGCGCGTCAGATCAAACAAGAGAGATCAATATAGGCGGCTATCGTCAAGTGATGTAAGCTGTAATATCTGATCGTCGCACGTCGTAAAATAGCCGCCACCAATATAGGGGTCTAGTGTGGGCAAGTAACGCAAGGTGAGAATCGAACCAACTCAAACAACCGTCATAAAAACAAAAGAAGGTGCAAATCTCCTTGCCGCTCGCCTAGGAGCCTAGGAGCCACTTTTCGGTAAAAAGAATAAAACACAAGATGGACTCGAGGTTGCCAGTTTCAAATTGGATAGGGCGGCGAGTTGATGGGTAAAACGAGTAACTTGCCATGACCGGCCAAACCTTACCTCCTCCCCTCGCTGGTAACCTACCCCACTTTCTGTCATTTGCCATAAATCACGAAACTGGTCTTTTTTAACAGGGAAAGTTCTTTTTCTTGTTTCTTTGTTTCGTTTTCTTAAAGCAACCAAAAGAAGAAGAAAGTTTTTGTTCACCAACTGATGGATGATCCTACAAATGTAATTACTACCAAATGGCCGGGATTCGAGCCAACAAAAAAAAAGGACATTAGATGACGCAATATTTTTTTACATAATGTAAATCGATTGTCACAGGTGTTATTTAACTGGGTAGTAGCTAACCACAACACGGTTTTTTTTTTTTAAAGAAAAAAAAGGAAAACATTGATAGTGATATAGTCTCCTTCAGATATTGTAAAAATATTCGTGTCAGGGACAACACGCATATTTGTGTAGTCGCCAGGAAGTACAGCATAAAAAAATTGATCAAAGAATTGCTTTGTAATAAAAAAAAAGGGAATTCTTCACAGAAAGTCCGATGTATCTGTGAGGTATCAATTTTAATTTAAAGCTAAAACTAAAGATATCAAAGATGGTGTATGTAGTAAACACTAACCTTTTCATTGTGAGGACGACGACTATATACTCAACCAAAGGCCATAAAGAAAACTACCGAATTCTT
This sequence comes from Daphnia pulex, assembly GCF_021134715.1. Classification (NCBI taxonomy): domain Eukaryota; kingdom Metazoa; phylum Arthropoda; class Branchiopoda; order Diplostraca; family Daphniidae; genus Daphnia; species Daphnia pulex. The sequence goes on from NC_060022.1 coordinate 5,312,773, forward strand.
CTTTTTCCATCACATTTTACAGCTTTTCCATCACGAGCATTGGTGCAATATTTCCCTGTACGAGATAGGAATCAAAACCTCGCGAAGTTGTCGCGGTATTCCCTTTGTTAAAAATTTGAATTCTTCTGGAATATTCTAAAGTCGGCTTGAAAGCAATCTCGACCACTGAGATATGAATCTCTGGGTACAGTATATGGGAATGCTTTAAAATGCATACATAAACGAGATAGCAATCTCTCCGGTAGTCACGTCAGGAAAAAGGCCATCGACATTTCGACATCGGTCTGTTTTTGTTTGACACATGCAAATGCTAAAACTAAATCGCATTAAGACGTACATACATCTTTTTCTAAACAAAATCACCCACCCTCTAAACCACTGCAATTTAAGTCGTAAATTTTTTCGAGTTACGGTTTAGATACAATTAAAACATACGTTTACAACTCAAAAAATGTAGCTCGCTAGATATTTTCATATCAATAAAAAAAGTATCCATTGGCAATGGCAAACAGAGATAAAGGACAGCAGATTATAAAAACTTTATACTGATGGCCACGGATTGACAAATAAGTCAGAAATGTGATCTACAAATAAATACTGTAGCAGAGTAAGTACGAGTGCTGAAAATCTTTCTAAACATTATATAGGTCAGGCCTTATCAAAGAAAAACAGCTTGATTCTGCAACACACCCTGCTGCCAATCTTGATGTTATCTTCCAAACATGTTTCCCCACTCCGAGTAAACACAACTTCAATTACAGAGTTTGGACTCAGCAAATGCAATAGTTTCTATCGTACTTAGCACAGACATCATGGTGTAGATAGTTTTAAATTAAAAAGGTAGCTATCAAATGTCCATGCTTCTTTACAGAAGTGATCGTGATCCTCAAAGCCACAAAAGTGTTGGGATGTATGAAACAGGAAAAAGGGTCAAAACAAACACTGCCTGCACTGAAACACCCCCTTAAGCCTAAAGAGGATCTATAGGCTTCACATGAAAAACATCAAATAAAAAAAAAGTCACGGGATTCAATCCTACAGACGAGAGCTGAAATATTGGTTTCGGCAATATTACATTCCATAAAGTCAAATTGGAAACTAAGGTTCTAAATTCAGTTCGGGTATTATTTCTATAGTTTAAAATATGTTCTTAGGGTAAAATTACCTTGGGTTTGGGTAAGTAAATTCCAAATAAACACACAGCTGAAGTAAATAAATAGATTAAGCGACGGCCATTTTCACATGGAATTTTGTGCATGCGCGGTTGCCAGTATTCCTATGGGAAACGAAAAATTCAAAAAAATGTTAGAAAAATCGAGATTTCGTACCAAAATTTCCACATAAAATATACAATAAAAAGTCGTTAAATTCTCACACGGTGTTGTCACCGTGTTAGTACATTTGGGAAATAACCATAGGCAAAACTTGTTTCTCCGTGAAAGTATTCTAGCATGAAATATTGCCCATTTTATACTGAAACTGTCTTGAACTAAAACAAATTGTAATCGCAAGAGAAACAAATCTAAATACATTTGGAACCACATATAGAGCTGTGATCAATTGAAAAGAACTCGCTGGCTGAAGGGAAATGAATACAACGTCTGAATGCGCCCTGAGGCGAGATCATTAACAATCTACATTGTTGTGCGTTTTACGAATTACCAAGGTAAGTGGAGTTAAAGTCCAGAAGGTGTTGACGAAACAGTTTCATCAGTCGTAAAATCCAACGATATAGGGCTACGCGTTGAAGAATAGTTTAGCCTTTCTTTTTTTTTTAGATGACGTTGTTGTAGGCGGTTAGCGCGGCCTGTATAACAATCGCCTAGTATATATATAGGTGTATCGTTTTCCCTCTTTTCAGCGGGTAGGCTGTACGCGCGGTGGGAAACCCGGCTTAGGGGTAAACAAGCGGCAATTTCTCAGTTCGAAATGGGGCCATTGATCCTCCCATTCAACGATCCCCACCAAAGTCTAATCTAGAGGTTGGTTCAACAGCTTAAGGTAATGCGCTCTCACATTATCTCAGTGTACACGTATACACCACCCAGCCAAGTTTTTTTCAAGAAAAGCTGACAAATGTTTTTCCAATAAAAGAATTTATTTATTTTTTCGAATTGCAAACATCAACAAGAGCTTAGAGCTTGGACTGATGTAGGACATGTAAAATTATTCAAGTTTTATTACGTGTATGGAGAATCGCGGCCCATGAACGTTAGCGACTGTGACGTCGCTTCAAGCCTATCTTTCCCCAACTAGCTCCTCCAGGATTGCACATTATGAAACGGAACTCAACCCATGTAGGCGGAGGTCATATATCTGTCCGAAATGGGTAATTGAGCTTTCACAAGCGTTCTGTTGCTAAGGGAAACTGTAAGATGACGGAATTGCGCGCCAGGAAACGAGAATTCGGCCAATTTTGGCTTTCTTGTAAAGAAAACATACACGGAAAGCCTATATAATATAAATGTGAATCTATAAGTATTTATTGGAACGAAACTACAAAAAGAAAAAAAGTTCCCCTATTTCCTGACTAAACCCTCAATGGGCTAATAATAACTACGCTCGAAGGAGGCCAAAACATTTCGTGTAAAAATCAAAACAGCCGTTAGTTATGTGTGTATACAACAGTTGGTATTTACGGCGAGATTTATTCAACTATGAACTCTCAGTGATTAGTTACTGCTGCTGATAACTGAATAGATATATAGGCCTAAATCGTTTATTTATTAGTCATTCTACACAATATCGTTGCTATAGTGTATAAAGCTCAGTCATACTTGGCCATTATAAAGACTTTTATTTTTCTTCTTTTTCTGTAAACCTGTAAACTGTATTTTAAGAGGCGAATGTTTCAAAATAGTACGTACTGGAAGTTTGCCGAATTCAAAGCAAGGCACACACACACTACAGACAAGGACAGGCTAATTTATGACTTGAAATCATAGGTTGGGTGTTGTGGCTGGAAGGCAAAAAAAAACACACACGCTACACACGAGGAGAGGGTTATTCCTCACAGTTCACTCTCTGAACGGGTTTTGCACGAAACGAAACACGCCTCCTAATTTGGAGACCACTAGGAGATTGAGGCTTTCTAACGTCAAACGCATGAAAGAAAATAAAAACTTGGTTCATCTGGTCCAGTGTCGAGTTGCAAGACTTTGAAAAGCGATTGGCTAGATTTTCTTTTTGTCGTGAAATAAAATAAAAAGAAGCCATAAAGGCTAAAAAAAAGCTTTTAGTTGACTTGCTCGTTTTTTTTTCATGTTATCACGACTTTTTACTGTGGTCTGTGTATTCAACTTTGTTGAATAGACGGTACAGTCTCTTGCCTTTTTTCACTCTTTGTTTCAGGTAAACGGAATAGTCTCATCATCAGTTATCATTCAAAGTCGCGCAGACATACATAATGTTCATTAAAGGACGATCAATCCGCTTCATACATAATAACCCTGATGGATCGAGTGTAAATGAACCTAGCAACAAAGTCTTCCAGCTCCTTTCCAATTTTTCTTTCGGCTGTTTGAATAAAGATGTCCGTGAAATGGCACTTTTTTTTAAAAAGGTGCGGTAAAGTGAAGGTGACAGCTAAATTTAATTAGACCCAAATTCAAGGCTGCACTTCTGTTTGCTTGAAAGTATCGAGATTTGCGATAAAAGTCGGTAAAAGTAATTTGTTTCACGATTACAAGGTTTATGCGGGCCTATTGTGGCTCTGGTATGCGACATGACGTCACGAACTGCAGATATTTTTTCGGTGAGAAAAATCTCCGATTATGAAGTGATCTAGGCGCCCCCTTACTGTGCGGTCGAAAAATCCACGTTTAGCTATCAGTGTAAGTAAACCAGTAAACATGTCGGACCCATCACCACAAAAGAAATAAATTTAATGGTGCCACAGGCAGCAGCCATCTTTTGTTTCCCTCTAAAACCTTACGGCATAAAGTAGCTTTTTAGACGGATGGTAGAGAGCAAGTACTTCTTTTACACGTTGCAGGGTCATAGAAATAACCGTTTGAAACAATAACTTGGATACTACAAATTATAATCCAAACCTTAGGAGCAAACCCGGTTGTTGCCAGCCCCACGCAGCAGCATATGTTGGCCTACACACGCCCTTTTTTTGACAAAAGCCATGTTTAATCTTGCGTTTTTCGGAATGGAAACAATTATAAGTCGGGGATCCAGGCACACAAACGTGATTAGGCCTAAACTACGGCGATAAATCACCGATAAGTATAAAGTCGTCCTTTGTGTAACTTAACTGTCAGATCGTTTGTATTCCAGAAAAATTTGAATTTTTACACAAGACAAAGATGGAAATTCTGGTGATATAAAGACATCGTCTCGTGTTTTTTGTACTTTGGGTACTATAACATTCGTTTTGACAAGATTTTTAGACAATTTCAAAGTCCTTTTGGGAAAAAGGGTGAACGTCATTTAGAATCTTAAACGAGTCTCTTTTGTGCTGTTAAACAAACTTATGCCTCCATTTTTATGCAGAGGAAAAGTGGGGGTGGTGAGAGAACATAAAAAAGAATGACTTTGTTCGCACCATTTAGGCATACAGTATATTAAGCGGTTGAGAAATACATTTTAGTTTGAATTTTCCTTCGTTCCAATAGCAAGCACATGATTATCCAAAAGTTTGAGACTTAGAGTCTAAAATTTATCCATTATATGGATTAGAAACTAACAGTTGTTTAAAACAAAAGTTATCTAGAGGCCTATCAAGATTTATATATACGTATACTAGTAGTATACTATATCGATGGCTTCATCAAAGCTAACAAAAAAATGCTGTTCAAATTATTTTGTCGCACGTCACCACCCGGGGTTGATACGGTTAATCATCTCTTAACAAGACTGTTTGACCAGCGGGGTGACTTGCACATATGTCTTCCCCCCTCAGATTTGTAAGGACGACATAACAATCGACAAAGAAAAGAAATCAATTAGCGTATAAGATTATTTATGAAGTTACGTCGATTCGAGTAATTGCCTTTTATAGTATATAAGTCTTCGAAGTAACAACCCCTGAAAAAAAAAAGAAAAGATAAATCGCCCCTGCCCAAATATAGTAGGAAGGAAAAAAAAAGGGATCCATCTTCCACACATTTCTTTCGACATGTATGTTTTACGGTCACTGATTCTTTTTTTCATAGAAATTCTCAATTGTTGTTCGATTTAATCGAGTGCGAAATTTTTACCGTTATGCATTGTTGAACTCGTTTTCATCCGAGTTCAAGATTTTTAACTGAAATAATTTTCCGCGAACAATTTTTCGTTCTTCTGGCATCATAACTTGTGCGCTACCAAAGTAGGTGTTTTTTGTTCAGTAAATTATAGCATTTCAAATAAATATTTCAAGAAAATAACATGCCTTGCGCGACAGTTGGTAACGTTTCGAAAGTATTATTTCTTTATTTATAGCTTTTCCCCTTCCGTCGGAGAAAAAAAGAACGGAAAACTGTAACTCAAGGCCCGATTCAAATTTTTTGACTGAAATCAATCTGATAGGTTGTCTAAAAATTTCAACATCAAAAGCTAACATCCTGTAATGCAAATTAGTATCATCTGTCGCCTCCTTTAAAGGATAGTTGAACAAAAATGGTCACAGACAAGTACAACTTCGAAGGAAAAAAAGTGACAATGTTTCGAGCGCAATGAAACGATAAGACGGTGAACAACAAAGTTGGGGACGACTAAACGACGACATGACAGCACTTTTTAGTGCCGACAATCTAAGCGCGGCTGCTTAGTAGTAATACAACAATAAAATATGATCACAAACTAATTTATTCCCATTGACGTCAAATTCATTTGACGGCCGGTTGCGCTTTGCGCCAGTAGGCCTAAAGTAATACTTGTGTATGCGTTCAATTTTGAAACTCGTTTTAAGAGTCTTCTTGGCGGACGACAATTTTATTTTGGGTCCAACTACATTAATTCAGGAATTCAATAATGGGAGGTTATTACATACTTTTTATGTAGAGGAGCAAAAGGTTTACATTAGCGATAGAACGTGAATCTAAAGAAAACGTGAATGGCTACTCTTTAGCGAAATCGTATTGCAAACAAAAGGTGGGGCATAAACTCATGAAGTTGGAAGGAGGCAAACAAATTTTGTCTATTATTGTCCTAAAATTGTTAATTTAAAAAATGGCGAATCTAAAATGTCCATCAGCGAAAATCTATTCTGGTTTCTCTTCCTGGCAACTGCCGGTCTCTATTCTCTCTAAAACAGAATTAGGGAACGACAATCCACTTGCTATAGCTACGATACAAATTCGTAGGCCTACTCAAAAACGTTAATCCAGAAAGACAAAGGGTCTATCATCAGGTCTCTTTTTAAAATCAGTTGTTCGACCTAGAAACGAATTTCTAGCTCAAAATTCTCTTCTCCAATTCTCCTATCAAAGGCCTCGCTTATACAGTACGAATGCTTTCGCGGTTATCAAACACTTGCATAACTTGGGAATAAATCCCCCAATCCAATTGAATAATCCTAACCTTAATCAGTTTCACGATACCAAAAAATATCCCCCTTTACTGGCAAATCCGTTTAACTTTCAAAACAATTTGCTGGTCCGCTTGGCTACAGTTTTTTTAAAAATCAGTCTCAAAATCAGTCTCAAGTATCGTAACTTTTCCTTTGTCTCATCTCTGCACTATTGCCAGTAAAGCAACTGCCGTTTTCAAGTCATAGAATTGGTATCGCAAAACAAAACAAGTCGATCACAGATTTGCAGTTGAAAATTTCACACCAGTCAATTTCAATGATTAAACATCACAATATCAGTCCAGTTCCAAAAATATATCCCATCAAGATTTGTGTTCCTTGGGGTTGACAAGCTCAGGTGGTAATCATACACTTAACAATCACGTACAGAGAGGATGTTTTCATCAGGCTGTGAACAATAGACTTCTAAATCGTTCAGTACTAAAACACGACCAATCAAAGCAAAAAGATTTTCAGGGTATCGTCTTTCGTTGGCATTTGGAATTTTTCACTAAATTTCATAATGAATCATGTTAAAGAGTGCGAAGAAGGTTTTCTTAGAGAAGCACACGAAATAATAGAAAATTCAAAAATGAAACAACATCAATGATTTAAAAAAAGAAACGAAAACAAGTCATCTAAAATAATTTGCTCGGGCTAGCAAGTAAATCAATGAAGAATAGAATCAATAATAATAATAATAGAAAAAAGAAACGATCAGTTGGGATACAAAGTTTGGTGTATGGGTGGATGAGGCCCGTTAATGACCGTCGCTCGGATTTGCGTTTGAAAAGTCGAAGGGATTTGGTAATGATGAATGGATCCCGGTCCGGGCACAGGATTTCCGTTCTGCAGTGGATCTTGACCATAAAACAGATTGGGATTAGGTGCAAAATTGACATTTCCGGAATGAATCTTGATTTGAATTTCATGGTGAATTTCATTCAGTTGAAATGAGACTCTTTCAATCTCGGCTTTGACGTCTTGAATGATCCGGAAAAGGAATCCTAGCATTTCAAATCCTAATCTCTTCTCGCATACAGAGTGTCGTAACAATGAAACATTCTGGCCCATGAGGATGCTCCCGAGCGACAATTGTTGCCCAAAGACTACGGGGCTCGATTGATGACCTACGGCGGGAGTAGGTCGGCATGGATTATCGATTTTCACTTTTGGCGCTCTTTCTTCCCTGCCCGGCAGTGAGTGTTGATGCTGCTCGGAACGAGGCGGCCTCACTTTCCCACAATCGGGTGATGGCGACTGTTGGATCGACGACGAGGGTGTAGTAGTGATTGTTGATGTTGAAGAGCTGGAAATCCTTTCGAGTTGTTGAATAATTCCCTTTTTACGCAGTTCCTCATCCTGGGCTTGAGCCCGTCTCAGGGCCACTTGCTCCGCATTTATCTTTCGCTTTTTATTCGTGCCATAGCACAATTCACACATACATTGTCGCCATGGACAGTATCTTTTGTGCCCTTTGAGCGTGCTTATCGTTTGATGATTTTTGCAGAGGGCACATGTCGGGTGGCGCTGGGTGGCGCCGTTGCTGCTGTCGTTAATCGCGTCGACTCCTTCATTACGGATCCTGAAACTCGAAGTCGAAACGCTGCTCGATCCTTCTTCATCACCGTCCATGATAATCATATTAGAACCGTGGTGGTGGTGGTGGTGGTGCTCTTTAGCCGAAATGGGCGAGGGTGCCCCCACGGACAACTCTTCTGCGTCGCTGTCTGACATTGATGTGTAACGAAAAGCACCTAATAATATTTAGCAAGAAATAAAACGCTGGTTTAGTTTTCATGCCCAAACCAAACAATTGATTCGGCTGCTAAAAGAGAAAAAAAAAACAACCAATGGCCTACTACTAGGCCGTAAAGAAAGTAATAACTAAAATGGGAAAGTTAGATAACACGGGGCATTAAGCAATCGATGGTAACCGATCGTGACGTAAGCAGCGCATTGTTGCGTAGGCCATGATTCTACAAAAATAACGTCTTAAACTATTTTACTTTTTACATCGTCGAGATAAAAACAAAACAATAACAAAGTGAAAATCAATGAAATTTGCCGTGGACATTACAACAAGAGGCTTTGAAAATTAAAATAAGAATCAATCGACATTAAAAAAATGTAAATTCCATACCTCAATCGAATGTAACCAGAACCCAAAACAAGAAGAAGCTGTGCGCGAAACAACCGGGTAGAGGGAGGAAAATAAAATAGAAATGAGATCGAGAACCGAGCGGACTTACTCAGTAAGGCACCAGAAGGGAACTAAACTGTGTTCTACGCTTTTCAGTCTCTGAAGCTTTCCTTCGGCGTGGGGATCATGCACTGTCGGTGCTGTGGCACCAAACACACAGTCCCCAACACAAGCAGTCGGATCGTTTTACCCCCTTGACTTGGCCCAGAGGAAAAAGCCGCTTCGACTTCCACTCGGCGAATAGTATCACAAGGGCCCCCACCATGTTTATACTACTGATTTCGTCCCTTTATGGTACTCCCAAGACTACCGGAAGGATAGTACAGCAGCAAATAGTAACAAAAAAAGAAAAGTAGCATAGAGACAGACACACACACACAATCTCCCTCAGAAATGAAAATACACACACTCATATAATTATCCAACAAATTCATAAAGACTGTCGGCTAAAATGTGATCGATCGAGACAGAAATATTAATCACAAAGTATGCAAAGCAGCGGCCCAACCCTCCAGCCTTTGGACGATACAGTTTTTATTAGAAATATAAACAGAAACGGGGTAAAATTACATTTTAGAATCTAAGCGGCGAAGCCAGAAACGAAAAAATATTAAAACTTTCCACATGCAGAAAGAAGTGGGGAGGGAGTTAATCATTTGATCAAGTTACATAAGCCGAGATTAGAATGTTTCAACAGCAACATTAGTGTCTTATAACCAAGCAAAAGTCTAGACTTCAATGGGCAATCTCACACTGTTTCCGAGAGAAATTTTCCACTTAGAAACACATAAACGTCCCTGATCTACCACCACAAGAAATAACGTAGACTCTGTAGGCCATTCAAAGAACTGGAAAAAATATGTCTGACTAAAGCCGGAAGGCATAACCTTACTGGGAGAAAGATGGACGGCGACCGAAAATACCAGTTTTTTTTTTAAATTTTTGTTTTCTTCTTCCTTTTCTTATCTACCGACAATGTTACTATAGCCCATCAGGGTCATGCACATCAGACTTTCTGTGTTGGTATATCGGTAATACTTTCATCTAATCAACAAAACCGCTTCCCGCCCGGGGAAAAAAATCGATTGGCTGCCAAACTAAGTCACGATGACGCAAATTTTTTCTGACGTGCACCGTGCAAATGTCAAACGAAAACAAAAGCGCTTCGTTCCGTAATCTGTCAAATCACCATTTAAAATAAAATAAAAATAAAAAGACTTTTTTAAAGCGAGCGGGAAGATGGAACGATTAAGGTCGTCTAAAAGATCAGGGCTCTTCTTTCGGGGCGGGTGAAGTCATACCCCGCATTCGGAATAGATTCCTCCCGCTGTGCGAAACACAAAATGCAGAGCTCCAGTGTTGGAAACTCCCGCAGAGTGCGCGCATCTAATACGTCAGCCATTCGGCGAAGTAAAAAAGAGGAACAATGTCAGTCAAAAAGAAAAAGAGAGGATATCCATGTACGTATAAAGTTGTTATTCGTATGGGAACTAGTGCACACTAACTATACTGCTGCACAGTATATACTCGTACCTATAAGATGATGAATTCTATTGTACACACATACAACAAGACAATAAAAATGAAATGCGGGCCAAGATGGAAGGGAGTGTATAGCGGAGCTGGAATCGCACTACTATAGTCACAAAGTGTATAGCGCGGAGAAGGGCGGTGAGTCCCGGCACATTCGGATTGGGTACACAAAGCAATGAGCGAGAGGAGGCCTCAAGTAAAACGCTGTTGCTAGGGTCCTACACCGCCAACCCTGAAGGCCAACACACGGCTGGCAGCGGTCCAAAAAGGCTCGGGGGAGATCCGAGGATTTCGCCAAAAGAGAAAAAACAAAAAAACAAAAAGAAAAGAAAAAACACATTCGAACGTGAAATACAACAAAACATTTTTTGCGACACACACACTCTCATGTGTGTAGAGAGAGCCCAACGGACACGTCGGATAATGTCTATAGAACGCGATTTTCTATCTTGAAGAAAAAATAGAAAAAAAACCTTCCCATCAATCTGACCACCGTCTTATTGCCTTGAAGGGACAAGGTTAGCATCACAACAACAATAGCTGGGCAGTGGCTTTATATATATAGGACATGGCAAGTCGTCAGCAGGAGCGGTCGATACGGATGGAAAGGTTTGCAGCAGCTCCTTCGCCTTTTAAAAAAGAAACTGCTGCTGCTGCTGCTGGGGGAGATCTGTTTCGTCCCAACCTTCAACATCGCATCGGTGCGAGATTTATGACAAGATATTGTAGCGAAAAAAGAAGAGGACCCGACAAGACGACACAATGCCGAAGATCGAAATAGATCCAAAGTCTCCAGAGAGAGAATGAGAGAGAGAGAGTGTGTGTGGGACCGAAATAGTCAATGCGGACCCATTTTCTCTTACTACGACCAGTTTTGATACTGTCGCCGGTGAGTCCCATTGCCAGCACACACACAAATTACATTCACCCAGGGAGAGAAATAGGGCACGGAGCATTTTTTCTTTACTCCCTCCTGTTCCAGCGGTGGTGCAACTCGAGCCCTTCTGTCATGGGAGACGGGCAGGAAAAAACAGAAGGTCGAGTTAGAAACTAAGCAGGGAAGAAGACGATTGAGGGTTAAAAGCAATAACGGATCATGCGAGGCCAGGAGAACACATCTTTGGACAGCCGCCCAAAACAATCACGCCATTTTCTATCCATAAAAATGCCGGGGACTGGGCCGAATGGATGACGAATTCCCTCCTTTGCTTCGGATGAAACCGCGAAAAAATAGCCCAGCGCGTCACACTTCCTGCATACTAGAGAAGCTACTATGTAAAATAGCATTGGCCATCAATAAAAAATCAGCACAGTATGTGTAGTTAGCTGCTGCAAACATGCGAAAATGCACAAGGTTGCCGGAAGAGTTGTGTGTTTGTCAGCGGGTCTTAAGTTACCCCAGCTGTCAATACACTGCGGGCAGACCCCACACACACACACACACTCTACGTTAGAAAGTAAGTAGCGGTGTGTCCAAGTCAAACAAACAAAGTCCGATTCAATTGATTATTTCATCTCCCCCCATCCAAACAAACCGCCAAGAAAACAAAAGCCAGCACGGCGATTGATACAGAATTTATCATTTTCTTCATCGACCAAGAAATAAAAAAGGTAAAATAAAAACACCGTGGTAGGAGGAAGATATGTGCATGTTATAGCCGAACGGAATTTCAAGTGAACACACACACACACACACATGGGTCACGCTTCGAATCCCTCGAGCTATTCGACCGCATTCCCGAAAATATTTGCATGACTCGAGGCGCTGTGAAAAATATAACAAAATAAAAAGCAACTACCCCTACCGCAGTAGTATAGTGGGAATAATAATAATATCCGGCAAAACTTTCTTTGCAATTCACGTTTCGCTTATTATGATTTAACCCATTCAAAGTGAAAAATAAGTAAGCTTGTTCGTGCGTAATATCGTGTAATCTCAAATATAAAAATTTTAAAAATAAAGAAACGAGAAATGAAAGAAAAAGAAAAAAGAAAAGAAAAAAGGATTTTTTGAACCGAGATGCTCGCAAATTCTTTCATTGGTTCCTACGTCGACCAATAGGCGAAATGGCACATCAGTTTGTGTTGTTAGTCGGGGTCCCGGTTCCTACACGCCATTTCCCCTCCCCTCTTTCCCGTGACACGTGGAGAGACTAGTAGTCACGCACATGCATACACAAGGATCTCCGCTGCTGCTGCTGCTGCTGTTTTCGCTTCTACTATTACTACACCATCGAGGTAACTGCAATTTATAATAGCCCCCCTGCGGTAGCAACAAAATGCGGATCCAATCCGGCTTCATTCAGTCATTTGTTCCAACAATGATGAAATCTAAGCAATTGAATTTGTTTTCGAAATCACTGATGCAGAGTCAACAACAGAGTATAATATACCCAATCCTATATATTGTTCTATCCGTTAACTTTCACCATTATTGGAGGGGGAGGATGGATGGATGCTGCCATGCTGGATGGGCGAGCAATGGCAGAGAAATAGATTCTAAAATGGCTGCACACATAAAAATAAAATACAAAAAAAAGGGATGCGCTTCGAATTACAACCTAGTTGAAAGTGGGCGTGACCCTCTTTTCTTCTTCTTCTTCTCTCAGCTTTCACTCCACATGGATGGCAGGTGCTCATTCGACTTGAACGAATAGAGATACGTCTCCTCATCTTGTTCTGAGGGAGGTCGGCATGTCAAGCCATTCCTCCTGCCCTTCGTTATGATTACTATAGAAATTGACAACGACCCTGACGGCATCAAAAAAACTTTTTTGACATTTCGATCAAACTCAATTTTAAAATAACTCGAAAATAACTCGAAAAAAAGTGGAAAGATTTTTTTGTTTGGTTTTTCTTTCTTTCTTCTAAAAAAACCCCATCCACACACGCGATGGTAATGGCAGAATGGGGCCCCTATGGCATCCATTATGTGGCTCAAAGATATATATACTGGGCGAGAGAGAGAGAGAGAGGCTGGCGCCGCCATATCAGCCGAGCGCTAAGCGCGCAGACCCCAGCAGGACGCGTAGATCCGAATAAACTGTTTGAAAGCCTGTAAGGAATGAAAATGAATTGGAATCGTCAACGATGGTAGTAAATGGAATATATATATGCAGCAGTTCTCTCGTCTCTCTCCTCGCTGGCCTTTCACACCCCCCTCAACAGCTAGGAGGCTATTATCAAAGCGACGAGAGACAAGCTCAGTCGACATTCCGACTTTTCAACCAACTTCTCGCTCTCCTATGAGCTCCTTTTATATCAACAACGCAGAGGCTACGTGGCACAAATGAAGAGGAATGACCGACAAAACCTGATTGGTCGGATGGGGGACGGCGAAGAAATTCTCTCTTTTCTCTCACAAAGAAGAACAACAAGAAACCACCATCGATTTTCTCGTTCTTTCTCAATGCCACCACCACATCGTCTTTGTCTTGACGGCTCCTACAACATTCTCTAGCGCTCCTTTTCGCCCGGCTCCTTGCAAGTTACCCAATGAATAGTTGTCGAGCAAGAGGAAGAAATGTGTATGATTACAACAAAACCCACCCGTGTGTGTGTGTTTGTGTGCTGTCTATCTGTTTCAACCGTTTTGACACAAACAGAATACAAGTTTTTTTTATCTCTTTTTTCCCAGATAACTTCCAGTTCAACGCGGTCCAACTTACCCATCGTCGTGTGTAACAGGAAAGAAGGAAAAGGAAAAGAGAAAAAAAGTGGCACGCACATATCCTATAAGTATGACTATGTAGCCAGTCATATTGATGTAATGACATGAAGAAAAACTTTACGGGGAACCAATGGGAAAGTTTCAATAAATAGGAGGGGGGTCGAGAGATTGTGTAGCCTTCCTACCCAAAGTATTTTGTCTGCTATCATATCAACAGTGATGGGAAACATATCAACAAAGCAGCAGGAGGGTGGCCGTGGTGGTAAGGGGTGAGCGGCCCTCACATCTGCTGATGTAATCGGATCAAAGAAAAACTTTGGACCATAAAAGAAGAAGAAGAAACTCTTACGGACGACAACTACACGGTGCTGCTGCCCTATTTTCGACAAACTTGGCAAGAGCGTCAACAAGTTCACTCGTCCGAATAAAACCCAGGGTGGGGTGAGTCGCAACATGCCCGTCCGTTCACGACCATTGAATCCATCCAGTTGGGTTGAGTTGGGTTGGGGGGTGATGTTTTTTTCTCTCTCTCTCTTTCTTTCATGGTCCCTTACGAATCGTTCGTCGTCGTTACAGATGGCGTGAAATCCCTCGCTCAAAGTTTTCAAAAGGAACAATACGGAGAGCAACACAAAATATCATTAGCGACGGTTCGCTTCCTGAATAATAATTAAAGGGATCAGATAAGAAAAGAAGAAAAAAAAAAACTTTCGTGTGGCCGGAATTTACCCTCCCTCCTGGAAGGAAAAACAATTTTTGTTTTGTAGTTCGTCGTAACAATCAATGGCCTCGGCCCGTAACCAATTCCAGGCGTGCGGCATCTAACAACCACCTTTAAGACCATCTGCACACAGGATGATCTAAACACCTTGGCTTAACCGCACGCATGGCACCTACCCTGCCTGGAACATATCGTACCCCCCTACCTACCTGGAGCGCCAATAACACTGACGCACCCAGCGTTATTAACGTTATAACAATGTAGTTATATAACGATTTCCCAGCTACTACAACTACGTTCAATAGGTTACGAGTTACACAATGGGAATTTGTTTTTTTCTCTCTCCATGACGCGCCTCTTTCATTCGCTTCAGTTTCATTAAACAAACGCTCTAGTTTATGACCTCAGATTCCGTGACATCAATGAGCCATTACATTCGAGTTTTAGTTTGTTTTTTTATTTATTTAGTACTACTCATTTCGGCTATAAAAACAGGAGCTAAAGACATTGGTGATTTTCCCTAAAAAATAAAGTTGACGATTTCAATTGTTAGGCGAGTTCTTCTTTCAGTAAGAAAGAAGAAAAAAACTTTTTTTTTGTTTGCCGGGGCTCGACGATAATAAATAACACACACACACAAGTTGACGCGTTCTATACTCATTGAACTATCCCCAATCCCAGCCGGTCCAGGATCCGCCCGCCTTGCCCGCCTCTTTTCGTTTTCCCTTTGAACTTGCCGGAGAAATACAAAACAAAATAAAAAGCTTGTTCTTCTTCTTCTTCAATTCCCCAAGTGGAAGAGAAATAAGAATTCATTATCAACAGGGCAGACTAGTCGTTATCGCCACGACGACCAAAAAAGAGACCTCCAAAAAGGAATTATCATCGACTCAATTATTTCCTACACCCCCCCATGCACAACCCGCCACCCACCAGAGTTTTTTTTTCAATAAGTTCTTGAATGAAAAATTCTATTCTAAAATTAACGACGAACGAAACCCGAGGATAGAGAGACTACGCTGGCTGCCATTTTGATTTCTTTTTCTCTCTCCGAACGACAGATGAGATTACACGGGGGGAACGTGATCAGATGGGTAGGAAAAAGAAACTTTTGTATCCAATCAAAATCCAAACTACATAATCTAATTACACTCACATTCGATGGGCTGGTGCCACAGTTTTTTTCGGTGTCGTTTTTTTTAATATCCCAAAAGAAAAGTCTATGCGTAGTTTCTAAATGCGTAGCCATGGCAGCCATGTTTCACCGTAGACTGTCGGGATCGTAGCCCCTACACACGAATTTCTTCACGCTGCCCGAGGGGCCCTAGAGCATCAAAAAGAATTGACTTGGCGAAAAAAAAAGTTGCATCAACGCCATCTGTATATGGGGACCCGATATAGCGAGCGCGCCGCGTATATATTTTTATCTGCTTGATATCGTAGCAGAGGCCATTTTGGTTGCCTAGATAGTGGGCTAATAACTTAAGCCACTCTCAAGGACTTTCTCTCTCTCACACTTGTTTTCAAAAATACTGTGATTAAATAACAGATGCGACCAACAAAACAAAAAAAAATAAAATAAATATGCGCATTGATATCTGGAGGGCATGGCACGGTTGCTATTATTCGAAATCGTTCGTTCAAAATTCGCTGGGTTTTTTCTTTTTCTCTTAAGCAACGGCTTTTCTTCTCTAGGTGGATGCGTTGGTGGTGTTGTTGTTGCTAGGCAAAAGCAATTTGCTAAACCCTCTCCTCTATCGGCAGAAGGGAATCTGTAGATTGCCATCACATGGGGATGTCAGACTCTCTCTTTCTTTCTGGGCTTGAATAATGTTTCAGCTTGATTGCCAGAGTATCGTAAAGTTAGTTGTCGCGCTGTGTTTTTTCCCGACTTTTTCCATTTTCTTTTCTTTTAACGCCCGAAAAATATATAAGAAGGGTGGAAAAGTTGCATTCAACGACCATATCCCCCTTTGGCGACTATTACTGAATCTATAAATAAATATACAGTACACACACAGAGAGAAACAACATACAAAACATCATGATTGAACTTATCGAATTTCCCCTAACCCATCCTTCTTTGGCTTTGGATCGATATGACGTAATAAGTCTTGATGGCCGAGGAAGATTGGATTGAAAGGTAAGTTGAGGATAAAGAAGAAAAGAAAATAATTCGCTTGGCTGAACGATCCCAGTCTAAAATGGTTTGCCATTTCCTCCATTTTGTTTTCTTCTTTCCAATTTTTTCTTTTTTCAAATGAAAATAAGTTTACACACTAATGGATAGAATCGCTTTAGTTGAGTGGCTTGATAAAAGCCGTAATAAATGTCCATGGAATATATATTTATATTGAGTTGGAATTGTCACTTGGGTATTTCGAAATCAATAATGTTTTTCGTTGCAATTCAAAAAGTTTTTTTTTTCAAACAAGAATTTATCGTTTTTTTTTCCATTTTGGGAAAAGATAAAAGTTTGACAAGAAATTTGTGAAAGTGAGCGGAATCTAGTTTGAGTTTTCCTGATAACTTTGCACGTTCCACTAGGCAAAGACGCCGCCATGCCATTTTGACATTGTTAACCGATAGAGCAGCTTTCCTGCCAAACTAGTCGAGAGAAAAAAAGAGACCGCAAAGATTGTGGTTGGAATAAAAGTAAAATAAAGCATCCATTGGTTGCAATAATTTGCAAGCAAAGCAAAATGAAATAAAAGTCAATTTCAGAGAGACACACACCACGACCAAACTTGACGAAAAAGTTGTGAAGCCGTCGGCAAGCCAAGAAAACAGAAACATTCCCCCAGCTAAAATCAAATAGTTTTGAAAAGACTTACATTTTGACGTGACGTTCATTCAATTGGCGGAATATATATTTTCTGCATAGCGACACGGGATTGATTTTTCAGTGCAATAGTTTAACAGGGACACACACACACACACACAGGGATTTTCAAGTGGGTTTCACTCGAGGGTCACACGCGCTTCGTGTTATGCTCGGCGGCCATTTTGGACGCCGCCAGGGATGAGAGTAAACAGCAACCTCTGTGTTCTCAAAAGTTTTCTGGGGGGAAACTTTTTTGGGACCGAGTTTTTGTAGTTAGTACATTGATCACTCGACGCTATAAAAAGCTATTTATCATACGCTTGCCGTTCTAACGACTGCTAAATTGATAAAACTAAGCTTATGGCCCCCGTCATCTTACTTCTTTTGGGAAAAAAAGAAAGAAAAGAAAATGAACACTTTTAGATGCTGTTTAGCATTCGCGTTAAGGCGCTCCGAAACGACAGTGAATAACAGGACAAATGGCTACCAATTATGGCGTTTAAAATGAAAAGATACAACCCATTTGGATGATGCAAATACGTTTGTTCACCTTCGGCGCCATTACCGTTTCCCAAAATTTGAAAGCTCAAAACATTATTTGCACGCGGCAAATACAAACTCTCGCTACTACTGAACTCGGTCCCGACCCGCAGACTCACGACGTATTTAGAGACACCTGTCAATTAGTGTGTGTGTGTATGTGTTGTTGTCCATTAATCATAGAGATTGGACATCTTGCATTCGCGATGATTGGCATCCAATGCATGCAACAAACACAGAGCGGCGTATTTCTTTTTTTGAAAATTGTTCCCGCTTAATAACTATCGACTTTCCTCCCCGGTCGTGATACGCTGTTAACCCAAGAGCCGGTTTTGTATCCTTCTTTATCCACATGTGATGTGAATCATTCTCGAGTTACTGCATTCGCCATTATCTTAATAACGCGCGCAAAAACTTTGGCAGGTGAAATCGCATTTTAGTTTCAGGATCTTGGCGAGGCCAGTTCATTTAACACCTTTCTAGAGTGCGTGGGCAGGTGGAAAAGATTCCACGTCTATAAACTTTCGAAGGTTATGTCGCCCATAACCACGTATATGCACTATATATATACGCGGCTATAAGCTCGCTCCTGAGCTAGGATCGAAAATAACGTCGAAAACTTTTGCTCATTTCTAAAATGGTGGAATTTGTAACATTTTCTTTCCGGCTGCAACAATTTTGACGACGTGCAAAAGTTTACGACCCAGTCTACCACCACCACCAGCTCGAGTGAGTCTGCGTGCACTTCACTTTTGAGAAACAATCCCAAGAATTCGCCTTACATTTATGCGACATCCCAAGCGAATATTGAAAAAGAGAGTTGCTTCCACAAGGTAGCGACGACGATATTTCTACCCAACTCGAAGAAGAAGAATTCCCACATGTTTTGGGCCAATGTGACTCACGTCGGCATCCCTCCAGAGTGATTTACGGTCATTCAAAGCATCCTTGGCTTCGAATATACATTACAATACACACTCCTAGGCTTTTGTGTGTGCCATTTTCCAGGGCGAAAAAAATTACGTGAAAATATATGAAGAGTCGAAATTGTGCAGTCACCGAAATATGATAATTACATGCATCCTACAAAATCGAAAATAGCGGTAGTGATGCACACACACAATCTATCGGAAGTCGGGGATAGAATGTGCAAATCTAATACTCGAAAAACTTTCTAAACGTAACTCAACCCTATCGACAGCGAGTGGGCACTTATCTATATCAAATTAGAATTTTCGGTTCAGCCGAGGAAAGCCACACTGGCCAGAGGATCATATAATTGTGTGGGACTCGGTTACAGTCTATAAAAGTTGTTGGAAATAACCAATATTTGGCACGGCCCGGCCACATCCTTGAAGAAAATAAAATAAACACCCAAAAGTCCTATTTTTTTTTCTTTTTAATGACGCCCAGAAAAGAAGACGAAGACGACGGCGACCGAAGAAATAACACCCCGTAAAGATATGTTCATTTCGTCCGCCATATTCATCTCGTTCACTGGAGCATATAAATTATTGCAAGATCACTGACTGACTGACTACCAGCCCTCTAGCTACTACGACTTGTCTTCAACACGTTTTAAAATAAATTTCTGACGAAAAAGAAAAAAAAATCTTTCGATCGTCGGTTGTTACCCAACACACAAAAAAGTAAGAAGAAAAAGAATAATGAGATTGCTTAAAAAGCGATTCTTATTACATGAGTCAATAATGGCCTAACAATTTCTTTGTCAGAAACCACAGGAAAACAAAGACCAATTTTTTTCGTCTTATTTTCTCGAGAGGGGCAATCAAAAAGCAACGGTTTTGGCTCGCAATGCGGAAAGAAATGCCACAGAGGGTATTCCGTGTACGTTTGTGTGTGTTAAAAATAAAATAAAAGATTTCTTTCACGTTGTTGCTATGCAAACAAAAACACATGGCAAAATTTTGGAAAGAAGAAAGAAAAAAAAAGAAATCCCCCCCGAAACGGCCCCGGAACAAAACGAATCCACCGTTTGTTTGCCAAGAAAATGAGTAGAAAAATCACAAATGACGAGTTTTGAATCGCATAGATTATATGACTTCATGGTCTGTCATTTAGATCATTATCCCGGTCATTTCATTCGTCTTTTTCCCCTGCCCAGTGTCTGTGTGTGTGTGTGATACCCCCCCACTGGGCTTTTTCCTATTGCCTATATAAGCTACGTGGATTTTCTGTGTTTAATTCCATCAACTCAGACCGTGAAACATTGAGGAGCTTGAATTAATCCTTTTGATGGACGCACACACGCCGCCTTTCAGATATATTACTTGCCGCCCCGGGTCCACGATCTGCACGAGCACCCTGGGCGCGTGCAAATTAACTCGTCAGATGTAAAATTGCGCAAAAAAGCGAAAATAAAAAAAGAAGCCTTGGTCAAAGAGAGAAAGAAAGAGAAAAGAACAAAAACGACAAAGATTTGATTGCGAATTTTATAGAAATGGCAAACAATTTCAATTGTTTTTACTCCATGCGAAATTGAAATTTGATTCATCATCTCATTTCCTTGGCGTGTTCAAAATCGAGGAGCGCAGGTAGCCGGAGATTGAATCTTGAAAGGGAAACCCGATACTCTCTTTGTTTTCTTGCCAGGAAACTGTAGATGAACACACACACACACACACTACCCTCGTTCCCTCTACTAGTATACGAATGCGTCACTCGATACTTACTATGTGTTCACTTTCAAGGTGAAACCCCCCCACTGGAATCGTTCAACAATTGAATGTGACGAACGTCTACTTATAACACGTTCAACAACAAAAGCAATCGAAAGGGGGCGGGATCATCTGGATGTATACAAGCGACGATAAAAAAACATTTGACGGATCTATCACGCCGATCTATTTCCAATTCCGAATGAGAAACTCGACAACATTCCTCGGCCACACGCAACGCAATAATTTGATCAAGCCCCTATGATCAATATGTAAGCAAGACTAAGAGAATCAAAGTGTTGCATCATGCAGATGTGATGAAGAGGAATAACAAACAAAACAAAACAAAAATGTTGGGATGTACCCCATGAATATGACAGGCAACATCGGTCAATAAATTAACGCTATTTTCCCATTCTCATTCCGCTACTTAGATGGGGGCTAGCTAGCTAGGTCGCGCGGATAGCTGGAAGAATACATTTTATGGTAAAAGCTGCTGACGCCAGCGGGGACAGCCCGAGCGCAATAACTAATTCATGTTGATATTGTCTATCTTTTGGTAAGGGGAATAAATTCATTGGCTCCTTTTTTTCTTTGTTCTGACGACGACAGCAACTCCTAAGATAATTCAGGATCAAGGCGAAAGAAGAAGAAGAACTGTGTGTGTGGGGGAGTCGGCCTTTTTCGGAACTCTCTAACAGAGAAAAGACCAGTGGACCGGTTCCGCTCCAAATGCGCATAACGGCAATGAATTCAGAGCCTTTTGGATGTTTTATATGTCCTGTCGATAAGATCCTATATTCGTCTTTGCGAAGGCCAACCGTCCGCAATTGGCGGCCGGCCAAAATCCCGGGGATTGCGAATGTGTACACACACACACACGCATCCAGAAATTAGAAATACAAATAAATAAAGAAAAAGGAGACGAGAGATATTTCGCGACACTCGCACAGAGTCGGCAACCGCCTGTCGTTCCTGATAAAGTTTCAGATGCCTCGATTAAGAACTCAAAAACGAAAAAAGAAGTGGGGGACCTTCGCCAGGTTCATCATAAAATCAGAGTGACAGTCATGATAATTAACAATGAGAAGCGTAGCAAAGTCTAGACATTAAAGATATGAAAATCGTAAGAAATATAAAAGGGCGGCTATTTCTTCTGATGAAATTTGATTAATATTAAAATCATTTGACTCTGTCAAAAATATTTTTCGAATGACTCCGGGCAAGACACGGCAAAAATAAAAATAAATAAAAAAAATAAAATAAAATTTGAGAAAAAGGAGGGACTGAGATTTGAATAAAATATGGCGTGACGCTGTTGCAAATTGATGACGAGAGTAAGTTAGTGTTGAAAAATGCTACCAAAAACAATTCGAAAAATTGCATACAAAACAGGAATGTCTCTCGATATAGTCTCTCTCTCTTTCGTACCGACTGGAAACGCTTTTTTACCCTTTTTCTCCAAAAGAAAAATATAAAATTTGTCCTTTTTTTTATATATATTTCCCGTGCGAGTCAAAGGTTTCACAAGCCGCGGTTCCTATTCGAGGACACAACTGGTTTGTCAGTCAGCCTCCTCCTCCTCAATGTCAGTCACGGTCCAAAAGCATCCGAAAGAGAAAAGGGAAAGATGGTTATCACACGAGGAAACTAGTCAACTCTGATTGGGTGAAGGCAAAAAAAAAAGACGAAGAAATAATAATAAAAAAAGAAGAAGGAATGGCAGGACTATTTCTGCACAACCAATCGATCGTATTGGGTCGACAACTGCGGACTGCTAAACAGATAAGATGGCGCGGCTTATCAATGGACGGGCAGGACGACCGTCAACCAAGACATTTCATACTAAGACAATGTAAAGCAGGCGGCGCAGCACGGGATATATTCGGCCATAAATGTCCGGCAATAAAAAAAGAAAAGGGATAAAAAAAATATCCGTCGATTTTTCGATAGGGAAATAAAAATAACAAAAAATGTGAGGCAATCGATGGCACTTGACCATCGTTTCTCAAACATGATAGCATCAATTGAGAGAACAAATCCTGTAGCCAATCCAGGGTCAAACAGTTTGTTGAAGAGGGGCAGCGCCCAGGTTAAAACAAAGGGGTCGAGTGTTTGCTGTGTTCTTTTATTGATCTTATAACACCCAATATCGTTTAAATTGTCTTTGTTCGAACGGCAGATTCCGATCTAAAGCTAACTATTTGAACCCATGTTATATCGCGATAATAAAATTGTAATGTGTAGCTCAATATAGGGCAACACGCACGCACGCACAAAGAAAAGAAAACCGGCTTGCTATCAATACTAAATAGCGAGCTGGCATTTGAAGATGGATTTTTTCAAAGCGTCAAAACGACTTTTCTTTTTCCTGGTGGTGTCCGTGGTAACGTTAGAAACAAGGGTCCGTTCCCGCGTGCTCTCCCCTCCTTTGGCCGGGAGAATTCCGTCATTGGTTCGTCGGGCGACCAATGGCTGAAAATTTCGCTTTGGTGGGTGTCCCATACTTGGCAGATCCCCTGCCCTCCTTGGCCCCCCTCCGCCACCCACTCAACCTCCCTTTCATCCCGCACGACACGTGGAGTGGCGGAAGTAGAATTGCAGTCACGCACAACACATGCAGAGACAGAGAGAGAGAGAGAACCGGCATATGTCGACTTTCCAGTAGCAACAAAATGCGGCCAATCTTGATTGTATTCCATCACCTTTGTAACTTCACACTGAATCAGCCAATTGAGAGTCTGTTGGATTCCTTTCACACCCTCAATTATTACTGTGTGTACACACACACGAACCACTTTTTTATTTTTCTTACCCCGAAAGAAGAAAAAAATGAAGAAACATTATTTGAAAAGGGAAAAAAGAAAAAAAGATGGGAACACGGTCGACGATTTGGCTACAGTTAGCAACTAGATGGAAATTACTAACTCGAGTGGGCGTCAAAAACCTACGGCTTGAAAAGAGCCGAGCACTTATTTTGAATTTTGGCGACGGTTACGTTCGACGTTGACTATTGTGCTGATGGTAGCAACAACTCTCCTTCTTGCATCAAGATCAAATTGTGGCTCGTTTTCCGACTAGCTCCTCGAGGCAAATTAGGATGTGTTTGTCGGCGAGGTGGTTCCCATTACACCGGCAGG
The DNA here is from genome assembly GCF_021134715.1 of Daphnia pulex. NCBI lineage: Eukaryota > Metazoa > Arthropoda > Branchiopoda > Diplostraca > Daphniidae > Daphnia > Daphnia pulex. The sequence goes on from NC_060022.1 coordinate 5,336,581, forward strand.
AGAAACCGGCACAAACTGCCAGTCATCCAAATAATATCGCAGTCGACTCATCTCTACGAAAACGGACAGGATTCCCAGGGTTTCTTCACTCGGAGCGATTTCCGGGGAAGTAGTATTCAGACGCGCGTTTGCCATATGTATAACAAACTTGATAATATCATGTTGAACGCAAAGGGAGTCTGAGGAAAAAAAAAAAACTTGTATTCCCAATGAAAAGACCCTCCCTTAATTTAAGCAATTTGCATCAGAACGCGTTTCAATCAACTTCAAATGCTTGTCAACGAAAAGAGCAAGAAATATGTGATCAAAAGCAGAGCTATTTAAGGATTCGCTGTGATTTTTGCCGAGACAATTACTAATTGCATTTTCAAAAGTTAACAAATTTGAAACAAGGAAAACAAAATGAGACATTCAAGTTGCCAAGTGAAAATCAATATTCCTACAGATCCTGAATCCAAGCAGCGGGTGGGTGTATAAGTTAGTTTAGATTCTTAGCAGTGCGTGTGCGGTGGTGCACTGGGGAAACCTTGGAATGGCCTTTTCTCGATGACCACATCCTTTCGTGTACGAAGAAGAAGAAGTTGGGCGCAATGAAAGCATCAACAAATTCATCCGCCCATTAACACAAACTTGCAATTGCTATAGAAAATGAATGTTTCGTTTACATTCGCCCAGGAAAAAAATTAAAAAACAAAAAAAAATACTACTTAAAAGCTTTCCATACATTAAGAAAATTTTTGCCGTTGTCCCGCTGGAGGCGGTTTCTCAGGACACGAAAAATCCTCCTCTGAATAAACGAATAATGCAAAAGAAAAAACAAAAAAAGAGGAAAAAGATGTTGAGGCTGTTATTTGGTGGTTGAGGAGGCGATGGGAACCTCCTCTTCATGAGCAAGACTGGCGGAAAATTTCTTTTTCCGATAGAAAATATAATCGATGGCCTTGGTTGCTAGGTCGCAAAGTTTAAGAGCATCAGCTACCCATGAGCGATCACGATCATTTAACAATTCAAACACCATACAACACAATTGCATAATAAGACAAGAGAATGGTGTCGGGCTATAAATTCTCCTTTGCTGTGCAAACCCCCCACTGTGTAACGGCCATTTCCCCTGTTTTTACTGGACGTATAAAGAAAAGAATGAACAAAAAACATATTCGGATTTTTCCAGGGATCAACTCAAGAGGCAGCAGCAAACCCCGCAACCCTACTCTATTCGATTCGACTGACTTGGATATTTAGCCGATTATTACGACGACGCCTAACCGCAATAAAATAAAAGTCACTCGGCAATCAAAGTGCAATCGTTTCGGAAAAACTTTTCACCCCAGCGAGAGAAAAAAAAAAGCGTCACATGAATAAGTAATAAGTTTTCCTACAAGGCGATCATTGAATCAACAAACGCCAAGCAAAGTGTATTAGCTACACTATATATATAGTGTAAGGAGCCTTAGCCACAGGGCTACACAAACAAGATCTACGAGAGATCCTCTTACAGAGCAGCAGCAGCAGGACGCCAATATAAAGTAAAAGTTTACCACACACACACCAACCCAGAGCAACTACCATAATTCCTTAACAACGTTCTCGGGTAACCGTTTAACGCAAACACAAGGCCCAGCGCCCAGACTGCTGCTGCTCTAATTCCAACCTTTATTTTTTCTTTCTCCGGCGACTTTTCCTTGCGAAAGAAAAAATTTATTGTGTAAACGACGTGGTAAAGTAATTGGAATCGTTTCTAAAAGTGAAACGCAGCTGATTCCAATAATAAAGAAAAGAAAGAAGAAATCAATCCTGAGAGCTGTTAACGTTTGCGTTCACTTTCCAACAAACGGTTAATCACTCGTTCTGTACATTTTGGAGAGGAAAAGGACATAAAAACAACACAAAATGTTTGGTACAGAGAAATCCGAGATGTGGTAGAGCACCACATCCTCGGCAACCGGAAAAATATCATCCACCGAGAAGAAGAAGAGAGAAACTCCCCGCCAACGCCATCTCTAAATAGTTCTATAAGGTTTCTCTACATTCCTCGGTAGGGGGGGGATATTGCTGCTTTGTATAGAAGCTCTCTATGGCAACAGTAGAATTATTTTAGGCATATAGTATATACTATATACTACGAGGGAAGGCAAACAAAATTAAAAAGAATCCACAGGGACATTTTCTCAAGTCTAAAGTTTTGCGGGGCCCAGTCCGAGTTTCCCTCCGCAAATCCAATTGGCGGGGCGTCGTACTTGACATGCGTCCCTTTTATTACTACTGGGGTCGTATCGTTAAAAATACATTTCCAACCGAGTGTGTATGTGTGTGTGTGCTCTTTATATTCCACCCTGTCAAACTTGTTGCTACGCAAAGGCAAATTTATTGGACTTGAGCCCAATCCGAGAAAGAGAAAAACTCAAGAAAAGAGAGAAAACTTTAGATCGCCATTGGATGCGAGACACTTTTGTTGTTCTTGCTGTGCTCCGCTTAATTGCCTGGACCGTCATAAAGTTGACGCGTATATATTTTATTTTTCTTTAGTTTTTGAGTTTTTTTTTTTTTCAAGAAATTCAAAAACTTTCATAACCCGATCGTGCTTTTTCTACTGAAAAAAAAAGAACGACAAATCGTTTATATTTCACACAAACAGTTTTATTTTTTACTGGTGCGGCTGCAGTAAAACCCATAAAATAACACACAAAACTGGTGGCGCCGCCGCCATTGTGCAAAAAACCATGAAGACATTTTCCAATGAATTGGTAATAAGGTTTCGTGAACTGACCCCGAGGTTCACACCCGGTACTTTTCGTGAAAGAAGCCTGAGGGGGGGGGGGGGGGACTGTCCAAGTTAAAAGCGCACACATGCCAATCAGATAATCCGATAGTCCGAAGCTCAAGCCATGCTCGCCATAGTCGTGTACTTCAAATCCATGTGATCAATATTGATGGGTTTTTAAGTTTTGGCGTTTTAGCGATAGAGTCCCTGTCAAGATTTTTTGAAATTTTCGCCCAAACAAAGAAGCGTCTGCTAGCAAAACCAAAGACAAGAGCTCACGAACGACAAGAAAAGGGAGTTAAAGCAAAAAGGACTTCCCAAGTCGAAATCAACTAGTGATGGGGTAACATTTCATATCAAGGACTATTTGATGAGCTTGACGTGGGGTTTTGCTTATGCAAATCTGCATCTGCAAACGATTATTTATTCCATACAGACAAATATGGCGAGAATGCTTTATTGCCTTTGACTTGTGTTTAAAATGGCGAGGGATGTCGGACATTTTGGCAAAAAAAGAAGAAGAAATGCTTGTGTAGGGAATCTATCTATTCATAGCACGTGAAGGAAAAACGTGACTGGTTCGCAAAAAGAAAAAACTATCAAGGTCGGCGAATAAATGTACATAAATTTTAGAGCTTAAATGAACCGTACGGGTAAGACGCCACCCTCTAATCTTGCACACACTAGATATAAATAAGAGAATAATCAAGGTTACAAACTTACCAATAGTTGACTGGTGGCGTACATGCTCCAGGATCGGTTTCGATTAATGATTTGATAGCCTTTTAATCATACCAGCATCAAATGTTTACCACACGGACTTGGATTTTTTAGGGGGCCGCCATGTTTGGATGAACCACTACACTAGTCCAAGGTTGCCATTGCAAACGAAATGGTTACTTTTATGGTGATACATTTCACTCTGCGACTCTGAGAGGGTTTCCTGTTTGTTGATGGATTTCTTACAACAGCGGTTGTAACTTCTTATCATCCTTTGCAATCTAAAAGACGCAGAAACAGATGAGGATAGTTTCATACCAACGAAATCGACGAAAACACTTATATTTACATTGCAAGCCGTTTCAATGCTGGGATCGAATATATCGTAAATTTACGAGAAAAACTTGCACGATGTTCAACGATAGCCATTTAAGAAGCGGGGTCACTCAATAGCTATTTTGCATTTGCCCTTTGGTCTTTGGGTTTTTCGCAATTTTGTTTTACATTTTGAAATAACGTGGATTCAACCGTCACTGACACAAGCCAGTCAAAACTAAAAATGATAAGTAATGCGCCTACGCCATCTAGATGTCAGATTTGAAATCACGTATATAGAAATCGTCTGCTGTTGTTTGAAACGTCGTTCGGCACATGTAGTTCATATGGAATTGTTGATGTAAAATGTCGGAAATCGAAGAATTATCTCAATTTCTTACGCTAGAAACGCGACTAGATGTTAAAGCTCTAGCTCTTCAACAGACGCTAGGTATTTATCCAAATATTGTAGTATTAATAAGTATTTATTTTTTGTATTATGCGTGTATCATAAAGGATTGACAGGAACAGCAGATGGAAGGCAAATGTTGATTAACACAACCTGTGTTGTCAAAAATTTATGTAAACTTCTGAATGATTATCAGAAATCTGTTGCGAAAGATGCTAGTTTAGCTCTCATCAATCTGTCTGCCGATGAAGATTTGACGTCAACCCTAGTTACAGAAGGAACTGAAATTATCGAAAACATGTTGAACATCATCACCAATCCAGAACACGAACTTGCAGACCCTGCTTGCATGGTGTTGTCAAACCTTTCACGGACAAAACTTGGAAGTGAAAGGCTATTCCAGACTATGGGAGAAAAATTAGAAAAATACATTGACATTTTCTGTCAAGAAAAATACAATAAAAAAGGTGCCCGTCTCCACTACCTTGCAGCTGTATTTTCCAATTTGAGTCAAATTCCAGCAGTTAGAAGGTATTCAAACCAAAGTACTTTTTGACAAAATTATTTTTTTTTTTTTTTTACAATTTTACTACCTTTTTTCTAGTTACATATTAGATCCATCAAGAACTTGTCTTCAGAGGTTAGTTTCTTTCACAGATTACAAAGATTCCACTACAAGAAGAGGAGGTATTCTCGGACTTATAAAGAACTGTTGTTTTGAAACTGGTAAGATGTTTGTCAAAAGTAAACTGTTGTACAAACCTACAAATTAATTCTAACCTTCAAATGCAGACCACCATGACTTTTTATTGAGTGATGCAGTTGATTTACTCCCAAAACTACTACTGCCTCTAGCTGGCCCTGAGGAATTTGATGAAGAAGATAATGATAAACTACCTATCGATTTGCAATATTTGGGCGAAGAGAAAACCAGAGAGCAAGACCCCGACATCCGTAAAATGCTTTTGGAGGCTCTAACTCAGGTACCATTATTACGTCCTTGAGTAGAGTTTATTAAAAGACTTAGCAAATGTTTTAAAAAGTTATGTGCCACAAAATATGGGCGTGAATACCTGCGCTCCAAAAACACTTACGTCATCTTGCGTGAACTTCACAAATGGGAAAAGAACGACAATGTTTTAGCGGTTCTTGAACATTTGGTCAACATTGTGATTAGGTATTATATAGTCTGTAATTATTTTTTCATGACGCAGTTAATAATTAGATCCATAAAAAATTTTAGGTTTGAGCACGAAATCGGTTACGACAATCTCAAGAAAGAAGTTGAAGTGCCCGAAGAAATTACTGAAAAATTTAATGCTTTAGAGCCCGCTTTGTGATCCGCTTTATAAGAGCACACCAATAAACTATGGTTTATCTTGTTATTTATTGAGTTCAGAGACAAAAAGATTAACACTGTACACTTCATATAATTTCTTAATGGCTATAGTTAAACACTTTGTTATTATTATTTTTTATTTTTTTTGTCCTTACTCGCTTTCGATAAATAGATTAAACCGCTCCTCATCGACGTCTCTATACTCAGCCGTAGAGATGCGGGAGGCCCTGTTCAATATTACACCATTCCCATTTTTTATTGCCTTTTTTTTTGTAAGAAGGAAGAAGAATTAATATCTTGAAATGGGGTTAAGCATTTAGCCATTAAAAAAAAAAGGAAAAAACATGTTCGTGGCCCATGTTTATGGTAAATAACCAAGCGAATTCTCTAATTCACTTCGTTTCGAGAACCCATTCTTAGTATTCCGGGCTGCGCCTCGATAATGCATCGAGCTGTAAGCGTCATCAGTTGAGAGCTCCGAGGCGGTATCTTCAGTAACTTCGCTATCGTCAATGACAATATCGGTTGTTTGGTTAAGCTTGATATTCGAAAACATGGCCGCTATTTCAGTCGTCTTCTTGGCCGACAACGCACCTTCCGGCACTGCCTTTGTGACGGAGCGGTGATGATGTTGACTATGGTGAGTCGAACCAGCTGATGATGTGCCTCGATAAACAATTTTGCCCTTGGGGTCGACTGCCGACACCATCAAAAACTGAAATAATGGACCATTATTAGAAGGAATCCAATTTATACAAGAAAAAAGCTTAAATAATCTTTACTTTATTGCCACGAACCGAGTTTTGTGACTTTAGTGATCTATCGCTCGAGGAGTTGGAATTCCTTCGGCTGTCGCTAACGGAACTCAGATTTTCTAAACTGAAATTCCTCGATGTCCGGCCGCTGCTTCCCGTGGAATCATAGCTCTGATACCCGACCGATTCTGCGGGACTTGTTTTCCGTTGAAGCCGCTGCTGTTGACTGGCCAGGGAGACAGGACCACGAACGAAACTGTTGCAACTGGTAGAATCCACTTCCGTCTCACTAGATAAATATGAGCTGCGACTCTTCCTGCGTAAGATTTCTGGTTGTTTGGCGAAGGAACTTTTGTGATTAGCGGATTTGTGGTGAGCTGGCTCGGTCATGGCTACAACGTCCGAATCGAGTGACGTGTCGCTTAGGTAAGAACTCAAACTCTTTTGTCTTAGTGACGACGCGCTTGACAGAGTAAACCTATTCGAGGATGCATGTACGGAAGCTTTAGTTGTTGTTGCTGGAGCGGAATGCTGCAAGTTAGCTGTATTTCTTCGCCAAGCGGTTAATGGTGATTCGGCACCCGAGAGGGCAGACCACGACGTCATACTGGAGGATTTCCTTGCGTAATTCGGACGGTTCTTTGTAGGTTTGATGTGAGGAGGATGCCTGTTGGCCGGTTCAGGCAGACTATCGTGGCTGGTGTCGGTGTCATCCGAATCGAGACGAATCCGGTAGACTGGAGCTCCACTGGATTTACTGATTCTCTTTAACGAGCAGTAACATCGCTCGGCATCGCTGTAATCAGTGGTATCTTGCGAATGTGTTTCACTGAAGGAACAATAACATTTATGCGAACAAGATTCGCTGTCGTAACCGCATTCGGAGCAGGAGGCGCTATATTCTGGCGCTTTGTTGACGGTGCCATTTTTGTTGTTGCTCGCAACGACTGATCTCGGTGGTAATGGCGTCTTGGGATTGAAATGCTTTGCCGGGAAAACCAATGGAGCCAAGGAAACAATAGAAGGCTCAGGGCTTTTAATTTTTATGTTCTTAATTAACTGAGGTTCGGATGCTTGCTTCTCCTCCTTCGTAACCGAATAACCCGTTGAAACGGAGCGGGCTGCGCCCCACTTTGAGAAAGATTTTTTTGTGGCTCGCAAGACACTACTGATGCGTGAAGAACTGGTGCTGTGCTCAGCGTCCGAATCTCGCCCAGCTGATTTGTTTGTTCCATTTTTCGTTACTGCGTCGGCTTTGCCCTTGGATTTGGTTTTACTCAGGTTGCTGGTCTGATGCCTCATAATGTTCTTGGAGCGCTGGAACATCTCGTCCTTGCTGAGGGTCAAAGCCAATTTCATCAACATCTCTTTGTAGGCTGGCGTCAAGTCATTGAACGACATTCGATCTTTGTTGACGATCGACTTTAAGACGTCATCCACACTCTTCACACCTTCGTGTTTCTGCAAAAGACCAAGAAGTTGTCACATATATATGAATGAAAACAAATATAACTTGTGAATAGACTTACCTTTAATTCTTCGAAAAGTTCGGAAAAGGAGTAATTCTGTTGAGGAACGGTCATGAAACTTTTGCTACGGGGAATGGCTACTTTAGTAAGAATGTCGCCATTGTTACTTTGATCCGCCCCATCCAGCGCATCCGATAATAATATTTCACCCAAGTGTCGCTCGGACACGCTACGTTTAACAACGCGACTACCATTACTCCGTTGGCTGGCGTTACGCATACTGCGACGTAAATTTGCTTTGCCTTGGGAAGATCTCGTTTTATTTTGACTCCGCCGGATGCTCTTCCGTCGTTCAAGGCCACCATCTTGGGCCTTTGAAGATTTCTTACGTCGCGGTGGGCGAACCGGTTGCTGGAAACTTGAAGTGACTGAACTCTCGCTCCAATTAGAGACACTAGTTGAAGGCGAATAGATGGGTTGAGCAATTTTGTTAACGGGAGTAGCAGATGACGGCGGTGGTGGTGGCGGCTGGTGTTGCGGTGATTGTTGCTGAAGCGGCTGTTGTTGCTGTTGTTGCGACGATTCATTGTTTTTCATATTTCGTAGCAGCGCCTGGTACAAATTAGCGGCAATAACGATGGCATCCTCGGGGTTGTCGCAAACGAAGGCATGGCATTCCAAGTCCTTTGGGGCTTGAGTATTACGCATAACACAGGTGAACAATGGCGGATGGAAGGTAGGTGAAGTCACCCATTCACCATCATCAGACGGACTCAGCGGGTGGAATAGATTCTGTTTGTCCTGATTCTCCGGATCGCAAATTAGTGGCAAAAAGGCAAATTTTCTTCCAGTTGATTCGGTACGAGCAACAAATTTGACTGCCGCCCAAACGGCGATAGTGGGAAATGGGTTTAATACTTCCTGTGGAACACTGGATCGGCGACTGTCGGATGAATAGTACTGAATTTTCAATCCGGCTGGTGAAATTTCCATCGTTCCACGGTAGATTTTATTTTCCTGCTGGCGATAGCGACTGTAAAGCTCTTTAAGGGGAAACTGGAGCGATTCTAAGCTGGTGGCCCGACCTAGAAGTGACAACGAGCCGAGATAATCGACTTTGTACTGATTGGTGTTGGTCATTTCAGTTGGGGAAGGAGGCGATGGCGACGGTGCAACCGGAATAGGCGGGAGAGGAACATTCTGCTTGTTATGCACTGCTTTGGGGTGGTTTGGTGCCGGATGATCCGAGCGGACATTAATTACGGCTTTATGGTTGGTAATGTTGATCACGTCGTTTGCGGGTTGTCCTGGCGGCGAGGAAACAGCGACTTGATGGATTGATGGAGTCGTCTTGTTTGGTTGTTGCACGTTGTTTGTGGATGCATCTTGGAACATTTTCTCGATTTGAGCCTGAACTGCGTTGCGCGCCTCATTGAAGCGCTGGGCTCGACTTTCCGATGGTTCACGAATCAGTGTGTGATTTACGTGGTTATTCACCTGAATGTAGGTGGTCGAGTTGTTTTTGGTCGGTTGTGCGGCTGGAACAGGTGAAGCGACGCTTCCTCGTTGTTCGGCCAACACTTTTTGAAAATGTAGCTGCAAATGTTCCATGGTGGGTTCATCTACGGCCGCATCTTCTTCCTCAATCAGAGGTTTTTGGGTCTCGCTGGTGTGGCGGCGAAGATGCTGCTGTCGAAATAGACTATCGATTCTTTCCTTGTACACGGAACTATCTAATGTCGATGCACCACTGTGATCCGACATGAGAGTTCCGGTTGGACTGCCACCATTCATATCGCCGTTGCCCCCGTTGTTGTTTACTAATCGGAAGGTGTAGCCCCGCTCACCGGCTTCCGGGCGATATCGCACCATTCCTTCTTCTTGAATCTGCAAAAGACCATAACAAATCGTGAACATTGATATGAATGAAGAGGATCAATTCTCAAGAAAAAGACGTTGAAAATAACAGTGAAAAATGAAAGAATAAGTTATTTCAGAAAGGAAAAAGAACAATTCCGGCGGAGAAGAAGAAAGCTGTGCGCGGGAAATTATCACAGCTGGCAGGCGGCAAGGATTAGCCGGAGGTCTTTGGGGTTTTTAAAGAGAATTTTCAAGAAATGCCGAAGTGAGTAGGCAAATATCGCACCTGACTGTCATCATCACCTTCTCTTTCATTTTTCGTCTACGGATGAATCTCCGAATCGAGATTCATATAAATAAACAATGCTACTGACAACAACAAAAAGGAACAACGCAATAGAGTGGTTGAAAGAATGTGTTAAAAAGCCCCATAGCATAGCATAAAATTATTTCTCAATAGTTTATTACATATTCATTTAAGGCAAACTAGTCACCTGGAAAGATCAGCTAGATAATGAATAGCATATATAAGGCCTGCTAACATTCTATTTTGTTATTTTATTTTCACGGGCAGGTTTCGTTCTCTTTCAAGGTCGTCGGCTGGCCCGAGTCCAGTGAACTTCTTCGCGTTCGCTCCAACTATTACACACTAAGAAATCCTACCAAATGTTGCCTATGGGATGTTGGCACGTATGGATGAGGCGGCGATCGGTGGCTTCTTGGGCAACAGACAACAGATGGTCTTTTACTTTTTCCTCAAGACCAATAGCCTCTCCTGTAAGTATCCTCCCTCTCCACACGCACTTACGCTTTTTTCTCCCTTTCCAAGCCAAACTTTTTCCCAACAGGACGCCTCCAGGGCGACATGTTTGAATAATTTGATCTAGTCTGCATTAAAACATATTTTTCTCTCATTCCTTCTCCTATAAAAATATTATGTTTAAAAAGCGATCAGCCAACAACCTCAGAATCCGAGTATACATTCTCCTCTTCTGTATCCCCACAAGCTGTCCGCTTTGCTTTTGATTAAGAATCGCCCGACGGGTTAAATCCATTATTATTAAAAAACCAGCCAAAGACGTACATGTTTTTTTTTAGTTGTTGTCGGTCTTTTCTCGGTTCGTCGGTTTCTAGAAAGGATATACGTTCAATGGCTCCGACTTGATGAGACTAAATCATCTCGTGTCTTTGACCTTCACCCTATACATCTCTCTCTTCTCCTTATACAATACGGATAAATTGACCGCCACCAGCACTACGCAGAGCTTTCTATCGGGTTACAAATAGTAGTCATGTATTAAGACGTGATGATCGTCGCAATCCCACCTTTTATAACGTAATCGGCCATCTTTCAGTGTCACTCAGTGTCGTTGTAATGCTTTGGGAGTGATAGGGAGATCACTCAAGCACAACACTGTGGCAAGTTGAGGGGTTTGTCGGAAGGAATGGAACGCGCTTGATCAACCAAGCGCAACCATGAAGCTCTTCTTCAAAGTCTTCTACAATCCCTGACATGTCCTACGGTTATAAATGTATACATCTACCGTATTCGTAGCAAATAAAATAACACAGAAGCAAACCATACGCCGACGGAATGAACAAATACCTTCATCCACGCTACGGAACACTGATCAGCGCTATTGAAGCTCTCATAGGAAACTAAAAGCTTTTCATCGTTTCCACATAGCAAATCACCTTTATTTTCTTTCACCAAAGAAACCCGGAAGTTTCTACAGGTGAGGGCAAAAAGAAAAAAAAAGAAACAGATTTGTGTGATTTTTTTCCTACTTTTTCGTTACGTGCACATGTTTCCGTCTTCCTCCAGACGGTCAAATAAAGTTTAAAAAAAAAAATAATAAATGAACTTGCAAACAGCTGTCGCGTTTTGAAGCGGAATTCAACAGGACAAAAACCAAATCATAATGACAAAAAAGGAAGAAAAAAAGCGCGGCCAAGTTCGACATGTGGTTTTGCGCACAACATCTGGCACTGGTTGTGTGGGCAAAAAGGGACAAAGAAAAAAGAAAATAGCGATATAACTTCTAGTTCGTTTTTCCTTTAAATCAGCAAAATTAAGAAGGAAACAAAAGGGAGGAAAAAAATCGGGAAAGTGTTGTAAAAATCAAGCAGCTTCCTACTGTGTTCTAATGTGTTTATGTTTCTACTCGTACCACGGAAAAGAGATAAAAATTTATGAGCTGTGAGCTTTTCGAGTAATCGAAAATGGTAACAAGAAGGGCAAGAATTTATCGAGCACGAGAGTTGTGCTGTTTGGACGTCGACACGCTTCGCTGACCCCGTAAACGAGCAGAAAAGGGAATGAAGCCTGAATTTATCTTTCCCACCTTCAGGTTGAACGACAGCTACTTGTGTTCACTGCACGTCCGAGCAATTTCCCAAAAGAGAGACGACCACCAAATTTGCTTGTCTCTTTATCTCGGCACTTTGTTGTGACTTTCAAATGTGTCAGTGACTTTGGCATCGAATTTGAATCAGAACTGATTGTTTGAGCAGCCCGTTCTCGAGTCCAGTTTTAAAAAGAGAAATTAACAAAATGATGCGCTTACCTTTGAAATGAAGACTCTGCGTGTGACTGAGCTTCCAGATGAGAAACAAGATCAAGACGGATGAACACGGACCTTCTGAAAACGCGCAGAGTCTGGGACATGCGGCTTACTTAGCGACTCAAGGGGTACTAGCGCCAACTCCGAGGATGGTGTTCCAGGCGAGCAAGTTGTTCTTCGGGAGGCCAGCAAAGAGTCACAGAGACGAATCCGAGTGGGAGGAGCTCTCAGTTTGCTGGGCTTCTTTGCTGACGGCTGCTGTTTCGTGCTGGTCGGTCAGTCAGTCGAGAATACGGGTACACTCACCTATACCAAAAGGCATGAAAAGGTTTTTTCTTTCCTTGAATAAATCACGCTAGTTGCACCAACTGCTGTCGACAGTACAAACCTGCTGACATGAATACAATGGACGCTGACTTCTAGTGTGCGCGATTTCAATCGGACGACAACAAAAATAGCCGGTACCAAAAGGACACGAAGCAGCTGTCGCGAATGTCTGTCGGATAATCGCAATCGTGGAATCTATACGAACGTTTGCACTTCATAATTAGGCAATTTAAATGTTAGACAGAAACCATCGCAATAACCATTTCTGACCTTGAGAGTGGGGTGTTGTCTTTCCCTCCGGGATGAAATTCATCATGTTGTTGACTGGAGATGAACAAATCCAGACTAGTGGGGGCATTCAGTACTCGTCTATTTTAATGTGACAGTTTTAGAGTCGGCGTTGAATCCTACAAGAAATAACTATCTCCTAAAAAGAAGAAATATAGAAAAGTTAACTACTGAGTTATAGAAGTGTCCTGAAATCAGCAGAGCGTTCATCGTACAAGATGGAGGAATTCCGAGTCGAGCTAATTCTTCGTTTGCGTTATTATTCCTGCCTCTGGTTGTAAATCGCTTTGCCATAAATTCATAACATGGTTCTCCTAAAAGATGCGGGATCCGTCTGATCTGATGAATCTTTTAAATTTACTGTTCCCTGTAGGCAAGGATTTTCTCATCTCGATACTTAAAAAGAAGCGTACGAAACTTCGAAAAGTCCATAATAAATAATACCTTGTCAATCTTTTTTTTATAAATATTTCTACTATTTTCTTTTGGAAACCGATAAAACCACCAAAGCTCCAGGTGATGAATCGCGTCATCTCTTCTCGACTGGAACCTTCGTGGTCGATTCGAAGGTTGAGTAATCTCATAAAGATTCCCAGCCCCTGGTGTTTCCAAAGAGAGAATCTTCGCTTATTGTTATTACTATACTTAAAAATATGGAAAGGATAAGAATGCAATAATCGAAACGAAAAGGTTATCGACACAAATCGGATCCGCCTATTTTCACCAAAATTCCACGCTAAATCCCTTCTTTTCGGCCTATTATTCGATTCCGGAATCGGAAAAACATGGTGTTTTTTGTTACTCTTATCATCCCATCCGGATGGGAAAATAAGAATAGCATGGTGGGAAAACAAGTTAGCTACAGTGAATATTTTTGTGATCCCAAAACCATTGCCGTCCAAAGGTGTAAATCCAGAAGAAAACAATCGAGACCGGAAAGGCTTTTAATAGAAAAATCGTCCCCAAGACGCAAGTCACTTAAATACAGACTAGGTAACAAAGATGGAAATAACTTTTGCCTTACTATGTAAACGATCCGACTGGTGGAAATGGTCGAGGCCGGTGAGGACGAGGACGTTAACGGACATTGATTATAAGAGTGGGAAAAACAGCGGTAATGTACTTATATAAAAATTTAATTTCGTTAAAGAGACATGTGTGTTTTTGGTCAACTCTTCCAAACTTACTTGTTTACCGTTTGTGGTTTTGTCGATGCGAACAGTAGAGTCAGCCGGCCAGGTGTTTTCGGCGAACTTTTTTTTTTCGTAGAAAAATGGCATTTCATCTTACTTGGGACGTAACTGCACAGTGGCTGTTTTTAAGAAGAGAAACCCTGCTGATTCAAATGTTAGGAAATCTCACGAGTAGACACACTCACGTTCACAATAAGACTTCTACGATCCAACGACTTTTTCCTTCGATCATTTACTACTATTTCTTCTATATGTCGAAGATTAAACAAGCTGGGTTGTAAAACGCACCCAACCGTAGGACATCGAAGAAAGTAAAATAACGGTGTAACGTCCGCTATCGTTAATATAGCATCTGCTATATAGACCTAGTGCTGGAAAAGGATTTATTGAATGTAATAGTAGAAAATAATCGATAGAAATCATTCTCGTTTTGAAGGAATAAAACTAAATGAATTACTAACTGTAGCTTATTTTTATATCATCTAACATCACTGAATCTTGTAAAACGTCTATCATTCCTTTCCTGCTGAACTAATTTCTAAGACATCCCGTATCATAAAAAAGCAGGCATATACACCGGTATTAGTTACCTTTACATTGTGGAACCTATGACAATTCGTCATATTTTCAACGCCAATGCTTCGCCGACTCTTCACAGAGACATTGGATGTGCATCCACGTTGAAGGGTGGTCTCATTCTTCTTTTCCCAAGTCGGAAACAACTAGAAAAAAAATGCACATTCAACAACATCCCACAGAGAATTGTAAGCTCACCTCAAGCGAATCAAATTCCCACTGCCATCGTTCGTCGGTGACGAAAGAGACACCAGGGAAAGAGGGAACACCAACGTTGGTGAAAATCCTCGCTCCAACAATTTCACCGTTCTACCAAAACTCTATACGTGTCCTCGTATATTGGAATCTAAGTTTATTTCTTTGTTGTTTTTAGGACTTTAAATTGAATTAGAATTTGACAGGACTCAAACGAGAGAGACGAACAAAGTACATGGGATAATAGCCGAAACAAAAAACTAGAATGTGTTCCATAAAAAAGTTTCAAGAGAGCTGTTCCATGCTACGATAAATATAAAAGGGAAAGGGAACAATGAAATAGCATCAGGACAGAGATTGCCTTCCCGTTAGAAGGATTTCAAAATCTCACGCCTTCATAAAAGTTTCATCTTTACCTTTTTCACCTATTGCCACTGGACAAGCTCTCTATTACTTTTGGAAATCTAAAAATTGGTCTCAATTGAGTGCAGGTAACATGTAGAAAACATCGGAATAATACTATTAATGGAAGAAAAAAATGTATGGCACCTCTTAAGCTAATGCTACCTTCAACGCTTCCACTAACGAAATCGGATCAGGGAACTTCAGCCGACGAGGTGGACCAAGCTTGAGACCACTCCATAATACGGTTTCTAAAATAATAGTAATGAAAAAAGTACTATCCTGAAACGAACGCTAAACTCCACACATAGAAAAATAAACATGAAAATAATCATACCAACACCCCGGGAATTAGTCACCATGATTTCAAATGCTCCTCTACGCGGAGCCGACAAGTTGATTTCCACCACAAGGTCCGAAAAAAGCTGGAGGAAATGCTCTTGAATTTCAAGAGCTTTCCTCTTAAACACGGATCAGGATTTACTATTTCACATATTACCACAACCATTATAACCACAACCTTTTTCATGCAAATAATAAAAATTGGGGGTGAACAGTAATTACCAGTGCTCCATTGCGAGCCGTGGTGAAGTACGGAGTTTCTTTGAGTTGCCATTTGTCTCTTCTTCTTGGCCATTGTCTCCCTCGGATTCCTAAACGAAAATTTTATTTGAGAGCCGACCTAACACAAATGCAAATAAAAGGCATACCCTCTTCTTGGCACGCGCCCATCTTGTCGCCGCACCTTTCTTCCCAGCAGCAGACAATTTGTCGTGAGTACTAACGTCAGCTTCATCCGGTTCTTCTTCAGAACTCTAATAAAAGTCATTGAAAGAATTAGAAAACTTGTACTGGATTATATAATATTGGTATATCAACTAACCTGCTGTTGTGCATGGGCTTTTCTGGTTGCTGCTGCTTTCTTTCCCGCTTCAACCCTTATTTTATGCAATCTGGCATTTTTTTCTTCTTCGTCTTCCTCGCCCGCACTTTCTTCTGAAGAGCCCTAAAGAAATGTTTTTAGGATGAAGAAGATTATGGTTGGAATATTAGAAACAATTGAATATTTCAACAACTGTGTACCTTAGCACGAGCCCATCTCGTCGCCGCACCTTTCTTCCCAGCAGCGGACAATTTGTCGTGAGTACTAACGTCAGCCTCGTCCGGTTCTTCTTCGGAACTCTATTAAAGGCCATCGAAAGAAATAGCAAAACTTATAATGGAATAATTAATATATTGACTGACCTGCTGTCCGGCATGGGCTTTTCTCGTTGCCGCTGCTTTCTTTCCCGCTTCTACCCTTATCTTATGCAGCCGGGCTTTTCTCTGTTCCTCGTCTTCGTACTCATATTCCTCTTTCTCATCCTCTTCTTCTAATTCTTCTTCCGAGTACTTTAAAAGAAATAATGAAAATTACAAAAAGTATTAATTAAATGATGTTAAAGGAATTGACTAACTTCTTCTTTTTCATGAGATTTTCTAGTCGCTGCTGCTTTTTTCCCTGCTTGAACCCTAATCTTATGCAATCTGGCTTTTCTCTTATCTTCGTCTTCATTTTCCTCTTCTTCTGCTGAGCCCTTTGACATCACATAACAATGGACATTACAAAGTATTCATTATAAATCATGTTAAAGATAATGACTAACTTGTCCTTGAGCATGAGCTTTTCTTGTCGCTGCTGCCTTTTTTCCTGCTTCAACCCTAATCTTATGCAGCCGTGCTTTTCTTTGCTCCTCGTCTTCATTTTCCTCCTCACCATCACTTTCTTCTGCTGAGCTCTATATTGTAAACAAATTAAAATAATTAGAACAAATTCTTCTATAAATATTTAATGAATGTTAAATATAAATTCCTGAGCTTACTTGCTGTTCTGCAACCACACCTTCCGATTCCTAGGAACAAATTGAAATACATTTGAAACAATAAAACAGATATGTAAGAAAACAAATTTTCAATCTAACCTTTTTAGTTTTGTCAAACTTAGCAGTCAGTGCAGTTTCTTCCTTATCTGCCATCTTTTCCATGTGTTTCATACCACTGCCCTTAGGTATGTGAACAGTTCCTTTGCTTGCATTCAGTTTTTCTTTTGCAGCAGCCCCAGCAATAAGTGGTTTTTCTTTCGAAGATTGTGGTTCAAGATTCGATTGCTTTGACTCAACAATCATAACGTCTTCGCTTTCATCATCGGCTCTGATAATATCAGAAGCTTTCTTCTCAGCAACCTCTGCTGCAGCTCGTTTTGGCTGAGGCATTCGATAACCTTTTACGTACGTAAATATGAACGAACCAGTAAAAACACAGATAAACTTAAGCAAATGAAATGCACGTGTCTACCATTAGGAAGCTCGACGTGGTCTAAAATCAAACGTGGTCAAAGGTTTGTACCTGAACTAGGAAAGAGCGCCGAAAGAATCGTCGATCCGACGACATTGCCTTTCGGAAATCAACGTTTTTTTTTCTTGCAAAAGTTGCAATCGTCTTCAATTCGAATTAATCCCAACGATGATTGACGTTATTTTTCAGGTAATTTTTTTTATTCCAAACGATTAACGATACAAGCAATGTTTTTTTTTCTTTTCCAGAACTTTTTAATAGCGTCTGCAACTCTGCATTGCAACATTTATAGGAATAGATCTATACAAATAAGTATAAAAAAAGAATATAAATTTATTATTACTTTCCTTTATTCACTGGGTCCAAATGTCGTGAGTACGATAATTGAAATCGTGATAACGAAGATTTTTTATTCGTGATTTTCGAAATGTAAACTTGGTCCTTTGCCATCTAGTGATAGTATTTAACATTTGGAATCATGTTCATCTCTCTGCAGACTGCAGAGTGCAGACTACACTGTAATGTTTACAAATTTACACGTGACGCTGGAAAATGGTCAGGTTTAAGAATCGGTAAAAAAGAACATTTCATTTAAAAAACAAAGTGCATTGTCATTTATGTCTGTATGGCCCGTAAAAAATGAAATTTAATGGGATAAATTATATCGCAATTTACCCTACTGTTAAATGGGATCTTGTTTCAAGATTCAGCTCTTTGTTGCTATTTCATCTTTTATTCACATTTCAGATATTTAACTGCAGAAATTATACCAGGGGATTCGACTACACAGCCTCTAAATGTGAAAAAATATGATTTACTTGCATCAGTCCTTGATGTCACTGAACAGATCCATGGAGAGTTTGGAGCTGCAGCAATTAGAAATGGCTTAGAAAGTAAAAACACTTAACTTTGTACTAATATTGGTGTTCTTTAATGTGTTTTTTAATGACATCTAGTCAAGTACTGCAATGAAAACACACAAATAGCAATAATCAGATGTAGACATGGCCCACATAGACTGTTGGCCTCATCACTTCCATTCCTATCAACAGTTGGTAAAAGAAAAGTTCAACTTCAAAGTGTTTACACAGGAGCTACCATGGTGCGGTGCTTCAAATTTTTAAAGGTTACTTTTGGGTGTCAATTTTAAATTAGTTTGCATTATCATACTAATAAATCCTTTCATTCTAGAAATTTCATGAAGACAAGATAAATGAAGCTTTGAAAACCTGTAAAACAGAGCAAGAAAAAAAGAAAGTTATAGAAACCATGACCAAGGCCAATTTGGAATTCTGAAATATTTGTAATAAACTGTATTTCAACTATTTGTCTGAATTGTCAGTGTCTCATGTAGTAGTCTATTGCAGTAGAGAATGCTGCAAATCCTAGTGCCCCTACAATTCCAGGTTTAAGTCCAGCTCTAAGACCAATCAGTCCTCCAGTAATTCCACCAGCCTGCATTCAAAATAATTTAGAAATGGGTTTTTAAGATGAATCACTCAATTTCTTTCCACAAATTTCTCTTAAATAGGGAAACAAATTACATAGGTTCCGTTCTTCCAATCTGCTTTCCCGCGATACTAAAAATGAAATATGGAATTACGCCAAGTTTTACATTGTAAAGAAAACGTGTTTACTTACAGATTCAATGGTGCACTCAACTGCAGAAAACATAAGACCAACAAGAGCAAAATTTTTTGCATAGCTAAGTGTAGAAAACTTCAAATCTCTGAAGATTTCTTTGGCTGTCTGTTGAGGTGCATCAGGGGCGGTGATATTAGGACTCACACTGGCACTGAACAATCCCAATGCAGCCCCCAATCCATAACCTGAATAAAATTATTAAAACATTATAATCAAAAAATAAATGAGTTTGCCAAATTGTTCTTGGTAGTACCCATTACACTTGCTACAAGTGATTTAAAAGCACATGATTCAAAGGCTGCTTCTACGCGTTTCTCATCAATACTTTTGATGTGAATTGGACCGACTGTCCTGGGGATGATGATTTGTTCTCGATATTTACAGTTATTTCCGACAAAATATTTCATTAAGGAATCCATCTCGTAAGGAGAGAACCCAGCAGGAGAAGTTGTTGATTCGTCCATGGTCTGTCAAAAGTGGTTACGTTTTCCAGGCACCAGTTTGGATCAGTTTAGAAAGATGCACATTCACTTTGATCAAATTATCTGGATGAAGACAAATTTTAAAAATAACTTGTACAGGGTAAAATTGAGATTTGCTTCTTTTTAGAATATGTACGGAAGAGAAGACCATGAAGACGATCACAAATTCACAACAGTCGGCTTGAAACGTCGTCTGCTTTTTGAAAACTTGGTACAGCGTTGCATTGCATAAGACTCTTTTACGTCATCTTCCACGTCTGCTTGGCGCTTGCTGTGCCCTGTGCCTGTGTCTCCTTACCTGTCTGTCTATCCGGATTACTGATCGGCTGATCCGATAAAAGCGACAAGACGGACAATCTCATTTGAAACTCTTCGCCGATTTCTTTATGTTATCTACTTACTTTTAAGTTTAAACCATATTTGAAACTGAAAAGTAACGGCGGATAACATTAGACCAAATAAATCAAAGATGTTTCCTTAAACGATTTTTGCGTAGAGTAGAGGAAAATTTATAACAGGAAAAAAACATTTAATTTCTTTGTAATTCAATAGGAAGCAGAACCACGGAATGTTGAAACTGATCACCAAATAGCAAATAGAGACTTAGAGTAGGCTGATTAATTTTAAATTAGTAGTAAAATTCTTATAACTACATTTTCCAGTTGAAAGAATAATCTATGACATTTCTTACGCTTTAAAAACCAACAATCAAGGTTGAGTTATCGATCTTCATAGGATCTAGAAATTTTAAGCGTTGAGTTTTTCGTTGATAAAGGTTTCCAACTTGACGGCGTCGACCGCAAACTTACGGATGCTATAAAATAGAAATAAATTATTTTATGTTATATTTATTAGTTTGTTCCCTAATATTTTTAACCAAAATTTATCAGGAATTTTTATAATGCATCTAACAATAAACCACTGTTTGTGGAAACAATCCTTAACCAGTATTAACCAATCGTTATCTAACCCACAAAAAAGTATAAGGAAATCAGAATACCCGTCACTGAGCTTATCGGTGGCCATCTGATCTTCATTCAGCATCCAACGGAAAGCTTTCTCGTCCAAAGAAATGCGTTCGAGATCGCATGTTTTGGCTTGCTCTGCATCAAGTTGACGAGTGACGCTTGCGCTGCTAGCATCCAATTCTTCCAGCAACTTTGGGCTGATAGTTAATAGATCGCATCCAGCAAGAGCAGTTACCTCGCCTATCAAACAATTTGAAATTTAACTAGCGTCCACGTTTAATAAACAGAACTGTGTAGAAAATACCGGTGTTTCGGAAAGACGCCCCCATGACTACGGTCTTGTAACCAAACTTCTTGTAATAGTTGTAGATCTGAGTGACTGATTTAACTCCAGGATCGTCTTCGGGAGCATACGATTTAGTAGAAGTGTTGCTCACATACCTAGAGATAGAGAAATGAAGAATAAAAATGGTGCGCTTAAAAATGTCATTACTCATTAGTCTTTAAATTCCTTCTTACCAATCCAAAATGCGACCAACGAAAGGAGAGATCAGAGTAACACCAGCATCGGCGCACGCAACTGCCTGGCAGAAGCTAAACAGCAACGTCAAGTTGCAGTGAACATCGTGCTTTTCTTCAAGTTCCCTGCGTGACGGCAATTATTGAAAACAATTATCTCATAGGAAAAAAACGCGAAAACACTTTCAATCAATACTTTGCTGCTTGAATTCCTTCCCAGGTCGAGGCCAATTTAATGAGAACCCTTTCTTTCTCAATACCTTCTTCAGCGTACAACTCGATAAGCTTGAGAGCCTTCTTCACGCTTCCCTCTTTATCGAAAGAAAGTCTGTGGACAAAAATCGAAAGTTAGGACATCATTCTGCAGTTAACGTCTGGTGGTCAACCACCTGGCGTCCACTTCAGTAGAAACGCGACCAGGAACAATTTTCAGAATTTCAACTCCAAACAAGACAAAGAGCTTGTCCATTGTAGCAGCTAACTTTGCAGCATTGTCCCTAATAAATAAAGCCATCAGCTACAGTTCAGGGAACAGTACAAAGTTCTGGTGTCTTTCTTTGTATTCGAAAACAAAATTATATTTACCCTTCCTGCTGTTTGCCATAATCAACAGCTTTCTGAACAAGATGTTGATACTGAGGCAAAGTGGCAGCAGCCAAAAGCAAAGATGGGTTTGTGGTAGCATCAGTAGGCTTGTACTTGATCATGGCTAAAATTGAAAACATTATTTAGATTTTTTCCAATTGATGACTAGACTGTAGCTGAAATATTTAGTTGCCAAGAAAGAACATAGTAATAGCTGGGTAAAACATGGGCAAGAAGGTACTGTTTAACTCAACTCACTCTCAAAGTCTCCAGTATCAGCCACGACAATTGTCATCGTTTTCAGTTGTTCCAATGCCATTTTTGAAGATTTCTATAACAAGAAAATGTAGAACATTAAACTAGTTTAAAAATTCAAAAATGTAAAAGAGAACCAACAGCTCTTTTCTTCGATCCAAACAATTCAACACAGCTACAAAACATGAGGTTGGTTGATCAACGACTTACCGAATCGACTTTTGAACAGTGAATGTTATACAAACGTCCAGCAGAGAAATTTGTGCGTAAGAGCGGGGAGAGAGAACGTCCGTTCAACGTGAGTAGCGAAGCAAAAAAGGAGGGCAGAAACCGATGGCCTATCTTCACGTGACTTTATTTCTGTATTTAAAGGAAATCGATCGACCGCAGTCAGTGGTAAAGAGATTATTAGAGCAAAAGAGAAATTTAAGTCCACAAATCGACTAGACCTTCACTCAATTTAACTCGGTACTTGACTAGAAACCTGTTATCGTTGGTTTTGACTTTGACAGTTCAGTTCCCATCTAGCGGTCAACATTTGTAATAGTCCCAAAGTTTCCCGTAGGGATTCTAGTCACAGTCGAACGAGGCTCAGTTTCAACACGCCACCGCTACGATACAAATCGCTATTCAAACGTACGAAAAAAGGTTGTATTCTTCAACACGAAACGTACGGAAATGTTACGCAAAATGCCTTCACTTTTTATAGACATAGATTGCTCGCAGAAATCTCTTTCAGATAGATGTAATTTCCAGGGGTATCTGTGTTTTTACACAGCGTTTTCCCTGTAAAATCGCAGTCGCCAAAGACGCGCCACTAGCTTTCGATGGCCACCGCTATTCCCGCCAAAGACGCACTAATCTTTATTTTATGCCGCTAGATGCGCCACATTGGGGCTCATTTTCCCGGCTTGAAGCGCGTCAACCCAAGAAGCTAGTTTGCAGGCCTACTACTACTAGAAGTGAGTTCGGTAGTAGTTTTAACGACCTGTCCGGCGGCCTTATACATACATGTAGATCCAAAAAAGCGTCCGGTTTGTTTGTTTACGTTTGAACACGGTTTGAATGTTATTAAACTTAAACTTAAAATAAAAAATAACAATAAAATAAATTAAAACAATTAAAATAATAAAATAACAACATATCTTCTAAAGCAAAGTAAGTTTTCCTATGTGTTTTGTTTAGACAAACAAATTGGTTATTTACACATTTTTTGGTATGCCTCAAGTCCATATAGATATGTGGAATTTCAATTTTTTAGTGTGATCTACCACAATTGACAAACATTTCTTACTGAAATATTTCTTTTTCCTTTTTAGATGACTGGAGAAGTTCAAATGGAAGACGAAGCTGAGACTTTCACATTCCAGGCCAAGATTGCTCAGCTTATGAGCTTGATTATCAACACCTTCTATAGTCGATCTCCAACTCCTCAAATGCCCTAGACAAGATCCGTTATGAATCCCTGACCGACCCAAGCAAGTTGGACAGTGGTAAGGATCTTAAAATCAAGATTGTCCTCAACAAGAATGCTGACTCACTCTCGACATCAACGCATGATGTCCACAAGAGCATCAAACGGTAACGTCACTGTAGGGGAGCGCATGGATCCTTACAGTGACTCGTGGAACAGCTCCAAGTTGGATGATTCGACTACAACGACGTTGAGTAGTGTCAACTCGACGCTGGAGGACTTGGTGAGACTACAACAACAACCCAAATCGGTACAACAAAACTTAAATTCGTGATTTTATTAAAATTCTTACAAAAATAAATGTAATTCGCCCTTATAGTTAACTACGGCAACTGATTCGGACATGGAGTCCAAGTTTTCGGCAAAGGTTCTGGTAATGCTGCCCGTCTTCCGCTTCCTGCAGTTGCTGTGTGAGAATCACAATCGAGACCTGCAGAACTTTTTGCGGGCCCAATCCAACAAAAACAGTTACAATTTAGTGTCAGAGACACTCATGTTCATCGACTGCATTTGCGGATCGACGACGGGCGAACTGGGTCTGCTCGGCCTCTACATTAATGAGCACAACGTCACCCTCATCAACCAAACCCTGGAAACATTGACGGAATAGTGCCAAGGACCTTGTCACGAAAACCAAAACTGCATCGCCACTCACGAGTCGAATGGACTGGACATCATCACGGCTCTTCTTCTTACCGACATCAATCCATTAGGTAACAATTTCCTTCATTCCATTTGATTCTAATAATTATTGTATCAATTATTTAGGACAACGGAGAATGGATCTTGTTAGAGTTGAAAAACAACGCCTCCAAGTTGTTGCTGGCCGTCATGGAGAGTCGTGGCGAAAGCGAGAACGCGGAAAGGATCCTGTACAACATGAATCCTCGCCAATTGGTGGACGTTGCCTGCAAAGTCTATCACCAAAAGTTGGTCGGTGGAGAAGAGGCGGCCAGTCCCAAAGAAGTCGGCCACAACATTTACATTTTGTGCCAGCAGTTGGCGCAGCACAACAAAGAATTGGCCTCCCTGATGAAACCGCCGCCAGTGGACGGAGTCAGTGGTGATGCGGCCCTGCAGGTACTACGCCAATCACACGGCGCAAATCGAAATTGTCCGTCACGACCGGACGATGGAGCAGATTGTCTTCCCCATTCCGGAAATGTGCGAGTATTTGACCAACGACACGAAAGTGCGCGTCTTCCACACGGCGGAGCGCGACGACCAGGGATCGAAAGTGACCGCTTCCTTTCTTTGAAGGAGTCGACGACATATTTGACGAGATGAAATGGCAGAAGAAATTGCGCGGACAGCCGTTCCTCTTTTGGGTCAGCTCGCACATGTCCATCTGGAGTCAAATCCTCTTCAATTTGGCCGTCATTAACAACTTGATTGTCGCCTTCTTTTACCCGTTTGACACCGACGGACCGGCTCCTGATCCTACCACTCACCTCTCAGGTCTGCACAACTTGAAATAGTTTATTCCCATTTCCATCTTTTCAACGATCTTTTTCGTTTATTAATTCAGGTCTCATCTGGGCCGTCATGCTCCTATCCGCCGCTGTGGCCATCACGTTACCCAAACCGTCGGTTATTAGGACTCTCGTCATGACAGTCATCCTCCGGCTTATTTGCTCAGCCGGCCCTCAACCCACACTGATGCTCCTTGGCACCGCCGCGGTAGTGTTGAAGGGCGTCCATCTGCTGAGCATCATGGGCAACGCCGGGACATTCCAGTGGAGCGTCAAACAAATCTGCACGGACACGGAGATTGTCTACCACGTCGTTCACCTCATCTTTTGCTTCCTCGGACTCAGCCCCCATCCATTCTTCTTCTCCGTCCTTTTGTTTGACGTCGTCTACCGCGAGGAGACGCTGCTCAACGTCATCCGCTCAGTGACGCGAAACGGCAGGTCCATCGTTCTCACTGCCGTTTTGGCTCTCATCCTAATCTACATGTTCTCCATCATCGGGTATTTCAGTTTCATGTCACTTTTCCATGTTCCATATTGAAATTCTTTTATTTTTCCCACAAGAAACGGACAAGAAAGTCGAGATGGTCGTCATTTCCAACCGTTTGGTAGAGTCTCCCTGCTGTATCGTCACCTCCCAGTACGGCTGGACAGCCAACATGGAGCGTATCATGAAGGCTCAGGCTGCGAGGGATACCACCACCATGGATTACATGGCCGCCAAGAGGCACTTGGAAATCAACCCCGACCATCCCATCGTCGAAGCCCTGCGCGTCAAAGCAGAGGCTGACAAGAACGACAAAGCCGACAAGGATTTGGTCATGTTGCTCTTTGAACCTCTCTGCTGTCATCTGGTTTCTGTAAGAAATTCACTAGGCTACTCAAATAACTTGATCCATAAATCACACTTCGCTAATCTATAAGTGAGTTGAAGAAAATTCTGCCCTCTCTTCATTAAAAAACAAAATTTGTTGCCTAGACATTCCGGCTTTAAAGTTGCATTAAATAGCTTCAATTCCAACATGATAGGGATCCAAATGATACAAGTTGTGAAACTGGTCAAAAGGTAACCGAAAAAAAAAATAGTTAGGCGTGCTCCTGGATTACAGTTACACCCCAAAATGATGTCTATAATAAGCGCCGAGCAATCACCCTACATTGCACGAAAAAATACTTAACCTATATATAACCTTACCCCTAACCCCCAAAAATTTATTATGCACACTCCCTCATTTAAGTTAAACCCCAAAAGTCCCGGAGGGAAACTGGCGACGCTAGGCGCGAGGCACAATTTACATAGATGGAGAACCAGTCTGTGAGTGTAAAATTGTAGCGGCACGGGTCTTCACGTTTTGAATCTACATCTTTTGAAAAACATCATTGCATTTTATGATTTTGGAAAGATGGTTAAAAAAACACTTCTAAGAAAGACGAATTTAATAGCAGTCGTTTATCATTAGTTTCGGGGAAAAACTTGATCCCCCTAAAATCAGTTGTAATCAAGATTGGAATTTTTACTGTATACGTAGCAAAGATGGTTAACGTTCCATCACGCCATCAGCAGGGAATGAGGTCGCGAATTGCGATAGCGGCAATTATTTCCAAGTCTTTTGAAGATTCGGTTCAACTCGGTAATCAAAACAAAACGACTCCGACATGAATAATATATCTGTATATTGGCGTTGATGATAGGATGTAATATAGACACATAAACACGCACATATTAATTCTCAGCACGACATATATAATAAACATTTATACTCTTCTGTTTTTTTTCTGTTGTTTTATTTTTTTTATTTTTCTGTTGATATTTTTGTAACGGTGTCTTTGCATATTTATCTAGACCTTGCATGACTTATTGATCGACCAGAGCCAATCGAGTTTTGTATCTCTTTCACACGCGAATAAATCGAGTAGGGGAAAAAAACACATCAACAACAAAATTTTGGGCGCGAGGACGCACATCGAATAACATATAGGGTGTGTGTGTGTTGTTTTGTAGAGCTGATTATAGCTAGGGTGCCAGTTACACATATAGAAACATCATCTTTGAGATTATGGTTGTGTTTTGTCAGCAAACATTGACTTGAGTATTGGTAGAATCATGCGATATCCCAATTTAATATGTACATTTACACCGACACGTAATAAAGCTAGATTTTTTGTCTGTTGCTTATTCTTCTTCTTCTTCTCCGAATTTGGTTGCTTCAAATGTAGAAGTAATTTTCGTAATCGTGGTAAGAGGAGGAGCGTGGAATGAGAGCCGTTTCCGATCCGTCCGAAGTTGAACTGGCAGATGAAGAACTCTCACTGGTCGAAATGTCCAGACTCTTACTCCATGGAAGCTACTCAAAACAAGAAACAAATATGCGTTAGTTACGCTATCGACCCGTTGAAATAAAACAAGCCGAGAAGAAGAAGAAGTGAAAAAAAAGAGTATCAAATTACCCTTCGTCTGGCCATTTGGGCGCTGTTGTCGGGATTGCGCTTCAGCACGAAAGAAAAATAGGATTGGGGGCTGGTGGCCATGTTGGCGTTGGGTGCTGATGCCGCTATGCCTGCGCTGTTGTTGGCAATGTTCCCGCAATCAAATCGCGTCTTCCATGCGGTTTGAACATTCAGCGCCAAATCGTCGGGATGTAATTTCCGTTCGTGCTCGTAGCCAGGGATATTACAAACCTGCAACAACAAAAGAATGTTAGAAATGAATTTTAAAAAGATCAAAATCAAAAAAAGGTCGATCTGTACACAATTACGGAAATGAATGTTTACCTCGTAGATGGAAAAGCGTTCGATACGCTCGTTGTTGCTATGACAACGCAGCAAAAGTTCAATCAGATCATCGATGGTAGTCCGCTCCGATATCAGCAAACTTTTGTACTGAGACTGCACATAAGAAAATAGAGTTATAGAAACCCGAGTCATTCTTACGCAAATGTGTTTTATTAAAATTACATTTGGCATGAGGACGCTGTCGTGAACTCGGACGAGTCCGCCTCGTCTCATCTGGATGGAGAATCTCGATCCGCCTCTGGGATAGCAAGCCTGGAGCTCTGCCGGGCAAGCGTCATCATCCAACACCAATAGAGTTCTCACCGGAGCCCCTGCTCAAATCAATAAAGAAGAAAAAGTTAATAAAGAGAAAAATTTGAAATTGAAAACTCTTCATCTCATGCGAATCGATGCGCTCGAAGACGTACAAATGTTCTCTCCTTCGCGCTTATTCTTTTTGACACCGTTATCATCATCTTCTTCCAGCACGACTGGCTTTGAAATCAACACACCCCCCCTTCAACACACATATCCCTCGCCCGTCTCTTAAAAACCGTATAATGTTTCTCGAGGAGACGGCGCGATGGCCGGTTAAGTTTTCCCAGGGTATCGAAATTCAATTGATAGCCGAAGCGGATGAGATAAATGGCCGTCATAGTTATATCTCTCTGACCGACCGACCGACCGAAGACGAAGGTTCGGCCGGCCACTACTACTATAACCATAGAGAATCTGGCCAGGCGTTATATTGCCAGAAAGAGAGAGGAGTGGTTGAGCCACCATACGCGAAAAATATATACGAGTTTCGGATGTACACAATATACATACGTATCTATAAAGTTATAACTCTTGGCGTCAGAAGTAGAAGTGGATGTTGTTTTCTTTTTCCTCAACAGACATTCTTCAACGCTTGTTTCGTATTTAAAAAATGATGGGGATCTTTTTTTACCGTGACTGGATCGTTCTTTTTTTTGAGCCGATCCGACCGTTTTTCTTTCGTTTTCTCTTATTCCTTTTCGTCTTATTACCATCTCGAAAATGATGGAACGCGTGACTGGATACAAGGCGACTGGCGTCGCAAACGTGCGGATGAGCATAAGACTCGCGCGCCAGCCAAACCCCGCTTTGGGCGACGTTTCAATTGCGCATTGTTGGTTTATCTTTCTTGTTGCTTTGGGCCGAACCGTACGAGAGATTTCAAAAGAGTATTGTCTAATCAATTCGCTCTAGGGGGCAGCGACGACCGGCGTCGAAGCCGCTTATTCGTGTAACGAGCGCGCGTGTTCATGTGAAAGAACTTCCCTTTTCCTGTTTCCTTTACATTTTTTTTTTTCAATTGAAATTGCGTGATTTTTCAGGGCCGCCGACTTAGTCATTCGAGAAATCGTCATCTGTTCGGCTCGTTGAACTTGAGGATTTCTTCAATGCCCGACCGAGAGTCAGTCACTTGAATTCGAAGAAAAACCAATAATGAACGACAGGCGGACGGGAAATGCGAAATAACCACAAAATCAGCCGTGGTTATTCGACAGAGCGGCTAATAATTTTCCCCTAGCGTTACAACTGACACGTTTCATTACACAATGTTATTTTCCAAAAAAGTACCATCGATTTATTGATTCCCTGTTTGTTCAAGAAATAACTGCTCAAGAGGGTTGAAATTTTCATGAAAAGATTCGAGTGATAACCATCATCTCGGCGGCGGTTCCCCCAATTTGCATACAAGCTGATGGGACGATTGTTCTGCCCACCTTGCACGCCCTGTTCACGCACGCCGAAATGTCTGCTATTGACAGCACACGACTGGCAGTCGAATAAACTAGTATTGAATTAGAATCTTTTTTTCTCTTTCTCCCAAATCTCTACAGACAGGAGGCAGGTACAGGACATAGCTCATATTGCTCAAAATGCTATTCAGTGATGTCGTGACTGTAAGATTTCCCTCAAAAGATACAAAAGAGAGGCCGAACCTCCCTCACTCCGTGTCGGTAGAGTGTAGTAGTTGGCTGAGAAGAGTGAACGCATATTAGCGAGCCGAGGGAATAGTAGGTGGGGTTGTCGGTTGGAGGAGGAGGTTTCTGTTTTCCCAGTCACTTAACGCGCCATAGACGCCAACCGGCTGTCTGTTTACTTAAAACCGCTCGGGCAAAATAGATACACACACACACACACACGCGCAGAGAAAGCGAGAAAAATTGAAATTTGTACATTCCTCATTGTGTACAGCACAGAGACACTCCACCCCATGCATAAGCAATTCCTTCATAGATCTTATCGATCTGACATGTCTGAGGGCGATCGACCCAACAGGTTCTTTTTTTATTATTATTTTCGGGATTATAATGGATCGAAAATCAAAAAAGTTGTATGTGCGTACCTGATTTGCGTACGCCGACCTCCATGGTGAGGTAGAAGAGTTTGGGATCGCGGTGCTTCATCTTGGCCTTGTTGAGCAGCATCATGATCAACTCCTTGCAGCTCGTCTGGTAGTTGATGACCAACGTCTTGTATTCAATGTCGGGCCGCAGGCATCGGCAGTAGATCTTCACCGTTGTCTACAGAAACAATTTTCGAGAGATATTACAATGAGAGAAAGCGTCCAAACAATTTTCGAAAATGAATGAGTGTAGTACAGCGATTTCTAACATGTCCGCCGATATCGCCTCCGTATTTTCAGAGAGAGTCACTATCTAGCGAGCTAGCGAGAGAGAGAGTTAGTCGATATAACAAGACGAGAAGATGTTATAGAAATAACGGCCCTGGTGTCTATAAGGCAACTCTAGGAGAAAATAACAATTTGGATTCATGTATGTGTGTGACCCCGCTGGGTTCAAGTCTTCTCACAGGCACCTCTGAGTGTACAGGTATATATAGTATACTAGGCTGGCCTTTTTTTTCTGGATGGGGTAGGCTTATACACATGGTAACCATTTGGCTTAGATATATAGACCACCCGGAGTGCGCGACTCGGCTTTTCTAGTGATTATTTTCCAGGTTGCTTACAATTTCTCACAGTAGCTGAGAACACACACACCTATAGCTACGTATATAGTGTACTCCACACACACTTGATACCTACATATAGTCAAAGCAAAATAACACTCTTCCGACTCTCTCCCATGCTTATAAATATTTTTCACTCGACGGCGGCGGTAAAGCACAAACAATAAAGAAATGGAAGAAGAAGAAGAAAAAAACTATCAGCATCTTGTCGGGGGTCGTACAAAAAGTTCATGTGTCATCCGGAAAAAAAGGCGGTGAAAAATGGAGAATTATATTCTTCTTCTTCTTTGAACAACAATTTCACGGTTGACAATATTCAACTTGTGAGCCACAATATAAGCCATATTGGATTGACTCTTGTTGTTACTGGACTTTAATCCAGCAAGAAAAATGAAAAATAAACGGGCCCCTCTACACCATCACGACCCCGGAAATTTCAAACGACACTGACCGACCGGATGGGTCTCGTTGTCAAAGTCAATCCTAGCGTGAACTAGATTTAGTTTTAGTTCTTTTCTTCCAACAACAACAACGTCGCTATTCTAATTCCAGCTGGAAGGGACTTGGTGGGAAACGACTTTGTTCGTTGCGTTCCAAAAAAGAAAAAAATTGTTCTCCGCTTCTTTTCTCATTTGTCGAAATCTTTCACAAGACTGCTGCGGAGAGACGACATTTCCGGACAATAATGAAATCCCGCTGCTTTATCCCTATCGTCGTCATTTGACTCAAAGTTGAGACAGTTGTGACCCAAATTGCGTCACAACAGCCTTGTAGATAATGGCTGTACGAAAAAGAAGAGATTCGGGAACAGAGCCGAAACAACATGGGAACTGTGTCCCGATGAACTCCCGACCACACCTTTCGTTCCCTCTCCTTTTGGGCAGGAAATGCAGTTACGGAAATAAAAAGAGATGATATGGTTTGATGATTGCCTGGGCTCTTTTGTTTCTCTCTCACAAAACCAGCCCCCAGCACGTAGTAGTATCAAACGTATTATATTATACACACTATGCAATTTCCACACGGTTGTAGGCCACCAGCGCGTCTCTGATTCACGTTCAAAAGGTTTCTGGGTCAAATCAAAAGCGGACGGAGTATCTCTGGCCTCCGCCTGCAAAAGATATATGTATGATTTGTGCGCAATTGAATTGTGCAGGGGGTTTTCTTTCGTTCCTCCGCGGCCCGTCGGTTTCGCGTGTCACGCAATTGCAGCCACATGTGAATAATCAAAGGATGATGCTCGTCGTTATGTGCTCAGACACGCAGAACATTAGACGCAGCAGCAGCAGCGCAATTGGTGCATATCCGCACATGATGAGATTACCATCGTGTCACTTCCAGCCGTAAAATTTTAAAAAATAAAAGAAAAAGAAAAGAAAGTTTCGATAAGATATTCGATACTACTGACTACGTTTTCCCGACTGCCTTGTATCGAATTTCCCGATGCATCTGGAGGGGATCGCAAATAGTGTTGAATGTAATGTGGAATTTATTGGACGGGATAAAATGACCAGTGTCGAGTGACTTTGACGAGTGAACAAACAATGGCTTCACCGCAGTGTCGATTACCTCGTGTGATCAGAAAAATGTGGTAGCCGAGCGGCACCTTTGGCCGAAACAACAACCAACACAAAAGATGTTCACCCAGAGGGCGAGAAGCCCTTTCGATAATCAAACACACACAAATTCTCCTCTGACGAGATTATTTATTTATTAGGAGAAAGGGAAGACGAACGAAGAAAGTCACAGCACATAAGAAGATGAAGCACACACAGTTGTTAAAGAGAGAGAGAGAAATTCGTTTCTCGCGCCTTCTACGGGAATCAATTGAGTTGGAAGGTCTATAATCTAAAAGAGCTCATCCCTTTCGGTTCAACGGTAAATCTGTTTTGCCTGGCCTTTTGTTTTGCTCACGGTGCGCACATTCCGCTGTGTGCTGGGCTGCATGAAGGTAATCGTTACGGCGGGCATCGTAATAATCAAAAAGCAAGAAGCAGTCTCACCGGACGCTTGCCGCGCATCACGATACGCTTGTGCACGAAATTATCAAAGGCGTGCAACATGCAGCGCGTCCGACCGGTAAAAGTAGCAACAAATCCCAAACGGCAGCAGCAGCAGCAATATCTACGTTTTTTCACAAAAAAATATGGCTAGTTGTTTTGCTATATATTCTTCTTCAATTCCCGAAGCTTTCGTCCATTCGTCAAGGAGCCAACGCAATAATAATAAATAATAACTGGGCCAATGAGAAACTCGTGTTTCGCCCGCCAGGTATTCCTTCTCTCTCTCCCGCTGCCAAAAGTGTTGTTATCTTCTTTTGTTTCTTTTTTGTTTCTTCCAACATTTCAAATCAAGGTAAATTCAGCATAAACACACACAAAAGAACAACAATGTTCACTTTAGCGAAAATCATCTTTTGCGTGTTGAAACTGTCAAGAAAAAACGGGATCCTTCATGTAAATCGCTTCTTTTTTTTTTAGTCGACTTCCTTTTTAAACGACGTAGAGAGGGGAACGTTCATTAACCTATTCGGTTATACGGCGCACGACCGAGTGACGACCAGACAGGAGGAACCGAAAAAACTAAGTTAAAGGAAGAAGAAGCGAAAAAGAAAATAAGTAAAATAAAAGAGCTCGACGACCTCTGCCCGCCCGCACGACCTTCTGTGCACATACCGTATCTTCCACGCTCATCGGGAGCGTGTGATATGTGCTATTGTTTTTCCCTCCTCCTCCAAGAAGCTAGAGAGAGAGAAGCTCATTGTTTTATTGTGCGGGGAGTATCGAGCGCTGCACGCAATTCGAGCGAAAAAATATAAATCGGGAATAGGGTCGACCCGGTTGTGTGTGTGCTGTGCATCGTCAACGTTTTCGTCTGTTGACGACGACGACGACGACCCAATCTCACCCTCAATTTGTCGCTATAAAAGAGAGCTACTACTACTGCACACACGTTTGCATAGGAAAAAAGAATCGAGTTCACCGAGGCTCGTAAAATTCGTCATCTCCATTATACTCGCATGTGTGTGTGTGTCTGGATAACGGTCGGAAGTGCAATCTTCTCACAATGAATTCGAATTTCCCTTTTTTTTATTCATTTCATTTTTGGTGATCGTCACATTTTTGGTTTTGTTATTCCAACAGCCCACAAAAATGCGCAACGAGGCGCAAAGAATTTTTTCTTATTCTTGAAGAAAAATGAATTATAGTTCGATATCCAATTGACGTTCGATTGTGTGTAGATGACGGAACATGACAATAAAAAAAAAAGAAAAAGGAAGTCGAAGTTAAAGAGAAGAAAAAAAGGTCTCGATTTTCCGCCAGGTTGCCGGAACAGCAGGCGGCGATCAGTTTCCCTCGGCAACAATATACAAGACGGTTAGAGGGGGGAGAGAGAAAACCCTCACGTTAACAATATAAAAGAAGAAGAAGAAGAAGATCCCACTCAACTACAATGGCGTGTCTTTTGAATTCCAGTTAACATTTCGGTGGAAAACAGTTCAAAGTGAGGTGCGGGGGGAAGAAGAAGAAGTAGAAAAAGAAGAAGAAGGTGGGAGGGCAGATGAAAGTCAATTTTTCAAGACTGGAAATAGCTCGCGCGAGCCAGAAGGAGGACCAAAAAAGAGCGGTCTCCTTCTTCTTTATTATTATTGTATTGGATTCCGACCCGACACACACACACCAGGAAATGGATCCTTGTTAGGAAGGCAGAAAATAAAAAAATAAAAAAGTTTCTTTGCAGGACCACAAGAGAAGAGGGGGGGGGGCAGCTAAAAAAGAAGCAGCAGGAGCAGCAGACGTTCTTCTTGTATTCTGACGAGCAGCTGCACAAGCAACAAGAACAAAATAAATATCATAAATCGACTCTCGTATTTTACCCTTATAACCGGAGCAGAAAAAAGGAGCACGTGCCCCGAATTTCCCGTGTGGGTCGCCAGCGAAAAACTTGCATGTCGACAGAGTCAACAAAAGATATACTGAACGTACGTATATATATACCAAATATAATCAACTGGAAAATAGGAATCTCCCAAGACATACACAAACACAAGAGCAAGAGCAACAACAGCAGCAGCAGGAGGCTCATTTTTCTTATCCGCATCTCTACTTTTCTTAATAACCATCATTTCTCTTCCACTCTTGTATCTCGAGAGTTTACTATTATCGCTAGACTGCTGTTCCTGGTTCCTGGGCTCTCTCGTTTGTTTTTCCTGGCTCACAAGTTTCTGGGGGTCTAAACTGGACTACTTTATTTTCGTGTACTTCACCCCAAGACACACACACAGACGAAAATCGTTGAAAGAGATCAGGAGCCCTTGGAAGAACCCACAAGGCTTTTCCGATAAGGCAGCGACAAGCTCGTTAAAACCATGTCGTTAACTTTTATTGTGTCACTTGCGATCTAGAAATTTTTATACACATTTCGCCTCCCTGCCAAGCCATAAGTGAGGACACGGAGCCAGTAGGGTAGGATGGTAGTAGGGCGTCGCCAACAGCCGCTCATAAAACAAAAATCGGCGCCTTCATTTCCTTATAATTGCGACCAGTCGCACAAAGTTTTTACAAGAGAAAAACAAAAAAACATTTGACGGGGTAGATTATTGCAGAGTCAAACTACTTCTGGTTTCGATGTGGAAAAAAAAGAACCTCTCACATTTCTCCTCTGGGGCGCGCAGTTTTAAAAGAAATAAACTGTTGCGATGGCGTAGAGAATCGTAAACGAAAATATGTTTGCGTCTCTTGGCCAAAACATCAGACCGATGCCGACGAGAGAGAAAAAGTTTCTCTCTTCTAGGAGCTTTCTCCGTTTCGGTAAAGATATGTAAGCAGACAAAGAGATTGCACGGAAAGAGAGAGAGGAAGATAAACAACAAACTCGGAATATGTAACCCATGCAAAAGAAGCTATTATACGGCATGGTATAAAATGGGGCCACCAAACTTGCGCAGTTCAAATGAACATGTGTGTTTGTCTCCGTAGAGTTCCTCCACTCTTCTTTTTTTTCTTTTCGGGGTCTGACAACAAATAACTTTACTCGGTAAATCAACTTCACGGTTGGGTTAGGCGACGTGAGGTGGAATGGCACGATGTGTATACAAATTGATTCACAGAAAGAAAAAGAAAAGCCTCGAGGGGAAATCAGCGAAAAACTATTTAGCCGGGCGCGCACATCCGATCCAACAATTGGTGTAAAGTAATTTCGTCGGGTAAATAGCTCCGAAAATGTAAATCATTTCCCCAGCAACGAACTTTCACTCGCATTTTTTTCCTTTTTTCAAAAGCTATTAGCCTCTGCCACCCCGTTACATAAATCGTCGCTCCATTTTCTTTTTTAATTGTTCCGTTTACTTACACACCATGAAATATGCGATACAACAAGTCGGGTTAGATTAAAGCCAAACCAATTCAGGCAGAAAAATAGGAACTCGGCTAGATCATCGGTCTTCCGGTTGCAGCAAACGGTAGATTATAGTAAATATCGACCGGTTCTCCTATTATTCACAATCCCTTTGTGTCACGGGCCTTTTCTTTTCTTCGTAAACGGCACGTAATGAAGCGTAAAAACGTCCGACATAGTTATACTACAGCACACAGACTATTACCTTATGTAGCCCCCTTTCTCGGTTCTAGCTCGCAACCCCCCATCTTATTCAACACTATTTGACAAAAGCATTTAAGTGTTTGTGTAATACGAGCAGAATTTTCGTTTGTGTGTGCTCAAGTGAATTCCAACACCTGGAACTGTATTACAGCTCTCCAAGAAAGGAGTAATAGCTGTTGAAATGCTCTGCAAATATTTGCCCTTTTATTCATTTTCTCCGGGGCGTGTTGTAGATTTTAGAACTGTCCAGGCATCCGATTTCGTTTTCCAATTGTCCCGTCACTCGTTAGAAATTCTCCCCCCTTATTCAACGCTTTGAATAATAATAATAATAGCTCGACATATGCGCAAACACACACGCACTCTCTCTCTCTGGCTGGGCATTTGTCAGGACTGGACATCTTTGTTCAATCTTTTTCTTTTTTGATGATATCAAGAAAAGAGGGAGGAGGAAAAGTGGTAGGTTGATGATACGAACGCAACGGTCGTCTTTTTTCTTTTTTACTTGGGAGGGGACGAGTCGTTACGGCCCGCGGGTAGACGGTTCAAAAAAACGGGAAAGAAACTTGGCGGTTTGGAAAGAAGAAGAAGAAGAAGAAGTTCTTATCTCGACGAAAATTACGACCGAGGAATGTTTGAGTTGCCCCGCGTGTGACGGACTGCCGAAAACAATTGGACAAAGGCTCATTTCGTGAATTGTTGTCGGAGCAATTTCCCCCCCAGCCCTGCCCACGTATAAGGGAGAGAGAAAACGAGACAGCAAAAGTGATTCCGTCCAGTTGCTGCTGTCCCAGTCTTCGCTGTTTATATTGGGACCATGAAACTATTCGACAGTCGACCGCGAAGACTTCATGTTCACTTCATTTCTTTATATCCCCAGTGTCGGCCCTTGAGGCATTCATTTACTACGAAACCCCCTTCTTCTTCTTCCTTCCCCATCCCAATTTTACCATGTCCGACAAAAGGTAAAAAAGGTACAGAAGAAGTAAGAAGAATCGAGGCCTTTTTTTTATTCTTTTCTTCACATCAAATTGTTCCCTGAAACTGCTGGAAGGACGACATCACAAAGAGCAAGTAAGAAAAAAGAACGACATTCCTAGAGCTTTTGATTCTCAACTGTGGTTGCGCTTTTGTGTCTTGACTCCCATAATAATCCGTTCAACTTTGAATGCGTTTTCTTTCCCAGAACGAATAAGATTTTTAGCCTTTTTTCTTAGTTTAAAAAAAAAGTAGGAATATTTTAAACTAATTTGTAATCCCCTTAAAATCTACTCCTCCTTTTTCTCTAATTAGAACCGATGACATCCAATGTCCAGTTTACCCCCTGTGGATCAACAGCTAAAATCTTTTCGTTTTTTTAACTAGAGGCAGCAGCATCCGAGTTCATCCGTCAAGCTCCCAAAAAAGAAATGTGACCCAAGCCGGATGATCCTCCTCACACAGAGAAAAAAGACCAGGAAAAGATTCCATTTACTAGGAAAAAAAAGTATCTCTATTTTTTTAACAAGCATCAAACGAGGGTTGCGTGTTAAAACTTTTTTTCTGTGTAAATACCACCGGATAAGATTTTTTTCCTTTTTTCCTCTCTGAATTTTATTTGATGTAATGAAAAGAAATAGATAAAGAATGAGAGTGCCGGAGGAACAGTGGCAACAGGAAGGCGTGCGGAGTTCTCTGTGTATCTCTCTCTCTCCCGATGAGATATAAAAAGAAAATATTACAACAATAACCCCCCACCCTCAGTGGAAAAAAAAAGATGCGCTTGACCAGTCAAGTGAACAGCCCCTTTGCGTGGCTGTGTGTGAATATTTGTAGCGTCATCGGTACTAGTAGCCATAGCCGAAGAATTTTTCGTGTTTATTTATTAGACGGTTAGAAACTTGTAAACTATTTTAGAAAAGAGTAGGAAGGACCCACTTGGTATCAAAAACCTACTAAAAAAAGAAACTATAAATCCTCGCCGGGAAGGATAAAACGCTTAACCAACATATTCCTCAAGGGCTGTTACGTATATAGTAATGTCCCTGCAGAGAAGAAAAGAAGCGGTTAAGTTGTTATTGTTTCAAAAGAAAAGAAAACAAAAAAGAATTGGGCTGGTGTTGTTGTTGTGGCCTCATATATATTGACGGGACGCAACGTGTCCTTGAAATGAACGCGTGTCACGCCGAGAGAGACTCCTCATTTGCGGCTCCAGGTCAGTGGCGTGCCATAAGGGTCACTCACGACCGAGCTATCAAATTCTCAACTCCAAGAAAAACAAGTTGAAAGAAAAAAATAAGACGACGAAGACGAAGACGACGACGACGCGGGCCGTGACTTTTCATCGGTAGCCAAACGTCGGCGCCTGCAAGGCGGCGTCGTTGCCGGTTGTCAAAGGCGTAACTTTCGCTCTTCGAACTTGACAGTTTAAGGGCAAAAAGTAATAAATAATAAAAGGGGGGCCCGGGTTAAAATGAAGAAGAAGAAGAAGAAGAGAGTAGTCGTCGTAATAACTGGCGACCTCCGATGACGAGCGTGAAAAATAGAAGTTGAGTATATTATTAGCCATGAACTCTTTTTTTCTTTCTTTCTATAGCCCGTGCGCGCGATTTTGCACGGCGATTGGTTTTCTTTTTCTGCTGGAAACAAATGAACCATCGAAATAAAAAAAATAAAAAAAAGTAAAAAGGCCGCAATCATTTGAGTCTCAGTTCACGGGGAGACTGAAATGGAGCTATTAACCCGCGACGTGGTGATTCAAGTCCCCGCGTTCGTGATTTGTTATCCAGTTCTTTCTTTTATTGCAGACCCCTTTTTTTTTATTTTAGCCTTGGTGCTGCCTTTAGAGAGTGCACATCATCACTTTCGCCA
Source organism: Daphnia pulex (assembly GCF_021134715.1). Lineage (NCBI taxonomy): Eukaryota > Metazoa > Arthropoda > Branchiopoda > Diplostraca > Daphniidae > Daphnia > Daphnia pulex. The sequence continues at coordinate 5,375,713 of NC_060022.1, forward strand.
TTGTGTTTCAGTTATTTTTTTGCAACCCATTCAAGCAAGGACGTCGACACGATCCCTTTAATTTTTTTAAAAGGTTTTTACCTAGCTGCTATTTTGGCCAGCTGTTGGGCGAGTGATCAAAAAAATACCCGGTGAAACACAGTCTGAATTAAGAAACATTTGCCTAATAATTCCAGAAATAGAGAGAAAACCTTCCGAGGTAGAAATGTCCGGGCATGGCGAAATTGCATTTGTTATTTTCATGGGCAAAGGGGGTACCTACCACTAAATTACTATACAACTGATTTAATCTGGCTCCTGATTAGATGGGCTACTTTATACGCATTTCCTCTCTCTCTCTCTACGTTATACTGTTGTTGCTTTTACGACTTGGAAAAAAAAGGGCCAATGAAATCATCCGTTTAAAAGGCAAAGAAATAATTTTTAGAGTGTGTGTGTCGCCCCACTGCAAGTTCCCCCCTGGGGTTGCGATGAAAAGATGAATTGATTAGGTTAAGGTTCTTCTTCACATTATTATTTTTACCTTCGCACAAGAACAGAGAGAGGAAGAAGTTTCGTATAATTACCGCCGAGTTCCAACTGGTTTAATGAAGCGAATGATGGTATTTATATACTAATGGGAGGACTCGTCCTTTTTTTTCTTTTTCCAACCAGAAAAATAAAGGAGAGAAAAAAAGATTTCTTGGGTCTTAGACTATATTATGACTATATAGAGAGAGAGGAGCGCCGAGTCTTATAATAAAAATAATTCCGGCCGCGATTAAAAGAAGGAGATAAGGAACGGCGTGCTGCTGGTTTTTACGTACCATCGGCGACGGCGGATGCTGGGGCAGATTGTGAGACGACTCGTTCAAACTGGTGTAGGACGAGGAGCGGCTGGAGAGCGGATCCTGGTTGCTCAACGAGCTGCAGCTCATCGTCGAATTGAGGCTGAGCGTGTCGCTCCGGCCTCCGCTGCCAACACCACCTCCTCCTCCTCCTGCGTGATGGCTCATCATCGAGCTCCGGTAGGGGCTCAGGTGAACGTGCTTCAACATCTGCAAAATAACAACAACGCCAATAAATGGCACAAAAGCATTAGTCATCTGTGCAGCAACAAGAAATGGTTGTTTCTTTTTTTTCAACAAAGTTATTCGGCACAGAAAGAAAAGATTTTTTTGATTGAGCAAGGCCGTCTGCCAGAAGAAAATTGAGTGTATAATGCTCCTTTCATGTGTTGGTGTTGTTGTCGAGTGTGGGGGAGAAGAAGAAGAAGGGGCCGTGATGGCGTCCGACCCCGTGACACCCAGCCCAACTGTGTTCCATCCTTAACCTTTGACCAGTAGCGCAGCAGCAGCAGCGTCAAGTAAAAGCAAGTAAGAGACTCTCTCTCTTTCGGGAGGATGTGTACTAGCAGTGGCATCGCTATATCTTGACGCTATGATTGCGCTCAACCGTAGCCTCGAGCCAATTTTTGATTATGACCAAGAAAAAAAAATAACCAAAATAACAAAAATCTACTTTTTTTGTTTTTCTGTGTTGGGTAAGGAGTAGACACTAACCCGAGCCGCTTATTACACACGCACCAGCAAACACTGTGGGGTGGACTTCCGGTCCAGAGGCGATTTCGGAGGACGAATCATCAGCAAACCACAAAGAAAAAAAAACCTGGGCCTTCCTACTCCTCCGCTGTTATTTCAGTAGTTGTGTTAACTATCACGCTGTTTCATCCCATTGGTTGCTTGCACACACATCTCTTGTAAAGCAACTAATTGGGCCCCCAGATGATGACCTTTCCAAGGCTCTTTTTGTTTTTTAAAAAGAAAAAATGGGAGCTCCGAAAATTGGATGAGGGGAGGAAGAAGAAGAAGAACCGTGCCGACTATACCACCGACGCTTGTTAAATTCGTCTTAACAGTGGAATAATAGGGTTTTTTTCTTTTTCGAAAGTGTTTCGGATGCAACACACACACAACTCCCCCTCCCTACCTACTTATCGCCTTCACGGCTCCTGCAGGAGTGAAACAAAGAATCGGTCGACTCGTGTTCCAATTGGATTCGCTTCTGTCTCGGTGGCAGAAGAAAGTTTTCCTCTCTTTCTGCTTCATTTGATTCGAAATTGTTTTTTTTTTACTCTGACAAAAATTGTAAACTTTACCCCCGACAACGGCCAATACAATGCAATGCAGACGACGGGAGTTTATAGTTGTGACACGACAATAACAGCAACGATTGTGGGCATTGTGTTGTGTGTTTGGAAATGTTTTGACGGGCTTGTTTGTTTCCTCCTTTTTTCTCATGTCACAATAGACAAAACTGTTTAGGAGAGAGAGAGAGTCCAAAAAAACGGCTGTTGTTTCCCTTCGTGACGCGTCACTCATCAACTTTGATAGCCACCCACTTCCTTTCTGACTTTGTTAAAGACAATCTCACTTCTTTTTTTCGGGGGCTAGACCAATAAAGGTCATCCTCCCATTCAGATATCAACGAAAAAGAATAGACAAAATAAGATAATTTCGGATGCGCATATTGTTGTTGAATAAAAATGCGTTGCTCTCCCCCAAAAGATTTCGCCTGTTTTTATCATTCCTTCTGTCATCCTGTCGGCTCTTATCCAGCCCCAACAGTCCCTCCCCTCTTCTCTCTCTCCGGATGCGGGCGTCTCTAAAGGAGAGGATGAACGTTAGGAGCTACCAGCTAGAGATGCACATTGGCAGCTTTATCGGACAGGAACATGTGTTAGGCGTTAACACTGCGGCGTTGAAAAACTGACATCCAAGACCTTCCGGTTTGACATTTTTTTTTCTCCTTAACGACGACCCTCTTGACAGACTTGTTTTTTTCCCCATCGTTTTTTAATATTTCCTCTTTAAGTATAGGCGAACCCACGTGCGATCTTCTTCCTTCCCCCCACCGTTTTGTTGACAATCTGCTCCTCGTATGCGATTGAGTTACGAGCCGATGAGCGGGACGTGCGCCGCCAAAGCCAAAAAAATGTTGTTTTCCGAATGTTTTGTTGGGTGTATAATATAGAACGGACTGCTGCTGCTCGGCACGGGACCGTTCACAAAAAAACTCGTCTGGTGATATTGGGCCGATTTCACCCAACCCCAAAAGACCCCACCCTATTTTGTTATTGTTTACCATTTCGAGCTTTCCCTCCCGATTTCCAACTTTTTGAATGATGGACGAGAGTCAATCGTTCAGCGCTCTCACTTTTCTGCGCGATGACAAACGAGAAAACCCTCGAACTAATCGACGTCGAAAGGGGAAAAAAAAATAAGTCGCCAGACAAGTAGACAGGTTCAAATAAAGGCTGCACACAAAAAGTCGAGCGCCGAGGCTTTCGTTTTTTTCCCCTTTTGTTTACACAAGACGTTTGGGCTTTTAAAACGAAAGAGAGAGTTTTGCGGCAGAAAAAAAAGTCACGTTCGTTTTTTTTCTTTTAACGAAACCCCCCAAATAACAACCCCATCGAGCAACATGCATATAATGTAGCCGCTTCATGCTGTTCCGATCGAGGGTCAAGTAACTCAAACCCACCCCATGGAAACCTCTTCGTGATTATTTAACCGACAGCAGCTGACCAGCGACCAGTTCGTAACTAAGAACAGGTCCCTTTTTTCTTTCTTTCTCTATGGAAAAAGGTCGAATATGTACTCTCAAATTGCACTGGAGCCAGCCGAGCCCAGAGGGGGGTAAAAAAAGGGGGGCTAGAGAACCTTATTCCTTTAGTTGATTGTGATGTAACAATGTCCATCCACTCGAGGCGTTGTTGTTGCTCCCCGCAACATTTAAATGGCTCCCTCAAGAAATGACCTTAAAAATAAGTGAAGACCTTTAACAAAAAAAGAAAAAAGAAGCGAAAAATTTCAGATCGAAATGAGTTGTCATAAAACATTGAAGGGCGATCCGTTTCCGCGTTGGAAAACGCGCATCCACAACAACCTTGCGCTCGATTCCTTTTTTTCCTTTTTAAGACATCAATTCGTTCTAATTCTCACGCGAATTGCGGTTTGAATCTTATCTTGCAACCGCAAAAAGTGTTTGGGAGAGCTCTGGACGTGTGATGATGGTCACTTTTCCCTGTTGTTGTACAATTTCTACTCGAGTCGGTGTGAGTTTGGGGATGGAATCAAAAAGAAGAGGAGGAGGATCTTCTTTCAACCGCATTCGGTACTCGGCTGTGTCAATGTCACTGAAAGAGGTATAATACACACAATATTCCAAAAAGTGGTGGGTGGCAAAGGGATCGTCGAAAACGAGGGAGCTGACCGGGTTTGTCTCGGTTCCGCTGAGATGATTCCGAAAAGGCAAAGAAGAAAAAAAAAGACATTCCATTTTTTTTTTTCGGTGGGGGCGACTTTCTCATGATGTTCCTCATCATGACATGTGCATAGACACACCCCCCAAAAAACATATGCTGCTGCACCCCCCTTCTCTCTCTCTCCCCCATCAAAAGACAAAAGGGAAAAAGAAAAAACGGGATAGGTTAGGGGCTTCGTAATGTGTGACGAGGACATCGTCCATTCCCACGGAGAGCAGGTTCCTCCACAACAACCTGCACCACCGCGCCCTGATCAAAGCCGTATCGTGTTGTTTTTCTCCTACCAAGGCCTCACGCGATTCGAGTCCGATTGTTATCCAATTTTAAAAAGCATGTCCGAAACATGTGTTTATCGGTTATTGAAGTCGATCGAAGTTTTCAAACAAAAGAATAGCCAGCAGTAATAATAACACGCATTCATATTATTACTTTTTTTGCTCCTATTTAATATAAATGGTGGGTTCACACTATTCTTCCGGAGCAGCCATCAACTGAGACAGGGAGGCTCAATACCAGATGGTCCGGAAGGAGGTACATCACGGATGGATGATTTTTTTTTTTCTGGGTCTGTCTGTGTGTACAAGTACAAGTCCATAAAGAGAATCCAGCAGAGCAAAAAAATAAAAAAAGAGTTTTTTTTCAGAGGGGATGAGAACGGAAGTTAAATGGCTGGATGGCTGAGTTTTCCAAGGAAATGGAACGATCCCACGGACACAAAAAGTTTCCCTCTTTTTCGACTTTTCTCTCTCTCGCTCACTACATGGGGGAAACCGGACCTGCCAAGGCACTTGCAACCCTTAAAGAAAGAAAATCAAAATATAAAACACCACACGCCACGGTTTTTTCTTCAAAATCCCATAAACGAGCTGGTGGTAGAAATATGACCGACGACTCCCAAACGACAACTAACACGACGAAAATGAGACAAGGACAATTTTTCACACACACACACGAACACAATTGCAACGTGATAGAGCCACCACCACTACCACCACGGACGCTACTTGGGCTTTGCTCCTGTCGGGAGTTGTACTTGCTACGAATTGCACGGCACTCTGAACGTATCATGACGATTTGTAATTATCCAATCGGAATTTAATAGCTCACATCCTCAGAGACTCATTAAACATGATGAAAGGGAGAGAGAAACCTTTGATCCATCGCTCATCTGAGAGAGTAGAGTTGCGTTGCCCCATCGACTCGTTTCGACATGGAACGCAAGCAACTACATGCGCATCGTCAATTTGGCACGAGTACAAACTTAACCGAAATGTTACATCCGAATCGACAAGGTCGTTTGCCTGGCTAACTTTCTTCCATCACATTTTGACTCGTCTTTCTTCTTTCTTTCTTTGGGCGACGATAAATAACACGCGCAGATTCTCGTCAAATGCTCCGAACGTCATGAAAAGCAATATGATGAATCTTTCCGCTGGCAATTGGGAATCGTAGCAATAGCTGCGATTAAAAACGACGGTTTCTTTAGCGGGTAAAGGTGCGAGCGAGCCTGTTGGGCAACATGTAGCGCGTGGGTGCCGCCGCCGCCGCCGCTTTTATATGTTGCGACATTACCAGGAAACGACTATGACGACGTCGGTGACCAAGACTCACGCTGCAAACAACACTTTAAACTCCCGACTCCTTTGTTTTTTGTTTTCTTCAAATAGCCATCGATGACGCCGAGCGTTAGTCACACGACCGAACAATTCAAAACCGCAAGGGAACAAAAAAAAATCACGCAGGGGACATATTTTTGTGACCGGACATCACCGACATGTCGTTAAAACGGATGAAGAATTTGACATTTCAAAGACAAAAAAAAAATAAAATAAAAAAAGACAATAAAATTATTTTTACCTTTGGAGAGCCTTTCAATCCGAAATAAATAAAATAAAAACAATTGTCCAAATGGTCTCGATAACACAAAAAAGTTACTTTTCCACTCCAATAAAATTCAGTTGAAAAAACAAAAATGTTCAGTCACACGGTTTGCACTTTAAATAGTGTTTGGTCACAAAACGAGATCCAGCGGAATCATTCAAAAAGCGCTCAGTTAGCGGCAGTGTCGACTAGCGTAAAAGAATTCGATACGCTTTTCGAGCAGCAGACGACGACAGACGAGCGTGAGATTGGGTAGAACCTTTCGGTAGCGTGGCTTGCCAGCGACTGACTGGCGAACGGAAAGGAAACCGGGGCCTATTCAACTTCGCCCGTGTCCCAATGGCCGACCCATGGAAAATCTAAAAGAGAAGTGGGTGTGTGTTGTATAGCAGCAGCAGCGGCAGCACCCCCCTTGCTTCTTTTTTTCTTTTAAAAGGCTCCTGGTATATAGTAGTACTACTAATGTTTAGCCTAGAGCATCATTTCTCACAAAAACTACGTAGTTATTCTTTTGTTTGTTAAATTTCGCTCCCCCACCATTTAAAAGTGTGCTGGATGGACGGCCGGAGAAACCCATATCTGGGTAAAATGTACCTGCTACTGGATCCTCTTATGACGTAGATTTCCGACAGGACGCGCACACAAACACACACACACAAGAAATGGAGAAAAAGAAGAGCATTTACCCCAGAAAAAAGAAGAGCTCGTCCACGGAATAACAATAAAGTCATAAAAAAAAAAATACGGCCGGCTCTTGTCCAACACTCACATCTTCATTATGCAAATAAGCCCGTAGGTTTTTCTATACATCATCATCGGTAAAAAAAAAACCGCGCTAGTCTAGCCTAATTGAAACGACCGCTTTGGTACACAGTATAATGATGATGGCCTCTTTCCCAGTTGCAGATTCCAACCCGTTCTCTCTCGACAGATCATTTCAAACGTGTCACAAAAATTCTCAACATTCCATTTTTCTTTTGTGTTTGTTTCACAGTCGTCTAATTCGTGTGAAAAAACAGACGACGGTGTGATGATGGCGATGATGGCGACTCTATATTATAACCTACACTTTATAGTATGTGCATAGGGGGGAGGAGGTTGGGTGTGCTGAGGAATGCGGCAATGAGGTCGGCAAAGGTGAGTGATTATTAGAATAATGACACGACGCGACCGAAACGCAGGCGACGCGACTATTTCTCTCTCCGCACCTCTCGCCACCAGCGCACGGGACGGTTGTTGTTGTTTCTCCCTCTCCTGCGTGTAAAGCTTTTTCGGTTCGGCGGCACCTGTGCTCATCGCGGTACCTCTCGATTTGATTGCTGCCTTTTTTTTTCTTCTTCTTCTTCCCTTTATATACGACCACGGGCTATGAAACACTCTCTCGATGGCTGACAGCAAAACAGGAAAAGGAAGGTTAAAATAAAAAAAAAGGGGACCGGTCCTTCGGTATAGGAACTTTGTGTTGTTGGGCTTTAAATTTTTTTTTTTTCTTTTTAAAAGGCAAAAACAGAAATTATTATGGCCTCCAGGCTGTTGTTGTAGGGGGGGGGAAAGAGAACAATCAGCTGTTAATTCGGTTGCGGGGTCTTAAAAAGTCAAGAAGAAAGAAAGAAAGAAAAAATCGGCGATCGGTTATGCATTTTTGCGGTTCCAACAGTCGCTGATGTCATTCAAGAACACGGAACCACAAGGGCCAATGTTTAACACACTTTGTCGGGTTCTCGATTTCGTTAGTGTCCAGGAAAAGAACAAAAAAAATGAATTTTCTCGATAGGCATCCCGGAATCGTTGAGTATTCAATTGCCAATAACCAGTCGGCCATCAATCCTTGAAGGATACAACAACCAGAAAACATGTAAATCTTAACTGGTATTATATACGAATATACTGAATCGATTAGCGGTGGTTCTCTCATGGCTTTGTCTTGTCCCTACGGATACGTTTGATTGACTGCAGCTTATTTTTCTTCTCTTCCTGTTGTTTTGGGATATTTTTACCTTTTCTTGTTTTGTTTTGTTGTTTCTTATTGTTCCTGGCTGTTGTTGCGTTACGGTCCGCCGTATCCCGCCACCCGTTATGCAAATCAGATTGCATGCCGGTAAGCTGCTGTTCCCCTCAAAACCATAGGCTACGAGAACGAAACCCCCCAAAAAAGTGAAGGAAACCAACTGAGCCAAAAGACAAAAGGAGAACTTTACCAGACGGCGATACACAAGTGACGCGCGGGCGTTTCTCGTCCATCACGTCAAGGAAAATCCTTTCAAACATTTCTTTAATTTTTATTTTTTATTTCTACCCCAAAGTCTGAGAATTGACTGTCGCATCGTTCATTGTGTTTCTGCTAAAATTGTGTGACTGTGTGAGAGAAAAACAAGGAGCCGATATAATTTTACACAAAACATCATCTCGAGAGCCTCTCTGTTTCAATGATTCTTGGAAATAAACTCGTCAAAAATCTGTTTACGTTATTATTACAAGTTCCATTTTTTTGTTTCAAGTGCACTGCGCAAGTCGCCCCCCACCGAAAATACATTAAGCGCAATATATATATACACCACACAAGTTTCGAGTTACGGGCTTTTGAGTTTTCGGGCTGTTTTGGGTCAACACCGAAATGTTGATCCAAAGAAGACACAAATTCTGCTTCGTGAAAATTCGGTTTTTCGGCCAGCTCAGACAGCTGTTTGCTACACTCCACAAATCCCTTAAGTTATGCTCGTACGCGTCACAAGTTATTACAGTCCGCGTATTGAATTTGAATTTATTGTAGCTACTGTAGAAATATTTAGCCGCCCGTATAACACTGCGTCAGGAAGACTTAGAAGAGTTATTTTTCTCTCCAAAAAAGGGGAGAAAAAATACCCTCCCATTTCTTTTTTTTTCCACAGTATTGTGTAGACTGATTTGTATGAAAAATAATCGGCTTATCAATTCTTTTTAGATTTTCAACCCCTCCACTTCAGCCAGAAGAAGAAAAAAACTACTGCAACCCTAACCTACGAGTTTTATTGATTCTACCAAAGAAAATACGCAGAGGAAAGAAAGTATGGCGCGCGATACCGAAAACGATACGGTACGTACGGCCGACAGCCCTTATATCCAGTGTTTGTCGCAGGATGGACAGTCGTGTGTCTCTTAAGAGCTGCAATAAAGGGGAGCGACTAACCGAATAAAGGAAAGGACTCTATAGCCCATAGCAAACGTAATAACACACTCAAGTAAGAAGAATCGTCAAGTTCAGAAGAAGAAATAATATGGCCGCGAGATATCTGGCTAGTCAAGTAGGCACGTGGTTAAGCGTCCATCCGGAGAGGGACGTCCAAAGGAAATGGAAAAGCGGTCGAATATAGAAGAAGAAGAAATACAAACGATTATACCAACATGGGACTTGTGCTGCAATGCCCAAAAAGAAGCAGCACGCTTTTTTTTATTCTTATTTTTAACCAAAAAGGAAAACCGAGTTCATCCGCACAGGTCACGGCACACGCAACGTTAATACAACACGAGACTAAGAAAAATAGCTGACCGTTCATTATTACCCGAAAAAAATTCTACGACATCCGGACGGGGGGCGAAAGAAGAAGAAGAACAAACTTTTTTTGTTTCTTGTACGCGCTCACGTGCCCACACGTCACTTACATGCACTAAGTTGACTCAAAAAGATTTTTCCTACCGAAATCGGCCAAGGAAGGAGCAGGCGCGCACACACAACAGGAAGCGAAATTAACAAGAAAATACGGGCCACCATGTCGGCCGGCGGACAGACACCCCGAAAGAGTCGAAACCCACAAGAGAACGAAACATTGAGAGAAACATATGAGTAATGAAGCGATTCCGGTCCCCGGACTTGTATATAAGCTGACTTGTACACACACTCACATATGGAGAAGACTCAGACAAATAAATCACATCACCCAACAACAAAAAAAGTTATTTTTGGACGGCTACCACTTAGTCTAACGTAGACAATGTTAGAAGCCAGCCCAAATAGAAAAGAAATACAGAGCTAAAGTATTTCTACTCTCCGAGGACTGCTGTTTTGTAGAAATTAAAGTGCTAAATCGCAGTAAATACAAACAAGAAGTAGTACGATACCATTATGGAGATCCACTGGGACGTACCGGAATGACGAGAGAGAGAGAAAACCCAGTCTAGTGTCGCCGGTTCAACGCGCCGACAGATTATTGAAAGTAAAATCGCCTGTCTATGGTAAGGTGCAGACGAATGCGTGGGTGCCATTCAGGCGACTAATAATGAAACGACAATAGCCAAAAAAGTGTTTCGAACCTACTGAGCAAATATTGAACCTTCTCCTTTAAAAGGGGGGAGAGGTGAGCAGCAAAGGAGAAAAAGAAAAAAAAAAAAAAGGTGTTTCTTCGATGATCACACCGATGCCTATCCGGCGGGGCATATCATCGTCTGTAGTTCTCTGTTGCTGTTGTCAAAGGGCTATGTGGCTCTTCCTCTTCATTCTTTTCTTTTTCTACTTTACTTTTTCCTTTTCTTTTTTAACTTATTTACTTACTATGTGGAGGAGGGAAAGAGTCTACTACTACACACTTTGTGCACGGTTTGAATAGATTCTCGGTCTGGTGAGCCGTAAAAATAGCAATGTCATGAGGGTCCGGCGACTAGGAAACGCAGGATTTATTGCTCCCTATTGACAAGGATAACAGCTACTGCCCACATTCCTCTCGTTCAACACTCACACAATCATCACAGAATATAACCGTTTAGTACCCCCTTGCCACACAATATAACAAATACGTTTTTTTCTCGTTGCATTCTCTACTGTAGGAATCGATATGTGTAATGTGCGGGGGCACGGTCGGGTGATTGTCGAAGGCCTCCATTTGATTTAGAGTGGAGTAGCCATCGATCCAAGGATTCGGAATCTGATTAGACGGAGGAATAAGTAATGATGACTCGAGACGGATATTATTCTATTGACTAGGGTTTGAAGGGAAACAGCTGCACACGAAGGTTTGCCAGAAGGATCTCTCGAGTTTATATATGTGGACGTCGGGAGACAAAGAGCGAAAAAGGGGTTTGTGAGCTGCTGGGAGAGCCGATAGACCTTCGACTAATTGATTTCCCGACTCTCGTATATATCGACGGAATAGACACACACAAAGGCTGGAGAGATACACCGCAGACTCGGCGACCGTGGAAACCGCACGCCTTGAATTGACAGGAAGCACGCAGGGCCCATTCAGATTTCAAGATTTCTTGTCCTCCCTCTCCCTTCCAGTTCCGCCAATATAACCACCATAGGCTCTTGGCGGAAAAGCATCAGCCCTGAAATTGATTTAGCTGTTTGACCCGTGGAGAAACGACTCTAATGTATGGAAAAACGAGAACGGCTCAGCAGCAGAGACGAATGTCTTATGAGGCGGTATAAATCACACGGACAACAACATCAGTTAAGTGGAGTCTATACGTATAATAACCAGAAAGTGCCGGTGTGGCGGCAAGACTTGTGGGAAAAATTGTTGCAAGTTGCACTTGCTTCAAGTGTGTCAATCAAATATTTCTGAATTCGATTGTGTACAAAAACAGGCCTGATCTGTAGTAACACACGTGAGCTATTTAATAAACCCTGACTGAGAAAAACAAAAACAGCGAGAGAAAACAGTTTCAGCCAACTGCATGGCCCAGGAATAATCGTATTCCGTGATCCGCAACGATTTATAATAAACGGAGAAAAAGAATAGAGATGAATTTGTCCTACCTTTAAGCCTGAGAAATACGGCCAGGCATCCACAAGTGTTGCTCCATCCACAGAAAGTTGAATCCACCAGGAGGAATAGGTAAAAGGGAGTCCTCGTGAATACACCCACATTCACATGGGCGTACACGAGGACATTTAAAGGAAGGGGGATTGAAGAGATCCTTAACTCGGTCGACACTGGAACTCTGGAAGTTCCTCCAATTAAACGGGATGCTGTTTATCTAGATAAAAAATTTCAACAATGGGTTACGAAAAAAAAAATTTAGAGAAACAATCAACAACAAGCAAAGAAAAGTTGAAAATAAAACCAGGATATATCCTAATTTTTAATAAACAGGAGAATTGAAGGCTACCATGTATGTAATACACTGCATTTATGCAAGTCATGCATCATACAAAATCTGGCAGGTTACATGCAGGGTAAACAAAGCAACGAAAATTATTACCTAAGCGATGATACTCAGATGGTTGCTGATGACAGGAGGTCCAGCACAAGCAAAACTTTGGTGTTACGATGGCTAGCTCAGGTCTCAAATCTGCACAGAGGAAAAGGTTACATGTAGTGCAAACAAACTGCCATGCATCAACAAGGGAATAAATAATGTTAGTCAAGAAGTAACAATTCACAAACTTAGACAAGTTTAACTCTTCTATTTCAGCTCACAGTCATTCCATTTTTTTTTCACTATGTAACCTGCCATCAAACAGCATGGGGTGGAGAGCATGACTGATGATGACGTCATCGTCATGGAAAGTTGACATGACGAAGACCACATTTTTGTCCTTTTATTTTCGTGCATCACGTCCCAAAAAGTGTTTTTGTCATTTTATTTTCGTACATCACGTCCAAAACAGTGATCGTTCCGTTTTTCTTAGAAATCTGCTCCTTTTCGACACTTGCAAACGACAAAGAAAGCAGACGACGCTAATCTTCTAATTAGCAATGCTTTAAGCTATCGATTAGAATATCAATCGACCCTTAATCCAAATCGCACAAAAACAATAAAAGCGGTGTGATTGCCAGCGCTTAACATCCATTAAACGGATCGGGATTATTGCACATCAAATTGTTCGTCTCAACAAATTTGATTTAGCCTACCACCCCAGACAAAATAAAAGAAATTGTTTGCACGACACCCGCAAATAGACCGAAAAACCCGCCCTAATAACACCCTTCAGGACCCTCTTGGAAGCCCAAGAGGGAATAAGCATATAATAAGCATAAGTACGATATATATTTGTAAAACTGTTTTCCTCTAGTGTCAATAAAAATGCGGGGTGCGATATAATAGTAGGACATGTCTCCCACACACACACAGACGAGTGCGGGGAGTGTCAGTTATATGGCACGAATCTTGGCCTAAATATTCGCACAAAATGTTTCTTTATTTTGTCATTATCCGGCGCAAGATAAGCACCACACATTATAATAAAAATACAAAACAACAGCGCAGATATAGCATTTTTGGTTACCTATTTTGTTGGACGAAAAACTGGGTCAACATGTGTAGGCATTTAACTCAACTGGGAAAATTCAATTACCGGAAGTCAAATCACCATGGAAATTGTTTTCTGGGATGGCAAGGTCGAATTATTAATGACGGCACATATATATACACACGTCCGGTGTGATGACGTAGTACATCCAATCATAAATTTCCTTTTTTAAAAAAAGACCTGCAGAATCTGCTGAATTTTTCTCTTTTCCTGCGCGGAGAGAGAGAGAGAGCGGATGAGAATAACGGAGCGGAAATGCTGAGTACACATCCACCACGCACCCATGCAAATAAGAGGGAGACAATAAGATGTATCTACATAGCGGGAATAAAAAAAAAGAAAAAAGGGTTGGGTCTGTGTCTAAAAATCTATTGCCAGTTCCTTTTTTTTTTCTCTTGAAGCCTTACACATATTATTTGTTTTTTTGAAAAAATATTTTTTATTTTATCATTTCTCCCTCTGTGGGTGTGGGTTGGAAAGTCCCAAGGATTTGACGCCCCTTCCTTCGGCTTCCTCGGTCGCCTATCGTATTGTTCGACTGGAGAGGGAAAAATGAAACCTTTTATTGCGTTTGGAAAAATACCGAAAATTCACGGGAGTGAATTCCATTTTTCAAACTTTAGACTCGTGTGTTCTAGACTTGTGTGTCCCGTAATCTGAGATATATAGAAACCAAATGATGGGGGGGAAACCCAAAATGGGATGGATGGAGCTGACAAATTGTACGATCGGAAATTAGAAATTGACTTTGAGTGAGGAAGAGCGGCGCTGCCCCCTCCGAAAAGGGGGGACGAATTGTGTGGGAGGAAGAAGAATATTATTGCTGCTATATCTCTGCGAGAGCGGACACCACACCCTAACGTCACGTGACCGGTAGATAAACTCCAAATGACTCATCTAATCCGCGCGTCAAAATTTAGTTGTACTACGCCTTTTATTTTTATTTAAAAAAAAAAAAAAACATTTGAATTTTTCATCGCACAGTTTTGACTTTTTAAAAGTCTGCGCTGTTAAGTATAGATGGTGGGTACCTTCTCATTATGTGTGACACCACCGGAATGCAAGAGCGTCTGCACGTGAGTGAAAAAATCACGCCCGATCGTATAATACTGTTATGAATGCAAAAGGTTACATCTACAGCAGTCAACGGTATGAGGCGCCGGGTTATTTCATAGTCATAGTTGGCGCGACCTTTTGAAAAAATAAAAGGTCGTCCGCAGCTCAGTGTCGAAGATGCCGTTTCTTTTGTTTATCATAATCTGTTTTGGCTAAAGGGCAATTTGAATACGGAATAAAAAACAAGACGGAAAAAAAACCCCGCATATAGCTGTAGTGTATATTAGTTTTTTGACTCTTGTTACTGGTTGTTGTTGTCAATCTGACCGGAATTGGAACAGAGGGGGGGTTTTCTCCCTTGTGTGTAAATCGATTACAGCGTCTAGCACAGGACTGGCCGTGCGTAGGAATAAATACAATATACTCTCCAACAGTCACCGCCCGGAAAGAAGAAGAAGAAAACAAAAAAAAAAAACACTTGATGGAGTGCATCCCGCTGAGCGAGTTGCTGTGCACCTTATGAGGCGGAAGAAAATGCACTTGAAGCGGAGAGGAGGAAAGCGCACTAGTGTAGTAGTAGTAGAACATGTGGGGCTATGCGAATAAGACGGGAAAATCTCGTTTGCCAAAGAAAAGAAACGATAAACAAACACAATTACAACTAGAAAGTCTTTTCGTCGTGATCCTTTGTGACCTTTACTGTGCCGACAATCAATCCCCCCCCCCACTCCACTCCCAGCAAATCCCTCCTTCTCAATCACTAACTAGTTGGGGGGGGGGGCCAATAGAGTGTCTTGTATGCTATAATAAGTGTGATGTACGTACCTGGTTTAATCGCTTTTTGTTCTTCCGCCAACGTTAAATAACTATATGGATGCAGGTAGAGATACAAGATTCCATTTGAGTGCTGGATGGGCTGCGCCTACTCCATTAGCCGCTCACTTTATTGCAGACATCCAATAGTTGTCGCATCGGGTACTGTAGGAACCCAATCGATTCTGGCGTCGATTCCAAATCGATTTCGCTTTTTTTTCTTTCCCCCCGCCGAAAGACTACCGTTCCCACATCCGCATTATCTCCTCCTTTTATATTATTTCCTTATATTTATATACAAACCGTGCCAGAAAAAGAAAAATCTCTTTTTTGAAAATGATATAAAAGAGGCTGCGACTATTCGAGGAAGAGGCTAGAGGGACAATAATCATAAACGACTGGTGATAAAAATTTCATTATCTGTATTTACAATGCAAGAAAAGAGATAAAGAGAAGAAAGGGGGAGGGGGTAAAGAAGTTGTGACGAGATTTTTCTTCTTGCTCGTTTTTTTTTTTGTTTTTGGGCATCCGCCCATTTTTGTTCAAGTTCCACATCATCCGTCTTTCGGGTTGTCAGTTTTCTCTCGAATATTTCCGGTATATGGATCGATCATTTTCTTTTTCTTGTTTTGCTTTTGCGGGGGTAATCGGGAGGGCAAATCAAATACACCACACACATACACTCAGACACACACGTACGCACACGAGGAAAAAAAGAGTTTTTTTTTTTCAAGAAAACCAGGCCCAAATAAATAACGATGAAATTGACGATAAAAATTAATTTTTTGGTGTATCAAATAAAAAAAAAACATAGCCATAAATTAAATTGTAGCTTTAAAAAAATGTTGAATTGAAGAGCGATTGTATTTATGTATAAAGGGGGAGGACTGCCAGAGTCTACGGTCGTCACAATATTTATGTATAAATCTTTATACAGCATAGTATAATATTTTTTTTCTTTTTTAGTTATTATTTATTATTATTATATTAGTAGTAGTTTTTCACAACACCATTCACAGATGGCATTCGAGGGCGGGGAGACCCAAAAAGCGGCGGGAATTTTGAAAAAAACAATTCAAATGAAATACAAAAAAGACCCAAAAGGAAAAAGGAAGTCGAGGTCGTTCCACTCCGAAATAAAACCCAAAAAATCTTCCATCTTTCACGAACCTGACAACAGTGTGGCAACCGAATATAGGACCAACTCAAGGGGAAACAAAATCGAACGATATGTACCTATCCAAATTTTGCGTCATTTAGGCATTTATATAAAGCCAACGACCAAAGTGCCGTAAAAAAAAAAAGGAATTTAAAAAAGTTATTGAATTTTCTGCAAAAATATTTGAAAAAGGGAGGGGAGGAGGAGGGGGAAGCTGCTGCATCCAGGGGCTTTAGAAAAAAAGTTGGACACTAAAAAATGTAAAAAGGTTTGATCTTTGGTTGGTTGCGAAAATGTTTGAACAATTACAAATAGCGAGCATCAAAACATTTTCCTTGCAAAAAATCTATCGGGAATTTATTTATAAAATTGACTATCGTGTTTTGTTTTTTTATAGGCAGAAACTGAAAGTCACCGAATCGGCGATTTTCACTGCAGATAAAAAATTTAGTTTTTGCTTGCTCGGCTAACGAGACAAACGGGAGAGAAAAAAAACTAGATGTGTGACTAGTTCAATAAATTCCAAAAAATGGTCGATGACTTCCCTAAAAAGAAATGTTTGATTTGAATAAAAAAAATGAATGAATAAATCAAAAAGAAATGTTAGGGAAACAGTTGGTCGCTGATCTAATGACTAGAATTTCATCAAAGGATCAATCAAATCAAGGTCGGAGTGGTCAGTATCGGTGTGGTGTGGTGTGTAAGGCTGCGTGAAAGACGTTTACACGGGATGAGGAGAGGGGAGGAACGCGGATTTTGAATGATTTGAAAAAGGAGCAAATCACGAGGAAATGAATTTAAAAAAAAAAAAAAAGAAAAGAAAAGGAAATTCCAAATCCATTCAGCGACTCTTCATCTGATCCATCCACTTGGCTGCTACGTCCAAAATCGCCGAATGTTCCGAACCAACTGAAAACCTAAAGAAGCGGGACGTTGACCGCGCCAAATAAATACGAAGAATATTTTGTTTTCTTAAGGAAGAAAAAGACAAAAATCAAAAAAGAGAAAGAGAGAGATAGAGAGATGGGGAAATAGCAACATGTTTTTTCTCATTATTCATTTGTCTCTTTTTTGGTTTGGTTTTGCGATCAAGTGTTTTCCTCTCCGTTTTTCACGAAATTTGTCAGAATCCGTTCAGCACCAGACGAAGAGAAAGAACAGAAAGACTCTTTTTTGATAAGGTCGTTCGAGCACAATTGTCGGTGAACTATTTCTTTGTTAATTTTCTTTAATTAGATGGGGTTGGCTGGCGTTCGCCTCACGTTGCGATGGACAGGCGACTGTGGGTAATCCGACTCCCGCGAGTGATGCCGCTGGAGAACACGGCCCCCACCAGACGCTCCGACCACTGGCACAACCGGCATATCGTCGACGTCGTCCCATTCGCGTTGTTGATGATGATGTTGTTGCTGCTGTTGCTGGTGGAGGTGGTGTGATTGTTGTTGGTGTCGCTGCTGCTGCTGCTGATGATGATGGTGAGATGGATGGTGATCGTGGTAGTCCCTCTGGTGATGGTAGTCACGCATTTCACCCCGAGGATCACGCATTTCACGCATCTCACGGTAGTCCCGAGAGTCGTAATCTCGCGAATGAGTCCGCTGTAATTGCGGATGATGCTGTTGTTGCGAATGAAGTTGATGGTGGTGATGCTGCTGAGGCGGCAACGGCGAAGGACCCAAGTCCTCGTCTTGTTCGGCGTCACTACTCCGCGACGGACGGCCTCGGGTTGAATGGTAAGCCACCACTGGATTCGCACAAAGAATAATAATGTTATTTCTTGGAAATTTGTCCGAATTAATATTGGTTAGTAGAAACAAAAAGATTCTAAATAAGGTGAATATGTGTTGTGTGCGCTAAGAAATCTAGAGTAGTAGACTAGTAGTAGTAGTGGTAGTAATAGTTTGGCAAGGCTCTAATGATAATAAGATTGTGATTACATGTGAATATCCGGGGTGATACCGTCTAACCCGATTGCTGGAACACGGGAAGAAGAACAAAAAAAAGTTGGAAGGTGACGGGAGGTGAATAAAAAATAAACGAAACAGAAACAGAATATTTAGAACACGAATGAAATCATAAACGGCGACGCAGCAATAAGAACAGAAAAATCAATGGCTACAAGTGACAAGTCATTTGTCAACAAACAAACGTGAAATAAATAACCCGAAAAATGAAAGAGGAAAAAATGTTGCCTTTTGTGAATTTGTTTTTTCTTTTGATTGTTTTGTTCTGTCATTTCCATTTTTGTCTTTACCTTTACTGCTACGCATTCTCCCGTAAGATTCCGGCACTTCGACAGCTGTAGTCGAAGGAGGAGGAGGAGGAGAAGAAGAAGAAGTAGCAGGAGGAGAGTAAAAGTCGTGTCGCGGAAGACAGCGGAGGAAACGAGATGGAAAGAGAAGAGCAAAAAAGGATGGAAGATAAAAGATAAAAAAAAAAAGAAAAAGAAAGAGCCAACATTGAGACACCAAACTCACATAAGCAGAATGAGCATTACACACAAACATCCGCATCCACACACACGGAGAAAAAAAAACGAGAACACGGATGAAAAGAGAAATCAGAAAGAAAAGATTGAGAGAGAGAGGAGAGTAAAGACAAAAAAAAAATCTTATATATAAAAATAAAGCGGATCGATTGGGATCCAGCCAGTGGGAAAGCGGAGAGCCAGTCAGCTGAGCGTGAAATCGTGTGGGTACGTCTAATATAGTAGTTGAGAGAAGATAGAAATATATATATATATCTAAAGAGTTCAAGGTGCTGACTCGTGTGTCAAATATCACGGATTCACGCATTTTACTTCCTATAGTTTTCTGGGTACGATGATTCACTTTGGCCCCCCTTTCATTCCCTCAATTCATTCGTATGGGAACCCATCCAACTTTTCCCTTTTCCTCCCCATATTGATTTGGTTCTTCTTCCCGAGTCATCAAAGAAATTGTGCCTTCCCTTCTCCTCATTATTTGTCGGTTCGAGTCATTTTTTTCTGTTAATTTCAGCGTTTTCAACGTACGAGAATAACGCTTTGATGCACGAATCAAAACCCCAACCCCCCCAAAAAATAATGCGTGGGCTGGCTGGATCTTATGGATTCGCGGTGGCTGGTTCCGTACCGAGACGGAGAGCCGGAATCGATTGAATGAGCAGCTTAAAGAAGAAGAAACTTGGGAGAGCAACGAGTTGAAGAAAGATAAAGGATTTAAAGATTCAATTCGTTTCTCTCCTCTTTCCGGAATATACCTGGCGGAGAGGCAACGTTCCGTCCGGCCGCTAATCGAGAGTGGTGATCCGGATGGTGTGTGGGTGATGTGGCCGTGACACTGGCCGTCACCTGCGGCCGTGGTACGGTGGGTTGCGGCGGCGTCTTGATCGGCGGATGGGTGGCCCTCCAGTAGGCCTCGAGGTAGTCGGCGATGTGTTCGCAGGCATCTTCCAGTTGGTTCTCATCCAGGATGATATCGAACATCTCGGGAGGGCACTGTGCCAGCTTCTCGGCCGCTACCATCTGGACGTTGAGGTTACGACTCTGCGACTTGCCCCGTGATTTGATCAACCGCTGAAGCACCTGCACAATGGAAATCATTTCATTAGTTGATGTGTGTGTGTTTGATTTCTTGATCAAACGCAATTTAATGGCCCATTTGTTGTTTCATACTTTTGGGGAGGAGATCTTCAGATAAACTATCAAAGGTGCCAGCGAGGTCTTGGCCAATTGAGATGGATGATTGATCGTATCACAATCCAGGACGACCAACTGGATGGGGGGGAGAGAAAAAAAATCGATAATTGAAATTGTTTTTTCTTGTTTGATTAAATGATAGTAAATCAATCACCTGAAGAGTTCTGGCTAACTCAAAGATTCGTTCAATCTCTGCCTGGACTTCGGCAATGCAGTTGGAACGTGAGTTGGACCGCTCCATAAGCGCCCGCTTTGAAGGATTGTTGAGCAGCGAGCGTTTGGCCAGTGAAATGTCTGCACTCACCCTCGTTATGATGATCCTGCGTCGTGGATAAAGACGGAAGGAAAAGTTAATAATTCAAACCCCGAGAAATGACACACACACAATCTCAGCGGGAGAGAGAGAAACACTGGCCGGAAAAGTTGGCCGTTTTGCCGTCTCATCTAGGAGTGAGATAGAAACGACAAGTCAACTCCGACAATCAAATAACTTTTGCTACTCCTCTCTCTCTCTCTCTCGCGGGCGCGGATGTTCCAAGTCTCATCCGACTGAGAAACAGACAGACTCATCTAAAAGTTTCTTGCGAAAACAGGGAGCTCGGCACCGGAATGCTGGCATGTTTAGATAGCTCGTCAACCAGCACATTTTAACCCTCTTAACCCCCCTCCGCTCGCTCGCTCTCGCTGGATGGGCGTCGCATGACAGCCTCTTTTATTCCGTCGCGACGGCGAGAAGAGGAGAAGGAAGAGTAGTCAGTGCAGTCGACGAGGGAGGGATTATTGTAATGGTCCCAACTAAATGGAGCACAGCTCGGGAAGAGACAGAGGCGAGGACGTCAACAACAACGCACCTCCCTTCGAAGCGGTGCTTGAGATAGTCGAAGAGAGCCTTCTGCATCATATCGGTGACTTCGTAGCCTTTGAGCGACGGCCCGACCAGCACCACGGGTCTCATGGAAGGCACCACATCATACGGCGGGATCGATTCCGTCTTCTTAAAGAAAGGTTTACGCTTTTCCTTTGAACCGGCCCCGCCGCCCGGTAACCCGCTCTTGTTCAATTTGGAGCCGCCCATCGAGTCGGAGTTGTCTCCTAGAGAAAAATAAAAAAAGGGCCATTGAGAAATGGAGAAATACTTTGATGAGACTTTCCAGATCAGAGAGTAAATCAAAAGATAATATGTATCATATATCATCGTCTGTCTTTTGATCATTCCCTTCTCGGACTCGAATTCGTTTTGAATTTTGGCTAAGAAAGTGAAGAAGAAGGAAGAACCTGGTGTGGGCGGAGTGGATCCACGAGAATTGGAGCTTTTGCTATTGGAGAGGACATCGTTGAGGGCGCTGAGGTTGGACGAAGAGGAGGCCTTGCCGGCGTACAACCGGGAATTCCTCACCTGCTGCTGCTGTCCCTGTTGTTGCACGCGCAACGCCTCCAACTTGACCGGACTGGGTATGAAACCCACATCCGAATTCTCCTTGACTAGATTGCCGATCCACCAGTCGTTGTCGTATTTCTCCTGTTATGAAAGAATAAAAGAACCGAGGGCCATGAATAATCCAAACGGGATCCGCAGCGTAAAGACACACACAGACACACACAGAGACCAAAAAGAATCAAAGGCGAATCATTTATTTATTTAAAAAGAAGAAAATGATTCCACGATTCTCCTCGCAGCGACTCTCCCCCAATCCGATTATCTAAGCTCTTCCATATGGTTTCCGAGTGGCTGAAACAACACACTAAATTGAGGGGGTTACACACACAGCCAAAAAAGGGAGGACGACACAGCGACGATCTATAAAGAACTGGCGGAACTCACTGATGGAGTCTCTCTCTCTCGTCGATCAAACTGTGTAGGGACACCACCACCACCGCTCCGATGTTCCGTCACGAAAGAGAAAAGCAGAGAGAGAGAGAGAGAGTCGGGATAGACAGGGGAAAAGGGAAGAAAAAACCATGGCAGAGAGAGAGAGAGAGAGAAAGAGGAGTTGGTGGGTCGATTGTGACGGGCTGACGGCGTGAGCGGGGGCGGATCGATAATAATGTCGCTAGGGGGATTGGAGGGGGGGCTGGAAAGAGTACACACACACAAGTCCTAACATATATACACACACACATCTATGTATATAATACCTTGATATGTAAAAAATCGCGGACGTTGAAGGAGACGGCACTGCCGTGGACGGGCGAGTCATCATCGATCGTCCCGTCGTACGATACGTTGGTCCTCACGGCAAACGCCACCGGTTTGGTCTGTTCCGATCCGACGAGAAATAAAAAAGGCTAACAACGTCAATTTCAGTCGATTAAACATGATGCCCGTCACATCCCCAAACAAAAAGAAAATGTCCCCCACAGCAAGAAAAAAAAAAGAGGAAACGATCGAGACAATAGCCGACAACAATAGAAGAAGAAGGAGAGTATGTAAGGGTGAGGATGAAAACAAAACAAGAAGAAGAAGGAGGAAGCAAAAATCCCCAACATTCATCCGGATGCGGCTCATGGATCCGGATGGAAGAAACAAAAGAGGAGCCAACCACATAAGACGGGGCCCACCGTAGAGAAAAATGAAATAAAAAAGGAAGCAGGCGAAAAAAGGTTGGTTTCAATTTTCCAGGTTTTCGAGCGGACAGAATAAAATGGCGCAACTTACTCTTGCTTTGTCGAGTTGGGCCAGGGCCAGGCGTTCGGTTTCCCGACGGAGCGCTTCACGTTCATCGTCCAGCGACAGATCCGACGAAGGCTGCGAGTAGTTGGAATCGGCCGAGCCCTAAAAATGTGACAACCGCACAGACCGCCAAGACAAAAAAAAAAAAGAAAATGAAATAAAAGATGAAACTAAAAAATTTATACAAGTGAGAAAAACGATATCAAAAGAATTCAAAACGACGACGACCATCCAGCAGGAAGGGAATTGAGGAGGTCTGACTACGAATAGCACATTTCTATAATCATCCGCCTATATAGTACGTATATATCAATGTAAGATGTGTCCTCTACGGGCACACTAACGGCCAATAAACATGTCTCTAGAATCTAGATCAATGAATCACGAGAAAGGAAATGAAACTCAAAAAGAAAATGAAATAAAAAAAACTATTATTATCGATCAGCGCTACGTTCGACGTTTGATTTTTCGATTGAGAAAAATTCGAGACCTGGACAATTGAGGATTGAGGAATGAGGAGTAGTTCAGAGGAGAGAAGCAGGTTCGTCATCTAAACATCCATGTTTTTATGTCCATCTTTTGTTTTTCAAGTCTCAAAAACACACAAATCCACTAAAGAAAAAACGAAGGCCCAGGTCAACTTTTTTTCTGGCTGACAACGCACTGCAGTTCACTAAGTGAAGTTTAAAAATTTCGAACACACACACACACAGACACAGCAGAAACACACGAAGAGTTTCAAAAATGGTTTGAGTCGAAGATTGTCAAGGAACACACACACACGAGAGTACGGCAGCGCCCGACTGGCAGCTCTGGTGGCATACGACTAAACTGGCGGTTCTAGTAGCTCACGAGAGTCCCTCGCTCTCTCACTCTCTGCGGACTCTCTACACGCCAAAGGCAAAGCGAATCCAGAGTGAGCCGACACACGTACATACATACAGACGAACCAACAACACAGACAAACAACCAAAAGAAGAAGATGGAAAAAGAAAAGGAAAGAGTCAAAAGAGTATCTAGACAACAAGACTATACAGAGCAGTAGTGTATATATCTGGTCCTTGTGCGCCTGAGCAAATGGCGGTGTACACCACCATGACGACAAGTTCAAGCCAGCAGCCAAGCCCAGCTTTGCAACAACCATACAGCAGCACATATACTACTATCATCCATCCTATATAGAGAGAGAGACGGTGTGTGTGTGTGTGTGTGTACAGCTTTTTGTTGTTTTGTTTTTCTGTTCTTCTCCTACTTGTGTATCTCATCTTGTTCTTACCAGCGGCGTGTACTTGGACATATGTGACGACTCTCACCACCACCTCTGCAGCAGTAGCAGCGGCCATCAAGAGAATGAAAGAGATGAAGAGATAAAAGAGAGAGACAGACAGAGCGTCACACACACATAGATATAGTATAGATAGATAGATATATAAGACACACACAGACTACTACTCATGAACATGGCAAATGATCGTCTCGCTTCAAACATTAGTCTCTCTGGGCGATGGTTTCCTTCGTCTTCTTTTCTCTCTTTCGTGTGCTACACACTACAAATGTTCTTACCCGACCAACGGCTTTCTGTCTGCGCTAATGATCAGAGTTGACGGCATCAGAGAGAGACGCAGAAGAGAAAGAGCAAGAATAAAATAAAGGAAATTCCGCTTTGTCCCAATTAGAAAGGTCGTCTAAAGAGAATACAAGAGAGAGAGAGAGAACCGGCCGTTGCAGGCAACTGAAATGCACTGGTGCACCGGGCCGGCCCGGCCGGCGACGGTCAAACAGATTGACAAGACTCGACTTTTGCCACCACTCCCTGGGCTGCACGTATGAGAGACACAGGGGGCAAATGGATAGAAGGCTTTTACCGGGGAACGGCGTAAATCTTGTTACAGACAAGCCAATCGATGCTGCATCACCCCCCCCCCCCCCACCCGCTCCTTGCCCAGCACACACACTCACTTTCTTGCCTTTTTCACCTAGAAACATTTTTGTTCGACCCTTTCGTTTTACTTCTCTTCGCCTATTTTTTTTTCCTTCCTTATCCTCGACGCTCTTGGGGTTTCCGAAAGGGAAAAAGCCAGTCCCGCAGTGACGTCAATAACTGGCCTGGCAAACAACGGCACACGCAAGTAGTACAGCTGGACCAACATTGCCTACAGTAGGATTGAATGACGGAATCAATAGACTGGAGGGACTACGGGCACACGGAGAGAAACCACACACCAACAACAACAAGGAAAAGAAGAAAAAGAAAAAAACAATCCAATAAAAATCAAGGAAAAAAAAGGAAAAAAAAAGGAGCGAGTCCTCGACGACAAGTCAGTCGAACTGAGGGTGGGGTTTGCCCGGATGTGTGCATGGCACAAGACGCGATGGATGGGACCCGGGATTTGCAAGCCAAAGCTGATCGATACTCGATCGGCCACTTTGTCAACTGATGGCGGAACGCGCGCGGTGCCCTGGTACCAAAGTCCCGGCCATTCATCTTCTTCCTTCTTCTTTTTTCTTCCTTCTTCTTCCTTTGCAGCAAAGGGGGGAACCAAAAAACTCGAGGTCGACTAGCTCCTTTTTTTTCTTCTAGCTCCTAGCTGTTTTGCTGCTGCTGCTGCTGCTGCTCCCCTTTTCTCATTTGGAGGTTTATATTCTTTTTCTCGATTCTAGGCTTTGATCCAAGAAAGCTCAGCGTAAATATCACGGAGAGAAAAGGAAACTAAAAAAGAGAATCCCAGTAAAAAACCATCAGAGAGAGAGAGTCGTTTTCTTGGCCGATATGCCACAGATCAATCCCGGCGATTCTCACCCGATTCTGTCAAAGCTTCTCATCAGGACAAAAAAAGGAGGAAAAAGATATACAGAATAGAGGCAGATTTCTCTTCTTCGTGGACTCTGAGCAGGTGCAGAAGTTGATTTTCTGCTTGTTGTTTCTCTGACACAGCTGTACGAAGAGAGAGGAGAGAGAGCATGTTGTGCATGTCCCTGGCATGAACCAAAACATCCACACACACACACACACAAAGTCTACAAGCTATTCTAGAGAAAGATAAATAAAGCATTTGCAGACCAGATGTACCTAAAACAAACAATTTCAGATGAGCGAGTAAATGCAATCCAGAGACGTAGAGTAACTTATACCTGAGTGAACAACTTATTGTAGCCCTGGTTGTATCCCATCGCAATTGGTCATCAAGCACACCAACATAATCCGTTCCTGATCTCACAGCATCAGGAGGGACTATGGACGCAAGGTTATGCAATGTTGTTGTTTTCAACTCTCTGTTACACAGCAATCAAGTCCACTAGCTGGGCTGCCACTATATCACGAGAGCTCACGAACCGATTTGTGTATAATCAATGAGAAAACGGTCACGACATCGACCAAAAAGTTTTCAAACGCCGAGCAACTCTTGTGTGTGTTACCACACGCGAACTCGGCCCGGTGTAAAAGGGGAAAAAATATCAAGGAGCGAAGAAGAAGGGGGGGGGAAGAGGGTGGAGGGGGGAATAAAAAAATTAGACACACACACACACACACACGAAAAGGATTGCCAGGAGGGAACGTGCCGGGAAAGAAAAAGTCAAAGAGAAACGTCCTTTTGCGAAAAAAAAAACGCCGCTCGACGAAGAAAACGAACGACGACGAACGAGAAAAGAGACAGACAGAAACTCGCGGGTCGTGAGCGAGGAGGTAGTAGGGAGTAGTAGATTCTCTGCTCACGAAAAACCCCGAAGGGAAGATCAATAACGTCGACTGCAGACAGCCAGTGTTGCCATTTCTCGTTTTATCTCGATCGCCGTTATTATTATTATTATCTATCGGTTGTTCATCATCACCAAAAATGAACGTTTCTAATCACCGTTGGTTTTGTTTTTCTCCACTTTTATTTTTCGGTTTTGACGAATTCGTCGGGATTATTCAATCGACTTTTCTCTCCACAATCGGTAATTAAGAAAACAAAAATCGAAAAAATTTCAGAGAAAAGAAAAAATCGATCGTCTTTCTCAATTGTTTTTCTAAATCTCGGCGTGAATCGAGTGGCACATTAAAAACCGGAAAAAGAAGAAATTAAATAGCTTCTTTTTTTCTGAACTGGAAAAAATAAAGAATAGAGGCTATTAGAGTGTCCCGATCAAAAAAAAAAAAGAAAAAGCAAAAGAAAAAAGATGAGAGCCGAGAGAAGACGAACGTCACTCGTCGGGAGCGGGAATGAATGGGGCTTCCGCCGCTCTAGCTTTTTCCCGCACACTCTTTTCTTTAGCTTCCTTCCTTTTTTGGGTCGGTCGCCCGAGTCTACAGTTGTGTAGTATATAGTACAGTACAGTACAGTGTGTGGATGTATTTTACACAGCCATAGCTGCTGCTGCTGCTGTTGTTGGGTTGTCGAGTGCGCGGACACGGTGAACGACAAGTTACGTCATCCAATTGAAAACGGGGGGTATAGACAAGCGGACCGTGCCGGGCGGCTCGAGGAAATCATTGCAGACATTTCTATATACTTGGCTTATTTACTAACTCGTATGTCTAAGCTGATTTCTCTTTGCTTTCCGCTTCCCCCTTTTCATCTTCTTTCACGCTCCTTTGATTTCCCAGTCCCCCCCCCCCATCCGTTTATTTATTTATTTATTGCGACCACCATCACCTACTCTCCTCTACTGTCTTACAGTCGAGAGGCAAACGCCATCTGTCGGTACGCAGGAATTCCCGCCGGATGTCTACGCCCGTGAACCCGCAAATTCGATTTCATCCGTATATAAATACATGTACATCCGCGGATCGCTTGCTGCCGAGCGTCACGCATGACAAATCAACCCCGAAACGCCATTTTCATTTTGAATCTATTGTTGGCCAATAGAAGAAACCTATACACGCAAATGACGCAATTTTTCTTGATAAACCAAATAAAATAAAAAAAGAAGTTGCGAAATAATAATGGCGGAGAGATTCCGTGCAAGCGATACAATGAAAAGGAGGAAATAAAAAATAAACAGAAGAAAAAAATGTTTCCCGCTAGCTGGCGGCCTGTGGAAGTCTTAAATAGGTCAAACTTGTCTCAAGTGGCTGGGTGGGGGAGAGAGACTCTGGGGTTTTCTCTCTCTGGCTCAAGCTATATTTGTACTTCCCGCCAATACACACACACGTACAAATCCAGCCCAGTCAGAGCGGGAGTGAGCCAGCAGCAGAAGAAGCCCAGAGACATTTTCAGTTGAGAGAAAAAAAGACATAAGAAAGAGAGCTGGGCGATGAGAAGGTTAGGAGGGAAGGAAACCTTAGAGCGTGTTGCAACCAAATTCCTTGACGACGGTGGCGAGGTGAAAAAGTTTGATGGGAGCTGTGCACAGAACCAACTTTGAGACTCCTCGATGGCGGGTGGGGGTTGGTTATAGTACTCTCCGCATACAGTATGTATAGCACATGATGTACATACACGAGCACTACATCAAATAAATCAATAACGGCTGATCGATGAACATCGAGAGGGGGAACGACGACGGACGGTCTAATCATAAACGAAACGACAATTTCCATTATATTGCGATATAATAATAAAAAAAGGGAAAAAAGCCATGTTGTACACTCTTTCGCTGTACATGGTGCACGTCGTCTAAGATCTAAAACGGAAATAATATTACAGGGGGAAAAGGGGACCGATACATCAGCCTGGCAACAACGGAGAGGGGGTTAGTACGGTACGTTACATTTTAAATGTAATAGGAATAACAGGTAGATATTATTATTATGATAATGGCTATAGAGTCTCTATAGTTGAGAGCGGTTGGGTCTCTAATGTGTCTACATCTCATCATCATATAGAATAGCCGTGTGTGTTTGTTGTCGTGTTTGTTGACATGCTCGTGTTACCGTCGGGCCACGATTCGGGATTAGTTTCACCGACCGTCTAGTTCTCTTTGGCTGCACAACATTTAGACATTGCACGTGAAAAATAAGGTTGAAACTGACATAGAAAACAACTCTGATGTGTGTGTCGCCCTAATCAAAATGCGAGAGCTCGGCAGCGACCGGCAGTCGGTTCGATTCACGAGTATTAGGTAATTGAGGTATAATATTCATATAAATGATTATGATTATGATTATACCTTGCGTTTGAATCCCAATGGTGAGTAGGTTTCCCGGCGGAGCACGCTCCGCCTCATACTCATGATGAAAGCCTTCTCTCTCTTATTTTTTGTCTGTTGTTGTTGTTGTTGTTTTATTCCACGGGTCTCCCGTCTGCTGCTGCTACTTGGTATATATATATTTATATATTCACTTGCTGCACTGTTTCACTTATTTGCCCGTTCTCTCTTGGTTGGCCGTCCCCACCCGCCAGCCTGCTGCTGGTTATATCGAGGCTATATATTTATACATAAAGGCAACTTGCTGGGCAACTCGGATATGTGTGTGTGTGTGTGTGCAGGACCGTGTGGCTGGAGGGATGTAACGGCAGCAGACGAGAGAGAGAGAGAGAGAGAGAGACTGGAACCACACGCACAACTGCTGCAATGCGGAATAATGTTTCTAATGTCTATCCACCAGGCCTCGAACCATTTAGACGGGCACACGGAGAATCCAACTCGTCTCACTACAACCGCCACCCCACGACCAGCACAACCCCCCCTCGAATAAACGGAAAAAGTCAAATTCTCCGACACACACACTGTTGTTGTTGTTGATGTTGTTGCAACTTTTTTCGGAAGAAGAAGAAGAAAGAAAGAAGTTAACTTGATTTGCGAGCGGAGCCAAAAGGCAAAAAAGCGACTTTTTAGATCATGGCGTGTGTGGCACTTTGATTTCCCGTAAGGGCCACTCGAAATAGTGGGGAGGGGAAATAGAAACAAAAATCCAAAAAGGAGAAAAATAAAGAAACAAGGGCGATCCCAATTCACGAGGATCGTCTCGTTCAAACTGCGGACGGAAGCACACACACACGATCCTCTGTAGGTACAGACCGTCCGACCTTTTCTCTCTCTCTCTCGTCTTTTTCCTACAACAGCCAATGGCAATCGAATCAAACACAAATGTTTTCCCTTTTTTTTTCTCTCCACACGATGAAGAGGGAGGTGGAGTTTGTTTTCCGGCGGGAGTCACGCTGGAAACGGGTGGGTGGGTGGGGGGAGATAAAAAAAACTCCCGAACGAAAGGCAAAAATGGTGTGTCTATAGTTCCCAGAGGAGGGAGAACTGACTGACTGGTAAACGCTGGGCCAACCAACAGCCCCCACCCCGAATAAAACGCAGAGACTAGACGTCGACTGCTTTTCAGAGTTCAGCTACTGCAGCCCCTTGCAGCGGGAGGACGTGAACTAAATCGGACCGCGTCCAAGTCTCAAATATGTACGCAACAAAACAACAACAACAAGAGCGCGGCCGGCCCGAGGAGCTCTGCTGCAGAGCTCTTATCTGCAGACCCGAAGTTGTGTATAGTGTGCGCTTGTATTTTTATTTTTATTTTTTGTTTGTTTCTCAAGTGCTGCAGGGCTCAAAACAGTCGTCTACTATTTAGTTTGACACTATTGCCGACAGGCGGCCCGCGCCGGAATTTCCATCTCATCCGCCCTGTTTTTTCAAAAAGTTGTTTCCTCTAAATTTCTTATATTTATCTTTTCTGTTTGGTAGTTTTTCAACAGACTGTTTGGCTCATTCCTCCGAGAAATTACGTCACAAGCTCACGACTGTACATCACATCCCGTCCAGGTCCAGCCAGGGACAATAAGTCTTTTTTTCTCTTTCTTATAGAGAGAAGAGTGTCGTGACTGGGTCAGAAGCCAAACGACGAGACTGGACGGTGGGTGCGGATGGCCAAGAATAGCCTCTCCATCAAAAGGAGAGAAGGGGGGGGGGCGAAAATGTGTACAACGGGCGGACGGGCGGGCGGACGGGAGAGAAAGGAAACATCAGACGTCCAAAACACATAAGGGAAACAACCAAAAATAAATACAACAAAAAAAGAGGAGGAGGAGGAGACGGACGTTGCCCGTGTGTCCGAGGGTTCACGGGTATTATCGACCCTGTTGGACCAGTGCGCGGCTCCTCAGGGGGTGGCCAGCAGATCCAATAAAAGTATATAGACGCATAGACACACACAATGTACGACGACTACTATACTAAAACAACATATCTAATAATCAAGTCGATATATCGACAAATTCTTCCTGGGCGTCATTTATTATTGCGTCCGGCAACTCAACAAAATAAAACAAAAATTTCATTTGCGAGTTTTGCTGGAAAGTTCAAATGGACGCGCTCAAACTCTCTCTCCATTTATCGGCCAGGCTAGTACATTAAGAGCTCGTTTGCCCGTCTTGGCTGGATGGCGGCGGCCAGTATAAATGCGGATTAATTAGCTACTCTCTCCCTCATCCGCAGGATGTATGCTGGCCCGTGCAGTGACGTGCAAAACAGGATTTTTGTTGTGCGTGTGCCGTGGAAGAAGAAGAGCCAGGCGCATATCGATCGCTGCATATTTCAACGCTCTTCGACTGCCAGACCTTTCCCATTCGAGTCGGGAATTTTTGAACGGACCCGACCTTTTGTCTGTGTGCGTCTGACGGATGTCTAGTGATTGCCTCCGCCGGATAGATTTCCCCGTTTCGTCAATGACTAGTCATATTTTATGAGCGGCGGTTGTTGTTGTCGGAACAGCAACGGCCCCCGCACCGTTTCTTGATAAATCGATCGCCTATAATGTCGACCATCGCGCAATTCGATAGATGAAATCCATTGATTTCTTTTAGAGTCGTTATAGCCACCGTATTTACTTTTATGATTCCCAATGAATTGTAATAGCCTTAAAGTTATAACGGTTTTTTTTTACCGGAATCCGTTTGGCGATGCGGTGGAGGGATCGCAATGAAATGGCCGTGATCGTCCAGCGTCTGACTCGCTTCTGCGACAATCTTCGGCGGGAATTCAAAATGTGCTGGGCGGCATTGCTGATGATGCTGGTCCGACGGGACATTGTCCCGGCTGGCCGGTGGACATTGTCCTCCATGGAACTGCCTCTCTTCTCAACCGGAACGGTTAGCAAATTTTGGGTTTTCGACTTGAGATCCTCGTCGGATGAGGCCCTCACCGAAGGGGTTGCCGACCTGACGACGTTGCTGGCGTCGCTCCTAGTCCTCCTCCGCATCCCTTCCGCCTTTCCGTCTTCCGCATTCTCCTCCGCATGGTCCCCCTCGGCAGCGTCTGCAGCGGCGGCCGCTCCTTCCGGCTGCTCACCTTCAACAATTTCTCTATCCTCTTCTTCCTCCTCTTCCGGCTCGGGGAAGAGCCCGAAGCTCTGCAGCGTCTTCAAGAAATCCTTGGAGAGGAACGGATTGAGCCGGTGCTGGAGGTCGAGCTCCTCCGTGTCTTCCAGGAGCTTTTGGCGCAGCGAGTCGACAATGTCGTCGGTGTAGTTGCTGTCGGGATTACGGTAGTCGTGCTTGTCGGAGCGGAGGACGATCCTTGGTGGCGGCACGTCGCTCCTCTTCTGCAGGTAGTAGGAGATCCACCAAGTGTCGGGGATGGTCGGCCGCCTCGCCATCTTCTGGGAGAAACTGCTAATAGTCGACTGCGTCGACTGGCGGTCGTCCACCGTCGACTCGACGCTGAAGCGGATGGTGCGGCTGCCCCTAGATGGCGTCGACTGGGCCTCGGCCGAGATGCTGTTATGGTAGAGAGGCTCCAGCGCGAAATGTTCATCTTCTTCGTCGAAGTCGTCTTCCTCTTCCACCGATTTGCTGATCGATTGGCGCTTGAGCGACAGCATCGAGCCCTTCTTCATTAAACGCGCCAACACCATCATTTTTTGAAATTTTTAATTTCTTCTTCGACTAAATTTTCCCACTTGTGCGCCTCTCAATCGCAAACCCCCCAATTAGTTGCGATTAACACCACCACCACCACCAGGTCGGAGAAACTCAAGAGTCGACCAGTTAAAAATCCCCTCCTCCACTTATCACAGATGAGGGAAATATGAAGAAAACCAATCGAAGGAAAAATTAATTTCTCTCCTCTTAATTATTTGGCCGGAATAATTTTTTCGCACATCAGCCTGCGCTGCAGCTGCTGAGGTTTGGGTGTGTCTTTCTCTATTTGTCTGGTCGGAGAAAAAAAAAAGGTGAGGATAACGAGCACCACTCGAGAGAAAAAGGACGGGCGACGGGACCTATAACGATATGCGCCCGGTTCAAGTTGTTGTTGGCTGGGTGGGGGGGAGAACTAAAGAGAGAGAAACGATCGGCTCCTGTCGCCAAGAGCTAATCATTGACTGAAAAAAACAACTCAGCCGAACAAATTGAAAAGAAGAAGGAAGAAAAAAAAAATCTTTTTCTTTTTTTTCTTCTTCTTTTGATCAAAAAATGGAGAGAAACTTCACAATTCTCTCGGCGTCTCTATCAAATAATTTTTTAAAAATAAAAAAAAGCCAAAAAAGAAGAAACCGGATTTTTCCCAACACCTTCTTCTTTCTTGTATACATATTAGTTGTCTCTAAAGCGGAATAACCCAGTCGTGTGTGCTGCGGGTGGTGGGTGGGTGTACTACTACTATACCAGGGATCGTTAAGGATTCTTTTCACGGTCCGGCTGAGTGAAGATAACTCGAATGTGTGTCTGTGTGTGTCTATAAGGAAATTTGTTCACCCCTTTTTTTTATTTCTTATTTCTTCTTGATATATTCCAGAAATTCATTTATTTCCTTCGTTTCTTAATGAGGACCAGAAGAAGAAGAAAAAGAAGAAGAAAAAAAAACAGGAAACTTTTTATCACAACTACTCCCCCCCGTGTAAAAACTGTACTTCCAACTCTACTCTCCTCTTCATTTATTATTTAAAATTGGAGGGGAAAGAAAAAGAAGAAAAAATCATTCGCTCTACATATCTCGGCATAAAAGAGTGTGTGTCGTATGCGTGTAAAAGAGTAGAAGAAAAAATAAGCCCACGCACACACACACGTTTATAGATAGATATACAGATGTTGGGGGGCGCGTTCGTTCATTTTTCACCGGAAACTCCGTTGGGCTGGGCTGTCATAATGAGATTTTTTTTTCGCCTCTCTCTCTCACTGGGCTCTGCCTCCTCCTTTTTTTTCTCTTGAAGTCTTATTATCAAATGTGTCGCGTACGTTTGTACATGTGTGCAAGATGGAGGGGAGAGAGGACGGCATATTAAAAAGGGATAGAAAGTCGTCGTCGTCGGTGTCGTCCCCTTCCAACTTTTGCCTTTTGATTTCTTTTCTGACTTGTCAAAGCTTTTTACACACACACACACACACAGAGAGAGAATCAATTATCATTCCCTTCTATGTATTTGAGTCGCTGCGTGAAGGAGCCATTTGATTCTTTTCTTTCATTCTTTTCTATTCATTACTATTCCTCTTCATTCTTCTTCTTTCTTTTTCTTTTTCTTTCGTTCTGCTTATATAATCAGCAAAAGGAGGCGGAGGATGGGAGAGGGGGGGGGGACGTCGTCCGGATATTTGATTTCAGGTTGATTTCAAATCGCGTCGCTTTGAATCGGAAGAAGAAGAAGAAGGAAAAAAAAATTTCTTTTCCTTTTTTTCTTTCCCCCCTTCGTTCATTTGCATATATAGCTTTTTAGATGATTCTTTTTCTCATCTTTGTTTATTTAGACGCAGCAGTCTCGTCCCCCACCTCATTCTCTTGATTTATATTTATATAATATTCTTCTTCTTCTTTTTTCTAACCCTTTGGATTATTCATATGTGTATCTCTTGATGGCGAAAGAACTAGGCAAACGGCTGCTCCCGTATAGGCGGCAACGCCCCATTCGAATGCAGATGCACATTTCCCGCCCTCTCTCTTGTATCTCTCCCACCGTTGCGATGCGCTTCTTCGTCTAAGATTTCTTCTATCCCGACGAGGAGTGTTGGTGCCGAGAGGAGGAGGACAATGGACTGAACCGCCGAAAACTAGTGGCATTAATAAATCTATGGACGGGAGTCAAATAGATCTCTTATAGCGCGCACTTCACCTTCTCTCTCGGGGCTGCTGCGTTGGAAAACATTTCCTCATTCGTCAACATTTCCCTATTTGAAAAAACAAAATCTTTCATCTGATCGTATTCAAAAAATAAAACCCGTTTTTTCTCTTCTCTTTTCTTTTGTTTTTTCGTTCAACCTAGCGGCTAATGAGAAATTTACATTGTTTATTATTTTAGATGATTATCTCGTGAAACGGCGGGGAGACCGGTGGTCCCTCTCGGTACCAGGAGAACGTGATTGGTCGATGGCCAATCTCACCCGGAGGAAACAACACGAAAAAGGTGACACGACCAATTGAAGACTATGAGGAAATATTTTCATTTGATTTGTTTTTGTTTTCCTATTGTAAATTGTCGTGTCACGAACTTGATTTGACACAATTTCACCATTACTTTTTTTTTTCCTCGTTGTTCATTTTTACACGCAAAAGGTGAATTTGCACTGCTCATTATGTATGCATATTATACCGAAAGGTAAAATTGAAACAAGTCGTGAGTTTTACTCCCTCTTGCCAATAGATGGCCTTGCGTCAGAGTTCTTTCAAACGTGAAAAATCGGGAAAAGACGTGCAAAATGTAATAAATCCGGGAGTGTGAGTGAGCGCTCGGCTGACCGGTTAATGTGACGAATTATGATTTTGGCAAATGTTTTATTCCGCATAAATAAACCCACGGGGCGATTTTCGGATACCGACACATTGTGAGGTACGGGAGAGAGTCTCAAAACGACATTGTCACCGCGGGAGTGTTTGTGTGTGTGTGTACACAAACGGACAAAGTTCTGGAAAAAAAAGCTTATTCATCCGGAGCAGAGCTTTTGGTTGTTAAACTCTTCGGAGAAAGAAAATAAAAAAGAAAAGAAAATACTCGGGGAAGATATTCATTTGAGAGTGCGGGCTCGTTGCGGTCTAATAATAGCTTTGGAAAACGACCGTGTTGGGAGTCGGAAAGATGTTCGAGCCACAACAACAACAAATCCTTCCTTCCTGTGTGCTCTAGTCCCGCGTTCACGTCTGCTCTCAACTGTTGTGGAGAGAGCAGATCGGGACCAGCAGACTCACTTAATCACGGGGCGTTCGTGTTGAACCCAGGCAACAACCAGTCCAGTCACTCAATGTCTCCCCCCACCTTTTTCACGGCGCACGTTATACAATAAGAATATTTATTATTTTACAATGCTTCCCCCCCCCTCCCCTCCCTTACCTCACGTAGAAATGATTCATCTCGTTCAACATTGACATTGTCCCAGTTCGGGCAATGGAATTTTGTAGGAAACAAATTTTGGCGGGGTTTATTTTAACGATTTTGTTAGCGGTCAAACAACTTTTTGCGGCGCAATTATTACAAAGCTCTCTTTTGATGGGTGATGGTCTTGAAAAAACAACGTGAAGGAAGAATGTGGGAGTGGGTGGAGGGGGGAACCGCACATCATATAATAATTCCCGGTGAGAAAAAAAAAGGACGAACCGAAAGCAAAAAGATTCGAATCAAAATTCTAATGGAAACATTAAACGTCTCTATGACATAATGTCAAAGACATTTCGGGAGGGGGTACTACACTTGTGCAACATTCATCGGGAATATATTATTTAGGCATTTCGTGCTGTGTCTCAAATCAGGCGAAGAAAAAAGGGACGCCGGAGAATGTTGAACGTTGCGCGTTTTTATTTCTTTTGACGCTGGCACTAAAAATAAAAAAAATCTGAAAAAAAAAAATCCTTTTTACCTCTGCTCTGCTCTTATAGGTTTGTTATATGGTGTAGTAGTACATCGAGGAGGAGAAAAAAAAATGCAAGGGGTTACCAAAGAAGAAGAAGAAGAAAAAATGTTTAACGATCGGTCGTCATTTTTGTTACTTTTCCTTCGGTTAAGAAGAAGAAGAAGAAAATAATCCGAGGCGCATAACAGACGAACAGGGTCAGCGCGGCCATCCGCCAGTTCTCTCTCTCTCGGCGGAGGGCGGAATACATAACACACTTTGCATTTCTCTCGTTAAATGTCTGTCTGTCTGCCTTAGATGCGTCTATAAGTACCCAACACAATAAACACACTAAAAAATAAATAAATCTAAACTAAAACGGGGGGTTAGAGAAAAAAGGCAAATTTTATTTTATCCCTTTTTTTTAATGTTTCTCCTTTCTCCTTACACATATATTCGACTCGTCGTTGGCATTAATAAACGAGCGGGGAGAAAAGATAACAACCGCCCCCGTTGAGTTTTTTTTCTTTATTTTTTAACCCCCGCACGCGCTTATATAATGGAAAGAGGGGGGTGAATCAACAACAACAACAACAACAACCTGCATCGGGAAATTTTTTTCTTTTTTAGAAAATGAGAAAAATTCTTTTTCATTGGGTATTTTTTTTTACGATTTTATGTTGCACACTTTGATGGGACATGGGGAATGTCCGTCCTTCTACATCCCAAATTGGCTGTTTGTACCGCGCTCTTTCTCTCTCCTCTCTCCGCGTACCTAGCTATCTATCTATACACACATTATTATTATATTACTTCAAAGAAGAAGAAGAAGGAAAAATTCATTTCGGTTTTTTTATGACGGACATGTACGTGCGTAAAAAGGAATAAATAAATAAAAAAAGAAGAAGAAGAAAAAAAAGGGAGAAATTTATTATCATTATTATTATTTATGTGTATGAAACGCACTTAAAAATAAAATAGCCGAAGATATAACACACGGTACGGGAAAAAATTTATATTTTCCGAAGAAAAGAATTTTTCTTTTTTCCTTTCAGCTTCTCTGATTGCCTTTTTGAATATTTTCGGGTAATTCGAGACGCGCGCCATTTTGTGAAGTGAAGCGCGAACCATCCATCGGATCAAAAATCGAAATTTTTCTCTTAAAGACTAAAATATCTTAATCTTTCACCATCACAACCCTCCAGCCAACGATCCAGCAACAACAACTCGTTCTATTAAAAAAAGAAATTCTTCGAGTTCGTTGGGGGGGAATGAAAACAAATGGCCACTTGGTAAAACATAGTAGCGAATTGAAAAAAAAAAGGTAAAAAAAATTCTTCTGGCCAGATGCAGCGGTTTATTACGGCACTATGTAATATCTATACACACACACACACATTGTACGAACTCGAGGGTTTAATTTAGAAACGGCCAGCGGTCACGAAAGACAAAAAAAACAAACCCAAAAGTTTGTTTTTTGTTCATTCCATAAAAATTGTTGGCCGCCGTGTTTACGAGCGAAAAGTCTCGGCTGCCCAGAAAAAGTAGGAGGAGTACCTATGCTACTACTACTATATATTTCCTTTTGCGCGTACATCTACACTAAAGTGTGCGGTGACTCTAGCTGCTGGCTGCACTATAGCTACGCGCAGAGAGAGAGAGAGGCCGTTATAATGTAGCGCCTTGGGAGTTTGGAACGAAAGAAGAGAGAAACAAGTTTTTTTAGCATCCGACTGCCAATCGCCAAGACTTTTTGTGTCAGCAGACGAGAGGTGCTGCTAGTGGTGGTGGTGGTCGGTTGATGGTTGAAAAATACCCCGACATATTTTATACTCTCAATATAATGTGGACAAGCCAGCAACTGTCTGATTCCATCAAAGAATAAATAAATTCCCAAAGCAAAAGGTACGACAAAATCCCCTTAACCCAAAGAAGAAGAAGAAGAAGACGTTTATAATTCCCGCCACGAGCAAGGGCGAGCAATAAGAAGAGACCAAGCGCTATAGTTTTTCTTTTCACCCAAGTTTCACGTATGATATAATATACAGAGAGAAAAATAAAAAGAAGGTTGCCCTTTTTATTTTATATTTATACAGCGACTGGTGGAGAGAAGAACCGAGAAAGAACCGAGAGAAAGAGACGAGAGTTATATGTATATATATGCATATGTGCACGCATGCATGCATGCAGCAAGGCCCAGTCAAATAGAGTCTCTGTGCTTGTGTTTATATATAACCTCCAGCTCTCCAAAAGAGAAGAGCTATCCGTGCTTCTTCTTCTTCTTCTTTTTTTTCGTCTTGATTTTTTAGCTCCTGCGAGAGGAAAGAGCGAGCGGCTTATTACTCGACGGTTTATTACATTGTCAGACCCGTGTGCTGTGTGTGCCCGTCTTCTTCTTCTTCTTCTACTTTCGGGTTCAACAAATCCAAAGCGTTCCAATGAGCTAGCTGTGTGCTTAGATTCCTTTTTTTCTTTTATTAAGTGTCCCGAAACATTTTCTTTTCTTCAACTGCGTTGAGACTGTGGCCCGCAGCCAAAATGGGAATGTGTCGGAGATACTTTGGAGATCCTATATAGCTTCTTCTTCTTCTTCTTCGCCTTCTTCGCCTTCGCCTTCTAGACTCTTTTATAGTTTTTTTTCTTCTTTTTTAAGTGCGACCTCTTTACCGAAATTGTCTCCTTCCAGCAAAGAACAACAAATCACGGGACTGCTCCCGCTCCCGCTCGTCTATTTATTTATAGATATGACTCGAGCATATGCATCTCAGATGAGAGACAGAGCTATAGAGCTATAGCACACACATAGCCCATGCAGTCTGCTGTGTGCTGTTATATACATGTTGTTTTTATAATGAGCCGGGCGCTTTTTTTCTTCTTCTTTCCTGGCGGATTAAAAACGCGGGGGGAAATATCGGAATGCGGATGACCGCACCGCACCACAGCGCTGCCACAGGCAAAGAATCATCATATTCCACACGCATTTTCGATCTTTTATAGGATATGAGGAGCTCTTATCAGAACCCCAAAAAACCTCTCTGATAATGTCGTGATATTCCACAGACTATTTTTTTCCTTTTTTTCTTTTTCTCGGGATTAACTCATAAAAATTTGGGCAAGAAAAAATGAATGCTGAATCTTCTTATCAGGTAATATAACCGAGAGGAGGCCGGGCATGCCCAATGAAAAAACACGGGGGAATGATTTGGAACCTTGATTGGCTGCTCAGCCACAAAATAGAAAGAAGAAACAACAAAAGGAAAAAAGAAAAAAGATTGAACAACACATTTTTGTTGGGTTATTTTATTCGTCGCTGCGGCTGATTGCCTCGGAAAGAATATGATCGGCTCTCTCTCTCTCCTCTCCATCCAGCTCTCGTCTAATAAAATGAGCCCGTAATGGGTAAAAATGAACTTTTTTTTCGAGAAGAAAAGAAAAGGAAAAAATTGTTGGAATAATCTCATCTGAAAGTAATAATCTCAGCCAGCAGGTTTCTTCTTCATCCTTTACCCTTTGGAATGTTATTACAACTGAGCGCCGGTATATAGCTGTGCTGATTAGCTTTTCTCTGTGTGTGTGCCCAATAGGAGCAGCAGACTCGATATAATATTATAAAAAGGATGGTCATCTTGATTTTAATGATTCACATTTCAGCGCAAAAAATTGCACGGAAATAAAAACAAATTCTCTGTCCCTTTTTTGATTTAAAAGGCCCAAATCGTTAAGCCAATAATAAAAAAAAGAGGAAAAAGAAGAAGAGCTATTATCTGCTTTTGGTCTTGAGCTGAAGGAAAAAAGGAATCAAATAGGGGATAGTACTAGCTAGCTAGCTAGCCCCCATGTGAGAGATGTTTAACTACCTTCGCCCTTGAGGTCAAAGAGACGCAGAGCACTTTTATATTTATACACACACACACTCGTAATATATAACATGCACAAGCAGAGAGAGAGAGCCCCATCTAAGAAAAAATAAAATAAAAATAGAGAAAGAGATATGAAATGGGTTCTCCCCCATTATAGATATACACTTCTTCTTCTTCTTACCTGTGTGAGCCGTAATGAATGCTAAGGCATGCAGTTTCGGAAGAAAAAAGAAATGAAGGGAAAGGGGAGATGGCCCGTAGAAGAAGAGAAATAAATAGTGATGTTTCGTTAACGATAACGGATAACGTGAAAAGTCCGTTAACGGACCTTTTTGGGGGTTCGTTAACTTAACGGATAACGCTAACGTTTGGCATTTTTCAGACGTTATTTTCAAACGTTATTTTTGTTTTTAACAGCGCTGCCAAATATGAAATTTTTGGATTTTTCAAAATGAAATTTGTATTTTTTGCGCGCTTCCAACATTTTACTGTAGTAGGTTGACTATGAAAACGAATTTAAATAGCCAGTGACAGTGAGCAGTAGTCTTCTTAGCTTCTCTGAGGTTTTTTTTTGCTTTCAAAACGTGGCAAACGAAACTGTATAAGTAGAGTAGGGAAACAACTAGAATCAGAGTGTAAATCTTTAATGTCAGATTCAGACTCTGATGCTCCTGTTGACGGTGAATAAGCGTGGCATCTGCGATGTTAGAAGATCTCGAAAGAAAATTTAATTTCATGACAGATTAAAGAGATCCTGATTTCGACTGCTCCTACATTCTAGCCACTTCCCTCGACTGCATTGAAACTGAACTTTTAGACTACTTCCAGTCTTCCACTTTGCAAGTCATGAATTTGATCCTTCTAAGGATCCACCAGTTCAAGATGTGATCTCTTACTGGAAGGATTTGTCTGGTCGTTTCCCCTAATTATCCAAAATGGCCTATAATTTACTGGTTATACCAGTTTCTTCGGCATCATCTGAACGCGAATTTTCCATTGCTGGATGGCACTGTCTAGGACACAAAAATAGGACGGCGGAAGAAGTTTTGGCCGCAAAAGTCTTCCTCACTTGCAATAAAGATTTATTGAGGCCTTTACTTTTTTAGTTGGAACTTGTTTTTTTTTCTTTTGTCTGTGCGTTTATTTAATCCAAAGTTTCTGTTTTTTTTTAGTTGTTAATTGCTTCATTGTGACATTGTTCAACGCCAGCAGCAATTTCAATATAAGTAATCAAGACCGTGACTGATTTCAGTGATTTTATAGTGCAATTTTTTTTATTAAATAACGGTAAAAATAACGTCGAATTTTCGTTAACGGAGACATTTTTAACGGCGTTAATTAACGGCGTTAACGAAC
This sequence comes from Daphnia pulex, assembly GCF_021134715.1. Taxonomy (NCBI): domain Eukaryota; kingdom Metazoa; phylum Arthropoda; class Branchiopoda; order Diplostraca; family Daphniidae; genus Daphnia; species Daphnia pulex. Next base: position 5,417,398 of record NC_060022.1, read on the forward strand.
GTGAAAAAATGAGACATCGTTAACTTAACGGATAACGCTAACGTTTAGAAAAAGCACTAACGAAACATCACTAGAAATAAATATCTTCTTATAGTATATCAGCATAGACTAGTATTTATATATATAGACATATAAGAAGGATTTTCTCATTTTCCATTTCTTTTACCTTTTTTTTCTTTTGCCTGTACGTCTAAGCCGAAATACCACCCTCTGGCGTTTACCTTTCAATACTTAATATATATCGCCCCGTTTTGTATTATACATTATAGATATATAGCTTGTGTGTGTGTGTAAGTAGTGTGCTGCTATAGGAATCTTTCTTCACCCCCCTCCATTGTGGGGGGATTTTCTTTCGAGTTGCATCACCTGCAAGTATTTTCTTTTTTTATCTTTCGGGTTACACGAGACCCCGACTGGATGCTGTGTGCAACCCAAGTACTTTTTATACATTCTCCCAAAGCCCATCAGCTAGAGAGAGTTAAATTTCTGTCCGTGTGACTTTTATACGGCCGATGGACTAAATATTTCGGGCCGTTGGGTGCGCACGTAATAAAATTTTTAAAAAATGTTTTTCTTATTCTTCTTCGAGGGGTTATAGCATCTGCATAGGATCACGTGAGATGCTTAAACGCATTCAAGCGCAAACCCTCAATCCTTTCAAAAATTAAAATTCCACATTAATTAGTCTTTTTTTTTAAAATGTTTGTGTGTCGATCGAAATGAATTCAATTGCGATTCAATCAAGCGCGTGCCGATCCCGCGTAATGTCGTGCCATTCGGTCGTTTTCCCCCTTGCACACACACACACCACTCGTATAGTAGATATACATCCCGAAAGGAGCTGCCGGCCATCATCGCCGCCGCCGCCACCGAGAGGAATAGAAGAAGAAGGACTGTTAAATGGAGGGGGATGGATCTGCTATTATATGTGCTGCTGGCGCGTCCGCTTCTTTTTGTGAATGACCCTGTTATTTACTGGGAGGAGAAAGGATGGATAAAAGAGGAGGGAGGTTCCTTCCCGGACGGAATGGACACGCCGGATTGACGCTGATGATCAAAAAAGAAGAAGAAGAAAACAAAACTGCGGCGGCTGCCGCTGATGGTCAGTTTTGTTTTGTGGCTTTTTCTTTCTTGCCCGCGGGATTCGATCCGTTTGCATACCGCGTCTTGTTTTTTTGTTTTTTTTTTAACTTATAATAACTCAATCAACGGCATTCCTATCCGATTAGAATTTGTATTTTTATTTTATTTCTTTTTTTGATTGGCGAATTCCCGGGGAAATCAACAGCAGCCGGTTATTATTAGAACCGTGAGTGATTGATCGATGTCATTTCTCCTCGGTGTTTTCTTGATATGTTAAACATTCGGCATATACACATGCCGTCGTCATTACGCAATGCGATTGAATCATTTGCTGCTCAACAATTTGATTGATTGCCATCGCTCAAATAAGATGTTCTACTTTTTTCCCTCCATTTTCATTTTATTAAAAATCAGGGGAATTTCTATCGAACAAAAATTTCGCATGTATCTGGAATTTTTCTTTTGATTACAATCAAACGGGCGTAGACTCTTATCGACCAACTCATCAAAGAAATTCGACCCAAAAAGGGGGGTCGGAAAAAAGAGCCTATTACGAATTAAATAAGAAAAGAAAAAGTCGATAGACCATCATCATCAAGTCATCAATAAAATTTGAAAAAAGAAAAAGGAGGAAATGCATAGGCCTCGTCACCCCCCGCACCCCACCAGCCTCCCAGTCTCAGCCTTTTTTCTATTACTAAGTATTATTATCTGCTGATGGCGTAAGCAGAAAAAGCCCCTCAGGCCTCCTCCTCCTCTTCATTTCCATCACCTTCTCTACTCGTCCTCCCCTTTATACAATATATAATATAGTAAATGTTATATATAAGTTAAAATCTGGCCCATGTATTCCGCCAGCACCTCTCGATTGATTAAAAGAGACGATGAAGTGGGGGGGGAAAAACTTCTCCCGATGAGTGTGTCTGTGTGCTTGATGGCTGGAAAGAGAAGAGATTCCATCATTGAGGCTGAACTGCCTATGCCCCCCCTCCCTCCCTCCACCCATCTATAAAGTTGGGAGGGTGGTGAAAAAAAAGAGGAAATAATTAAAAAAAAAAAAAAAAAAAAAAGAAGAAGAAGGAGGGACAAGTCATTTTCTGCTCAAGTGTGTTTTTCAACGCGCTCCTGGCGCATCCATCCTATCCAGATAAGATTTTTTTACTTTTTTTTTAAATATAGCAGCACTTTTTCTTTAGAGGCTCACGGATGACAAATCGACAAATCGATAAATCAAAGCTGATACAAATAAGAAAATGTCGTGGAATTTGATCCAATCAAATTATATAAGCTGATGATGAAAGAATAATACTATATAGCCACACCTCCAGCTGTCGTCGAAAATATTTGACACGTTAAAAAATTAATCTCCAAATTTTTTTTAATAAGGACAAATAATAAATATGCGAAATCGCGTCCGTTGACTTGGAAAAAAGGAAATCGCCGAGATTAAGAATTCTGGCCAAACATTTGTGTGGAAGGGCTCCTGCTGCTCCTACTCCCATGGACGGGTTGGAAGAGAAAAAAAGGAGCAAAAACAAGGAGTTCGTCGCATCAAATATATATTATATAAAAGAGAGAAAAGAAAAAGAGAAAAGATGATGGCGGAATTTAAAGAACTAAATTCTCGTCCGCTCTTTTTTGTGTGTGTGTTTTCTTTCATCTATTTCAGCGATTGCGCTCCCAGCCCGTCGTCGTCTTCGCTCGAGCGATATTATTATTTTTTAATGAAGTGCTTTTGTCATCGGCGATCAGCTGATGCAGCAGCAGCAGCAGCAACATATATAGCCAACGCAATATACAAACAGCACAGTTCTCCTTCTACCCCCTGATTTCTTTTCTCTTTTCTATTTTTTTTTTGGTGAATAAATAATAATAATAATAAGAGGATTTCATTCTTTCTCTGCTTTCTCATTAATTCTTCATCGGCAGTGTGTTTGTGTTATATATATTTGAATATACGAACCAGCGAGCCCGCCAAGAAAGAAGAAGAAGAAATAAATATATTTCTTCTTCTTCTTCTTCTGTTGTTGTTGTGTAATTGAAAAATTGTTTTTCTTCTTAATATTATATATCTCTTTCTTTTTGTGTGTGTGTGTGTGTGTGTGTACGCTTTTATCATCAAGTCAGCGATGCGAGCCACACTGGAGAGCAGCAGAGAACGTCGGAGGACTCCTCCTCGGAGGTAGTATAGTATATATATTATATATATACACTCGATGATGATGATGGGAATGAAATGCGCGTGCATAGACAAAAGTTCGTCTCCGACCCCCCCACCGTTTTTGCATGAGCCAACTCAACGGGGTGGGGGTGGGGGGAATAAATAAGAAAAAAAAAAGAAATCAATAGTTTTCTAATTTACTTGTGTCTATTGACTAAACAGGGGGAGAGTCCTCGACTGTATAGACTTATTATAAACATTGAAGAGAGGGATCGAAATAAGAAAAAAAAGTTAAATAGTTTCGCCCTGCTGCCGTTTGTGTTTTGATTAAAAAAAGGGGGAATATATATATATATATATGTTACAATCAGTGGAAGCCAATCAGACCAAAAAAAAGGGGGTAGAAGCCGAAGAGAAACTCTTTATACAAGGAGAAAAGAGTATCATTTGATTGGAAAGAAAGAAAAGAAAGAAAAGAGGATATTTTATTTTTCTTGGGCCCTTCTTATGTCGTTCAAATATTTGACTGCGCCTTCGCCTACTCGATCGGCCGACGTGGGACGACGATGAAACAATTTGAGTGGGGCCGGGGCCCAGCAGCGCCAAATAAAAAGCTAAAAAAAAGAACAGAGGACCCCGAAATGAGAGACTCTTTCTCTATCAAGGTGCAATATATATAAATGATTTGAACCGACTACTGAAGAAGAAGAAGAAGAAGAGAACAAACGACTTCTTCTCTTTTAGGCTAATGATCCTCGTCTCTGATCGCATGACGGACTTCTTCTTTCAAATATATCCAATCGCTTTTCCCTTAGACACACACAGCAGAGCAGAGCAGGAGCAGCAATGCATCAGTTGACATATAGGCTATATAGGAGCACTGGTTTATTAAGGACTTGATCGGCAGCCGTTGATTGCGACCAAAGCAGTTCAGCACAACCCCTTTTTTCTTCTTCTTCTTCTTCTTTCTCTTGAAGAAAGAAAAAAGGAAATATCCAACATATTAAAATGGTCTTTTTCTCTTTTGCCTTTATAGCTGATGATTCCCCTCCCCTTCTTTTTTGGCGCAATCAGGGAGGTTCGCCACTCAAACCGCCGAGAGAGAGAAAAGTCTTTAAATAATTTGTATTTATTTATTTATATGTGTGACGAGGGAGAGAGAGAAATAAGAGAGAAAGAAATGATGAAGGTGAAATAAAAAGAATGGCCCGGATAAAAGGGCGTCATTAGAGAAAGAGGCTGAGGAGGAGCGGGACAGGGGGGAAAGAACAAGAGGTATACACACTCCCATGTACGGGGAAAAACCGCATAAGATAATGAGTCGTAGGTTTAGATTTTTTTTTGTTTTGTTTTTTTGTTCAATTTTTTATTTCTTTCTCCATCGTTTTATAATCAGGACGAGTCTATTTTCTATAGCCTTCGATAAATCAATGCGCCATGTCTATACACTACAACAGATGAAACGTATAAATATAAAAGATTTGATTTTGGTTTTCCTCCCCAGTTATTCCGGTTTTTTTCTATATGTGTCTAGGAAAAATTTCGAATTTTCTCTGTTTTTATAATAGTTTTGCTCGGATGGCTAAATTCCAAATTGTGGATAAATGATGAAGCACTCGGTGATGACCAAGTGCATTTTTCGAACCCTCGGCACACAGTCGATGATTACGCTCTTTTTCTTCTTACATGCATTATTCTTCCCCCCCCCCTCCCTCCTCTCTTGCTGCTCTTTTCTTAACGCACTTCAAGATGATGGGGGCAAAAGATTATTAGATATTTTCCCATAGCCGAGAAGCAATTATACAATTCTGGGTGTAAATATATTATACGGAAGAGAACTTGTATTGTAATGTACTTTCCGCAGCGTATACACACACTACACATTACAGTTCTCTCTCCCCCCTCTTCTATTCTATGTATCATTTATTTTCTCTTATACATTTTCAATCTCATCCGAGGAGGGTGAAATAAACGAAAAAGATTTTCATCTTTTCCTTTCATGACAAAGTGGGCAACACAAAACAATTTATTCCGGGGGAGAGAATATTATTATTATTATTATTATATACGCTTACCGTGTACACGTGTACAAGGCCAGCAGGCAATTTGTCTGCCATTGAAATTCGTTTGCGTCATACATATAATCAGTGATTTGACGGTATTGAATTATTTCGATTTCAGTTTTTGGTTGTCATCCGGATCCAATCCAGACGCTAACAACCTTTTGCATATCGCCAGACACACATTCAGCCGCACATGTATAAATATAGGCAACAAAGAGAGAGACAAATCAAAGGATATGTATAATCAAGCATTTTTTTGTAATCAGCCGCTAGAGTCAAACGGTTGGGCGTGAGTCAGCGCAAATGAATTAACACCCAAAATCAAGTAGAAGAACTCCGACACATACACATCTTTTAGAGGGGCTTCAATTATGCACGCGGCGTCTAGCCGAGCGTCAATATCAGCCCCCAAAGTTTAAATATAGACACGGCAGTCGTGTGCGCGACATTGAGACTCCCGAAATTGGAATAAATCGGCGGTAGAAAAAATAAAAAGAAATAAAAATAAAAAATAGCCGGTCGATATGTTGGCAGTGGCGTCCGCTTGTGTCCCGCGGCCGCGTTTCGTCGGACCCTATACCGGAACAACACGGCAATAAAAAGCGGAAGGGAGAGACTAAGATCGGAAATGTATCAAATAATAATGTCTTTGGAGTGAAGAAGCTAGAAGAAAAAGGAAATAAGAAGAAGAAGGGCTACTGGCTGGCTGGCTGCTGGTTGATGGCTGCTTGAAAAGAGAAACAGTTGACGGTGCCAAGTTTTGTTTCCCTTTCACTTGATACTGCACGCGGAGCGCCCTCATGTCCTCATCTATTTCCATCATATTCTCCTCTCTTTGGCCGTCTTCTCTTCTTTTTTTTCCCTTTTTTGAAATTGTACTTTGAGCTGAGCTGCGACTTCTTTCTGTGGATAGGCCGACAGTAAATATCCCTCCCACCCCACCCCTTGGTGGGTGTAGGTGTATAGGAAGGGTGGGGCACTCTCTATACACCCCGGGTGGAGAAAGAAAAGAGGAACCCACCAAGTTGCTCTTCTTATACTATATAGTCGAGAGAGAGATATACACGCCCTAGACGGCTGGTAAGTAGTGGTAGTAGTCAGTAGTAGTAGTAGTAGTACTGCTGCCGAGAGTCTGTGAGGGACTTTTACGAGCTTTGGATCGAGTCCAGGTGCCCAAGGATCGTGGAAGAAGAAGAAGAAGAAGAAGAAGAAGAAGACGCGCTATTTCAGGATGAATCGACTGTTGGAAGAAAAAAGCGACGAGGGAAAAGTCAAAGTAAAAGAGAGATCCCGAAAGTGCTGCTGCTCGCCGCCGTGTCTCACTCTCTCTCCGCCATCTAGACTAGATACACTCTATACGTCTCTCTACGCGATATATAATATATCATCACCGGCGGATGATGTTTCGTCACGGAACATTTGTCCAAGCAAAAAAGACTTTTCTTCTTCTTCTTCTTCTTCTTTTGGTTATTCCATTCCAGTTGAAAAATAAAAGAAATAATCTAAGAACTTTTGAATTTGCCGCCCGCAGATTTAGATATACTTTTCCCCGTTTTGTACACATTGACTCATCGGTGCTGTAATGATCGCCAAGGGGGTAACTGTCTATATCAAAGCCGGAGAAACACTTAGATTGCGCCTCTTGCGCAGCCTGTGATATCTTTTTCAAATCGACATTCACGGGAGATCTCGTTCGATATCCGAGAGTCTTTTGATGTTGCTCGAAATTTCTTTTTCAACAACTGATGAGAAGAAGAAGAAGAAGAAACATCCAATTATGGACGGGGGATGGGAAGACTTCGATTAGAGGCCAGAAGAAGAAGAAGAAGAAGATCATTTTTATGCAGATGCAACTGCGCGGACGAGTGGACAGGTAAAAAGGTGTGATATCCCCCCCCCCCGACCTCGTCTATACTATACACAACTGCCAGGCCCTTTATGCATATAATTATGTACATGAAGCACAAACAGGAGCTCGATATGTATCCAACTTGTCTGCGATATTACAAGACCGGCACAAGAAGAAGAAGAAGGAGCCGAATCGTTGGCGTGAACTTGATGACTTTTCCACCCTCATCCACCAACTATGGGGGATAGAAAAAAAATATCCATCATAGTCCAACACACACAGAGATAGAGGGGCTGGCGATAGACGGAACAAAAAATATGTGTTCCTCCTCCTACTTACCTTTGCAGCTGCTTCAGCTGTCAGTTACCATGTTGCTGTCTGAGTGTATTATTATAGAGTAGCTCAACAAAAAACGACTACCGAAATATATACATTTAGGTATATATTTGTATTTCGACTACTGGGGGTATATAGCCATCTCTCATCATCGGCCCATATATATCATCCGGCCCACTTTCCAAATCTTTCTCTCTCTATCTCTCTCACTTTCGAATAGACGGAAATTGCGATTTCAAATGGGCCGCAGTCACTCAACATCAATTATACACACATCGCCCGGCAATAATATTTATATCTCCAGCTGCTCTCCAATAAATTATATCGATAAAAATATTTCTTAAAAACAAAAAAAAAAAAAAAAATTTTTGATGAATTCCATTATATTCTGTGGGACTAGCGCGTTTCATTTCAAAAAAGAAAAAGAACCGGCGCGTGTCTTTTATTTTTTTTCTCTGTAACATTTTTCCCAGGTATTTTTTTTCTTTTTAGTCAAAAATATAAAGGGGGGGTTGTGTCTCCCCCCTCCCTTTCTAAACCACAATTTATAATACACATAACAACAGTATAAAGAGAGAGAGAGATAATGTATTTACATTATTATGTGTATATAGCTTTGGAATTTCATGAACCCTTAATATTGCCTTCAGGAATAAGAGAAAAGGTATAAAAATAGATGATTATAAAACACTAAGATGCCAGTTCACAAAGTCAGCCAACCTTCTTCTTTTTTCCTCCTTTCTAACCCCCCTTCTTCTTATTCTCTCCCCCCAAAAAGAAAGAAGAGATGTTCACTAATGGCTTTATTATTCAACTATTTTTTCCTTTTTTTCTTCCACGCGTCTCGAGGTAACGAAGGAATGGCCCAGAAAGAAAAAAAATCCATCCCCCCCCCCTCTTCCATGAAGAAAGTGGGGGTTTAATTAGAGAATTCAAATGCGATGTTTTTGGAAGAGAAAAGAAAAAATTTTGGTTACCTATTCGGTTGGTTGGAGTAAAAAAGAAAAAAAAAATGAAACTTGTATATTTTTTTTTTGTTTTTGGCTGTTGCGGGGTTTTTCCTCGTCTATAATAATGGATGGCAAGTGCGCGTGAATTTTCCGGTTATTATAATATGCGCCTTCTATTATAACTATGCACGCAATTCGTATAGTCAACGTTGGATATTTTGGGCTGACGTCAAACTTTTTCTAGAAATAATTTTTCTTTCTTTTCTTTTGTCTTTTTTTTTTATTCTTCTCTCACGTGTGACAGCATCGCTCAAGGCTCATTAATCTGACTCTAATTTCTTATTACATCGCCTTGATTATTATTGTCTGGTGACGTTATTATGGATCTTCGTACACAATATCAGGGCTCGTGATTTATACACACGGACTTGTGTCTACGTGCTGGTGCTGTTGGCTCATTCCGGCAGGAACCGACTGCCAGTGGATCGAGTGTCACAATATTTATTGCGTTCAGTTTGATACACAAACTCTGGGCGACGTTTTTTCTTTTTTGAATTTCATTTGTTGTCGAAATGATAGCGCGCGGGTCCCGATTGGAATGCGTAAATTACCCGTATATGTTCTTTGCGTTTTGGGTTGTCTCTTATATGTCTGAGCTGCTGCTGTTGCTGTGACTGTTGAGGTCATGTGGCCATAAGAGTTGAAGGAGGTCAACTGGGATCTTCCCGCGATGGATGGACATTGAACCGTTGGTTTCCCGCTTATTCGTTCGCGAGTCTATCACAGCACACACACACACACACCGGTCGCATTTCACTCTACATTTTATATAAGAAAAAACAACGCTTCGGTTAAGAGTCTAGCTGGTGTGTAGTTGTTATCTCTTTAACCTCTTACATGTTTTGGCCTTCTCTCTCTCTCTCACTCACTCGTCCAGCACTTAATATTATATAAACGCATAGTCTCTCTCTCTTTCTGTGTATAAATACACGGGCGAGTGTTTAGTACTTTTTTTCCCTTTTTGTTTGTTTGTTTGTTGGTCGGAGCGCAACAAGACGGAAAACAAACTCTATAGGAAAAAAGGGAAAGAAGAAGAAAACGAAGAAGAAGAAAAGTATATTATAAGCGTTGAATACTGATTAGCTGATGGGAGTCCAGGTATTTCCAGTCTCTCTCCTCCTCCTCGAGGAGAAGGAGAGTCAAAAAGAGGAGAAGAAGAAGTTGATTTCCATCTCATCGCCGCTCGCACAAGATTGGCTATTGGGCAGTAAAAATACACACGATCGTTAAAAGGGAAAGAAAAAAAAACTACGAAGAAGAAATAAGAAACAAACCCAATGCGGATGGCAAAGAAGAATAAAAGGGGATGTTTTATTTTTTTTTATGTTTCATTCCTCTCTATACGCTCGGTCGTCTGTGTGTACGTCTGGAAAAATGTGGTCGAAGGGTATATATATTTTGTTCTTTTTCCTGTGCCCCTTTTTATTTTAAATAAAAAAAAAAAGATTTCGGGTTATTTTATTTTTACTCACTACATGGCGCGCTGGGCGCAAAGGGCGTTGCACCGAGAGCTCTAGCTACACACAGACTTTTTTTCTTATTTTATTTTTATTGTGGTTTATTTTTACGACGCATATAGCTCAAGTCAATCGCTGGCATTTAATGCACCATTGTTCGAACTTGCTCCTTGGGTCATTTGCATTTTCTCCTTCGTCCGATTTTTTTCCTTTTCCAGGAAAAAAAAAGAAACAATTTTTCCTTTTTATTTTTTAAATAAAAATAAAAAATTTACACTGCGCCCGTATTTATTTATTCCCTCTCACATGATGCCAGTGTATTACACTATTGAACGTTTTTGGTTTTTTTGTTTTGTTTTTTAAATAAACAGCTGATTGATTTATTTATGTGTATAGATTTTGATATTCAAGGCAGGCGGAGGAAATAATTAGGCGAACGGTGACACATATTATCCAGGACATTGTTTTTTGTCTGGTATAACATTTCACATTTCCCTGTACCATATATAAAGAAGCAAACATCATTATCATTTCCTCCCACCACCCACCCACCACACCAGAGAATGTGTCTGGGGCTAAAACCCAAAACAAAAACAAAAATCCAAAGATTGCAGTGCCTGTGTAATAATGTATGTGTATCCACACGGATATGGAATATTGAATAAGCTGAGCGTGAGCAAACACAGCGCTATTGATCACGCTCACGATTGATAATGACGAAAGTTTTATAAACGACCCAACGAGTGGAGACCTATTATTTCAGGTTGGATATTTTTATGGATGATGTCAATCGACAAGGTAGTGCCGCTATATCATTGTGTGTGTACGAGCATTTTTCGCAGACATTCTAGGAAGTAACTAAATAGCAAACGGCAGCAACAGTTTGGTTGCCCGTTTAGGGCGGACATTTCCATCGGAATAAAATAGAAAAAATAGAAAAAACCGGCTAAGGATATTATTATTATGTACATTTGTTATCCCCGGGCACCCAGACGCACCTGGACTTGTTGGCCTCGATGAACTCTTATTTTTCTCCAGGTGCGCAAGAGACGACCTTTCTTGTTTTCTTCTAAATTTATTCATCTGTTGATAAACGGGAGCGCGTTTGAATTGTCAATTATTTATTGAACGAATGCGAATGTTTAAATCAATTATTTCGGTTCGATTCGATGTCGATGAAGGGTAGTAATCCTTTGGCTGATGGTCGAATTCGTTGAATGACGTCACTCACGGGTCAGAGGAATAAATCTTTGGTTAATGCAGTCCGTTCTTCGGTCGCGGGTTCAAAGGGTTTGACTCTCGTTGCTCGCCGTGATTCATCACATAACGCAACCGACGCAATCTTCGCCCGCGGTTTTTTTTTTAACGCACAACATTTTTTCCCTCCCCAGCTGCAGCAAAGATTCAAAAACTGCCGCAATTGGGCCCTGCCGGGCGTTTCCCCCCAGTTGGGGAAAAAAATAAAAAAGATTTTTAATTGTTTCATTATCTGCCATTTTTGTTTAACGATTATTATTAGACGTGTGTGCGCCCGCGTGCATTCGCCTCCGGGGCAATTTCATTCTTGTATGGCCTTCCAGACAACAAAACAGCCACAAGAAAACTCATTTTTTTCTTTTCTTTTCTTTTTCTTTTTTCTTCTTGACGATATTTAATTACACGATGGAATGTTGAACACGAAGCCATAACCTCCTTTTGGGACTGGAGGGGGAGGGAGTAGAAAGATGGTGGGGGGGTTCCGGCTGGTGGGAGGGTATTTCTTTTTTAATATAGTACACCGATAACATAACCCCACAATATAATGGTGAGCATATATAATATCCGCCTTGTTGTTGTGTCATCGCGTTTTATACATCAAAACAACGAATTGACCAATGGCTAAACGGCCAGACTCGGAATGAACTTGAAATTCGATGTCCAATTAGAAGGAGCCAACGCCTTCAGCATCGGCATCGATCCAGATAAACCCAGACGGCGACAAAACCTCAAAGCGCGCCAATGACCTTGCTAATACTAAACAATTCAAAAATGGTAATCTGCCCAAATAAAGTCAACTGGTTTTTGTGTTTATAATTCAATTTGAAACTGGATTTGTAAAAAAATTCCCAACTCCCGCAAAAATCACTATAAAGATACATTAATTCGTTTAAATCGTCTACAAACACAACACACACACACACAGAGCCGAAGCTATTTGTATTGTGTTATTGCTGCTGGTTTTTTTGTCTGAGAGTTGTTATGAGGAAGAAAGAAAAAGAAACGAGATGGTTGCTGAGAGAGAGAGAGAACAAGTTGATTGGGTTATACACGAAAGGAAACGGTTGATTAGTGAGTGCTGCTGCTGCTGCTGCTGGGTTGCTTTGGCTTTTTTTGTGTATACGTTATATATACTGCTGGATGGAGTCGATTGCGCCATACACTTAAAAAGCTGCGCCCAAATAACAACACGATCGTTTCCTTGGCTGGCGGATAGAGAGACTATGGCTCGGCAGCTCTGATTGACAATAAATAACTCTTTTTGCCTACTAGCTAGCGCTAGCTAGAGAGAGCTGAAACTTATACAACCGTCCCTCTTGTTTCATTCCCCTTGCACACATTTTCCTCCCAAGTTTTTCAGCCTCTCTCTCTGTGTATATTTTAAGTATTGCGTCAATAAACAGTCGCAACAATTGCTCGTCTTTTTTCCTCGTTCAAGACACAACAACTTGCGAGTCGGGAAAAAGCGCCGGCCGCATCTGAATGCCTGGCATACAGTATATATACTTACCACTGTGTTGTTGTTGTTGTTTCGGAGAGAGGAGCGCTGATGGATTGCACTCGACTATTACGTACGCGGACTACGGCATCCCTCTCATCGCCGACGACGATTGGTTGTATATCAAACTTAATTGAAGCCACCGAATGTATATACAACACACACAGAGAGAGTTGGGTTGTTGTTGTTTTTCTCTCTCTTTTTTTTGTACTCCGCAAAGACATTTGAATGAAAATGTTGCACGCTCCGGCGCTATAAATATAAAATACACACAGCACAGCCAACTCTTTTTTTTATTTTATTTTAGATTTTTCTTCCCTTTGGTTTATCCGAGATCAGAAAGGCTTGGTCTCCTTCTCTCTAATCGACTCCACGTGTATGGAAGGCCGCTCTCTCTATCCTCACACTCTCGAGATGTTGTTGTTGTTGTTGTTGTCCCAGGGCCAAAGGCGCATTTAGACTTCCGAATATCTTTTTGGGGTCTCTTTTTTTCTTCTTTTTCTCCCCCTCATTTCAACGAGACGGACTTGATTCATCTTCTTACTTTGTGTTTTCTTCAACAGTTCATTGATTGAAATAATCCAGATGGGCTCGCCTGATGTCGCCCAGTTGTCCGTCCCATCATCAGTTATTCCTTTTTTTTTCTCTCTCCCCCCAACAACAACAACAACAACAACAGATGACCTTATATAAAGTGCAGGGGAATTTAGTATTTTCCTGGAAATTTTTAATTCTCTCACCACCTTCTCTCTATACAACGACAATACCCTCGTCTCTCACCCCTCGTTTTTGGACGCGTTGGTTGACTCTTTGACCGGGGCCAGCAGTTTATCAGTCCGGAATATCGCCCAGCTAAGAATAAGTTATAGGATCAAACACGTTTTCCTTCTAGTTTCTTATTTTTATTTTTTTCCTTTTTTCACATGCACAAGGTCGGCGAGTGCACACACACACACACACACACACAAATACCTTTTTTTTAATTTTTCAAAGTTGATATGTCCGATGCTGTGTATGTTGTATAAGTAAAAAGGACGACAGGACAGTCCCCCCCTCCTTATTTCCACGACAACTTTTTTTTTTCTCAAAAAGGACCTTCTATTCGGGGGTGTTCACCTGTTATTCTTTTTCCCTTAACAAGAAGAATGAAGGTTGCTGTTGCATATACGCTGGCCCCAATCAGCACTAAGCCATCGGCTTTGCGTTATAAGTCCGTCCTTGTCTTTCAACTTCCATCCATCCATCCCAGTCTCAACAGCAGTTACTATACAAGCACACGTATAGAGAGAACGCATATGTATAGTATAGAGATACTTTCGAAGCTAGCGCGCTATTAGATATCGCGGAAAGGCATCGGCTTTCACAGTTTTGGCTCTTCCATCCGGCCCCAATGCCCCCGCCTGACTCTCGTCTCATCCTCTCATCAGACGTTTGTGTATTTTTCGCAATTTCTTCCGGCGCAAAAACAAAAAAGGAAAAAGAAAAATGAAAAAAGTAAGAAGAGAAATTTGTTTTGCGCATCAACGGACGGACGGACGGACGGGTCTTATAAGGGACACACGGACGACGACGGTCTATTAGTCGAGCCGAAGATGCGCGACTACTAACGCGCCCCTGACTTTTGTCTTGTCGTCTGGCGATTCCCTCCCACTGATAAAAGATTATTGTCTCTTCTTCTTCTTTCTTTCCTTTTCCCTTTGAAACAAAAATAAATATACAAACAACCAAAATAAAAATATAAAAAAAAAAAAACACGCAAAAGTTTTGAAAAGACATTTCCCTAGCTATGCGCCGAGAAGGGGGACACACAAACACGCAAGGTAGTATACCCACACAAGAGAGCCGAGGGGGGAAAAAAGGTAAAGGAATTAATGATTGCCATAAAAGGTCAAAAAAAAGAAAAGAAAAAATCTTCTTCTTCTTTTAAGATTTTTGTTGTTGTGTGTGTTTCTCCCTCCCCCCCCTACACAACAGCATCGGTCGATGTGCCATGAACCGAGCCGACCCCTCTCTCTATATATATAAGCTTCTTCTTCTTCTCTTGTTATCGCTCTGTGTGTAGATATGCGTTAAAATAAGGAATTTTCCTTTTTTTTTCCCAGTGTACGACGCGACTTGTATTTTCATCAGATATCAACCGAATAGGCATCAGCAGCCAGCACCACCACCACGACTATCTTATATAACAATAATAATAATAAGATATTTAGATTTGACCGGCCCGGGTCTCTATACTCAAAAACTATTTTAATGACTTGGTGTGTGTGTTGTGTTTTTGTCGCTTCGAGTGACGGGCATAGCTAGAAGAGAAAATTCGATTTGATTTCGATATTTAAAAAAATAAAACGAAAAAAAATTAAAACAAAAATGAATTATAAATGAACTTGATCGCACACACACACCTTTCGATTGTTGTGTATGTGATTCATCTTTATTCAGTGGCCGGCACGTACCATTAGGCGCTGATTATGGGACTAACTAACTCTCCGATTTTTTTTTCTCTCCTAAAATGTAAAAACTCGACGAAACGAGTGGGAAATTCGGGGTGGGGGGAAATAATTGGATTTGATGCCGTTGCACGCGTCTATACGACGTTTAACAGCAGCCCGATGAATTGATCAACAGGTCATTTATTTATATCAAGAAAGAAAAGTCTTGTATATTTGATTCTTATTAGATTCTAAACGGTGACAATGTCTTCATCACTTTTGGGTGGTGTGCGCCCCTCTCTCTCTCTCTCCATTCGAAACCCCATGTGGATAAACGGCCGGGCCGTCTCTCCATCTCTCCCAAACGGAGGGGCAACGGTCGTGTCATCATCTCGACGGGATGGTCCGACCGCCGACAGCGATGATCGGATTAAACAAACAGCCCGTTTCTTCTTGTCTTCTTCTTTCCTAGCTCTATCCCAATCAAAATTAGACCAAAGTTTCCTTTTTTTCCTGATGGTATTATACTTTTGATTGACGCCATCAATAGCATTTTTTCGCCATCAAGAAACAAAACAACAAAAATGTATGTAGGACTAAACACCAGAGTTAAACGTGTGTTAACGTAGATTATACGGCGTAGCCTGTATCTGGATTGTGTTGCCCGATCACGCGCTCTCCGGTGTGATGAACGTTTGATTCTCTTTTGTTTCGTTTTTCTGATTTTCTTTTTCAAATTGTAAATGAAAGGGGGGGGGGGAGACACCGACGACGTGATTTATTTGAAAATGATAATCATCCCTAATAAATATCGGAGACAGAAAAGAAATAAGAAAAAAAGAAATCAGCCAGGGCAGGATTTGGCCTTGAGGAGGGACTGACGTGAGCAGTCGTATTACTACATGGCAATGTATAGACTCTAACTGTTTCCAAGTGCAATTAGCTTGGATTATGGCCGTACTAGTTGGAGAGCGTCCCAAGTAGAGCATTATTTGACAACTAGATATACTTGCAGAACTGGCTCTGTTGTGTCTGTTGTCTGTTGCTGCTGCTGCTGCGCATGCATTTCTTCATTTGCATACACGTCACTGGAGCACACGCGCAATCAATGCGGCAACAACAACATGACCTGGATTTCCTTTTCCAGATTAGACAAATAGGATGTGTGCAGTTAGACAGCACACGGCATATATATCCAAAGCGACTCATTTTCTTTCACAGAGTCAAAGAGTAGAGAGTCTCAACTGCTGCCCTTTTTTTTCTTCTTCTTCTTCTTTTGCGTCTATTTCTGGTCACATGAGCCATCGGCCGCGGCTTCTCCAATATATCCTTCACGTGTGTGTGACTGTGTGACTCTGTTTTTTTTTTTTGTTTTGTTTCTTCTTTTATGGACGCCCAGGACTTAGGCGAGAGAAACCCAGGAGCAGCCAGTAGAAGAGTCTGATCTCCTAATTCCGATGTTAATCAATCGTCTTCTCGTCTAACATTCCACATCTAGAGAGTCCAGGCCGTCCAGGCTCGGATTATTAAAGGCTTATGTCAAGAGCACACGGCCCGTTTGGTTGAGTGTGCTGTATACTCTACTTGTTGTTTTGCTCCTAGTACATGATTGAGAGGAGTCAGGGCCGTCTTGACACGGTTATAATATGGGCCCATACGCTTATTAGTGTTTCAGATTCGACTGCCTCTACATTATCAGTTGTGCAACGCTGCGTCGTGACTAATCTCACGTTAAACACTCTATAAGAGAGTGTATATGTATACTTCGTATAGTATAGAGGGATTGGGGCTGCTGATGGACGACTTGCTGGAAAGGTGAAACACGAAACTGGTCCGGTTTCTTTTTTCCCGCGTGATACGTCGGCCAGACATCTACGTATGTGTAGCGAGGCGGGCCCAGTCAGCCATAGCCTCATATCTGGGATGATTATTTATACAGTCGTACTTGATATATTCCGCTCTTATTTGAGACAGTGTCCAGTTCAGGATTTAGATCTAGTTGTCCTTGTCGTTGGCGCTCCACTGGGTGACAATTTGGACATTCAGGTTATTGTTGTTATCAAACCGGATCAATTATATGATGAAGGACGTCTGGGCCCATCGAATCCGTCTGCCCAGAACAATGACGGAACAAAGTAGAGAGAACAAGAAAAATGAGAATGCCAGAAATCAGAGATCCAATAAGTAAAGAGAGAGGCTGATGCTGATGGCGAAGGTCAATCGTTCTTTTTTTCTTTTGCTTCTTCTTCTTCTTCCTCGATGGCTGGGCGGCGGGGGGTCATTTGCCCATATAAAGGTCCTCCCTCTCTCCCCCCCTTTCTTCTTCTCCCGAATGGGTTGTATAGTGTCTATATATTCGTCTTTCATCCAACTATTTAGTGAGAGGGCAAGTTGGTCAAACTATCGGTCGGGATTGTTCGGCAGAAGAAGAAGAAGAACAACAACAAGGAAGAAGAAGAAGACGAGATGGGCCCCATCACACACGGCTAAAAAGCGACGAGCAGATGGTCATTTGTTAGCCGTAGCCAACAAACAAACAAGTTAAAAGGGAATGAATATAAGACTATGGGCCAGCAGCAGCAGCAGCCGCACAACTATAATACGAGAGAGAGACCCAAAATGAGAAAGAAGAAGAAGAAGGAAACAAGTGGAGTTGCTTGTTGCACGTTCCCCTATCTCCTCTAGAATTCCTTTTTGGAACGACGACACACACACACACACATATAAGCGCCTTCTTCTTCTCCTTCTTTGATATATAATCGTAATGTTATTTTCGATACATGTGTGCTGACTGTGTGCCCAGGGATCATTGCGCCTGGGCCCGCTTGGGCATCTCTTGAATGTCTCTCTCGTCTATATAGTGCTGTATAGTGCTGTATAGTGCTATATAGGAAGATGCGGTGTTGATCCTCGCTAGGGGCCATCTTCTTCTCTCTACTTTTTGGGGCTGTGCTGCTCCTGCTTGTGTACAGTTTCTTTATCTCGGCCGTTCTGTCTTCGTCCCTCCTTAAAGGTCCCCCCCCCCCTTCTTCTTCTTCCTTATAGACTTGACTCTCTTCTTATAGAAAAATAAAAGAGACACAGAGACGAGCAAAGAGGAGAAAATTCTTTTTTTCTTCTCTTTCGGCTGATGGACCCAGGACGGACCCTTCTTTCTCTCTCTCTATAAGGCAATGACAAATTCCTCTAGACGGGCAGAGACACGCACGCAGTTAACAAAGTCAAAAAATAAAATCTAGGAAAAACCGGCAAATCAGGTTAAGCCCCGCCCTCTCTATACTACCCCCCCTCCAATAAGAACACCCAAAATACCAAATGTTCTTCTAATCTTCTATTTTTAAAACGGATCAAAGTGTGTATAGACCTCTTTTTGTGACGAATCATTCTAATAAAAGGGACGCGCGCAACATTTTTGTTTTTTTTTCGTTTTCTCCCCTCAACCCGCAATTGGTTAAAAGAAGAAGAAGTGGCGACTAAAAATATATAGCTATACGCGGCGCAGTTGTTACGCGAGAGCCTTTTTCTAGCCTGTCCGTACGAGCGTAAATAAACCGAGGCGCAAATGTTTCCTCTTCTTCTTCGTTTTTTCTCCCCTCTCCAAGTCGATACAGCAGACGCAAGAAAACATTTCTTGCTGCATAAATACCAGGAGCTTACTCAAGCGAGAACTGGTTTCTCCTATACCACCACCACAACATAAAAAGCCAAGGGGGATAAAATAAAAAGAAGAAGAGAAGGTTAAAGACAAACCATCACGCCATTTCTCCATTTGAGCACGTCATTTGTTTCGTCAGAAATGTAAAGTGACCAAATGATTCTCCGATTTTTCTTTAGTTTCCTATACAGTGCACACAGCACACACAGATGTGTATTGGCTCTTTGACGTGTTTTCTAGACCCCATTGTCACTCTGTCATGATTGATGAAGCTCAACATATTGACGAGTTCAAGGAAAAAGAACAAAAATATTAAGGGCCATCTTTTGTTTTTCTTTTGAGGGGGGCTGGATGGTAGTATATAATCAACACAACCCCGCCCGCTATGGTAGCGCGTTTACCTTGGCTCGAACTCAAAATTTGAATTTGCTTTGTCAACTTGTCATCGGTGATCAAAATAGCGTGTTTTTTCTTCAGAAAATTCATATTTTGACCGGGAGTTATCGTTTGCATTCGGGATGGGCGTGGTTCGTACCCCGCTTGATCCCCACCTGCCACTATATTTATCATCAAACTTTTTTATTTTTGGGTTAGCTACGAACAAAAAAAAAAAAAATATAGGAGAGTCCTTGGCCATGTAATGCCGTTTGGCAACTTGTTACACGTGCGTAACCGCGTCCTTCTTCGCCCCGGTCACTATATGTATCATGTGCCCACCCACACCAGAGTCCCGAAACTCGTTTTCTTTTTTCCTTCTTTGCCTCCGCTGTCGATCCACAATTTAAAAACAATGAAATTCAATTCATTCGTCAAGAAAGAGAGAGATATATTAAGGAAGAAGAAAGTCTCTCTCTCCGCTGCAGCTACTGCTGACCTTGCTGATAGTCGCAGCTGGGCACTGACTGATTTCTGCTCGATGGGTGTGTTCAAGGCGCTGGCCGTTCGATAAAAGAAGAAAATCATTCATATACTTGGTATGAACAGGCCAGCAGATATACTATATATATATTGATGAAAGACAAGTTATAAAGATATTTAGATGTAGTATAAGGACCATCCATCTGGACTGATGCTCTATAAGCGATTGAAATAAACCCATTTCCGTTCAGCCCGTAGTTCACAGATGCTGGACGCAGAGGCCGGCCTGGCTGTGAGTGTGTATATTATAGACAGCAGCACAGTACTTGCAAGAGGGTGGGGGAAAGGTCGCCCGGGTCGAAAATCTATAAATCCTATCCCGAATGCATTCGCTCCGTCCATCTGTCTGTCACTTTGAACTCGAAAAAATCTTTTTTTCTTATTATTTTAAATTTCCAGCCGCAAAAACAAAAAAAAAATTATAATTTTTTCCTGATAGAATACCAGAGTGAAAATATATGTATATATATATTTGGGGTGGAGTATATATAAATATATGAACTGTATGGCTGTGATGGCCGCTAGCGAACGCGGGACTGGCACTCGCCCGCGCGGGTCCCACTTGTTGTCTGAGATTACGTAAACACGAGCAGCTTCACTCCTCCTCTGCCGGCCGCATTTATTTTTCGGTACTAGACACTCACACAACTCGGACTCAACAAATAGTTTTGTTTTTATTTATTTTCGTGTGTGTGTGTGTGTTTGTTTGGAATAAAAACAGGGGAACAAAAAATTGAGCAGTAAAAATAAAAATGAGAAATTCTTTCAACTCTCGTCTTCTATATGGCTGACTTGTTTTTCGGGACTGTGTATATAATAGCCCGCCGGCTATAGGGCTCTCTATATTATACATATATATATATATAAATACTATATATAACTACTACTATATAGCACTGATGCTGGTCGAGTCCCACTCGAACTACTACTACATTTATATTGATGTATAAATCTAAATGTTATGCGTGTGTATACATTTGGAGAGAAAAATTTTATAGTTGCTGGTTTGCTTGCTTGCTGCTGCTGCCCCTTTTTTTTCATTTTTATTTCCTTCTCCCTTTCTTCTTATTTATGCAAAAGATTTTTGTCTTAAAAAATAAAATAAAATAAAACAAAAATGGGGTGGCCAGGAGAAGGAGGAGGCCTCCTGGCGCAAGTTCTTTTTTCTTTTTTAATATTAAGAAGGAAAAGTTATGCACTGCGCTTACAATTATACCTGAGGGGCGGCTGGCCGAGCAGCAACAAACACACAGCGACTAATGTTACCTAGGCTGGCACTGCTAGCTGTGCTTGTTGTACTACACCGTTTGCATACGCAATGAAGAGACGCGAGCGGGGCCAGCGGAGAGTGGCGTTTTGTCTCTTTTCTTTCTATTCTTTCTCTCTTTCTTTCTCTCTCGAAAAAATACAATTTTAGAAGAGAGGAGCCGAGCGGCGACGTGATGCGGATGGACCAGAGAGATAACACCGAGAATAAATACACACCATCACTCTGTGTATCTTCTTCTTCTTTCTCTTATATATAGGAGTAGTACCATATTATATATATATACTATATACTATACACTCAATATCATCTTTAGAGGGGGGAAATGAAGATTGGAATGCGCCAGCATCAGTGAGACTCTATACGCTCTTCTGATTATGTCCACCCCGTCTCACTCTACTCGTCCGCGCGCACCGGTGTGATTATTTCGAGAAAAAGAAATGTAGAAATTTCTTTTTACCATGTATATATACTACCTCTGGGTTGAGAGAGGCTGAGGGAAGAAACAAGTCATTCGATATCGATAAAGGAATTTTATTTGTATTTTTATTTTTATTTTATTTTGGCGCATCCGCCTTGTATAAGAGAAAAAAAAATAAGACGGGCCTCCTTTTTATTATTTTTGTTTCGCTGGGGATGGTTAGATGGGCGAGAGGAGAGATAGGGATAGTAGTCAAGCTTGAAGAGAGGTCACTCACCTGTCGGATGAAACTGCTGGAGCTGTCGGAATAGCTGCCGTCCGAGTGCTTGTGCTTCTTGTTGCTGCTCTTGACCTTGTCCGTCTTGCGCTGTGTGTGCAACCGTCGCATCCAGCAGCATCCCCACCCATCACCCGCGAGGAACAAGGAGAAATAGAAGAGAAATAAAAGAAAGAGAGACAAACAAACACATTAATATCTCGGGTTACGCACAACGTTGGATTTATTATAAGGAGAGGAGCTCCGGCTCATCGCTCTCTCCTCCAATAGTCATTGTCTTTTTTCTTCTTCTTCTTTTGATTTTTTGTTTTGGCTGATGGCTATTTATTTCCATTTCTGATTCGAGAGAGAGAGAGAGAGTCCGTCAACTTATTCCGTCACTACATATCCAGTAGTGTCGTTTGTCTATACAAGGCATTCCAGACGCATCCGCCGACATCCATCATCAAACGATCGCTCAGCTCCAAATGGAGAGAGCTCTCCTTATATATTTTACCAGCAACATTGCGGATATTCATGTACCAGCACCCAACTCATTTGTTGTTGTTGCACATCACATCATCGCCGAGACAATAATTTACAAAGAGTGGAAAGTCAAAATAATAATTTAATTCCCTCTTGGTTTCCAAGAGAACACTGGAGGAACTTATTGTGGTGATTTCGGTCTTTTTTTTAAATAATTATATCAAGTGCAAATTTTACTTTAGACGAACTAAGAAAACGGTTAATTATCGTTTTTGAACGGTATGAATTTGGAGGGAGGGGGCGATTTTTTATAATTTCAATCGATACCTTAAGGATGACTAATTAGAAGATTAGTGTCGTCTGCTTTCGTCGTTTAACAATTTCGTATTAAAGGAGACAAAGATTAAATAAGGTTAGAAAGGAAACAGATAACAGAACAATCAATTTTTGGAAACGTACACGTTGCTGCACGAAAAAAGAGCACAGCAACTAATAAAATGACAAAAATGCGGTCGTGTCGTGTGAACTCTGGGGTCGCTGCTCGGGCTCTCCATGCTAGATCTCGATCAACTCCATGCTGTTTGGCAGGTAAATCAAACTAAAGAATACAAATGCAATGATTATGAGAGCTTAAATGTAAGTGTTGAACCTGTTTCACATTAGTGAAATTTTTATATAGTTCTTGACCAGCATTTATCATGTAAGCCCCTTGTCGATGCATGGCAGTTTGTTTGCACTCTGTAACTTTTTTCCTTTGTGCAGATTTTAGGCCTGAGCCAGCCATCGTGTCCACAAGACATTCAAGTATTGCCTGTGCTGGTATTACCCTGTCATCAGCAACAGTCATCTGCATCAAATCACTTGGGTAATCATTTTCGTTACTTTTATTAACCTATGACCTGCCAGGTATTAAAATGATCCATAACTTTTGCATTTCATAAATGCATAATTTCATTTAGATAAACAGCATCACCTCTTGATTGGGGATAACTACTGATGTCGGTCGAGATTCGGATCTCGTCTCCCTCTTTCTTGAAATGCCCTTACACACCCATAGGTGAGGTGTGAGTGTGGGAGTTATTCGCGAGGACGCTGCTTTTCCCTAGATCCCATCTGGTGTCATTCAACTCTTCAGCGGATGGAGCAACTGCTGAGTAGATGCCTGGCTGTATTTCCCAGGCACAAAGGTAGGACAAATACATCTCTACTCTTCCTTTTTGTCTATCTGGTGGCGTTAGGTTATAAATCGTGACATAGTTTACGGATTACGTTTATTCTTGAGCTAGGCGGTTGACTGGAAATGTATTGTCTTGCCCTATTTGTTGACTCAGTCAGGGTTCATTAAAAATCTCATTTGTACAGAACGACTGCAGATCAGGCTTGTTTTTTATCTCACAACTTTTGTCAGTGGGTAAAAACAACCGAATTCGAGAAAATTGTGTATGACGGAACAGCCGCCACACTGGCACCTCCTCGTCGAAAATTAAAAGAATTTGGATCGGATTGTTTTCCTTACGATCGTCTGAAATCGATAATGGATCGATTTCCCGATGGCATTTTCTCGGTACGGCCATGTCTACACAGAGAGTATACACACAACATTCCCGTCGTGCCCAGACGCCATAAATAGACGCGTACGTTATAAAAGAAAAGAAAAAGAAGAGTTTTATGAGGGG
Source organism: Daphnia pulex (assembly GCF_021134715.1). Taxonomy (NCBI): domain Eukaryota; kingdom Metazoa; phylum Arthropoda; class Branchiopoda; order Diplostraca; family Daphniidae; genus Daphnia; species Daphnia pulex. Next base: position 5,441,220 of record NC_060022.1, read on the forward strand.
GGGAAAAAAAAAAAAGAAAAAAAAATGGCAATGTGAGAGAGAGGCTGACTGAGAACTCGACTCTCCGTGAAGAAATGGAGGCGACCGCGTTCATTCCATATGGGAAGGGAGGCGAAAAAGTAGATGCATCCAATAGTATAGAGGCTATAACTCTCCGTTGAACGGTGCTCGTTTACATCGCGTTATGACTTCCTCGGCGGAGAGAGAGAGAGAGAATACAATCTAGTCTCATTTTCTAACGTCGCCATATCAAAAGATGCGCACATCTTTTCTGTATACGCTTGGTGGGGGCAGGGGAAAATAAAATCAACTACGCAAAACGACTAAATAATCAAGCGCGTCCTTTTATTGTGATGGCCATCTTTTTTTTTCTCTGTCTACGACGACTTTGATTCGGTCCATAACAGAAAGAAAGTTCAGTCAAATAAAGAAGAAGGAAAGTCTTTTGGGCCAGCGCAATTCGTCTTGTTAAAAATTACCACGAAATTTACAACCGGCGATTGTAGGAATTCAACTCTCTTTTTTTCTGGACTCTGCGCGACTCTGCCGAGCAGAGAGAGAGAAAGACACAAAATGGCTTTATGCAAATGAAGGGAAAACGGCTTGCGCCACCGGCAGCTCCGTGTCTTGATGTAACGAAAACAAATCAAGAGGAAATCTGTTGATTCAATCAAGGTCGCGCCTCGTGAAAATCCAATAAGAGGAGAACCAACCGAAATAACGGCGGGGGGAAGGAAACAATCATAAAAATACTTCTTCTTCTTCTTCTATTCTTCTTCTATCTTTTTTTTCGACAACAAGTCCGAAAAAGAATTTTCCCAAAAGATAAAAATAAACAGAAAGTCCGAAAATGGTCAAAACAAATAAATTCCCCCCTTAAAAAAAGAAACGGAGATTTGAAATTGGCGCCCGTCCTTGTTTTCTTGTTTTTTTTTTATACATCTGCCAACTTAGACCCCAAAAACGCGTAATAATATTTCGCAGTAGAAAACCACCAAGCGCGCTCAGAATGAGAGAAAAATGTCGCAACGAGGATAGTTGTTGCACACTCACTCAAAACGTGTTGTTATATTCTCTCATGCGCAAAATGGCGTCACGTATAACAAGGAAGCAGGAAAAAAATAAAATATGATGGAGACAAACAGGTATTGCGTCTCTCTCCCCCCTATCAGATAATCATCCATCCATCGTCCATTTTCTTTTTTTGTTTTTCTTTCAAAAAATAAAAAAAAAGAAATTGGTTATCTGTGCCAAGGCATCGATCCTCTTCTTCTTCTTCTTCTTTCCCCTCATTTTGTGTTTGGTCTATTTGTATATTATTATTATACCTGGCGATGGAGGGCGAAGTGAGGGAGGGACAGGTGAGAGGTCATCGTCTGCTCCGAGTCGGTCTGGTTGTCGGTGCTCTGCTGCTTGTGCAGCGGTGCCATTTCCTCGCCCAGCCCGGCCGCCGCATGATCGTCTTCCTCGCCGTTGTGGCTGTCTTCCGGGTTGTGGAGCAGAAGGT